>NC_066547.1:2656959-3399459 GCF_024679095.1 Eriocheir sinensis | reverse complement strand
AGGAATAATAAGGTAATGAATATAGAAAGAAGGAATAGGAAAGAAATAAAAGAGTAAGATGCATAACTGTATAATAGGAGAAGGGAGAGGAATAAAGGAGGAACAACGCAGCGAAGTAAACAAAGGAAGAGAAGGAAGAAGAGGAAGAGGAGGAGGAGGAGGAAGAAGAGGAAGAGGAGAAATTTGGAGATAATCCCCCTTTCCCTTATCTCTCTCTTCTCTCCTTTCCTTAATACCCCTTGAAATTAGAGGGATATAATCATTACTATATACGAGAGAGAGAGAGAGAGAGAGAGAGAGAGAGAGAGAGAGAGAGAGAGAGAGAGAGAGAGAGAGAGAGAGAGAGAGAGAAGCGGAATAGCATCTCAATTTATATCGGTAATCAAATTTACTCTCATCGCGCGCAGTGTGAATACCAATTAGGGTGAGCGGAGTGACTGGTTCGGGACGTGTTTGGAAGCCGTGACTCCCGCGCTGGGCCTCCCGGGGACAGGTAAATCATACGGGTAATTACTCAGGTGGCGGCGGCGGCGGCAGGTGTTAGGGCGGCTGCGGTGAGTCTTCTATTACGGGGCGGCTTCGTCTTGATTTAGATGTTTTTGTTTTGGTTATGTGTGTGTGTGTGTGTGTGTGTGTGTGTGTGTGTGTGTGTGTGTGTGTGTGTGTGTGTGTGTGTAATTAATTTGTGGTTTCCGGGTGGGCGAGGGCGTTAAGGAAGCATTTGTGGGTTTTGGGGGGTAAAGAAGGGGGAAGTTTGTGGGGGGTTGTGAGGTCGGGTTGTGTGTGTTAGGGGGGGGTTATGTGTTTAGTAGTAGTAGTAGTAGTAGTAGTAGTAGTAGTAGTAGTAGTAGTAAAAACAGCTGCTATATTCTCAAACATTCCGAGGATGATACACTCACATTTGATAAGACTTTCGTAGAGGTTGTTTGTTGTAGGTGCTTCCGAGGGTAGTGTGAGTGTATTAGTGTAGTTGTATCATCATCATCATCATCATAACTGCTGTCATTATCATCACTATCCTCTCCTCCTCCTCTTCCTTATCTTTCCCACTATTACTTACCATCATCATCACTCACCATCAACTATCATCACCCTCATCATTAGTATCTCCCCCTCCTCCTCCTCCTTCTCACTATTATCATCCTCACTATCACATATTCCCTTCCTTCTCCTCCTCCTCCTCCTTTTCCTCCCCCTTCTCATTATCATCTTCATTTTCACATATTCCCTTCCTTCTCCTCCTCCTCCTCCTTTTCCTCACTATTATCATCATCCCTGTCACTTATCTTCCTCCTCCTCCTCCTCCTCCTCCTCCTCCTCCTCCTCCTCCTCCTCCTCCTCCGCCTCGTCATTATCACCAGCCTCCCCGAGCAATGTGGGATGAATCAAGCTCTTCGGCTCGTCATCTGCTGCACCTCACGACTCAGGATGGGATCAGGGACTAAGCTGGACCAGGTGCCGCCAGGTGGTATAGACGGCAGGTGAGGGAGGGAAGAGGAGAGGGAGAAGATGAGGGAGAGAGGGAGGAGAGAGGAAGGGATGGAGAATATGATGGAGAGAGGAGGAGGAGGAATCACGGGTTTTCTCAGGCTTCAATTTTTTTTATCTTCTTTTCTCTTTTTGTGGTCTTTCTTTCTTTCTTTCTTTCCCTTCTTTCTTTCTTCAAAATATGCACCTCCGTTATTCATTCATTCACTCATTGTGTAAATCTCTCTCTTTATATCTTTCTTTCTCCGTCTCTCTACCGTTATCTCACTTTAATCTCTATTTCTTTTTCTTTCTCTCTTTTTATCTCTCGGTGAATATTTTTTCCATAGTTTCTTTTCCCTTCATCGTCTTTCTTTCTATCTTCCTCTTTTTCTCTTTCTTTCTTTCTTTCTTTATTATTCTTTCTTTCTTTCTCTCTTTTTATCTCTCGGTGAATATTTTTTCCATAGTTTCTTTTCCCTTCATCGTCTTTCTTTCTATCTTCGTCTTTCTCTCTTTCTTTCCTTCTTTATTTTTCTCATTTTTTCTCCTACTCTTGGTGAATATTTTTTCCCTACCTCCTTTCCTTTCACCACTTTTCATTCTATCTTTATCCTTCTCCTCCTCCACTTCATCCTCCGTCCCTGCATGCTTTCTCTTTCTCCCTCTTGCTCTCTTCCCACCCTCTCTCCTTCCTTCCTTCCTCACTTCGTTCCAGGTAGAGCGTCGAATATTGTTATAAGTCTTACCTGCATGTCCCGTCCTCCTCCCTCCCTCCCTTGCACCCTCCTACCCTCTCTCCTTCACACACTCTTGGTCTCTCCCTTTATCGCGTGATTTACGGTCTTGCCTTAATTCCAGCACTTGTTTGCCGCGAGTTATAGCGTCGACCTGATAAGTTGCTTGTACGCTGGTGATAAGTTGCGTGTGCTTGGCTTGTCTCGTTATGACGGAGGCTGTGATGAGTCGGCGGCGGGGAGGTGAACTTTAGTAGAGCGATCTTGAGGGAGTTGATGGCGTGGGAGGAGTGAGTGGTAGAGGAGATGAGGAAGAAGAGGAGGGAGGAAAAGGAAAAGAGGTGGAGAGAAGAGAAGAATTAAAGGAGAAGAAAAAGAGATGAAGAGATGGAGGAGGAGAAGAGATGATGAAAGAGATGGAAAAGAAGAAGAATAAAAGGGAGAAAAGAGAAGAAAAGAAGAACAGATAAAGAAGGAGGAGGAAGTGGGGCAGGAGAAGAGAAGGAGAAGAAGAGGAGATGAAGAAGAAGGAGAAAGAGAAGACGGCAAAGGAGGAGGAGGAGGAGGAGGTTCCGAGAGAGAAATAAGACCATGCGTAGAGCTAATGGTGCAGGAGGAGGAGGAGGAGAAGGCAGAGGAGACGGGGGAGGAGGAAGGGAAGGGAGGAGATGAAGAAGGTGAGGCTGAGGATCGAAGAACTTGATGCTGATGAGGCGGAGTACTGGAACAAGCAAGGACGTGGTTTGGAGGAAGAAAAATGGTGATGAAAAAGGAAGGAGAGAAAATGGAACGCGGAGGAAGAGAGAAAAGTACCGGAGGACACTAAACCAGAAGGAGGAGGAGGAGGAGGAGGAGGAGGAGGAGGAGGAGGACAGTGACGTGGATATGGTGGTGGAGAAAGATGGTGATGAAAGGAGGGAGGAAGCGAGGAGGGGGAGAGAAGTGGAGGAAAAAAAATAGGAATAGACCAACACCAGAGGGACAATGAAGATGGGTGAGTAACGGAGGTCCTTTGATGAGAGGAGGAGGAGGAGGAGGAGGAGGAGGTGCAGGCATGTGTGGCGCTCAAGGACTCAGTGGCTTACTTAGGAGGAGGAGGAGGAGGAGGAGGAGGAGGACGAGGAGGACGAGGAGAAAGTATACAAGCATTTTTTTGTGTGTATGTATGTTTGTATGTATGTCTCTCTCCGTGGTCCAAAGTTTATTTTATATATCACAGAAGCTCCCAAATTTGCACTTCATCTATTATCTCTTCTCTCCCTTCCATCCTTTACTCCGTCAGCTACACATCTATTCCCTTAACTCCCCCTTCCTTTACTCCCTCAACCATCCACTTCTTTCATGCTCTCTCTTCCCCCGTCCATCCCTCACTCCGTCATCGCCTCCAGATTATGCTAAATGATGACGCTGGTGGGCTTATAAATCGCCACTAAATCCGCGGCTCCACTATGTGTCACCCGCTACATGTCAACACCCATCGTTATCACCCACGCGGCGGCTCGGGTGAATGGGTGAGCGGATGGATGAAGACGCGAACTTGGGCTGGTTTTGATAGTGACGGTGATGAAGGGTAAACACGAGGAGGAGGAGAAGGATGATAGTGAGTGAAAATGAGAGTGATTGCAGACTAGAACTTGACGGGAGGTGAGTTTACAGGTAAGATGAAGGTGAATATAATGGTTAATGAATGCCAGGTGAGGTTAGGTAAGAGCCAGGTGGAGACACGGTGACTCTAACGGTTAATATACGTAGTTAACCTCACCGTGAATAGACTTGAGCTTGTATAGGTAAGATCAAGGTGAATAAATGGTGAATATAATGATTAGTGAGCATCGTCTTAGTGCCAGGTGGATATACAATGAATCTAACGTTAAAATCAAGTACTTAAGCTTACCATGAAGGGGCGAGAGGGTGAGTGATGTGTGTTTGTATGTGCGTGATGCAAGATGGATGCTGCGTAAAGGTGTTGAGAGGGGTGAAGGGGAAGGTACTGAATGGAGATGGGTGGGAGTTTATCGTCGGCGAGGGTAAAGGTGAACATCAACACATGCTGGATGGGTGGTGGAAAAGGTCGCGGGAAGGAGAGGGAAGGGAGGGGAGTGGTTGCTAAAGAAAGGAAGGAAGGCGAAGAGAAGGGGAGGAAGATGCTAAAGGAAGGGAAGGATGGTAAGAGAAGGGAAGGATGGGGATGGGAAGGAGGATGCTAAGGGAAGGAGAGGGAGGGGAGAGGGGAACAGGAGAGGCAACGGAGAGGATGATAAGAGAAGGGAAGGAAGAGGATGGGATGCTAAGAGAAGGGAAGGAGACAGAAGGGAGAGGAGGTAGGGAAGGAAAGGAGAGGGAAGGTAGAGGATGCCAAGGAAAGGGAGGAAAGGGAAGGGTAGGGATTGTAAGGGAAGGGAAGGAGAGGGAAAAGGAGAGAAGGAAGAGAATGCTAATGGAAGGGAAGGAGAGGGAAAAGAAGGAGATGGAAGGGAGGGGATGCTAATGAAGGGGAAGGAGAGAGAAGAGAGGCTAAGGGAAGGGAAGTATAGGGGATGGTAAGAGAAGGGAAGGAGAGGGGGAGGGAGAGAGTGAGAAGAGAAAGGAAGATGGGTCGCGGAGGTGAAGTAAAACAGCGAAAGAAAAACTGTAGAAAGACGCAGTACATACACAACGGGAGTCTTTTGTTTTACGAGAAGCTGCGTCACCTCCGCCATGCCGCTCATACCTACCTTGCTATCTACCTGTTTGGAGAAGATACGAGAGAGAGAGAGGAAGAGAGAGAGGGAGGGAGAGGAAGAGATAAAAAGGTGGGTCGAGGATGTGAAAGAAAACGACAAAAAGGAAAGTTGACCCCAAAAATATGCACCCTCGATCTTATGCTTTCTTTCATCTTCGTCATTTAAATTTCACTGTCAATCTCACTATATAAAGAAGACGCGATGCTATTCCCTCTCACTACTAAAGAACAGGAGGGAAATTATTAATACTCTCAGGGGAAGGTAAGGAAAGGAAAGGAGTGGAACAGGATTGAGAGGGAAGGGAGGGGATGATTAGGGAAGGGAAGGGATGCGAAGGGAAGAAAAGGAGAGGAAAGGGAATGAGAAGGAAGGGAGGGGATGATTAGGGAAGGGAAGGGATGCGAAGGGAAGGAAAAGAGAGGAAAGGGATCGAGAGGGAAGGGAGGGAATGATTAGGGAAGGGAAGGGATGCGAAGGGAAGGAAAGGAGAGGAAAGGGATTGAGAGGGAAGGGAGGGGATGATTAGGGAAGGGAAGGGATGCGAAGGGAAGGAAAGGAGAGGAAAGGGACTGAAGGGGAAGGGAGGGGATGACTAGGGAAGGGAAGGGATGCGAAGGGAAGGAAAGGAGAGGAAAGGGAGGAGGAGTAGGAGTCTTCGCTTAGTTGGCCTTCTAACAACGTAGCATCAGAGCCTTGCGAGGACGTCAGGTTACCATTTTCATTCTATAAACACGTATCAATTATATTTATACCTTTGGCCCGGTTTCCTAGAATAGTTATTACCCCCTGATGTAAGCACCTGTAATGGAGTGTTGGGGAATGACGGGGCTAGCAAGTGTAACAGATGGGTTCTCTCACACACAGCAACCCCAGTATCAAATGTTCATACCCTCACCAGATTTCCTAGAGTAGTTTTTCCCTTATTATTTGTACTTATAATGGAGTGGCACAGAATGAGAGGCTAGCAAATGTATGCTTAGTGGATCGAGTGAACTAATACTGAAGTGGTACGCAAGGACTAGCCAGCAAATGTCGTGGATAGAGTACTTATATTGGATTGGTTAGAAGGCGTAGTGGACGGTTCTTCTCCCTCTCACACACCAACCGCTGAACTCCTCTACCACCACCTCGAGCATCAGGGGGTCAGGCGGAGGACACAGACTCCAGCCGGCATATTTGCATTTGATTTATGTTCCGTTTCCTCTGAGGGTCCGCTGCAGGGTAGGGAGGGAGGAGGGAGGGAGGAAAAGGGAGGACTAAGGGAAGAGGGTAGAGGGTGAGGGAGGAGAGGACGAATGGACTAAAAAATTGAAGGAGATGAAGGCAGAAGGGAGTGTGGAGGGAGAGGAAGAGAGAAAGAATGAAAGAAAAGTGAAGGCTGAGCATTGAAAAAAGGAAAGGAAAGGGAGGGAAAACAGAGGAAAGGAAAAGAAGACGGAGAGAGGATGCTGGGTGGGAAGAAGAGGATGGATGCTGAGAAGAGGGAGATGAAGTAGACGGACTGTAAAGAAAGAGAGATGCGTGAAACAAGAAAAGAGAAGAGAAAAGGAAGAAAAAAGGAGAAAAAGAGAGGATGTTACAAGGAAAGAGAAGATGGAGAGGAGAGGAGAGGAGGTCAGGAGAGGAAATAAAAGACTGTTAACGAAAGAAAGATGCAGAAGAGAAGAGAGAAGAGGAGGAAAAGACACGAGAGAGGATGCTGGGAAGAGGGAGAGGAGGAAGTAGACGGACTATTAAAGAAAAAGAGATGCAGGTGAGAAAAGAGAAGAGCGAAGAAGAGGAGGAAAAGGACAGGAGAGAGAAGAGGATGCTGGAGGGAAAGAGGAACAAGATGAATGGATGCTTTGAGTCGTGAGAGGAAGTAGAAGGAGATGCAGGAGAGAGAAGAGAAGAGAGGAGAGGAGAGGAAGAAACGAGGAAAAGACAGGAGGAGGAGACAAAGATGGGCGAAGGATGGGACACACACACACACACACACACACACACACACACACACACACACACACACACACACACACACACACACACACACACAAGCACGTCGGGGAAATCTCTCTCGAGTTGGCTCACGTCTGTCTCTCGCTGTGGGCTTGTTTATTCAGCGCCGCGGCATTATTTTCCCCCAAAACAGAGCGAGGAAAAGACTGACCGTACGCCCTCAACACACACACACACACACACACACACACACACACACACACACACACACACCCGCACCCACAACCCTCCCTCGCTTCCACATTCAGTTTGTCATTTTTTTTTGTCTTTGTGGGAACAGCGATTAGCGGGCTTTTTTTTTAACACCTTTTTCTTTGTTGCCCTTGAGCTATTTCCTTACCTGTAAAAAAAAGGAAAGAAAAGAAAGTAGCATTGGTAAGAGTGGATGAAGGAATGGGTGTTAGAATGGATGAATTAGAGAAGAATGGGGCGTTAGAAGAGGTGGATGAGGGCAAGGCTTCTCTATAAAAGGGTATTGAAATGAATTAAAGGGGCATTGAAAAGGGAGAACTGATAATGAGGGGAAAAATGAGAAGAGGTGAACGAAGGTAAAGAAACGTCAAAAGAGGCATTGGAGAAAGGGGTGTCAGGAAGGGTGAATGGACGACAAAGGGCATTTAAAAAGGGAGAGCATGGATTGGAGTGGACAATGGAAAGGAGAGGTGCCAGAAATTGATAGGTGAATGGAATAAAAAAAAAAGAGGAGACGTCTTCATTGGGTTAGAAAGTAGTGTTTTTTTTTTCTTTTTTTTTTCAGGTGGCTTGAGGACCGCTTCGTCACTCTCCACTGCACCTTCACTTCACACGCGGTTCTTAAGGTGTGGGTGCGTGCGTGCGTTTGCGTCTCCCCCTCACCTGCAAGTGTTAATTAATCAGATTGCACCTGCGCGAGGGGAACAACTTTCACATCTTTGCTAATAAACGTCTTGGCTGGGTCGTAAATTAGAAGCGAGAGAGAAAGAAAAAGGAAGAGGGAGAGAGGAGGATGAGGAAGAGGAGGAAGATCAGAAAAAAAAGACGTAGTAAAACATGTGTGTGTGTGTGTGTGTGTGTGTGTGTGTGTGTGTGTGTGTGTGTGTGTGTGTGTGTGTTACCCTTATCATTTAGTCATTTCTCCGCTTCAGGCCGCCACTCGAGGTCAATTTCCTTTCCATTACTAAACAAAAGAATCATATCAACCAACATCTTGAGCCACACAACAACAAAAAACAAACATTCCCACCATTATATCAATTTGGATGAAAAAAGAGAAGGATAGGGGTGGGGAGGAGGAGGAGAGGAGAAGAGAGGAGGAGGGGAAGAGTATAGGAGAGGAAAGAGGAGAAGGGTAGAGGAAGGGGGTAAGGAGGGAGGGGAATGGTAGAGGAAAGGAGAGAGGAAGGAGGGGAAGGGTAGAGGAGATGAAAGAGGAAGGGTTTGGAAGAGGAGGGAAGGGTCGAGGAGGAGAGAAAAGAGGGGAAAGGTAAAGGAGGGTAAGGAAGGGAAGGGAAAGAGTAGAGAAGGAGGAGGAGGATGAGGCGTAAGAAGGGAAGGGGAAGGGGAAGGTGGAAGGGGGAAGCGTGTATTATGGGGACAGAGGTGGGGCAAGGTCACACACGTGGGGATGACTAATGGTGGGAGATGGCCAGAGGGTGGAGGTGATGCGAGCTGGGCCGGTGGAGGGTGGGAAGGGTGGAGTGTGAGGCAGGTCGGGGGTCTAGGAAGGGTGTTTAGAGCGATGGAGAGGCTGGTGGAGGTAGACTAGGAGGAGGTGGAGGGTAGAGGACGAAATGGAGATGGGATAAAGAGTAAGTTAGGGAGTGAAGAAGTTAGTGGAGGGAGGGAGTAAGTGGATGATAGGAAGGTGGAGGGGGATGGATGGAAAATGAAGTGGGTGAAGGGAGGATGAGTGGAAAGGAGAAGAGCGATGAAGGGAGATAGAAAGATGGAAGAAAGGTGGATGAGAGTGGATCATGATTAGGCGAATTGAAAATGACAATAGATAAATTTAATAGAAGGGTGATAAGAAAGGTGAAGGGAGCTAGAAGGGGAGTATGGCTGAAAGAGATGATGGGAGGGATGACTTTGAAGGTGGATGAGACATGAGAGTAGAGAGTGACCTTGAGGATGAAAAGGGGATGGATGAGAGGATGTATGTCGGGTGCCTGCTGTGATTTTCTTAGCCTTACTCTCACCATTCTTATTAAAGGTTGTCATTCCTGGGTAGTTTTCTTTCATCCTTTTCTTTTTTTCATCTGATTCTCATTTACAAAAATCCTCTTCACTTTTTCCCTCATCTTCCTTCATTTTTTCCCTCTTCGATATTCCCGGCACGGTCTTTTATGACCACATTTGTCGAACGGCCATAAAAAGGAGCGTTATGAATGAGCGTTTTTCCCTTGCTTAAAAAGAGCATGAATCATAGTCACTCTTCCTTCTTCCCGCCATTATTCAACCTCTCATCATGTTCCTCTACTCATTTTGCCTTTGTTTTGCATTATTCATATTCTGCCTTTTACATATTCCTCTGAAATGTTCCCTCTTTGCTTCAGCTTGATGTTCAGTGTTCCTTATTCTCTTCACTTCAATGTCCTTCTTTATATATCATCTTCATGTTTCTCTTTAGCTTCACTTCGATGTTAATCCATATTCTTCTTTCTCGCTCGACTATTATGTTTATCAGTCCTCTATGTTCTTTTCTCTCACTCCTCTTCTATGTTCTTCCTTCCTATACCATCCTCAAGTTCGCCTTCCTCACCTCACTTCGATGTTACTCCTCCGTTTCACCTCTTTAAGATACTTTCTCTCTCTCACTTCGATGTTCTTACCTCGGTTTACTTCGATAACCCGTTCTTAAAGTTCCCTTGCGGCGCCTCTTCTCGACTTCGCGGCTGTTCTTGTGTGACGCTCCTGACCTTTATCCTCGAGGCTCGTTCTCAAGCACGGCCCGAGGAGCGCGGCGTCCCGGGGGTGAGCTGGAGGTTGACTTTTCTTTGTATTTCCCTCGGGGGAGTCAACGGGCGCACACACACGCACGCACGCACACATGTATAGGGTGAGAGGAAAAGGTCGGGGTGTGATTTTTGTTTATAAGTGGTGGAAGTTCGGTAATGTGTGTGGTGGTGAGTGTGTGTGTGTGTGTGTGTGTGTGTGTGTGTGTGTGAGATTTCGTTTGTCCTTTTTATGTATCTCTATCTATCTATCTATCTATCTATATTGATGAACCTTTTTCTTTCTTTTTTACTTTTCTTTCTCTTTTTTCCTTTATTTCTTTCTTTATATTACTTACTATCTTTTTTTCTTTTTCTGTTTCTTTAATTTCTCCTTTATTTTCCTCTCCTTCTCTCTTTCATTTCGTTCCTTCGCTCCTTCACATTTCACTAACCGCTGTAGGCAAGTGATTTTCTATGGTGATTTATCTGTTTTTCACTCCGTCGTTTCCGTGATCGCTTCTTCCGTCGCTGCGTAACGGATCGCCTCCCATTTCCACTTCCTCTTCCTTTATCATCTTTATCGTTCGGGTTTTGCTCTCTTTTTCGTGTTTCTAAATCGTTCTCTTTCTGCGTTTCTTTCATTTTCTTTTTCATTTATTCGTTCGTTTTTCCTCTTTCCTCTTCCTCCTCCTCCTCCTCCGCCGTTTCTCTTCTCTTTCTTTCCTTCATTCCTTCATTTGGTTTTGACCAATTTTTTCACAATCATCATCTTCCCTTCCTCTTCTTTCCTCTCCTCTCCTCTTTTCCATTCCTCTTCCTAACCTCTGTTCCATTTCTCTCGTCTCCTCTCTTTTCTTCATCTTTCCAACCCTCTTTTTTTATCTCCACTCCTTTGCTCCATTTCCTTTCCCTTCCTCTCCTCTTCTCCCCACCTTTCCTCTTTTCCATTCCTCTCCTCTACTCTCTCCTCTCCTCACCTCTATTCCATGCCTACACCCTCCTTTCTACTCTCTATCTCTCCTTTCTCTTCCTCTCCATTCCCTTTACCTCAGCATCCCACCATTCCCTTTTTTTCTCATTTTCATCCCTGCCCTGTTCTCCCTACCTCGCCTCAGCCTCACCACCCTTCCTTCACGCCGTCGGGGTTTGGGTGCCGTTATCTCCTCCTTCCTCTGTCTGGTGTCGTTGATAAGTTCCTGCGGGTTCCTGTTGTCGGGGTGCTCCAGGCTGCCTCCCGCCGAGCCCCCCCGCTGGAAGTATTTGTATAAGTGACGCGCGTGTTTTGTAATCCTTGGGTAAATAACGTAACCATTCACTCCTGTTTCCTCCTTTCTCGCTTTCCCCGGTTCCTCTCGCCTCTCTACCACGACCTCCCTTTCTCTCTCGATTTTCTTCACGTTTTCCTCGTTTTCTTCCTTCCATTTCTTCCTGTTTTCCTTCTTTCTTTCTGTCTCTCTCTTTCTTTTCGTTTTGTGTATGCAGGATTTTCTTTCCCCCCTTGCATCCCTTCCTTTCTCTCCGTTTCTCTCTCTTTTTCTGTCTGTTTTTGTATTCTAAGTCGAGGGTTTTCTCTATTATATTCCTTCCTCTCTCTCTCTGTCTCTCTAACTGTTTTCTGAGTAGTTTTTCTTTACCCATTCCATCTTTTTCTGTTTTTTTCCTTTTTGTTCTGTTTCTGTGTCTTTCCTTGTTTCCTGCAGTAAGATTTTTCCTTCTTCCTTCCATCCCTTCTTCTCGCTAACTCCTGGACAGAAAGGGATCGGGGTGGACGTGGGTGTGGGGGTTAAGGTGATTTAGATGCGAGGGAGAATGGATGGATCTGCGGCAGCCACTTCTTGCCCCGGGGAAGCTGCTGGACCCAGACGACGCGGAGACCAATTGTTAGCGTTGATATATCCACCATTCATAACTTGTGGGGACTTTGGCTTTCTTTTCACCCTCTCCCCTCTCTTTTCTCTTCTCCCTTCCTCTCCATCACCTTACCCCATCGCCTCTCCGCTCCCTGTCCACTCTTCTGATTCCATTCCTCTCCTTTCTTCCCTTCTTCTTTCCACATTTTTTTTCCTTTCCTCTCCCTGTCTTTCGTCCATCTCATCCCAAGACCAAAAAGGAGATCAGTCGGGTTCTAATGGGTGTTTTTTCAGGTTCATGGCACAGAAGAAAGGTCAGGCTACCAGAAGATTGAAAAATAACTACCCCTGGAAATAATCACAACGCCTACGAAAGCTTTGTTAAATGTGTGTGCCTGGGGGCCGAAATGTTTAAGAATGTGTCCCTCAGTGTCTTCGTTGCCAGCCTCTCAATCCCCAGTCTTGATCCCCCAGTTAAATGCCTCCAGTCCGTTTAATTTCACTTTGCAAGCTCCGTACCCCAAGCCCGAGTCCAAAGCCCCCAGTTCCACGTCCCCAGCCCCCTCAGCCCAACCCCGGATCCTCCTTCAACTGTTTTCCTCTCCCTCCCTCCTCCTCTCCGTCCTCTCCCCCTCCCTTCCTTTTCCTCCGGGTCTTATCTCGTATTTTTATTTCGGTCCTTAAATGGTACAAAGAATCTGTCATGAGTGTTCTCTGTAAACAGTGAGTCACGGCGCGGGGAAGCTGCCGTGGTAGGGGGAGGGAGGTGCGAGAGAGAGGGAGGGAGAAAGAGGGGGAGGGGAAGGGAGAGGGTGAAGGGGAGGAGGGGGGGGTTCGAACACTATTTCATTTGTGTGCAAGTCAGCGTGAGTTCATTCAGTAAAAGTCAACAGAGTAATCGCAGTGATTCACTCACGTTCATGATCCCTGGAATTCCTTTTAACTCTTCTCTTTTTTTTTCCTTGCAGGTGAGCGGCGGCCTGGCGATGAGCGTGACGTGGTGGGTTCCCTGCATGCCGGGCGGCGGGATAATCAAGGTGAGGTCAGGTGTTACGAGCCAGCGCCACCTGCCGGGCTCACCTGCTGGTTTTATAGGCGAGCTGAACGGCGCACCTGAGCCATTACACCTGAGTCACCTGCGCCGTGTCTTGATTTACGGCCGATAAAAGGAAGAAACAATGACTCGGGAAGCGGCGCTGGGAGGTGGAGAGGATGATCCCACCTGTTACCTTAGCCACCTTCCGTCCTGCCCTCACCTGCCTTTACCTCACCTTACCTATGACTCGTTATCGCGTCTCCACGGCCGATAAAAGAATGAAACCAAGACAAGGGAAGCCGCTGGGAGGTGGAGAGGATGATCCCACATGTTACCTTAGCCACCTTCCGTCGTGCCCTCACCTGCCCTTACCTCACCTTACCTGCGGCTCGTTATCGCGTCTCCACGGCCGATAAAAGAATGAAACAAAGACAAGGGAAGCGACGGGAAGCGGAGATGATGTACCCACCTATAACCTGAATCACCTCACCTTACCTTACCTTACCTTACCTGCGGCTCGTTATCGCGTCTCCATGGCCGATAAAAGGATGAAACAAAGACAAGGGAAGCAGCAAGGAGTAGAGACGTAACGGTTTCCATGTGCGACTCAGCGGTGGACAAGGTAGCAATTTTTTCCACTACTGGTTTTCATGGCGCGGCGGTGGTGATGCTGTGCGGACTTCATTATGTGGCGGTGACTGTGCTTCCGTGTTGCTCTAAATGACCCTTCAGGAGAGGATAATAATGCCACTGTGGAGACCGCGACCGGTTTTAATGGCATTCTTGGGGTCTGGTCTCTCTCTCTCTGGGGTCTGTTTTTGTCTTGAATTGCCGTCGTTGTTGTCGCTTTTGCTGTACTGCATGGAGGTGATGTTAAAGAAAGTGTTATTTGGTGGGGATAATTGTGTGAAGAGACGTTTAATTATATTCTTGTGGTTTAGGGAGCAGTGACTTAGCGGGATTTTTATTCTGTATCTTTTCTGTATCTTCTTTTTTTTGCCCTTGAGCTGTCCCCTTTGCTGTAAAAAAAAAGAAAAAAAAGAAAAAAGAAAAACAGTGTCCGCTTACCTGTTTCTTTCCCTGCAAAATGGAAATGGTGTAAGTGGGTGTCTGTCTGTCTTTCAAAATGCGTTAATGGATATCTTTCTATCTTTCAGTACCGCTAGTAGTTAAAGTGGTGTTAGCGTGTGGACGTGGATCTATAGAGTGACGTGGCGTAGCGTGCATGTAGCCAGAAACCGCGTGGGCGTGGAGAACAGTTTAAGGTGTGGCGTGTAACGTGTCAGCCCTGCGTGGAGGGGGTGTGGTGTGGGCTGCAGCGTGGCGTGTAATCCATTAGCGCTGGTGTGGGAGAGGAAGTCAGAGTGTGGCAAATATTGTGGCTTGGCCGGGGGAGAAGGTGAGAGCAGGGCGTGTCCGGGGGGCTGGATGCTGTGTGGGAGGCGACGAGATGAAGTACTTAGCCGTGGGATGAGGTGGAGGAGGAGGAGGAGAAAGAAGGAGGGGGAGGAAGGAGAAGGAAGAAATAGAGAATGCTACGTGGAGTCTGGGAGAAGGTGAAGGAGGTAGTTTCATGGCAAGAGGAGGAGGAGGAGAAAGAAGGAGGGGGAGGAAGGAGAAGGAAGAAATAGATGCTACGTGGAGTTTGGGAGAAGGTGAAGGAGGTAGTTTCATGGCAAGAGGCGAGATGAAGTACTTAGCCGTGGGATGAGGTGGAGGAGAAGGAGGAGGAGGAAGGAAAATGAAAAAAAATAGAAGATGCCGCGTGGAGTGACTGGAGTCTGGGCGAAGGTGAAGGAGTAGGTGGTTTCATGGCAAGAGGGGGAGGAGGAAAAGAAAGAGAAAGAGGAGGAAGAAAGATGCTGTGTCTGGAATAAGTAAATGGAGGAAGAGGTGGTACAATGAGGTTAGGGAGAGGAGAAGAAGGAAGAGGAGGAAGAGTGATGCTCAGATAACATGGGAGAAGGAGGGGATGGAGTTATTTTAGCAGTGTATAGCACATTGCAGTCGAAAGGTGGTGCAGGGGAGGAGAGGGGGGAAATAAAGTAAGCAGGTGGAGACAGGTAAGAGGGGTCAGAGGTGGTATGGGGTCAGGTGTGGCAGGTGGTGGTTAACCCTTCCTCGGCTGCCTGTCATTACCTGGATTTTTACCCGGACCGGCTGGCTGAGCGCACCGTCTGTCTGTCCCCTTCGGCATTCGTATTATCAAACGTTCGGGGCTCTCGCTACGAACGCTTTATAAGGCCAAGGAGGACCTACGTCGAGTTGTCATGAGTGGTTTTACCGTTCACAGCGCGGAAGCCTTGCAAAACTACCGCCGGGCTCAGGAAACCACCTTTGAAAACCCCGACAACTTCTGCGAGAGCCTTTTGAAGTAGATATATATGAACCTTAGTATATAGACGAACAAGAAATTCATTAGTCAAAGGTTTTAGGGTGAATTAGAGGGAGGAGAAGGAGAAGGAGGAGGAGGAGGATATGGCTAAGTTACTAATGAGTCTGCTGTCCGTTTATATCCTAAGGTCCATATCATCAAACTCGTCGAAGGCTTATAGTCCGTCAATTTCAAAAGGCTCTGGCGGAAGTTGTCGGGGGTTTTCATGGGTAGTTTCCTGAGGTTTTGCAAGGTTTCCGCGCTGTGAACGGGACAAACACTCATGACAGCCCAACGTAGCTCCTCCCTGGCCTTGAAAAACGTTGGGTACAAGAGCCTCGAACGTTTGATGATACGAGGGTAAGGTTCGGATTCCCTTATATGGCCTGTAGCACCCTTCTCATGCACTCCATCCTCACCGCTCTCCTCTCCTCTTCTCTTCTCCTCTTCCTCCCTCGCCCCGGAGCCTCACCGTAAAAGTATCAAAAGTCAACGTTACCGAAGATGGTCAGCCAGCGCGGGGCCTTCGTTATTTTTTTTCCCGTCTTGAATGAGTCTTTTCTTTGTCTGGCGCCGTGAGAACTTACTCGCATCATGGACGGTGTGTGGAGGAGGAGGAGGAGGAGGAGGGCTGGGGTGAAGCGAAGAACGTAGAGGGGTCAAGGGCTTAGAGGTGGATGAAGATGAGGAAGAGAAGGAGGAGCAGGAGGAGGAGGAGGAGGATAAGTAGAGGCTGGGGCTGAAGAAGTTGAGTAGAGAAAGTTTACGATGGGAATTTGGGGAGTGAGAGAAGGGGAAGGAGAGAAGAGCTAGGATGTAGTGTGGGGAAGCAGGGAGAGGGAATCAAACCAGGAAATGTTGTTAAATGGGGAATGAATCTAAGTATAAAGAAAATGGAAGGTAAAGTAAGGTATCTATGGATTTAGGGAAAGCAGATTTAAAGGGTCAGATAAATTAAGGTAAGGTAAGGTAAGGTAATATAAGGTTTAAAGAGATTTGCGGTGGACAGGTGCAAGAGGTCAAGTTAATTAAGGTAAGGTAAGGTCGGATGCAGTGAGATATACAGTAAGTGGTTAACCATGGACAGGTGGGTGTAATATATACCTGGTCTTGTCTGTGTTGAGGCCATTGAATCCAGACACTCACTGGGGAAGAGGAAAAAAAAAAGAGGAGGAAAAAAAAAAGATGCAGGTAAACAGAAAAGTATGAAGGGAGAGAAAATATAATAAGTAATAAAGATAGAGATGAATGATGATAGAGCACAAAATTTCCAGTCATGTGTGTGTGTGTGTGTGTGTGTCGGTGGGTGGGTGGGTGGGTGTGTGGAAATGGCAGCCAGCAAAGCAACATTTCAGTGCAATTAGTTTTTATTCCTAGCGGTGATTACGCGAGTGCCCCGTCATAGAGGAAGTGTTCATTTACCCCGAGAATCATTGTTATTACGCCGCGTTCACTGCAATTACGCCCCGCACTTTTCATTCATTTGGTTACTATAAAAATGGCAAAGCTGAATAGAAAAAAAATGTAAATGGGTCTATGATATGAAGCTTAAATATGACGTACGTATCTGCTGCAATGGGTATGACGGTCGCCTATTCATTCATTCAGTATTCATTTAGTCACCGGCCGCGTTAGTTTCAGGTTAGCATGTTAGTATGTGAAACGCTAAAATGACGTAATGGGGAGGAGAAGGAAGAGGAGGAGGCATGGAATTGGTTTTGTGTGCTTTGTTTAGTCATTTCTTTACGTTTTCTTGGTATTTTGAATCTCTTTGGGGACAGAAAACTCCAAGAATGTCTAGTTGTGTTTCTCTCCCTTGCTCAGACATCTTTACGTAGCCAAGCATCGGCCATCAGCTGTATTCTCTGCCTCAACCTGGTCTCTGCTTTAACTCTCCATCCATTTTTTTTTGTGAGCGCTGCGTCCACTGTTTTTTTTTTTTTACAGCAAAGTAGTTAAGGGCATAAAAAAAGAAAACTAATGAAAAAAATCCGCTACTCACTGCTCCTAAAAAGAGTTAGAGGAGTGGCCAAAAGATAGGTCAATTTCGGGAGAGAAACCGTGGTTGTATATAGATATACGTGTCCTTGAGGTATAGACAGCAGTGTTCCATGGTGAGCACAACAGTCTTCTTTAGGGGCAATGGAACGAGGGATGAGCCTTAATTGTCTTGCTAGCATGCTTCTGGTCGAGGGGCAGCCCTGGCACTGTTTGCACTCCGCCGCACTCTGACGGACAACACACCTTGGAGGCACTCATGAAGGCGGAGTGAGAAATCGTAAGGAAGTGCCGAAAAGTGTCGCCATTCGTAGCGTTTTCTAAGAAGTTTCAATACAACAAAGAATCATGGCAGTGCATGGCTGTGTCCTGAAGGGAATGATTTGTTACGGCAGTGACTTCCGCGACATCAAACACCTGCTGGTCGCAAATCAGTCCTGGCAGATCAATAGCTTATCCTAGTCCGCCATAACACCGTAACACACCACGCAGTAAGTTGTGGCCTTAGTGAGTGTGGTCGGCCATGCTGGGGAGAATTACGATGAATAATAATATTTCACGGCAGACTGACGGAAGCCTGGCGATCAAAGTGAGGCGAGCCGCGCGACGCCTCGACCCGCCCCGCCGCTCCTCCCCACCCGAGGCATCCAGCAGTGAGCCACGAGTGAGCCGCCTCGTAAATAGCCGAGCGTGTTTACCGCCCGCCTTATCACTGATGACAGAGTCCGGCGCGCTGAATTATTCAAGAAACAATACCAACAATTCTGCACGGCGCACAGAGCTTCCTTTAGTCTCGAATATTCTCTTTGTAGCTGTCACAAAGACTCCTAATAGAATTTTTCCCAATATTGATTACTAATAGCATGTGTTCCCCGCCCAAGCAGCTCCGCCACTCGCCGCCACAACTAGCGCTCAAAGCCACTCGTTATTGGATTTTGCTTTTTCTAATTTCACTTACATGCAAAGTGTAATTCATGAGGCGTGAGGAGACTGACGCGCCGACGAGCCTGTGTTTAGGTGACTCAGGCTGCCCCTCCCCTGCCCCCCCACGACTCTGGAGGTGGTGGTGAGAAATGCTGGGTGGAAGTGCATGATAGTAGGTGGAGCTAGTGGAGCCGTTGGGGTGGGTTGCTTTCGTAATGGAGGGTAAAGTGGTGGTGGTTGTGGTGAGAAGTGGTGGATAGTAAGTGGATGTTAGTAGGTGGAGGTGGTGGAGGTATTATGAGGGTTACTTTCGTGATGAAGAGGTAGGATGTAGTGGTAGTGGTAGTGGTGGAGGTGGAGGGGGGTGGATCAACGTGTCGCTAAGGTGTGTGTGTGGGGGGTGGGGGGGGAAGGGGGAGGCGTGTCGGCGGGGCTGGCCAGGACTTGTCGGCCATTATCAGTGACATATTACTTGTAATTAAGGCTTCTCTTCCTGTGTTTGATCTGATTGGAGGGCGTGCGAGAATTTATGTCAGAGTTACGTCCATCGTGCCGCGAATGTTCACTGGTGCTCAAGCGAGGTGTGAGCTGGCCCCCTACCTCCTCCTCCTCCACTTCCTCCTCTTCCCCTTCCTCCTTCCTCCTCTCCTCCACCTTCCCCTTCCTCCTCCTCCCATTTATTCCTCCTCATCCTCTCCCTCCCCTTCTTCCTCTTCACTTTCCTCCCTCCTCTCCTCCACCTTCCCCTTCCTCCTCCTCCTTCCCTTCCCTCTCCTCCCATTTATTCCCCCTCATCCTCTCCCTCCCATTCCTCCCCTTCTTCCTCTTCCCTTTCCTCCCTCCTTCTCTCCTTCCCCCTCTCCTCCACCTTCCCCTTCCTCCTCCTCCTTCCCTTGCATCTCCTCCCATTTATTCCCCCTCATCCTTTCCCTCCCCTTCCTCCCCTTCTTCCTCTTCCCTTTCCTCCCTTCTTCTCTCCTTCCCCCTCTCCTCCACCTTCCCCTTCCTTCTCCTTCCCTTCCCTCTCCTCCCATTTATTCCCCCTCATCCTCTCCCTCCCCTTCCTCCCCTTCTTCCTCTTCCCTTTCTTCACTCCTCCTCTCCATCCCCCTTCCTCCCCTCCTTACCATGCCTCCCTTCCCTTACTTAATCCTGGTCTTCCCCGCACCTTCCCTTTCACCCCTTCCTTTGCCACCCTCTTATCCCTTTCCCTTAGCACTTACCTGACGTCCCCAACTACCTTAACTACTGCCACTCTTACCTTTCCTCCCCTGAGTTACTTGTCACTCCCTCTCGCTAGTCCTTCGGGGCCCTCCCTTCATTCCCCGACCCTCACACGTGTATACCAAGCTTCCTTCAAACACCTCCAAAAATTATAATAATAAAGTAATAATAATAAAAAGTGAATAATAATTGAATGTCCTCTCTTACCCGTCATTTAGTTTTTTTTTCTTTCATATCCTTCCTATGTAAAGCCTCCATCCCTCACTCTTATCTTTATTTCCTATTCATCTACCTTCATCGTGTCCTCTCCATACCCTCCCTTCCGTAGACTCTTCCCTCCGTCACCTCTTCCCGACCCTTCCCCTCACCTCCTCCCCTTGCTTCCACCCCTCCTCCCCGTCCACCTTCCCTCTCATTTCCTCCCTCCCCTCACGCGCTTCCCCTCGCTCGTCCTCGCCCACTGACCTGTAATAACTGTGTTCTGTAGGTGAACGCGTCTGTAAAGTACTCTGGCTCGTTCGTTGTGAGTGGCAAGCCGCTTGTTCCCCTGTGAGCCTCGCGGCGTGACAAATTTTAATCACTCCAACCCTCCTGCCGCTGCTGACCCTCACGCATTACCTTTATTGGGGTTGCAGGTCATATTCTCACGTCCCTCTGCCTTTCATGTCTACACTATGCTTGCGTTACGGATCACGGGTTAATTGCGTATCGTATCAAAAGTCAAAAGTCGCAGGTATTTTGTTTTAAAGGGGATACAAGTCTACTCAGTCGTGTGAAGGATCTGCGTCGCGTCAGCTAAACTAAATGTGACTTTCGATGATAGTGATGCTTTGTGTCGTGAGGGTAAAGAACAGTCGCGCGTCACAAGTCGTAATGGTTTAAGTTAGACGCGTTCAAGCTCGTTCAGTCGTTGTGGGTTGGAGTGTGAAGGTTCTGCGTCGCGTCAACTGAACTAATTGTGACTTTTCATAATTGTGTTGCTCTGGTTCATAGCGGTAAAGAACAGTCGCGCGTCAAAAGTCGTAATGATTCAAGTCAGGCGCGTCCAAGCTCGTTTAGTAGTGCATAGGTTAGGCTGTAAACTCGGCGTCGCATCAAACTGAACTAATTGTGACTTTCCATAATTGTGTTGCTCTGGTTCGTGAGGGTAGGGTACAGTCGCGCGTCAAAAGTCGTAAAGGTTCAAGTTAGCCGCGTACAAGTTCGTTCAATCGTGTGTGTAGGTTAGTCCATAAGCTCGGCGTCGCGTCAGCTAAACTACCTAACTGCATCAGACCAACGGCAGCGACTTCCAATAATTGTGTTGCTTGGTTCCGTCAGAGTAAAGAGAATAAAGTCGTAATGTTTCTTAGTTTTCCATGCAGCTGTGAGTTATTAGGGACGCCCCTAAGCAAGATGGAGCCCTGTGTGTGTGTGTGTGTGTGTGTGGAGGGGGGTGCCGGGCGGACAGAGTTACTGCTAAAAATTGCCATTTCCTCCGCGGCAAAGCCTTTTTCCACGTTCCATAAATCTGCGAGTAAGTGGGAGGTGAGGGGGACGCCGCGCTGCCCCCGCCGCTAGTAAGACACGACCGGCGGCTATTTTACCGATATTAGTGTGTCAGGAACAAATCTCGAGTCGCGTGCGCCGCCTCATGCGTCGCTGCGCTGCCCCTGGACCTTTGTGGACACGAGCGCGCCGCCTGAAGAGGGAGGAGGAAGCAGTACGAGTTGCAGAAGACGAAGAAGACAAAGAAGAAGGAGACGAGAAAGAAACATATATGGAAGATAGAGGAATAAAATAGAGGAAAAACAAAGAAGAGGAATGAAAAAGAGGAACCCCCCCCCAATTATTAGGAGTAAAAAGAGGAGGAAAAGGAGAACAAAGAGGTTGAAGACAAAGAAGAAAATGAAAATGAAAAGCGAAAAGAAGAAGAAAAAGAAGACGAAGAAGAAGAAGGAAGACAGCAAGAAAAGGAGTAAAAGAAAAAAAGAAAAGAGGAAAAAAGTAGAAAGAGGAAGAAAAATGAGAAAAAAAGAACAAGAGGAGAGAGAAAGAAAAGGAGCAAGAAGTAAAAAAGAAGAGGAAAAAATACTACTAATATTAATACTTATACTAAAAAGAAGAAAAAAAAAGAGAAGGAAATACGAGAAAATGAAAGAAAATTAAGAAAGAAGGGGGACGAAGAGCAGGAGGAGGAGGAGGAGGAGGAGGAGGAAGAAGAAGAGGGGTGAACACAACTGACCCTCACCATTATTATTTACCACCCCAGACAGCCCGCTCTTCCCCCCGTCAGCTTCATATCTCTCGCGTCAGTCTCAATTCCAGACGCGCAGCACACCGCCGCGCAAAAAAGGCATTAATATAGAGCCTCAAAGCGGGCGTAAGGCGGATAAAGTTTGGCAGCAGACGAGACCCCGCGTCGCCCTCGCTCCGTCCCTCCTCAGCGATTTAGGATGAAAGTAATTGTGAGTGAGAAGCGCGAAGAGGCGTGCGAGGGTGTTGGGCAGCAAAGGGGGGGGGGGGGGGTTGCTTGGGGTAGACGGGAGGAAGGAAGGTTGGTCTGGGTTGGGGCAAGGGGGCGGTTGGTCGAGTTAGAGAAAGGAGGTGGACGAGGGCAATGGGGGTGGTGGTGGATCGGGGGAAATAGGAGACTGGGCGTGGGCAATGGGGTGGGTGGTGGATCGGGGAAGGAAGGATGGACTGGACGTGGGGAAGAGGTAGGAGGAGGTGGGTGGGGGCAATGGGTGGCGTGGTGGGTTGAGAGGGAGGAAGAAAGGGCTGGTAGGGGGCAAGAGGGCGATGGTGGGTTGGGAGGAAGGAGGAACTGAGAGGGAGCTAGGGGTCGGTGGTGGGTGGGTGTCAGGAGGGACTGGGCGCGGTAAGTCACGGGGTGCTGCATGGGAAAGGGCGGACCTCAGGACTGCTTGAAAAAGGATGGAAAAGGATAGTTCTTGGGGATGTTTCGGAAGGGCGAGTTCAATGACTGTCTGGAGGAGGTTGGATCTCTGGTAACTTAGGGATAATAGGGTGAACTTGAGGACTACATGGAGAGACCTGCTAAATGGAAGTTATTAGGGGCTGCATAGCTAAGAGGGATTTCTGATCTGTAAAGCAAAGAAGTGAGTCTTTTAGAGGTCGCTTGGGAAAGGGGAGTCATAAAATTTCCGAAAGAGAATTTTGGGCTGCCTGGAAAAAAAACTGGGCTGGAAAAAGGCAGGTATTTGGACTTACATAGGGCTGTATATGAAAGAGTCGGTGTTGGGTTGCCAGGAAAAGGATAGATCTCCTAGCTACTTGGGGAAAGGGGTTATGTTTTGGGGACTGCCGAAAAGGGAAAGGCAGGTCTCAGGGTGATTGCCATTAAGAATATAAAAAAGGGAGGAGTCTTTTTTAAGGGCATGCATTTAAGGGCGGGTCTTAAAGTGCGTGTTTCCTGCAGTCCCCCAAAACGCTAGTATCCATGCACGGGCCTTGGGGGTGAGGGGGGTGGCAGGATAGAGGTCGTTGGGGGAGGGTGCGTTAGGGGGGTTAGGAGAGAGGGTTGGGGGTATGGAGCATTGGGGGAGAGGGGTGTTGAGGGTGGTTGAAGAGGGGTTTGGAGGGTGGGGAGTGATGAGGGAGGGGGGCGTTGGGGGTGGGGGTAAGGGGGTGTTCCGCACCGCCGTGATTGTCTCTTTTTGGACGGAAGGAAATATAATTACCGTCACACTCACTCTGAATTAATGCGACTTTTTTTTTCCTTTTTTCTTGGCGAGTGAGTTTATACATTTTTCCCGCCCCCTCCTCCCCTCCCCTTTCTCCCGCGGCAAGTATAAAATTATCGGTCGAGTGATTCTGGCCAAGTTACTCTCGACATCACAGACTAATAAGAGTCGAAAAAATAAAACATCAAATGTAGGCTTTAAAAGTCCCGTTTGAAGAATGCGAGTCCCGACTAATGAGGTTCGATTTTTACGGTGATTTTCGCGAAATTAATAACTCGGCTCGGGACACACACACACACACACACACACACACATGGACACCCACCTAACCCCCGCCCCAACACATACTCACATACCCCCCCCTAACACACACACACACACACACACAGACCCCCACCTACCTCCCCCCAACACACACACACGATACACACAACATACATATACACACACACACATACACAGGTACACTAATTTCGTTCTAATTAATGCTTCCGTCTATGTGCAAAGTCATTAATACAATATTTGCAATTACTGTTAGTGGAAAAAAAAAAAAAACTTGCTGTGCTTGTGAGTGTAGGTGTGTAGGTGTGTGTGTGTGTGTGTGTGTGTGTGTGTGTGTGTGTGTGTGTGTGTGTGTGTGTGTGTGTGTGTGTAGTTGTAGGTATTTTTTATTTTTTTATTGTATATGGTCGATGTCACGTGTTCCAAGTGAGAAAGTGAAATCAATGGACGTCGATGGACATTTTATTTTCATTTTTATTTTCTGTTTCTCTTCCCGGCTTTGATGAATAAAAAAAAGCGGAAAAAAAACCGCCGTTCTCTTTCGGAAATTCCGGAAAAATTAAGAAAGACTGACATGAAACTGTGAAAACGTGACTGAAAAGAGAGGGAGAAAAAAAACCCTTCATGCTCTATATATGCCGACACACACACACACACACACACACACACACACGGCCAGAGTCTGCTACCTGCAATATTAAGCTCGGAAAAAAATTGTGAACTGTATAAAAAAAAAAAAAAAATATGTAGCACTGGCCCCCGCAGCAGTAGTATTCCTCTGTCTGTGTTCCGTGTGTTCTATGTGTTCACTGTTTTTTGTGTGTGTTGCCTATGTGTTCCATATGTTTCGTATTACCCGTATGTGTTCTATGTTGAGTATGTGTGTGTTGCAAGTTCCCTTTGTTTTGCTATATATATGTTCTTTTTATTTCGTATCAAGTCGTTCGGTTGCTTTTGTGTGTTCTGTGGTTTCGTTATTTGCCTCATTTTCCGTATTCTATAAACTTTATCCGCATTTTATTTTTTTATTTTGGATCGCTAATGTGTGTGTGTGTGTGTGTGTGTGTGTGTGTGTGTGTGTGTGTGTGTGTGTGTGTGTGTGTGTGTGCTTCTGTTTCTCTGTGTTTCAATATGTTCCGCCATCCCGTATTTTGTTATCCATATGTTTCCTGTATATCCATATGTTCCTTGTTTTCCGTGTTCTCTCTCTTTCTCTGCAACATTTTCCTTCGAACGCTAATGTGTATGTGTGTGTTTAGTGTTTTCCTAGTTCCCTATGTTCCAATATGTTCGCCTTTCCTCTCTTTGCATTATCCACTTTTCACGCGTTCGTATATTCATGTTACGCGTGCTATCAAACTTATCAACAACTTCTCTTAGCTCTAATTTGGCTCTTTTTAGCGTGTGTCTAGTTTCCTCTGTTCCAATATGTTTCTTGTATCCCTTTGCGTTATCCCAATGTTCTGTGGGTTCGTTCTGTTCGTCATGTTCTATCTCTGATCAAATACGTGTGTGTGTGTGTGTGTGTGTGTGTGTGTGTGTGTGTGTGTGTGTGTGTGTGTGTGTGTGTTTCAAGTCCCCTGTGTTCCAATATGCTCCGTCTACCCATTCCCGTTATCCGTATGTTCGGTGCGTTCCTATGTGCCTCGCGTTCCGTCGGCCACGTATAAAAATATCTCTCCGCGATATTTACTCCGGTGCGCAAATGTGTTTTCAGGATTATTTTCTCTTTATAACGTGACGTAGAGGAGTCGTAAGGTAGCCCCGCCTCATATACCTGTCCGGGCGAGGGGAATGGGAGAGAGAGAGGGAGAGGGAGAGAGAGAGAGAGGGAGAGGGAGAGGGAGAGTTTTTTGGTATGCCTGTGATACGTAAGCTGATGATGGTCGTGTTCCTGCTTGCCTTAACTGCTTGTCCTTCCTTCCTGCTTTTTGTTTTGTTCCTGCTTCCTCTTCCCGCCTCCCTGTTCCCCCTTCCTGTTTATTCTTTTTTCTTGCACTTCCTTTCTCTCCTTTCTACTTACTCCTCCTGCTTATCCTTCCTGCTTTCTCTTCCTACTTGCCATTTCTGCTCCTCCTTTCTCCTTGTGTATTCTCCTTGTCCTTTCTACTTTCTTTTTTTCTGCTTTTCCTGTTTTTTTCACTTCCTGCTCATCTTCCCTGCTTGTCCCTTTTCCTTTTATTTTCTCCATATCCTTTCTGCTTTTTTTTTCATTTGCCCATCCTGTTTTCGCTTCCTGCTCATCTTCCCTGCCTGTCCCTTTTCCTTTTGTTTCCTCGATATTTTCTCTGCTTGTTTCTTTTTCTATTTCCCATCCTGTTTACGCTTCCTACTCATCCTCCCTGCTCGTTCTCTTGCATTTTATTTCCTCCATATTTTCTGCTTGTTTCTTTTTTTATTTCCCATCCTGTTTTGGCTCCCTCCTCAACCTCCCATTTATTTATGCCCTCCATTATTTTCCTTCTTACCATTTCTGCACGTTCTTTCCACACGTTCGTTCTGCGTATTCATCCATATATTCTTTCTCTTCTTGGTCTGGTTCTCTACTTCCCTCCTCGCTACCCTAGTCATGCAGGCGGTGGTGGTGGTGGGGGTGGTGGTGGTCGGGGGGGGAGTGGTAGGAGGGGCTAGTTGTGGCGGCGGATGCTGCGGCCAAAAGGAACCTGAAGAATTGTTGAATTTGCATTTTATGTCCGCTGTATTTCATGACCAAAACGCCATTTTTGAAGTGGA
This sequence comes from Eriocheir sinensis, assembly GCF_024679095.1. NCBI lineage: Eukaryota > Metazoa > Arthropoda > Malacostraca > Decapoda > Varunidae > Eriocheir > Eriocheir sinensis. Next base: position 3,373,515 of record NC_066547.1, on the reverse strand, counting down.
TTCTGATTTATTTCTGGGCTTGCTTGGTGCATTTTCGTACTGTGAGTGAGTGTCTGTGCGTGGGGTGGGGGTGGGGGGAGCAGCGGTAAAGGGTGTGTGTGGGGAGGTGTGGGTGTGGGTGGGGGTGAGTGTGGGTGTGTCTGTCTGCATATAAAAGAGAGACAGACAGATATACAGACAGACAGATGGACGCAAGACAGACACAACACATTATTACATACACGCACACACTTCCCTTTCTCTCTCGTCTCTCCTTTCTTTCCCAACGCAAAAAATAACAACACTAATAATGCTAACGCGCAGCCATTAGTCCATAGCCATAGCTGGGCCGGGCGAGCTGAATCCATAGTCCCAATTTCAGCTGCGTCATTATTAGCTTTGTTATGGATCGACCACACAGCAGGAGGAGGAGGAGGAGGAAGTGAAGTGAAGCCCAACCCATGCACACCTACGCCTTCCACACACCTATTCTTCCTTCCTCCTTCTCTCTCTCCTCACCTTCTCTTCATCCATATATTCTTCCTCATTGGTTTATTCTCTTCTCCTTTGCCTCATTAGTACTCATCCATGTATCCGTTCTCCTTTCTCACCCTTTACTCATCCTCTCTTCATCCGTATATCCTTCCCTCTTAGCTTGTTCTCTTCTATTCCTCACCTGCACTCATCCAGACATTCATTCTCCTCCTTACTCACCTCTCCACTTGCTCATCCACATTCTCTCCACATTGACTAATACTCTCATCCATTCTTACCTCATTCCCATCCAACACTATCTTCCATAAGCACTCCACCTTTCTACATCACTCATCCACCTTCTCATTCACCTTTTCTACCTATCATACCTTCTTCCACCTCAACCTGCTCTCCACCCCACAATTTCTCATTACCCAACTTCTCATCCACTCATTACGTCCCTTCATCTTCTCCCTCCACTCTCCGTCGACCACCTTCCTATCTCCACATTACGTCCCCAACTCCTTCGTCCACTACCCACTACAACCTCACGCCTTCCCAACCCAACCCCTTATCCACCTCAATTAACCCCACTATTTAAACTACCCACACTGCGTCACACCCAACGAGGTCATACCCATCCAGAGTACGCGTCACCCCATCACAACTTGAGACCCACACCCCACCCACACCCCACCCACAGTCTAACTACACCCCTTTCAGCCCCTTAATACCGTGAAACAGCTGGTGTGCGCTACTAAGTGTGTGAGTGACAGCGGGGGGGGATTATGAAGGAAGGAAGGAGGGAGCGAGGAAGGACGGAATGTAAGGAAGGAAGGGGTAAATGGATGGATTAAGGGAGGAAGGAAGGGATGGAGGGTTTAAGGGAGGGTGGTTATGAAGGAAGAAAGGAAGGAGGAAGGAGATGTAGGGAAGGAGAAAGAGAGTGAATGATGAACTAATGGAAGGACAGAAGAAAGGAGGAGAATGCAGAAAGGGAAAGAAGAAGAAGAAAGGGAATGGAAGAGAGAAGGAGAGAGAGAGAGAGAGAGAGAGAGAGATAGAGAGAGAGAGAGAGAGAGAGAGAGAGAGAGAGAGAGAGAGAGAGAGAGAGTCAGTTTTCTGTGCGCATTATGTTGTTTCTGCGTCTTTGCACTTACATGAACATTCTCGTGTCATCCGTTTTCCGATAGCGTAAGAGAGAGAGAGAGAGAGAGAGAGAAACAAATATATAAACGAAACCTAAGACAGTATAAAAAAATAACGAGATAGAGAACATTTTAAATCCTCCAAATTAATTCTCCTTTACCTGTTATTCTTTCCCTTCTTTTTCTCTACTTGTTATTCTTTTCCTTCTTTCCCCCTTATTATTTTTGCGCTCTGTCTCTCCCTCTTTCTCTCCTTCTTTTTCCCTTCATCTTTCCCTCTGCCTCTCTCTCTTTCTTTCCTTCCTCTTTTCCCCCTATTTTTCTTGCCCTCTGCCTCTCCCTCTTTCTTTCCTTCCTCTTTTCCCCTTTTCTTTCTTGCCCTCTGCCTCTCTTTCTTTCCTTCCCCTTTTCCCCCTTTCTTTCTTGCCCTCTGCCTCTCTTTCTTTCCTTCCCCTTTTCCCCTTTTCTTTCTTGCCCTCTGCCTCTCTCTTTCTTTCCTTCCTTTTTTCCCCCTTTTTTCTTTGCCCTCTGCCTCTCTTTCTTTCCTTCCCCTTTTCCCTTTTTCTCTCTTGCTCTCTGCCTCTCCCTCCTTCTTTCCTTTTTTTCCTCTTCAATCTTGGCCTCTCTCCCTCTTTTCCTTTCCCTCTTCTTTTCCCTTCTTTCTTGCCCTCTGCCTCTCCCTTTTTCTTTTTTTTCTTTTCCCCTTGTTTCTTCTCCCTCTTCCTTTATGTCTTCTTTTCCCATCAATCTTTCCCTCTTCCTCCCCGTCATTCCCTCTTCTCCTCATGGACGTCCTACTCATCTTCCCCTCGTCTGCCTTTGATTTGCTCCCCTGCTGAGGAAAGCGGAACCTGTGAAGCCTGCTCAACCAGCTGCTCGGGAGATGCAGGCGGCAGGCCGGACTTATGTGCAGGCTGGTAGAGCAGTAGGAGGAGGAGGAGGAGGAGGAGGAGGAGGATAAGAAAGAAGAAGGAAGGAAAGGGCAGGGCAGGGCAAAATAAGTGGAAGAGAGTTGAAGGAAGGATGGAACAGGGAATGGAAAGGGAAAGGAGAAGGGAAGGAAGGAAGGAAGGGAAGGACAGAACATGGAATGGAAGAAATGAAGAGGATGAGAAGATAGCTGGAAGGGGAAGGGGAAAGGAAGGGAAAAGAATGGGAAGATAAGTAAGAGGAGGGAAGAGAAGGGGAGGGTAGGACATAACAGGGCATGGAGGGGAAGGGAAGGGGGTGCTTGTTACATAGTGTAGGTGGAGGACTGATTGTGTGTGGAAGGGAAGGGGAGGAAGAAGGGGTGATGCATGAGAGGGTGGAAGGGAGGGTGAGGGGATAGGGTGGTGGGGTGTAGTAAGGTGGAGTGAGTGAGGGGTAAGTGGTATTGTTGAGGTGGAAGGATGGATGGAGGAATGGAGGTGTGTGGGTGGATGGGGTGGAGGGGGCATCTTGCTTTGTGTTAGCCTCGTCACGACAGGCTGGAGGTGGAAGTGGAGGTGATGGGAACGTTGGTGGTGGTGGTGATGGAGACAGGTGGTCGTCGTGGTGGTGGAGGTAGTGGTGGTGTACTCTTTCTTCTCCGACATTATCTCTTTCGATAATAATAACAATAATAATAAAAAGAATAAGAATAATAATAAAAATAATAATAGTAATGATAATTTCTACACTATCCAGCAGACCGGCACATACACTTTCCTCTCTGCATGTTAAGGCTTTTTAATTGCACGAGATATTTTCTGTATTTCTCGCAACACGAAGCGCCTCGCCGTGCTGCAGCGGGTCGAGCGAGCGTGCTGGCGAGCTAGGACGCGGAGGGAAAAGACTGAAGTGAATAAAATATGTACGAGTAAAGCACTGGAGTAAAGAACGTCTTGCCGGGAGTCCAGCGTCCCGCAGCACAGACACACTGGCGAGGCACAGCATCAAAGGTTGCTCGGGCTGCCCCGGTGACGCCGTGAGTGTAAACCCGCGTCCCCGGACATCAGGTCACTTGGCGCGGTGTGGGGGGGAGGAGAGGGTGCAGGTGAAGGTCACCCCGCCTTGCCTGCAGTGACTCCGGCGGGTGCGTGGCGGGGCGTCTCGGGGATCCAGTTAATGCATCAGACACGAGGAGGCGGCCGTGTAAGGGAAGCTTCCCGGCAGTGTGCATTGTGGAGGCCTCCCGCTCATTCCCTCTGTCTTTCTCGGCCTGTCTTTCTGTCTCAGGCAATGTCTCTCTCTGTTTTTCTTCCTGGAGCCGCTTTTCGCATGAAGGCGTATCACTTGTCTTCGTTACCGGTATCGGGCAGGTTCAGGCGGCAGCGGCAGCTGCGGGCGTGGAGGCAGCAGTAACAGGTCCGCTCTTTGCTGAGTCAGAAGTCAAAGTCGTCGGTGCTCACCATTATGATAATGTTTTCCTTGTCGGTAAAGGAGCGAAGCACAGCTTGGCCGGGTTCAGCCGAGAAGACCTGGGCTCACCATTTGCTTATCTGTCCCTGGAAGGCGCACGGACTCGGATCTGATCTGCAGGGGGGACGGGGAGGTGGGTTTAGGCAGTGACAGGGCGGCAGGGAGGCCGTTGCCTTGGATGGGTCAGCGGCAGGGCAGCAGGCAGCAGGGAGGCGCAGCCACGCGGGGTGGATGCTCGGGGAGGCAGGTCCGGGAGCCGGGTCAGGGCTCAGCGGTAAACTAAGTTATCAGCAGAGCAAGGCAGTAAAACGCGGACGACTGAGCAGTAACCCCCGCAGCGCCATCACCGTGCTGCCCCGCCTGCCCCGCCGTGACGAGGCCTGCACACCGTAAAACCCGAGGCTGGACACACCGGTAATGAATGCACGAAAAAAAGTGGGAGGAAAAAAGCATGCCTGGCAAGTCCCTCCTGACAGCCCAGCCCATGGTCGCTCACTGGACCCTCCGGCGGTAGTGGTGGCGGTGGTGTTGGGTGCTGGTGGTGGCGGCGCAGGTCGTCCGACAGACAGCTTCTAACTTTTTACAGGCAATGCTTCTCCTTATTTGCTCTCCTACAAAGTCACCGGCGCGAATCTCTCCTCTTCCAGTATCATCACTCGCTGCTCCTACACAAAGAAAACTCGCTAAACGTAATTGGTGATGAAAACGGTGCGTGCGTGGTGAGGGACGGCGACGGAGAGCAAAAGTAATGTTTGTAGTAGCATCTTGTTGACAGGGGAAGGGGAACACGCGGGGCCCAGCGGCGCACCGAGCACGGGTCTGCATTTTTATCAGATTTAGTGAAGTTATCGGGGCGTACTGCTACCTGGGTGACGCGCCGGGGGCAACACACCCTCCGCGGCACTCCATTCCTTCCCCCACCTCCCCGCCAAACCTAACATTCTTCCTGCACCCTCGCCTCGCCTCGCTTTCCCTTGCCTCGGCTCTCTGCTCACTCCTCCCACGGGAAGCATCGCATGTTTTCCTGAGGCGGGTCTGTACGTGCGTGAAATATGACGTGAACCTTGAAAACGACGCTTCTTGGGGACTCATCGCTTCCGGCCAATCGTGTTTACCGTCTCTTGAAGCGTGTGGGTATACTGTTGAATATCCTACACACGAACATTGCACCCACATGTTTCTTTTTCCATGCGGGTACTGTACAGACACACACACACACACACACACACACACACACACACACACAGGCCTCGACAGATATCCATTAATAATAACATGAATTTTGTGAGCCGTGGGGTAGGGGGACAAGGAAGAGCACACACACACACACACACACACACACACACACACACACACACACACACACACACACACACACACACACACACACACACACACACACACAAACGCATGTCCACGAGGGGGGAAAGAGGTTTATTGTACACTAAATTTTGGTAAACGGGGACGTTCCTGGATGCTGTGACAGCGGATGATCGTTCACTTAATGAAAACCGTCCCGGAATGAAGGTGGGAACGTGGGGGTGGGGGAAGGGGGAGCTGGGCAGGGGGAGGGGGTGGGGGGCATGGAGGGGGCGACGCAGACGTGTGATGTCGTCCAGCTAATGCCCACGAAACGACCGTCAATTCCCTCGCGGTGGTGGTGGTGGTGATGCAGGTGGTGGTGGTGGTGGTGGGGCCAGCTCATCACCTTTGATAATGACCCTAATGAACAAAGTTGTATTAGTCCCTTGCTCCTCCTCCTCCTCCTCATTCCCTCCTCGTCTCCTTTCACCTCCTACTGCTTCATCTCTGCTTCTCGTCTTCCTCCTCCTCCTGCTCTTAAGACTTTGATGTGTCACTTTTTCCTTTTGTCAGTTTCATCCCTGTATATTCTCCGCTCACTCACTCACTCACCCACTCACTCACTCACTCACTCACTCACTCACTCACTCACTCACTCACTCACTCACTCACCCACCCACCCACTCACTCACTCACTCACTCACTCACTCACTCACTTATTTACTCACTCACTCACTTATTTACTCACTCACTCACTCACTCACTCACCCACTCACTCACTCACTCACTCACTCACTCACCCACTCACTCACTCACTCACTCACTCACTCACTCACTCACTCACTCACTTACTCACTCATTCACTTTATCCACGTGTCTGTGTCCCCTCTACTCCATTTATACTTTATCGTCTTTCTCACTAATCTCCCTTTCTCACTTCACTTTCTCTTCTTTAATTCTCGCCTTTATCTTGCTTCCCTTTCACTCCACTTGGTTATATTTTTCATCTCTTTTCCACTCGTGTTTTTGGTAACGTGTAGATAGGCCCCCCTCTGCTTTCCCATCTACTTCTGTCTGTCTGTCTGTCTGTCACCTGTTTATATAAGGGAGGTAGTTTACTAGGCCCATCTCTGTCTTTCTCTTTCTTTTCTAGGCTCAACTCCTCCTCCTCTTCCTCCTCCTCCTCTTTCTCCCCCTTCTATCACCCAAACTTGCCACTCGAACACACCATATACTCTCCCATTTCTTTACCACGAACCCTCCCTCCTTTCCCCTTTCCTCCTTTATCTCCTTCCCTTCCCTCCCATCCTCCCCTTCTTTCCTTCCATCTGACAGAACTTTTATTCCGCCGTCCTCGATCGATCCCCACCTGCGAAAATAGTGGCACCTGTTATTTTCTCACACCTGGATAGGCCGCGCACCCCACCTGGCGTAGTATTACTCCTCTACCTTGTTTTGATGATTTTGCTCTTAATATTTCTTTTCTCTGTTGTTTCTTCTCTACAGGTTAATTTCAAGGTGTGTGTGTGTGTGTGTGTGTGTGTGTGTGTGTGTGTGTGTGTGTGTGTGTGTGTGTGTGTGTCTTCATCTCGTCTCTTCCATCACTTGTTTCTGATTCTCTTATGCCTTTGTTTCGTTTTCCTCTTTATTTCTCTTTTTCTCCTCTACCTCCCTTTTATTATCTTACCTTCTTTCTTTATTTTCCTGTAGCTCCTCTTTTTTTCCTTCCTCCTTCTCTTTCTTTCCCATCACTCGGTTCTCATTCTCTTATGCCTTTGTTTCTTTCTTTCCTCTATTTCTCTTTCTCCTTCATCTCCCTTTTATTTTTTTTGCCTTCTTTATTTTCCTGTAGCTCCTCTTTTTCCTTCCTCCTTTTCTTTCTTTTGCTTTTTCTCCTGTTCCATCTTTTACCAATTATTTCTTTTCTCCTTTTGTACCATTATTTCTCCTTCCGGCGGACTCATGAATTTCTGTTGTTCTTGTGTTTGTTGGTATGTTATTATTATTATTATTATTATTATTTCTACTTTTGTTACTCTGTTTCTCTCTCTCGCTCGCTGTGTTTCGCCCGAGCTCTCTCTCTCTCTCCCTCCCCCGGTGGAAATAATTACTGTTTTGGACACGTGAAAAATATATGTGCAGTATTCGGAATCCTCGCTGAGTCGCCCGTTGTTCCTCCTGCTGCCTTCATAATTGTTCGTATTTTTCGTAGTATTCGCTCTTATGTTAAGGTTGTCCTCCCCTCTTGATCCCCCGTCGCCCCGTGTTCCCCCCGTCTCCCTACGTCCAGTGAGTCCATCTTCAGTTTAATGTTTCTTCTCTACAGGTTAATTTCAAGGTGTGTTTCTGTTTAGATTCAGCCCCTTTCTGTCTTTCTCATTTGCCTTTTTTTCGTTTTCCTCGTTTTTTTTTCTTTCAGTCCTCCATATTTCTTTTATTATTTTGTCTTTTCAGTTTTCTTATACACCTTTTTTTCCCATTTTCCTTTCTGTCTCGTTTTTTCTCATTTTCTTGCTCTTATCGTTCATTATTTCTCATTTCCTTGCCTTTCTTCTGTCTCTAATGTTCTTGTCTTCTTCCCTTCTCTCATTCCCTTTCATGTATTCCACTTCTCTCTCTATATAACTGTCTGTCTGTATCTGTCTTTCTATGTATTTATCTATCTATCTATCTGTATCCTTCTGTCCAACACTTTCTCTCATACCCGCCTTCCTCTCTTCCTATCTCAACTTTTTCCCTTCCCATCCCTTCATTACCTGCCTGGCATCCACTCACCTGTAACGTATTGGCTTTATGTAAATTTCCCGCTCCTCGCGCTTCACCTGTCAACCCTTCCGCGCCTGACTTGTGTCGTCTATACTTTTCCCTCCCCACGCGCGTCATTATTGTCCTTTCCTCACGCTTGGAGAAGAGGAAGGGAAGAAGAGAAGGAGGAGAAGGAGGAGAAGGAGTGGTAGGAGGAGGAGGAGGAGGAGGAGGAAGGGCGCAAGCGATTTCTGTATTCAGTCATCAGTTCCCTAATCACAAGTCGATGAATTTGTCCCTTTGAGAACGACTCGGGCAAAGGACTGGAGCGTTTGAATTCACCTTCTTACGTTTCCGCCTCAGTCACTCCCTCCTCCTCCTCTTCTTCCTCTTCTTCTTCTTCTTCCTGTCGCCGCCTCCATCGCCTCCGGCAGAACCCTTTATCATCTTCTGAGAGACTAAACACCTTACGTCCCTCTGAAGCTCTATCTCCTCTTCAGCTCCTCTCTGTCTCCTCTTCAGCTCTTCTCTCTCTCTCTCTCTCTCTCTCTCTCTCTCTTTTCCCCAGCTGCCTCTCCTCGTTATTATCTTCACTGTTTTTCCTCCTATCTACCTTCTTCTCATCATCAGCTTCCATTATCTATCTCTTCTCCACCTGGTCTTCTTCGTCTTTACCACCTCTTCTTCTTTACCTCATTTTCCACCTGCTCCTTTTCGCCCATATCACCTCTCATTTTCCTTCTTTCCATATATTACTTCAAACCACCTGTCATCACCTATCCCCTTCTTCACAACCTCACTACCACCTCCTCCTTCTCCTCCTCCTCCAGCATCTTCATTTCTATTCACATCATAAGCATCCTCCCCTTTTTTATCCCTCCCTCTCTCCCCCTCTCTCTCTCTCTCTCCCTCTCGTTGGCGGCGACACAGTCAAGTTAATTACGAGCCTTAATTAAATGTTCTATTGCTAGTCTCGGGACGCTGCTGTGTGACCTTGATTATGTTTGGCCTGTCTAGTTGTTGTTGTTTGTTGTTTGTTGTTGTTTGGTGGTGGTGGTGGTGGTGGTGTGGTGAAGTGTGTGTGTGTGTGTGTGTGTGTGTGTGTGTGTGTGTGTGTGTGGTTGTTGTAGTAGTAGCAGTAGAAGTAGAAGTAGTAGTAGTGGTAGTAGTAGTAGTAGTAGTAATAATAAAAGTGAAATAGTAATCAATGATAATAATAAATATATAGAAAATATTAATAATAAAAAAAAGATAAAGGTAAAAACGTGTGATTCAAAAGTCTAACGTAAGAAGGAGGAGGAAGAAAAGAAGGAAGAGAAGGAAGAAGAGGAGGAGGAGGAAGAGGGGAAGAAGGCGGAAGACTGAAGATGGTTCCGCTGTGTGATTTTCGGTATAGATTTCTGATAGTGTGATGGGGCGAGGGGAGAGGAAGAAGAAGGTTGAGGGAGGAGGAGGAGGAGGAGGAGGAGGAGGAAGAGGGGAGAGGCGTGGAGGAGAGGATATGAACGTCGGAGATGGTGAGGGGGAGGAAGATGTGTGGTGGTGATGATGGCTATGGTGGCGGCAGCGGTGGTGGTGGTGGTGGTGGTGGAGGTGAAAAATGATAGCAAGGGGGAGCCACGGATGAAGCGATTACCGATGCCCTAATAAAGAGGGGAAGAGGGAAGGAAAAAAGAATGGATGGAGGGAAGGAGAAGAAGAACGGACGGAGGAAAGAAGAGGGAGAAGAACGGACAGACTCACGGACGAACGGACGAGCAGTCACGCGAAAAATAATGTACGTTCATAATCTCCCTTTTTTTCTTCTTTTTTTCCTATTGTGGGGTGAAAACGCGTGTCAAACCATCGACTTTCCATTGAGAAGTCGGACATATTAAGGAGATTCAAGCTTCTATATTCTCTCACATTCTCCTCTCTGTCTGTCTATCCATCTTTTTTTCTACCTTTTCCTTTTGTGAGAGTAATGCGTGTCAAACCATCGACTTTCCATTGAGAAGTCGGACATATTAAAGAGATTCAAGCTTCTATATTCTCTCGCATTCTCCTCTCATTGTCTGTCTATCCATTTTTTTTCCCTTTTCCTTTTCTGAGAGCAACGCGTGTCAAACCATCGACTTTCCATGGAGAATTTGGACATATTAAAGAGATTCAAGCTACTATATTCTCTCTCCCCCTCTCTCTTTCTCTTTCTCTCTCTTTGTCTATCTGTCTATCTATCTATCTTCCCTTCCTTGTCCTCACTGATGTACCTTAAGACGTTCACCGCTAAAGGGAATTTCATATTGACTTTCGCCTTCCATCTCACACCGACGTTGATTAGTTCTCATGCAGGTAGGAGGAGGAGGAAAAAAAAAAGGGACTGAAGGAAGGGAGAGAAAGCATAAGTAGGTAAGGAGGGAAGATATGCAAGTTTGATCATGCAAATACGAGGGAGTTCGAATGCAAGTGTGAGTGTGTTCGAGTGTTTTGAGAAGTACTACCTTGCATAACGCCATCTGTTGAGCGGTAGGGAAGTCAGTCGTTTCGTATGTGTCTGTTTATTGTTTTGTGAGTGTAAGGTACGAATTCTCAGACGCTCTCGGCTCTAATAACACATTTTCAAAGGCCGCAAAGAAGGTTAATCGGGTTCTAATGAGTATTTTTGAGTATTCGTTCAACAGAAGCCTTGTCAAACTATTACTAGGCTTATAAAACTGCCCATGGACACTTCTCTGCCAACCTCTATGAAATGAAATGTGTGTTCTTTCGTATTCATATTTCAGAAGCCTTGTCAAACTATCACAAGGCTCATAAACTACCCATGGAAATACTAACACAACAACCCCAATGAAAGCCTTATCAATAATGTATGCATGTAAACCCCGTAATGTATGAGAAATTGGGTCTTTGCTACTACTACTACTACTACTACTACTACTACTACTGCTACTGCTGCTACTACTACTAACACCACCTGCTTCTCCGGCATCCTGATTACCCTATACCTCGCCGTATGTGTCTCTGTCTCCTATTACCTTTGTGTTCTTGTCTTAATCGCCTCCTATTATGCTACCTCCCAACTGTGCTGTCATTATTCTCTCCGTGTTGAACTCTCCCTCCTCTCTCTCTTTCTCTCTCCTCCCCCCCCCCGTCTCCCTCTTCCTCATTCATTCCCTCTCCCTTCCAGATTATCTTTCATTCTCTCTCTCTCTCTCGTCTCTCTCCCTCACACTAAGCACACTTGTCAACGCATACTCACGCGCCTGCAAGGAATATGGAAGAGGAGGAGGAGGAGGAGGAGGAGGAGGAAGACGTAAGGAATTGCATAGGAGGGGAGGAAAGGAGATTATAAAGAGAAGGAGAGGGATGGAGAAGGGATGGATGACAGGGTATAATAGGAAGAGGAGGAGGAGGAGGAGGTGCCTGGAATGAAGGAAGGGAGGGAAGGGAGGAAGGAAAAGGAAGGAGGGGAAAAATATATTCGCATCTTCTCTCTCCTTCTCCCTCCATCCTTGGCCCATACCTCCACCGTCTTCCTCCCTTTCTCCTTCCCCATCTCTCCCTTTCACTCTCGTAGAAGCTGGCTCAGGATTAGTAGCGGAATCTATTAATTAGCGACGCCCGACACTAACGATGATGAGGCGGCTGGTACACTTTAAGGATATGCCGCGCCGGACCGTAGCGGAGTGACAAACAGCCGCCGTTAAACCCGGGTTATGAGGCGGCTATTGTGGCGGCGGCGGCGGAGGTGATGGTGAAGGTGTGAGTGAGTGACTGACTGACTGGTAACTGACTGACTTGCTGGCTGGTTGGCTGTGTGACTTGCTAACTGACTGACGGGGTATGTGACTTATTTGCTGATTAGTTTTCTGTATAGATAGATGATTAACTGACTAATTGACTGACTGATCTGCTTGCTGGTTGGATGCTTGGCCCTCTGACTAAGTGATTGACTGAGAAACTGACTTACTGACCAACTGACTGACTTATTGGCTGTCTTGGTTGTCTGACTTTCTAAATAAATGACTTACAAACTGACTAACTAACTGCTTTGCTGACTAGTTGAGTGTCTGTCTAGCTACCTAACTTGCTGACTGATTCGCTGACTGACTGATCGGCTGACGGGATAACTTACTAACTTGCTGGTTGGTTGGGTGACTGACTGACTGACTGATTGACTGAAAAACTGGCTGACTGGTTGACTGACTTTCCAACCGATTTATGTCAGTTTTTGGATCAGTTCTGCCGCTTGGAAACTCATCTCACATTTCCAACGCATATTTCCACGCTATAGGCCTATTATTTATATTACTAACTTTCGTGGTCGGTTCGTGGGCAGCAGGATGAGGGGGAAAAGGAGGAGGGAAGACGAGGCCCCGACCTGTCCCAGATTATTGATAATATGGAGCCCGAGACGAGGCAGGGGAAGGTTTATCTAGTTTTTTTCCAACCAACACCAAGATTGATGGCTTATTCGGGGGTAGATGGATGGCGGTAAAGGAGGGCGGTGGGAGGTGGGGAGGAATGGGAAAGAAGGGAAAGGGAGGCAGTAACGGGCGAGGCAGCAAAATGTAAGAAAGTTTGGAGGAAGTTATGGGGAGGAATAGAAAAGATGGGAAGGGTGGAAGAAAGGAAGATGGAAAGGCTGAAGGGAAGGAGGAATATGGGAAGAGGGAAAGAAGGAGGGAGCAGGAAGAGGTAGAGGAAACATGGAGGAAGTTAGCTAAATGAAAGGTAGAAAGGACGAAGGTAGAAAGGAAGGAAAGAATTTTGAAGGAAGCAGAAGAGAAAGAGGAAACAAGGAGAAAAACGAAAATAATAGAGGAGAAAGAGGAGAGTGAAATAGATAGAGACACAGAAAGAAAGCATGAAAAAAAGGAAAGCAGGGAGAGAAGAAGAATTAGGAGGAATAAAGGCACTTAATATATTGCACTAATTGAAACTGGTACTTAGTAAATGGAAGAAAAAATACATAATTGAACCAACGAGGCGGATGTAATGCTTCTTAATAGTAATCTGCATCATCTTGTGGCTGAGTGCAAGGGGAGAATAAATGACTTTGATAGATAGTAGTATTAGTATTAGTAGTGGTAGTAGTAGTAGTAGTAGTAGTAGTAGTAGTAGTAGTAGTAGTAATCTCCCTCCTCCATACTCTTCCCGTCCCATCATCACCCTAACCACCACCACCACCATCACCACCTCCAGACAGTCACAAACCAACACCATTCCTCATCACCCTTCACCACCTATTGCTCACCCTTTCCTGCTACCTCTTACCACCACCACCACCACAGCCAAGACCACCCTTACCACCACCCTAACCACCACCACTACCGCCACCGCTGCCCACCGTCGAGCCCTAGTAAGCCCTAAGCCCACGCCGCCGCTTTATGAGCCCGCCGGACCATTACAGGCACTCCAAGTAGGCAATAAAGACTAATCATCAACTTCATCAATCATCAGGGAAAAATCTATATATTTGATCCTCCTCCACGACCACCACCACCACCACCACCATCATTACGACTACCACGACTACCACCACCACACACGACCATCACCACCACTACCATTTACTACTACCACCAATACCCCCTTTTTTTTAGTGAAGGAAGCAGCTCAAGGGAAAAAAAAGAAAAGAAAAGAAAAAAAGCCTCCTCCTCCTCCTCCTCCTCCTACTACTACTACTACTACTACTACTACTACTACTACTACTACTAATCTACTTATAAGGGTGAAGGTTACGGTGTTCTTGACCTTCCTAAGAGTCACGTAAACACACACACACACACACACACACACACACACACACACACACACACGTACCCACTCCCTCGCTCACCTTTAAAGCTATGTGTGTACGTACGAAGCATCACGTTATTATTATTTTTTTTCTGGGCGGTTATCAAACTTTTTTTTTTTGTATTTCCTGCGTAACAAGGGAAACAAGGAAAACAGCAAGGAAAACAACTCACACAACAAGGAAAACAACGCAAACAACAAGGAAAACAAGGAAAACAACGCAACACAAAACAAACACCGAACTAAAAAATAGAATTAAAAGGAAAAGAGTTTTTGTTCATTTCTGGTTTGGCCAATGAAACACACACACACACACACACACACACACACACACACACACACACACACACACACACACACACACACACACACACACACACACACACATGAACACGTAATTGAAAAATAAGCAGATGGATAAATTAAGAGGATAAATAAAGAGATAAATTAATAGGCCTATGAAATACTGCAAAAAAGAGGCATAGAAAGGAAGAAGTAAAGGGAGATAGATACTGCATTGCCTTTGAATTTTAACCTTACTACAAGAACTAAAAAAAATGAGACGAAAAAAACAACAACTTTATAATGATGTTGATGATGATGATGATGATGAGGAGGAGGAGGAGGATGAGGATGAGGATGAGGAGGATTCTGCACCTCATCATTCTATTCTCGTCTCCTCTATTCACCGTCTGTCTTGAAGTAGTCGTCGTCATCGCAGTGGTCTTCGTCCTCGTCCTCGTCCTCCTGTCAACCCAAGGAGTCCCGTCACCCTTTAAATTATTCAGGGTAATTTTTCTTTGGTGTGAGAGTCAGCGGGTGGCGAGGGGAAGAAGGGGAAGGGGAAGAATGGTGAAGGGAGGAAGGGTAAGAAGAAGAGGGGAGAGGCGAGGAGCGAGTTGAAAGGCTCTGTGGGTGGTAGTTGACGTTGAGGAGGAGGAGGAGGAGGAGGAGAAGGAGGAGGAGGAATGCGTTGTTTAGGGTGTTAGACGTGAGAGAGGGAGACAAGAGGGAGAGAGAGTGAGTAACGGAGTGAAGGAGGGAGTGAAGGAGTGGAAAGTTGACAGCCAAGTTAAGGATGAAGGTTCTCACAAGTGGTTTTACTCGGCTATTTCCTCCCCCTCCTCCTTCTCCTTCTCCTTCTCCTTCTCTGTATCCTTCTCTTCCTTTTCTTCCTCATTCTCCTCTCTTCATTATCTTCTTCTCATTCTCCTCTTCTCATTCTACTCTTCTCATTCTTCTCTTCTCATTCTTCTCTTCTTCTCATTCTCCTCTTCTCATTATCCTCTTCTTCTCATTCTCCTCTTCTCATTCTACTCTTCTCATTCTTCTCTTCTCATTCTTCTCTTCTTCTCATTCTACTCTTCTCATTCTTCTCTTCTCATTCTTCTCTTCTTCTCATTCTACTCTTCTCATTCTACTCTTCTCATTCTACTCTTCTTCTCATTCTCCTCTTCTCATTCTCCTCTTCTTCTCATTCTTCTCTTCTCATTATCCTCTTCTTCTCATTCTCCTCTTCTCATTCTACTCTTCTCATTCTTCTCTTCTTCTCATTCTCCTCTTCTCATTCTCCTCTTCTCATTATCCTCTTCTTCTCATTCTCCTCTTCTCATTCTACTCTTCTCATTCTTCTCTTTTTCTCATTCTCCTCTTCTTCTCTTTGGCGTTTCCTTCACACCCTTCTTCTTAATTGAGTATACTATTTTT
The DNA here is from genome assembly GCF_024679095.1 of Eriocheir sinensis. NCBI lineage: Eukaryota > Metazoa > Arthropoda > Malacostraca > Decapoda > Varunidae > Eriocheir > Eriocheir sinensis. Next base: position 3,357,997 of record NC_066547.1, on the reverse strand, counting down.
TCATATTCTCTATCTCCGTCCCTCTTTATTCCCTTTCTCCCACTCTCTCATTCTCTATCTCATTCCCACAACCCTTTATCTACCCCTCCTTAACCCCTTTTCCCTTTCCCTTCCTCCTATTTTTATTCCCCTCCTTCTACCCTCCTTCATTTCCTTCCTCTCCCCTGCCCATTTCCTTCCTCCTCCCTTTCTCATCCCCTCTCTCTCTCCCCCTTCATTCCCTCACTCTCCCCCTCATCCCCGCTCTCCCCCTCACCCCATCACTCTCCTCCCCTCACAATACACGTTAATAACCCCTGATGGGCCGGCGGGGAAGGGGAGCGATGGGCCGTCGGATAAGTCCAGCCCCGCTCTGATCACGGCCTGATATACTTAAACGCCGATTAATTTGTGGTTACCCTTACATTGCGCTCATAATGGGGCGCCGGATAAGGATCAGAGGGGTGGGCGTGGGCGTGGTGGTTGTGGTGGATGGGGTGGTGTAGTGGTAGGCGTAGCGAAGAGGGAGGAGGGGAAGGATGGGGGCAGTCAGTAAGGGATGGGATGGATGTAATGGAAGGGGTGGTGAGGATGGGGGTGTGGAGGGTGTCTGTAAGGGTGAGATCTATATAGGGATGGATGTGATTGAAGGGGTGGTGAGGATGGGAAAGGTGTGGGGAGTCTGTAAGGGTTAGATCTGTGTATGGGGATGTGATGGAAGGGATGGTAAGGATGGGAAGGGTGAGGGGAGTCTGTAAGGGTGAGATCTTTATAGGGGCGGATGTGAAGGGGTGGCGAGGATGAGGAGGGTGAGTTGGGTCAGTAAGGGTGAGGTCTAGGTAAGGATATGAGTGTGAGAGTTAGTCTAGAAAGGATTAGATTATGTTTATGAAGATTAGAATAGGATTAGGTTAGTCTAGAAAGGATTGGAAGGGTAAGGATGGGAATATAAAAGTGTGATATGTAGGAGTGTAAAAATGGGAGTTTGAGGGAGTAATGTGTCATGGAGGGATGGGGAGTGTATGAAAAGGGAGTTTGAAAGGGAAATGTGTCATGTAGAAATGGGGTGTATAAGAATGTGGCTGAAAAGAGATGGGAAAGTGCTTGTATGTGAATAGGGAGGGTGGACAAGGGGTATGGGTAATAAGAAATGGGAGGGAGGGTGAAAAAAATGTTTGTATGTGGATTGGAAGGGTGAATAAGGGATGATGTGAAGATAAGGGGAAGGGGAAGGGAGCAGTAATAAATATAAGCCTTTAGAGGGTGGGACGGGTAAGAAGGGAAGGGTTAATATGATAAGGAAAGGGAAACTAGTGCGTATAAGGGTGAGGAGGCTGAAAAATAAGTATGTGAAGGCTAGACTTTAGAACACATATGGGGTTGAGGATGTAAGGATAGTGTAGTTTATAAGATGATGCATAGTGTAATTAACCTTAACCTAACTTCACCTCACCTTACCGAACCTCACCTTCCCTTCCCTTTCCTTCCTTCCCTTACCGTCCTTTCCCCTCCCTTTCCTTCCCTTCCTTTCCCTTCCCTTCCCTTCCCCTCCCTTCCCCTCCCTTCCCCTCCCTTTCCTTCCCTTCCCTTCCCTTCCCTTCCCTTCCCTTCCCTTCCCTTCCCTTACCTCACCTTGCCTTACCTCTCCCTTTCCCTTCCTAATACATAAGATAACGTGGAAGGGAGTACACGGGCGGGTGACGGGAGGTGAGGGTGGGCAGTGTACACGACAAGGGAGGGACACACACACACACACACACACACACACACACACACACACACACACAGGGCTTTACCTCAGACAATGCCTCCATAAATTCGTTGCTTATCTCACTCCGCGTCTCCGGCACTTTGCATACAATACTTTCTCTCGCGCTCTCTCTCTCTCTCTCAGGGGTGATGGGGTGAAGGGGGTGGGGTGAGGGGGGTGAAGGGCACTTGACCCATCATTAGTGCCAGTTATCATGCCGTCACCGCTGCCTTGTGTACTTTATGCCCTTCTCCTCCTCCTCCCTCTCTTCCTCTTCCTCCTCCCTCTCTTCCTCTTCCTCCTCCTCCCCTTGCTCTTTCTCTGCACCTGCACCCACCACTATGACCACCACCATCACCACCGCCATCGCCACTTGCTTCAGTCTTCTCTTTTCCTTTTCTTTTTGTCCTTTCGGTCTTTTTTTTCTTTTCTTTTTTTCTTTCTTTCTTTCTTTCTTTCCGTCGGTCTGGCTTTTTTTTTTTTCTTTCTTCATTTGCTTCAGTGTTCTCTTTTCCTTGTTTTTTTTGTGTCCTCTCTTTCTTTCTTTCTTTCTTTCTTTCTTTCTTTCTTTCTTCCTTCCATCAGACAGTAGGAACGCCTGCTTACTTTATAGGCGAGATAAAGGTCAGAGAGAGAGAGAGAGAGAGAGAGAGAGAGAGAGAGAGAGACACGAGGAAAACTGCAATATTGTTTTATTTTATTTTCCTCTTCGTGGTCACACGCTTCAAGGCTGATAATTGATTGCACGAGGAAAAGTTTCAGTGTCAGGCGTATCGTACATTATATATCTACCTTTCTTTTTTATTTATTTTTTATTTTCATTATTATTATTTATGGTGACAGAGTAGGAGGAAGAATGATAGCAGGTATGTAGCTTTTCCTTTTTTTTTTTCTTTCTTTCACTGGACATTGTTGTTATCTGTGGTTATCAACATTTTCTTTTATTTTTTTCCTTCATTTTTTTCATTTTTCACTTTGTTACAGATAAGGAACGGTATAATACTTCTCACACTAAGAATCCCCAAGACGTTACCCAAAATCTTACCTTACTTTACCGTACTAACCTAACCTCACCTCACCTCACCTCACCTCACCTCACCTCACCTCACCTCACCTTTCCTTCCTTTCCTTACCGAGACATTTTTTTTTATTGCTGTAAGGAATGTTTATTTTTCTCCTCCATTTCTTCTTCCTTCTCTTTTCTTTTTCCTTCATTGGGATAAAAAGAAAATAAACTGAAGGATGGTGTAGGGATTTTTTTGAAGTAGTTTTTCTTTTTTTTCTTCTCCTTTTTCATGTTCTTGTTCTTCTTGTTCTTGCTCTTGTACTTCATGTTTTTGTTCTGCTTTCTTCTTCATTACGATCCTCTATCACTGTCTTATTTCTTTTATCCCTTTAATCATCACTTTTCTCTACCTTCCATCCCCTCATCACTGTCTTCTTCCTTTTATTCTTCTTATAATTACTTTCTTACCTCCTTTTATCCTTCTAATGATCACTTTTCTCTCCCTTCCATCTCCTCATCACGGTCTTCTTCCTTTTATCCTCTTATGACTTTCCTCTTCCTCTGCTTCTTCCTTTATTTCTCATTATTAAGGTCAAAACAAAGAGCAAAGAACCCTCCCAAGTTTCCTCGGTGATGGTGTTGGTGCAAAACGTGTTCAGTCATGTATTGAATCCTCGCAGCAACCTTGGCAAGAGCAGCGATCAGCGTGACCTTCCTTCCTTCCGTCCTTCCTTCCTTCCTTCCTTCCTTCTTTCCCCATTAATAGTGTGTAAGAACAACCCGATCTGTGGCGACCTTCCTTCCTTCTTTCCCCTTTAATAACTTACAAGAACAACCCGATCAGTGGCGACCATCCTTCATTTATTCTTTCCTTTCTTCCTTTTCCTTCCTTCCTTCATCCCCCTTAATAGAGCGCAAGAACAACCCTTTACCGCCCTCTATACAGCGCCCAGTATTGTTCCCTTCCTCCCTCGCGTCCTCTGTGGAGTGAAAAGGACACACTTACCTTCCCACTCGCTGCCCAGACTTCGGTAATTACTAACTTCTTGTGCGAGGGAAAGGTAAGGTGTGTGTGTGTGTGTGTGTGTGTGTGTGTGTGTGTGTTGGTAAGTTTCCTTATTGTGTATTTATTTTATGCTTCAGGAATGAGGGAGAAGTATGCTTGATATAACACGGAGAAAGCGAGGTAGCAAGCATCATTGAATAGGGAACACGCAGACAAAGGTTAATAATAATGCAATGATACGTGAGAATGAGACTTAGGCAGACCATATCAAGCCCAAATTGACCCCTCTTTCGGCTACCTCTTTGGATTCTTTTTAGGAGCAGCGAGTAGCGTTTTTTTAAATTATTGTTTCCTTTTTTTGTGCCCTTGAGGTGTCTCCTTTGTTGTAAAAAAAAAAGCGTAAAACTGATAACAGATGGATCACCAAAGCATTAGAGTGGCAACGGGGGAACTGTGCAGAGGTAGGGTAGACAAAGAACCAGGTAGAGTGCGAAGATAAATAGTTTGTTTGGGGCAGGATGGAGAACACTAACACCAGACAGAAAGAGAGATGTAGGACGTTGGGAAAGGCCTTTGTGCTGCTGCTGATGATGATTGTGTTTTGCGTAGATCACTGAATTGACCTTTACTGGCATCTCTTTTTTTTTTTATACTTTCTTTTTGCTGGAGCAGTTTTTAGCGGTCTTTTTTGTTTTTTTTGTTTTTTTGCCCTTGAACTGCCTCCCTTGCTGTAGAAAAATCAAACTACGTAGGTGAGAATAAATTTATGGAGCGATATGTTTCAGTGGAAGTTAGTTATGTTGCAAACGGAATGATTTTATCTTTACTACATTTTCATTTTTTTCCGCGTTGTGTCGGTTCACTTGTAGAAAAATAAATGTAATGTAAAACTCGACTCTAATGATCGTACGGTGATTTCGAAACAGACCAATTCCTCTTGCACGAACAGCGCAGCGCTTTCGTCATTCAGAGAGGAAGAGAAAAAAATATCTTGACGGTTTTGTTTTATTTTCATCACTAAATTGCTTTCCATTTCACAAATTGACAAACTGTCTGACTCGCACAACGTGACCTTGACTCCCGAGACGAGGCCAGCTTCCACGACGGGGTGGGGGGTGGGGGGTGGGGGGGATGGGGAGAGGGATGAGGAGAGGGACGGGGAGAGAGTGTGAGAAGGGGAAGGGGAGTATGTATAACGGGGGATGGCGTAGGTAAGAACTAAGTATGAGGGAACTGATTTTGAATTTGAGAGAGAGAGAGAGAGAGAGAGAGTATTAAACAAGAGATAAATTATACATTAATATATCGTTAACGACCCAATATAAATCATGTCCGATACGCTGAAGAAAGAATAAAGAAGAAGAAGAGAGAGAGAGAGAGAGAGAGAGAGAGAGAGAGACGAGGAAAACTGCATTACAACAAAAATAGTAATACAACCTCTAAAGCCACATTTCAGAAGCTACCTATACCTTTCCCTTCCCACAACAACATTTAATTAACCTGAGAAATACCTGTCGACCTTTTTTTCAATTTTCTGACCGCAACTTCCCTCCCTCCCTCGGCCCCTGTCCCCCTCCCTTCCCCCTGATAGGCTCACCGTCCGCCAGGCCCTTTAATTCTACCTGAACATAATGACGGCTGACCGGGGTGCCTTGAGGTGGGGGTGAGGAAGGAGGCCCCCCGCTGGTCCCATTTTAGTGCGTGATGAACAAGCCTTCCATTCCCGGCCCACAGCCCCGCCGCCTTAATTCTATCACGGCCGCTTAATGCTCGGCACCGAAACCTTATGGAGTAGCTCTTATTAACTCCGTGACGTGTTGCTTTCCGATACTACGCAGCGCCGCCCTCTGTGAGTAAGGTCGAGGCTCACACTCCCAAATTCGATAAGGCTTTCGCAGAGGTTGTGTTTAGTATTCCAAGGGTAGTTTTATGAGTCCAGTGATAGTTTGACAAGGCTTCTGCACTGTGAATGTTTTAGATACTTATGGGAACCCGACTAATCTCTTAATCTTTATAAATATTTGCTATGAGAGACAAAAGCGCCTGAGAATATGGGCTTCTGTTATCCCTTCGCTGTCTGTATCCTCTACTCTCCTCTTTATTCCTCTATTGTTTTGGTGTACAGGAGACGCAAAACTTGGCTCCTGTAATCTTAGCTGGGCGTCTTCTACATCATCCTCTCTCCTCTTCTCTCTCTCCTCTTTATTCCTCTATTGTTTTGGTGTACAGGAGACGCAAAATCTGGCTCCTGTAACGTTAGCTGGGCTTCTTCTACATCATCCTCTCCTTTCTCTCGTCTTTATTCCTCTATTGTTTTGGTGTATAGGAGACGCAAAATCTGGCTCCTGTAACGTTAGCTGGGCTTCTTCTACATCATACTCTCTCCTCTTCTCTCGTCTTTATTCCTCTATTGTTTTGGTGTACAGGAGACGCAAATCCTGGCTCCTGTAACTTTAGCTCACCGTCTTATCTCGTTGTGTTGAGGCCTCGTGTCAACACCCTCGCTACTACGCCGCCGGAGCTGTCCACGCCTTCTCCTCATGTGTGAAGGCCTCTCCCTCCTCTCCCCCTTCCACCGTATCTTTCTCCCATGGCCTCTTGACCCATGCATCCACCTCCCTCTCCCTCTCGCTTCCCACGGTGGCCTCTCCCTCACTGACATCATCTCCACCTCCATGGCCTTCTGACTCCACCTCCACCTTCCTTTTTCCCTTCCTTTCTTCCATCGTGTTTCTCCTTCCTTAACTACCTCTATGACCACCTCGACCCTTCCCTCTCCTTCCCTTCCTTCCCTCCCTTCCTTTATTGACTCCCTGCCGCCTCCTCCTTCAACCTCTGCCACCCTTCACCTCCTCTCACCTCTCACCTCTCACCCTTCACCTCATCCCATCTCCAACTTACACCTCCCATCCCCTTTAGCGTCGCCCCTGCAGCCTCCTCCTCCTCCTCCTCTTACCTTTACAACATTCCCGGGGACCAGCCAAAGTTGGATCACCCGCCACGTTTACTTCTGCCAGACTTCCGCCGAGAAATGTAAAGAATCTCGCGTGGATTTGTGGATTATTAAATTTGTTCCTTGCGGTTTGATGCGGAGGAGGAAGCGGAAGAAGAGGACATTGAGCAGAAGGAACGATATTTTCTTTATTCACCTCTTTAGTAGGTTTGTAGGTAATTTTCTCGCCTCAAAGAACGCCTGCGAGGAACGTAAATGATTCTCAGTGTATGCGAATGGACTCCTGTTTGTCTTCGCCGGCACTTGAGATGCTTCACGCGAGGGTCGGAGTTCGAAATGGCCTCGACAATCACACTATCCTTCAGCCGGGCCATGATAGTGCTCTCCCTCGCGCGTTAGCAAGATTGGAACTCTCAGTGAACGGCCAGGGATTGAGAGCCAAGTGATGGGAGGCGCGGGAGGTGCGGTGTCTCAGAGGTCAAGCCGATTGGAGGACCGAGCGAGTTTTAAGAATGTTTTCACGTTTGCTAACATTTGGCCGCTGGGAAAGTTTGGTTTGGGGTCTGAGGTGCCATCCTGCTTCACCCTCAACCCCCCCCTTATCCCTTACACCTTGTCTCTTCTCCTCACTCAACCCCATTCCAAGTTCTCTGTCCCCCTCCGTGGCCTATCGTCCTCCACCCCACCCCATTACATCTCCCCGATACCACTACATCCTGCCCCATTCCAAATCCTCTCTTCCTCTCCTCCCTTCTTTCTTCCTTTACATACACGCACCCTTGCCTTGCCAGCTGTTTCTTTCTGCTTTTTCCTGATCTTACACTGTTTTACCCTTCCCTTCCCTTCCCTTCCCTTCCATTCCCTTCCATTCCTTCTCTTCCCTTCCCTTCCTAGCTGTTACTTTCTACCCGTATCTTCTCTCACTCTACTTCGCTGTCATCTCTTTTTCTGTCAGACGTCCCTCTCTGCCCCTTCTCTGTTCGTCTCCTTGTCACCCATCCACTGGCTCATCATATCCCTTCCCCTCATCACCCTGTAACCTTGCCTCCTGTCACACCTTGCCGACTAATTCTTTGTTCGACGATGGTTCTGACCCTCCAATCCCACCCTGCCACACCTCACCCTAGTTCCAGTCTCCCTGCCACACCTTTGCCCCCTGTCCTTTTGCCTCCACCTTCTTCGCCTCTCCACCCTACATACGGCCTTTCACCCTCGGCCCCACCCTGTCAAACGTAGCCTCAGTTCCCTTTTCCTTTATGTATGTAAATGAAAACGTATCGAGGGTTGACAGCTGGGTAGGAAAAAAAGAAAATCCACTACAGCCGTTCAGGAGAGAGAGAGAGAGAGAGAGAGAGAGAGAGAGAGAGAGAGAGAGAGAGAGACTAAAAAAAAAGAAAATTGGTAAGCGAACTCGCAATTCAATATCTAGTTTTCGAGAGTCAATAGGGAGCAATTTATTTTTTTCTTTTTATTCTGACGTCATATTGAAGGCAGCGAGGCACAGAAAGAGAGATAAAAAAACTACGTAACAGGATTTCATTACGTTTCTTTAGAGCGTACGAAAGTTTTGCCGCGAGTCTCTTTATTTTCATTCAGTCTACGTTCTTTATATCGTGCAAAAAGCGTATGTTTTGTATCGTTTTTATCGTTCAATTTACGTGTCAGTTTTTCGTCTTTTAATATTTTGCCAAACCGAGTCTATTTATTATATGTCTAAACTATTCGTATTCTTAAAGTGGATAAGTTTAAGTTCTTTTCTCCGGTATTTCTTTGTATCATGCAAAAGCGTATGTTCTGTATCGCTTTTATCGTTCAATTTATGTGTCAGTTGCTTCGTCTTTTCATATTTTGCCAAATCGTCTCTATTTTTTATTTGTCTAAACTATTCATATTCTTAAAGTTGGTAAGTTCTTTTTTTCCGGTATTTCTTTATATCGTGCAAAAATCGTATGTTCTTCATCTCTTTTATCGTCCAATTTACGGGAGTCAGCCTTTTTTTTATAGTTTCGTCTCATTTTTTAATATTGTGCTAAACTGAGTATGTTTCTTATTTTTCTTAACTTTCATATTCTTCTCAAGTGTATAAGTTTTCTGGTATTAGGTTTTTATAGTCACTTTTTTCCGTCTGTTTCGTTTCTTGATTTCGTGGTAAACTAACTCTCTCCTTCATATTGGTTTTAACCCTTCATATTCTTCACAAATGTTTAAGTTTTTTCCAGGATTTCGTTCTTTATATCGTGAAAAAAGCGTATGCTCTTTATCGCTTTTATCGTCCAATTTACCTGAGTCAGATTTTTTTTTCCCGTGTGTTGGGTTCCTTTTATATCGTGCCAATTTAAGTCTCTCTTATCTTTAATAACTTTTCATATTATGCAAATGTATATGAATAGTTTTTTTCCAGGGTTTACTTCTCTATATAATGCAGAAATAAGTCTCTCTGTATCTTTGTTATCTTCAGATTGTGCAAAAGTAACCGTCTTTCTCTTTCTCTCTCTTTCGTTAGTTCTGTTCTTTAAATCGTGCACAAAAATAAGGATTTCTCGGTCGTTCTTTTTGTGCCTTCTGTTCTCTGTATCGTGCAAAGGCTAGTCTCTGTATCTTCCTTATCTTCGTAATGTGTTAAAGTTTGTTTCTCCCATTCTCCCTTTCGTTAGTTTCTCTTCTTCAAATCGTGCAAAAACTAAGGAATTCTCGTCGTTCTGTCCTTTATATCGTTCAAAAGCTATTCTCTTTATCTTCCTTATCTTCGTATCGTGCAAAAAGTACCTCCCTCCCTCTCTTTCTCTCTCTTTCGTTATCTAGTTTCTGTTCTTCAAATCGTGCAAAAACTAAGGAATTCTCGTCGTTCTGCTCCCGCTCCTCTTTCCTTTTTCTGCCGGGGTCGAGGGGAGGAACCATAACTCCCGCTAAGTGGCGCCAGACGTGATAAAGGCGTCACGCTCGGGCGCTGTCAGGTGGTAATGAGTCGGTCGAGGCGGCGCTCCGTGATCCCCGCCCTCCAGGTTAGGTCGCCGCTGCCCCCGCGTACCCTTACTTATGGGCACCTGTTGACACACTTCCTGATGGACGGCTGGCTTTTCGGGGCACGGCGGGTCCGATTTTCTTTTGATTTTCTCTCTTGCAGCCATAAGGGGGAATACTGTGAAGGGTTTTTAAAGGGAAGAAGATAGTGATTGTATTCTGTGCGAGTATTTGAAAGTGATGTGCTATTGTCAAGTACGGAGAAAAAGAAGGAGCACTCTATTCACTTTCTCGCGGATTAATATTAGAATTCAGTGAAGTGTCTTGAAGAAGGGAAGAAGATAATGTTTATATTCTGTGCGATTTCTTTACAACGTGCTAATGGTACGAACGAAAAAAAAACATTACATCGGATTGTTTGATGTTCAGAGAGTACGTAAGAGGACTTGATCGCGTGTGGGTGTGGCTGTGGGTGTGGCTACGTCCCTCCCTCCCCTCCTCCCTGGCTATCACTCACCCGCCAGCCTTCTGAATGTCTTTATCAGCGGTGATCATCATGGCTCAAGTCTCCCCGCAGGCTGACACTAATTAACGCCTTCGTCTCACCAGGGCATACCAGACGACCACAGCCTCGCCGACCGACCCTCAACAAACCTCCCTCCCAGTATACCGAGCCGCTTAACTAAGGGACCAGATACCTCTACTACACAGAGTCCATACATAGTTTTAGACACTTTCGACTCTCCCAACACGCATTTCCAGAGGCCACAAAGGAGATTAGTCGAGTTCTCATGAGTGCTTTTAAGAACATAAGAACATAAGAGGGTGAGTGTAGAAGCCTGGTCAAACTACTATTATCAAACGCTTTCGAGTCTCATAACATCAATTTACAGAGGCCTCAAAGGTGATTAGTCGGGTTCTCATGAATGCTTTTGAGGGTAAGAGTGTAGAAGCCTGGTCAAACTACTATTATCAAACGCTTTCGAGTCTCACAACAACAATTTACAGAGGCCACTTAGGTCATTAGTTGGGTTCTCATGAGTGCCTTTTCACTTTCATGGTGCAGAAGCCTTGTCAAACTTTCCCTAGGCGCATAAAACTACCATGGAAATACCCACAACAACCTCTACGGAAGCCTTATCTCGTGTGGGTATGTAAGCCTCGAAGCGTTTGAGAAATGGACCCTCAGGTTACTCACGAGAGGTTGAGTTCACGCGTCTTCTGGCTATGCTTTGTGGCGTGACTGCAAGAGGGCGTTCTGATGAGTCTCCTGTTACAGCAGCAGCCCCAGACACTGCAGTAGGTAAAATCCCCTTTGCAGATCATCCCTCCATCCTCACATCCTATTTTAGTGCATGTAGAATGAGAGATAAAGCCCAGAAACCCCAGAACCCTTCATTTACTCACTCTGAGTTGCCGTTCAGAAGTGCTTGGAGTGATCGAAGTGCCTCCCGCTGTGAAATTAATGCTCAGAGTCTCACGGAGTTGACGGCGGTTCCCTGCATGACGCCCCGCTCGCCGTATCTGCTGTCAAACTTGTGGGTTGTGGGTAAGGGAGGCGGCGGGGAGGGCTGATGCGGTGATAGTGGCGGCGGTGATGGTGATAGCGAGGAGGCAAATGAGGCTCCACGCGCGTCCCTGAAGTTTGGAAGTGAGGGAGAAGGGACACAGGTGGTGGTGGGAAGCCATGATGTCGTCAGTGAGGGTGTGTGTTGGAGGAGGAGGAGAAGGAGGTTGTTTATTGCTAATGCCTCGTTTACCTGTTGACCTGAAGATGAGGAGGAGGAGGAAGAAGAAGTATTGAATGAAGATTGGGAAGAAGAGAAAGGGAAATGAGAGGAGGATGAAAAGGAAGTATTAAGAAAGTAACGAAAGAAAGGAGGAGGAGGGTAAGAGGAGTGAAAAACATACCTACCTATATAAAAATTAATGCCACTTTATCTTCCAAATGGAGTGTGCGTTGTGCCATAGGAATCTAGGTTGTGCATATAAATCTTACCTCCCTCGTTAGCTTGCTCTAGAGAGGTGAGAGAAGAGACGAGGAAAGGAAGATAATCTGTACTCGGAAATCACTCCCCTAGGTCTCGTCTTTACCCTAATAATAGAGTGCGCAACGCCATAGAGAAATAGGTCACATACGTATTAACCTGCCTCTTAACCTTGACTTGCAACAAAGGAGTAATAACAGTGATAAAACTACCGAGAACAGGAGTAGATAGAGACGAACAAGAAGAGACAAAATGGTGAAGAAAACGAAACACTGCATGAAGAAAACTGAGTGAAATTGGTGTAGAGAGAAGAGGAGAGGTGAGACGGATAGAGCGAGATAATCTTTACCTCGAAATTACTCCCTCCAGGTCTATATATTTACATCTATCCGTGTTGTGTCATGGAGAAATAGGTCACTTACATATTGCTTCCCTTTTAACCTTGGCTTACTCAGGAGGGGGGAGGCGAGACAAGGGGATAATCTGCACCTGAAAACTAATCCCTTTGACCCCCTTTTTACCTTTGCCTTAAGTTCGTCGCCTCGTCCAAGCCATTCAGTGCCTGCAGAAGAGGACTCGATGCTATTGGGTGCAGATGAGACGGCCTTCAGGATGTTATTCCCTAGACTTCGAATCCCCACCGTCTCCCCTCCACGTCCCCCTAATCCTCCTTCCCACCTCTTCCAATCCTTTCCATTATCCTCAGTCCTCTTCCTTAAACCTTAATCACTAGCTGGTCCTGATTTTCCTCTTCCTCCTTTTCCTCCTCCGACTCCGACTCCTTCACATTTTCCTGATTCTACGTTTCTTTCATTTTCCTTCCCTTTTTTTCAGGCGTATTCAGTGAGTCTTTGCTTTTCCTCCTTTTTTTTCTCCTCTTTGTCCTCTCTGCTTATTCCCTTTCCTAGTAGTTTCATTATTATCATCCTTATTATTATTTATTTTTGAACACTGATTCCTGTACTCTCAAACGTCATAACTTTTTTTATTATATATGTTTCTTTAGGATCGTGTGTAAGTCCTCCCGAAATTGACCCCTCTTTCGGCCACCTCTTTTGATTCTTTTTTAGGGGTAATGAGTAGCGGGCTTTTTTATTATTGTTTCCTTTTTCGTGCCCTTGAGCTGTCTCCTTTATTGTAAAAAAAAAAGTCGTTGGTATGTTCACGGGCAATCGGTTCCAAGGTCCTTTAGTGATGTTTATGCAAGGCTTCTAGACCATAGCCGGGAAAACAAAACACTTCATGAAAGCCTGAGCAATCTTATTTTATCTGTATTTGTTTCTTTTTCTTACAGTAATGGAAGCAGATCAAGGGAAAAATAAAAGACAAACGGGAAAATAAGAACCCTCTACGTGCTGCTCTGGCAAAAGAAAACATAAGGAGTGGCCAGAAGAAAGGATTGGAGAGGTCTTTGAAGCTAGTCATAAGAACCCGAAATGTCTAAGAACACATCTGATTCCTTCTCATTCCTGCCGTTTCTTGTAAAATTTATTCACCTCAGCAAAACACACATTAAGAGTTAGTAATCAGTCACCTGTAACTTACGATCTACCTTCATTAACAGTAATTAGAAGCGCAAAATTACCTACGTGGATTTAAATTGCCGTTGCTGAGTGTACGAGAGGAATTATTGAATGCTTAGTTTCTGAATGGGATAAACTAATTGCCACTTTCTGCATGGGAGGGAACGGAGTGCACGGTTATTGAGTGAGCGGAATCAATCATGCGAGTTTATTTTTTAGAGTGCGAGAAAATAATTGCCGCCAAATAAGGGAAGGTTATGTTGGCTTTTAATTCCTCTCTTTGAAACGCCAAAAAAAATATCGTGTGAAAAATAATAGATAATATGGATTAGTTACTGATTGCAGAGATAGATAGATAGATAGAGAGAGAGAGAGAGAGAGAGAGAGAGAGAGAGAGAGAGAGGGCGGTCTTACCTTCGTTATATCGGCATAAAAAAAAAAAACGATAACAGGTTGCCGATAACTCCTCTTTTTGACCCGGAAATAACTTATGGTGAAGGATAGGAGGAGGAGGAGGAGGAGGAGGAGAAGGAGGGAGGGAGGGAGGAGCGAGTGGGTGGTCGGTCTCTCTCTCTCTCTCTCTCTCTCTCTCTCTCTCTCTCTCCATATGTTTCTTTGCACTTCGTTACAATCGTCTTTTTTTTTCTTTATATTTTTTGCTATATTAATTTTTTCCTGGAGATTTTAATGATTTTTTTTTTTTTAGTGGAGTTTCAGTGTATTGTAATTTTTCTATAATTTTTTTTAGTCATATTTTATCCTTTTTTTTCATCTGTCTCGTTTTTCTTTTCCTGGTGTGAATTATTATTATTATTTATTTTTTTTGCTTACTCGCGTGAAGAATTATTTCATTATTTATTTATTTATTTTGTGTTTTTCGTGATTTTGTTTTCGCTCCGCTTCTTTTTTTTTCCTTCTTTTTCTGTGTCTGTTTTTTTATCATCTCCATCGCCTTCTCTTCTCTTCCATATATTCTTTCTTCTAATTCTTTCTCTGTTCTTCCTCCTCTCATCCTTCCCCTTCACTTATCTCTTTCTCTCCCCCACCCTTTCTCTCTCTCTCTCTCTCTCTCTCTCTCTCTCTCTCTCTCTCTCTCTCTCTCTCTCTCTCTCTCTCTCTCTCTCTCTCTCTCTCTCTCTCTCTCTCTCTCTCTCTCTCTCTCTCTCTCTCTCTCTCTCTCTCTCTCTCTCTCTCTCTCTCTCTCTCTCTCCCTTGCAGTGATATGTTTAAAATCAAGAGAGAGAGAGAGAGAGAGAGAGAGAGAGAGAGAGAGTCTTATTTTTGCTTCTGCACCTCAGGTTTAAGCTCCCCGGCCTCGTCCATCAGTCCGCCTATCAATGCCTGTCTGTCTCTGTCTGTCTGCCTGTCTCTCTGGTCTTATATGTATCTATTGACGGGTTCCTCTGTGTGTGTCTGTCTGTCAGTCTTCTTTTTTTGCCTGTCTGGTATTTTTAATCTCACTTTTTCTTTCTTTCTTTCTTTCTTTCTATCTTTGTTTATCTGTTTCTTTCTTTCTTAATCTTCTTTCTTTTTCTTTCTGTCTTTCCTTCCTTCCTTCCTTCCTTTTCTCCCTTTCTTTCTTTCTTTCTTTCTTTCTCTTTCTTTCTTTCTTTCTTTCTTTCTTTCTCTTTCTTTCTTTCTTTCTTTCTTTCTTTCTTTCTTTCTTTTTCTTTCTTTCTGTCTTTCCTTCCTTCCTTCCTTTTTCCCTTCTTTTTTCCTTTTGTTTCTTTCGTTCTTTCTTTGTTTTTCGTTCTTTCAATATAACTTACTTTTTTATTTTTTCCTTTTTCCCCCATCTTTCTTTTCTCTCATTCTTTATTTTTTTCTTTCTTTCCTTCTCTTTCTCACACTCACTCACTTACTCTCCCCATTCTCCCTCCCTCCCTCCCCCTGTCACCTGTCCTACCTTTGCTACACCTGAGCCCAAAATTAAGCCCGACGTCGCCCCTCTGCCAGGTGTCACGGGCAGGTAGGATCAGCTTACCTTTCATCCACTCGCTGCAGGGAAGAAAAAAGAAAGTAAAAGGGACCGAGAAGCAGAAATAACAGACCTGAGACTCTTCCTCTCTTCCTTTTCTTTTCGAGTCAAAATTGGGCGGGATTATACATGCAAATACCTCTTTAGTGGAGGGAAAATCTCTTATTCTTTTCTCTTTTCTTTTTCGTCTTTTTCTTCGTCGTCTGTCTTTTTTTTTGTGTCGAACTGAAATGGAATAATCTTAGTTTCTCTCTCTCTCTCTCTCTTTTTTTTTTTTTCGTTTTTTCTTGAACATTTTTTTTACTGCATTCATTTAGTGTTTTTAGGTTCGATTTTTTACATTGTTATTTTTTTAGTTGAATTCCTTCCGAGTTTTGTTGTTGTTTTGTTTTAATTCAGTTTGTTTTCTTTTGTCTGAATCTTCTTGTGTGTGTGTGTGTGTGTGTGTGTGTGTGTGTGTGTGTGTGTGTGTGTGTGTTTTATGTGTTAAACTTAATGCTTTTCCACTCTCCTCGCTCTCTCCTTTCTCTTTCTTTTTCTCCTCTCCTCTCCTCTCAGCTTTTTACCTCTCCTCTCCATCCTCACCTTCTTTCCTTTCTTCTTCTCCTCCTCACCTCACCTCCTTTCCCCTCCTCTCCCTGCTCTCCTCACCTCTCCTCTCCTCTAACATTCTCTCCTCATCTTCTTTCCTCTTCTCTCCTCTCCTCTCCTCTAACATTCTCTCCTCATCTTCTTTCCTCTCCTCTGTTTCCCTCTCCTCTAACATACTCTCCTATCTTCTCTCCTCTCCCTCTCCACCCTCTTTCTCCACGCTGTCATTTGTCTCCACTCCTTGTCATTTGTTTTATATTTATTTCCAAGCGTTTCTGAAAGTTAATTTGCCTAATGCCTGTATTCCGCCGTGTCTTGCATTGTCTGTAGCCTTGTTTGGCCACTAATTGTCGCGTCCTCTGCCCTGCTTTTCCTGTCACACGCCCGCCGTTGCCTCCGGGCCCTAACGTAATCGCGCGCCTTAAAAACAAACCTATAAGCACGCCGCGCGCAGCCTCTCTTGAGTGTAGGAAGACCAGCCAGCCAATTCGGTCTAGATCATAGGATGTCAGAGATGAAGGAAAAAACTCTGAGAGGGGGGGTGGGTGGGGGGGGGAGAGACAAGTGCGGTTAGAAAGAAGGAATGCAGATAAAAAAAAGAATCATATGTTCGAGAAAAAGTTAGCAAGAGACGAGGAAAGTAAATTATAGTGATAGGCAGAAAATCCTCAGTCCGTACCTAATCGATTCAAGTTCATTATCAAATAGAACAAGAACGCGAGCAAGAACGACATGAGCACCAACAGTAATGGAAACAGAAAAGGAAAAAAAAGAGAGAAAAAGAGAAGAAAAAGAGGAAGACAAGGAACCCATCTCAAGTCCAGACTCATCTCCCGCCTGACCTCCTCCTCCTCCTCCTCCTCCTTCTTCATCCTCTCCTCCATGCCATTACTTCTCTCTCTTCTGTCTACTCTTTCCTGTTTTTTCTTTCTTTTCTCCTTATTTCCCTTGCATCCTCTCCACCTCTGCTCCCTTCTCTTCTTTTCTTCTCATCTCCTTCCCGTGCATCCCCTTCATCTCTATTCTCCCCTCGCAGCTTCCCTCCCCTTCCCTCCCTCCTCCTTCCTCCCCTCTGCTCCCTTCACACCAAGTCACGGTCATAATTGTAACTGCTTGAGGTAGTGAAGTATTGCCAGACCACACGCTACCCTTTCTCCCTCTCCTCCGTCTCCTCCTCCTCCTCCTCCTCTCTTTTATGAACCGCTGCAGGAAAGAGAGTGAGAGAGAAGAGAGGAAGAAATAAATCGAGGAGGAGATGGAGGAGGAGGAAAAAGAGAACGGGAAGGAGTAGTGGAGGGATGGTAGTAGCAATGTCACGTTGGAGGTGATACGTTCCTGATCCATTAAAGAGGTGACGGAGTGCCAGCCAGTTCGATTCCCCCTGCCTCCTCCACCCACCATATACAGAGGCACTAGTCTGGCACTGTGCCCAACTAACGCCCCCACACATAGCTTACACTCCACTAGACACTCCTCCTTCCTCTTGCGTTTCTTCTCCTCCTCCTCCTCTTCCTCCTCCTTCTCTTTCGTGTATTTCGCAGGCAGATTGGATGGCCCAGGAATGTTATAGTGCCAAAAATACTTGTAATGTCCCGCGTGTCTTAGGCGAAATAAGTGCAAGAAGAGAAATGTGCACAGAGAGAGAGAGAGAGAGAGAGAGAGAGAGAGAGAGAGAGAGAGAGAGAGAGAGAGAGAGAGAGAGAGAGAGAGAGAGAGAGAGTATAAAACAGGCTGGACCGTAATGCTGTACTAATGGCGGTGGCTGTACACACACACTCACACACACACACACACACACACACACACACACACACACACACACACACACATACACACACACACCTCAACGTACCTGGACGGAGCCAAGGTGAGATGGAAACTCATTAGCCACCACCATACCTGAGTGCCTGGTTGCCTCTCCCCCTTACCTCGTCCCCAAAAAAACTTTACCTGCTGGAAAAGGAAAAACCTGCTTCCCACCACAACTACTCCTGCTTGGGATGACTTGGGGCCATTGCGGGACCATATGAGGGAACAGAAAGGAATTGTAGGAGGCGGGTCTAGGAGGCTCTGAGTCTTGAATAGCAACCTTCTTGAGACTTAGGACTATGGGGAGGGGCTATTTGATGGGGTAGGAGGGACTAATTAAGGTCTAGGAAGCTCTGAGTCTTGAACAGGGCTATTGGGGGGCTATTAGAAAAGGTAGGAGCTAATACATGTCTAGTAGTTTGAATCTTGAATAGAATGAAATTGACTAAAGAAGAATAGCTTGGAAATTGATTGTTCTTGAATTTTGTGTCGGTAATTGATGAGTTAGTAATAGGTGTTGGTATTTACACTCCAGCGCAACCTCTATTAATGGGATTGACTGACGTCCTCACTACCAGCACTCCAGCATCGTTCTGAAGGAGTAAGTTCTTTCTAGTAACACTTCAGCACTAATTTAATGGAATGAGTTCTGTCTAGCAACGCTCCACTGCCGTTTTATAGGAGCAAGTTATTTTCCAGCAACAATTAGCAATGATTTATGGGAGTAAGGTCTGTCCATAATCACTTTATTACGTTTTATAGAACTGAGGTGTGAAATCAGTGCCTTTAAGTTTTTTCTAGCAACACTTCAGCACTAATTTAAGGGAATAAGTTCTGACTAGCATCACTCATTTACCGGTTTATAGGATTGAGGCGTGGAATTGATGCCTTTAATTTATAACGATTAGGAATTTAGTGATATTTCAACTTCGTGATTAACTTACTAATTGAATATCAGAGTTAGGAGTTACGTACAAAAAAGTTGTTATTCTCATCAAAGGTCTTCGCGTTTCTATGTTGCTTTACCTTTTTTCCACCTGGCCCAATGAGGCAAGTAAACAAATTCTGCATTCGTAATCAACGGAAAGCAATTTCGTACGTTAAGGGGTTTGAAAAATGGGCGCCTGTTTACGACACCGCGTTGCCAGTTGCTGATTAACTCGGATTATTTTTCTGTTCGTCCACTCTCACCATGACAGACGGACAGACAGACAGATAGACAGACAGGCAGGGTGGGGACAGTGATGTATGTGTGGGGGGAGGGGGGCGGAGTGTGTGTGTGTGTGTGTGTGTGTGTGTGTGTGTGTGTGTGTGTGTGTGTGTGTGTGTGTGTGTTTACCTGCTCTACCCAAACACCTTTCTATTTGCCTATTTTCCCCTCACCTGCACCCTACACTTTTTTTCTCCTCCTCCTCCTCCTCCTCTAAAACCCTCACTTATACCAGATTTAAATTTTTGTTGCGTACTGTAGCGTTAGGATGGAAGGTACGTTTTTTGTCTGGCTATACTGCAACTCCCCTCCTACTGCTTCTACTACCACCACCACTACTACTACTACTACTACTACTACTACTACTACTACTACTACTACTACTGCTACTACTACTACTACTACTACTACGGTTAGGGCAGTGGAGTCGTGGTAAATTGGATATGTTGAATGGGTTTACAAATGTAGTTCCTGTTGAAATATCTAAAGGCCGTTGTTTGTTTTGCTCTTGCCGTCTCTGTTTGTTTGTATGTTTTAATCTGTTTTTAATCCTGTATGTGTGTTTGTTTGTATGTCTCTGTGTTTGTCTCTGTCGGCCTGTCCATCAGTTTTTGCTCCTTTCTTTCTGGTTGGTTATTTGTGTATTTGTATGTAAATGTGTATGTATACGTAACACACACACGCGTGCACACACACACACACACACACACACACACACACACACACACACACACACACACACACACACACACACACACACACACACACACACACACACACACACACACACACACACACACACACACAGACACACGCACACACACATTGGTATATACATCCCAAAATTATTTACCTTCATTGTTTTTTCTTTCTCTCTCCTTTTCTCTTTCCCTTCTCCCTTTTTCTCTTTTCTTTTCAATCTTTCCTGCTCTCCATTCTTCTATCCTCCATTCCTTTGCTTATTCCTCTCGATCTTTCTTCTCTTTGAACTTGAATGTGTCCAGATGTTTGCTATGCTAATGCTTTGATATAGACTGAGGAGGAGGAGGAGGAGGAGGAGGAGGTCATGGTACACACATTCAATACTCGTTTTAATATATTCTCACCGTCTACGTTGTAACCGGTTCCGAATTCCACTTTTTTATTATCAATTCTCTCGTATGTTTTATTTATTCATTTATTCATTTATTTATTTTTTGTTTGTGCCAGTGGTAAAGACTCGGCGGGCGATCCGTGTTACCTGTCCCTCAAGGTGTGAAGAATACGTGGGAAGCAGCAGGTGTATGTATGGGACTGACAGGTGTGTGTGGAAGAGGTGTTATGGGACCAGGTGCGTGTGTGTGAGAGTGTGTGGGTGTGTGTGTGTGTGTGTGTGTGTGTGTGTGTGTGTGTGTGTGTGTGTGTCTTACAGGTTAATAAGATAGTAGGTATGTGGTAAGAGTTAGTCAAGTAGGTAAGGAACAGCTGTGAGGGGTGAAAGGAAAACGGAGAAGAAGAAGAAGTAAAAACGAGAATAGAAGAAAACAACAAAGGAAAACGAAGTAAGAGAACGGTAATGAAGATAGTTAGATGAGGAAAAAAGGGAATAAAGAAAAACGAAAAAAAAGAGTGGATGGAAAGAAACAAACGACGAATGGCAAAACAACGAGTACGAAACAGGTTAATAAAATAAGATAGTAGAGGATAAATGAATGCAGGTAGGTTGAGTTTAATAGGTATGTGATAAGAGGCAAGAAAACAATTAACAGGTATAGATTGTTATTAGTAGACAGGTATAAATTAAGGTGTTTCCAGGGTGAAGGTATGACATGGATTTTTTTATTGCAAGGGAGGCAGCTAGAGGGCAAAACTAACAGGTACATAACAGGTGAATAGCAGGTGAGTAGGTGGTAGGTGGTAGTGGCAGGTGGTAGCTCAGGTGTACAAGAGGGATGGATCTAGGTGTCACGGGGGGATTGATACACCTATCCAAAGGGGGGAGGGGGAGGGGAAGGGGGAGGTGCAAGGTGAGTGTGTGAGTGGCAGGGCTGACAGGTGGGGGAGAGGTGACTGATGGAATCTTACTGTGTGTGTGTGTGTGTGTGTGTGTGTGTGTGTGTGTGTTAGTAGGAGAGGTAGTAGTATCAGCAACAACAGTGATTTATTTCCTCTCTCTCTCTCTCCCTCTCCCTCACTCCTCTTCCTTCCTCTCTCTCCCCTTCTCTCTCTCTCTCTCCCTCTCCCGCCCTCTCCCTCCCCCTTCGTGTCCTGTCCGTGGTGCGTCACAGTCCCGTATTAATGGTTCCCTCTACAATTAATTACACGGGAGCTCATCGTGTTGGCCGGTAATGCGCCCGCCTACACCACCGCCGCCGCCACCAACACCACCACCACCAACAACAACACCAACAACAACACCAACAACAAGAAGAAGAACAGCAACGATAATGTCAACAACAACAACAACAACAACACCAACACTATCAACAACAAGAATATCAACAACTCCATCCCTACCTCACCACCACTACTACTACTACTACTACTACTACTACTACTACTACTACTACTACTACTACTACTACTGCTACTACTACTACTACCACCTCACCATCACCACCTTCACTGTCACTCCTTTAAAACCTTAATTCACTTATACCAGATTTAAATTTTTGTTGCGTACTGTAGCGTTAGGGTGGAAGGTACGTTTTTTGTCTGGCTATACTGCAACCCCTCTCTTACTACTACTACTACTACTACTACTACTACTACTACTACTACTACTACTACTACTACTACCTCCGCCATCATCATCTCAGCTTCCATTACTTCTTCTTCCATCACCTCCATTATCATCACTTCCACTGAACCACCACTACTACAACTATCATTATCCTCACCATTAGTATCATCACCAACACCAACACCATCATCATCACCGCCACCACCACCGCTACCACCATCATCTCCTCCATTACTATCACTAAAACCATCACCACCACTAAAGCCCCTCACCCATCACCATTACAATTACACAACTACTACCACCACCACCACCACCACCACTAACATCAATAACAAGGGTAACGTAATCGCTAACCACACCAACACCAACAACATAGTATTAAGCCATCACTCACTCACTCACTCACTCACTCGCTCACTCGCTCACTCACTCACTCGCAGGCTGATACAAACACTACACAAACACTGCTAAAAAAAAAAAGATGATGAGAGAGAGAGAGAGAGAGAGAGAGAGAGAGAGAGAGAGAGAGAGAGAGAGAGAGAGAGAGAGAGAGAGGTAAACAAGAGAGATAATTTCTGTTTGTGTTTTGTTTATCAGAAAGAAATGTTTTACGTGGAAATGTTAAATAGAAATGTAAATAAAAAAAAGATTAAAGGTTTGGCTGTGTGTGTGTGTGTGTGTGTGTGTGTGTGTGTGTGTGTGTGTGTGTGTGTGTGTGTGTGTGTGCATTGTTTACTGAATCGTGCTTGTCCCTAAAACAAAACAAAAAAAAAGAATGCAAATGAAAAAAAAAAATAGAATGGGTCTGTTTATATTTTATTTTTATATATGTTGTATACTACGTAATATTTTTGTTGTTGTTATTGTTGTTGCCATTGTTGTTTGTTCTCGTTAATTGGCCATTTTTATTCCTTCTTTTTTTTAGGGGCTTGAAAATAATGGAAGTGGTTGTTGTTGTTGTTGTTGTTAAGCTTTTTTGAAAAGTTATTTTTGGAAGGGAAGGATATTTGAGAGGAAAGGGAAAGGAAGGGGGAAGGAAGGAAGGGAAGGGGAAGGAAGGGATGGGAGAGGAAGGGAAGGGAAGGGGAAGGAAAGGGGAAGGGGAGAGGGAGAGCTTTTTTTTTTTAAACGTTCCCTTGTCTCATTCCTCTTGTTTGCTTATTGTCGTTGTTTGTTTGTTTATGTCTGTTTAAATCATGTCTTCTTTATCTCTTCCTCTGAGGTCATCATCCTCATCACTCTGACCTCTCTCTCTCTCTCTCTCTCTCTCTCTCTCTCTCTCTCTCTCTCTCTCTCTCTCTCTCTCTCTCTCATCTTTCTCTTCATCATAAGTCAATATTTTAACACTCATCACTTTCATTATTATCGTTTCTTTCATCATTTTACTTTTTAATCTCATTCTTGTTTGTCTTTTGTTTTCCCTTTCTCCTTATTTCATTTTTTTTCATTTGACATTTTTTTCCTTCTTCAAAACCACTTTTTCCTACATACTTTTCCCTTTCTTCACTTTCTTCTAACACACCTTCTTCCATACTGCATTTTAACTCTCTACTTTTTCCTATCTTCCTCCTCAGCTAGATACGTGTACCTCTTTTCCTTTTCATTCTTTTTCATTCTTCACCTCTTATAGTCTCCCTTCACGCATATGTATAACCTCTCAGTTCTTTCCTTCTTTAACTTCGTCTCCTGCAGTTTCTCTATTCCTGCATCTTATTCCCTAACCATTTTCATCTCACAGCCCATCCTTCTCACTCCCTCTCACCTTTCTTATATCAGTTTCCTTTTCAATCTTCTCTCTGCTCTTTTTTCTTCTCCTCTTACTGCCCATCCTTCACTCCCTCTCACCTTTCTTATATCAGTTTCCTTTTCAATCTTCTCTCCGCTCTTTTTTCTTCTCCTCTTACTGCCCATCCTTCACTCCCTCTCACCTTTCTTATCTCACTGTTCTTTTTTCTCCTTCTCTCTTCCTTTTTTTCACTTCTCGTATTACTTTTCTTTCTCTCTCTCCCTCTTACCTTCTTTCTTACACCACTTTGCAAACTCTTCCTCTCTTTCTTTCTTCTCTTTATTCTTCTTCTCTTACTTCCCATTCTCTTTTCCTCACCTCTCTTCTATCGTTTCGTATTTTCCTCCCTCTCTTCTCTCTCCTTAACCTCCATCTCTTACTCCTCTCTTCAACTTTTTCCCTCTCTTCCACCGCCCTTCCTCCCCTCTCTCTCCTACCCTCCCTTCCCTTCCTTCTGTCTCTCTTACCCTCCTTTCCCTCTCTCCCTTCTCTCTCTCTCTTACCCTTCCATCCACCGCCCTCCCTTTCCTCCCCTTCTTCCTACTCTCTCCTCCTCTTCCCTCCCTTCCCTCCCTCCCTTCACCCCTTACTTTGCATTCAGTCTGGCGATACACTTTCCCCTCCTCTCCGCTTGAAGGTCGAGGGTCATTGCTTGTACAGGCTGGCAGGGGGGGTCACGGGGTCACCTAGGCGCGGCAGGTCAACATCAGGAGAGCCTTGAGTCCTGCTGTGACGGAGGGTGGAGGGCGCGGAAAAATAGGACGAGCAAGAGACGGATGAGAGAGAGAGAGAGAGAGAGAGAGAGAGAGAGAGAGAGAGAGAGAGAGAGAGAGAGAGAGAGAGAGAGAGAGAGAGAGAGAGAGAGAGAGAGAGAGAGAGAGAATAGAAAAAGTAAGGGAACTGAGTGAGCCTGGGATGGGAGTGTAGGAAGGAAGGAGAGTGAGGAGAAGGAGAAGGAGAAGGAGGCTGAGGGTGCAGGAAGAAAGAGAAGTAAAAGAGGAGGAAGAGTAAAATATGGAGAAATGGAGAGAAGGCGGAAGAGACGGATGAAGGAGAGAGGAAAGAGAGAAAAAAGAGTGAGAATGTGAAGGAGGTGCAGGAAGGAATTGAGAAGAGGGAGGAGGAAGATGCAAGAAGAGAGAAGTAAAAGAGGAGAAAGAGTAAAATATGGACAAATGGAAAGAAGGAGGAAGAGACGGATGAAAGAGAGAAAGAAAGAGAGGAAAGGAAA
The DNA here is from genome assembly GCF_024679095.1 of Eriocheir sinensis. NCBI lineage: Eukaryota > Metazoa > Arthropoda > Malacostraca > Decapoda > Varunidae > Eriocheir > Eriocheir sinensis. The sequence goes on along the minus strand of NC_066547.1, from coordinate 3,333,501 downwards.
AAAGAGTGAGGGAAATGAGTGAGATTGGGATGGGGTTGTAGGAAGGAACTGAGAAGGAAGAAGAGGAGACTGATAATGCAGGGAGAAAGGAAAGCATATAAAAGAGTAGGTGGAGAAGGAGGAGTAAAGGACGAATAAATAAAGAGAAGAAAGGAGAGAAGGAACGGAGGTGATGGGAGGTAAAAGTTTTGAGTTGAGAATGTGGGAAGAGAGAAAAGATGGGAAAAAGAAGGAATATAGAGGAAAACAAAAGGAAAAACGTGTAAAGAAGGAAACAATAAAGGGAAAGAAAGAGTAGAACAGAGAAAAACAAGAGGAAAATGTGAGGATAAAAGAAGACACTTAAGGAAAACGAAGTAAGAGAAAAATAATTAAGATAGAAGACGATAAAAGCTTGACAAGGAAAGAAGGAACAAAGAAGATGGAATAAAGAGGTTGGAAGGAAAAGATGAAGGGAAAATAAATAAAACAAGTAATTAGAATAGTAGTCGATAAAGGAAGGAAAAAATAAAGACCAAAAAATGAAGATGTCGAGGGCAGGAATGAGCCAAGAGGAAGAAAAGGAAGAGGAAGAAGAGGAAGAGGAAAAATATGCAGTTGTTGAGGATGTCCCTAGGGTGGAGTGGAGGAGAGTGAGAAAAGGCGGGAACGAGAGCTAGTGAAGAGGAGGAAAGTGGAGGAGGAGGAGGAGGAGGAAAGTGGAGGAGGAGGAGGAGGAGAAGGAGGAGGAGGGCAAGAATGAGGTAAGGGTAGGAGGAGTAGCGGAATGAGGAAGAGGAGGTGAAACAAGAGTAGGCGCACTAAGAGGAGGAGGAGGAGGAGGAGGAGGAAGAGGAGGAGGAGGAGGGGGAGGAGGAGAGTGCAGACAGTGAAGACAATGGTAGTTTTTTTTTCTTTCTCCAGGGAGAGAATCACAGACGGGCTAGGTGTCGTCTCTCTCTCTCTCTCTCTCTCTCTCTCTCTCTCTCTCTCTCCCTCCCCCCCTCCTCCTTTTTCCCTTATCTTTCCTCCCTGTTTTTTTTTATCTAATTCTCACACACACAACAATAACGATACTGTCTCTGTTATTCTCTTTTATTTTCCTCTTCCTTCTTTCCTTAAACTCAACACAAAAGAAGAAAGAGAAAGACGCAAAAATATAAGTAAAAATTAATCCTCTTTTTGTTATAACAAGAAGAACAAAATTAAATGCCTTCTCTTATTGTTTCTCTCCGTTATCCACTTTTTGTCTTTGTTGATTTATACACTTACAATTTTTCTCTTACTTCATTTACTTTATTTTCATTGATGTTCCAGTTTAATGTATTCTGTGAAAGTTAAAGTTCGTGGGTGAGAGAGAGTGAGAGGGAGAGGGAGAGGGGGGAAGAGGAGAGGAGAGGAGAGGAGAGGAGAGGAGAGGAGAGGAGAAGAGAGGAGAAGAGAGGAGAAAAGAGAAAAAAAGAAAAGAAAAGAAAAGAGAAGAGAAGAGAAGAGAAGAGAAGAGAAGAGAAGAGAAGAGAAGAGGAGAGGAGAGGAGAGAAGAGAAGAGAAGAGAAGAGAAGAGAAGAGAAGAGAAGAGAAGAGAAGAGAAGAGAAGAGGAGAGGAGAGGAGAGGAGAGGAGAGGAGAGGAGAGGAGAGAGAGAGAGAGAGAGAGAGAGAGAGAGAGAGAGAGAGAGAGAGAGAGAGAGAGAGAGAGAGAGAGAGAACTCCTGATAATAGATCTGAATTGTTTTATTATTTTTCTTTGTTCTCCTTTGAAACTGTTAAGACTTTTTTAAATTCTTCCCATTTTCTCTTTTTCCTTTTACTTTCAATATTTTTTTTTCTTTCTTTCCATTTGGGTTTAAATTTTTCATGTTTTTGTTATTCCTTTTTGTCTCTTTTGAATTTCTCACAAAAATCTAAAACACGTAAACAGTTTTTTTTAAGTTCTCGCCTCGCTTTGTTTTCGTTTTATTCTGTGGAAAGTATTAGTAATCTTATTTGCCTGCCCCTTGTGGCGGAGTTTAAACCTGTTTCCTTTTTATTTTCGCACTCAATGTTATTTCTTTTATCTTTCTCTCTCTTGTTTAGTCAGTCAGTTAGCAAGTCGGTCAATCACTCACTCACTGACTCACATACTTATTCATATGCCATCGCTTTTATTGTTTTCTCTCTAGTTTATTCAGTCAATCAGTCAGTCAGGCAATCAGTCAAGCAATCAGTCATTCAGTCAGGCAATCAGTCAGTCACACATTCATTAACTTATTTATTATCATTACGCTCATTATGTTTCTATTCCACTTTAGTTAATCAGTCAGTCAGTCAGTCACTCACTCACTCACCCACTCACTTATTCTTATCATCTCACTCAGTATTTTTCTCTCTTTTAGTCAGTCAGTCAGTCAGTTAGTCACTCACTCACTCACTCATTCAATCAATCATTCACATGGATCCCAAATTCCTCCTTCCCTCTCTCCCTCACTCCTTCAATCAGTCAATCAAGCAATCAGTCCCCTCCCTCACTCTTTCCTTCATTCATTCAACACTCCCTCCCCTCCCTCTCACCCTCTCTCTTGGTCTCAACTCTCAATCTCTCGACAACGCAAATATAAAAGCAATCGTATTTCTCCTCAGATTTTTTGCTGCAGTTTATGTATCTTTTGCCAGTTATACCTCTGCGTGTGCCTGGAACGAGGGAGGGAGAGGGGGGGAGAGAGAGAGAAGGGGTCGTTGGAGGGGAGAAAAACGAGGTGAAGGAGTTAAGTGAAGGGAGGGAAGAGGGATAGGAGTGATCGAAGAAGAAGGGGAGGAGGAATTGTAGGACTTTTATTGGGGCAGGGACGGAAGGGGAGGAGAGGAACTTGATTGGAGGGGAAGGGAAAGGTTTGGAAAGAAGGGGAAGGACAGCTGGAAAAGAGAAAGGGAAGGGAAAGAAAGGGAGGGGGAGGAAGGAAAGGAAAGGGAAGGGAGGGAAGAGAATGGGAGGGAAGGGAAGGGAAGGAAAGTGAAGGGAACTGAAGGACAATATGGAAAGGGAGAAGGGAAAGGAAGGGAAGGGAAGGAGCCTGTTTCTTGGAAAGGGTAAGGAAGAAGGTGAAAAAGAGTGAGAAACAACTACTACTACTACTACTACTACTACTACTACTACTACTACTACTATCTCTCCTACCGTCACCCAGCTCGTCCCAGTAACACAAGGGGCGTGGTCTCCCACTGAACCGTCCTATTTATCCCCCGAAGATGCACCGTCCAGATAAAGAATGCCACCACGGCGCTAAGTCATCACCCACAGCTATTTATCTCCCTCGTGATCCTCGTCTATGCATTATCGATGATCCAGATTAAGAGGGACATAAATTGATTGTGTTCAGAGCAGACTAACGCAGACTAAACCACCCCAGCGCAGTGTAGAATAGTGTAGCGTTGTCTTGGGTCTTTTTGTAGGAAGGTATGACTAGTTCGATCTGTTTTCATCTCTCTCTGTGTCCGCTTTCTCAGCCTCTTCATCATAACCTCATCTGGTACTTCCGCTCAGCATCCTCTCTCTCAGCATCCCCACCTCCCATCTCCCTCCCTCCCCCTTGATTCCTCATCCTCGTTTGGTTTGGCACCCCTCCCTCCTTCCTTCCTTATTACTTGTTCTTCCTCTTTCTCCACCCTATTTCTACTCCTACTCCATTTTTCCCCTTGTTTCTTTCCTTTCTACTGTCCTCTCTCTGTCTCTTGTCCTCCTCTTTCTCAGTTTATTCTTGTCCTTACGTTTTCATTTCCCACTTATTCTCCTTTATTTTCTTTTCCCTTTTTCCTTCTTCCTCTTTTTCCTAGTCTTCTTATCTCTTCCTCTCTCCCTCTTTCTCCCCCACCTCCTTCTTCCTCTCTCTCTCATCCCCTTCTTCTTCCCCACCCCAGCCTTCTTCCTTCTGCCCCAAACGCCTCCCTCTTCTCTCCTTTCCTCCTCCCCGCCCCTCCCTCCTTCCTTCCTCCCCGGAGACCTCCTTCATAATTGCCCCGGCCAGACGCAGATCAATCAGGGGAGGAAGTGGAGCAGAGGGGAGCGAGATTGACTAATTTGTGTCGTGTTTCAGAAGGAGAGAGAGAGAGAGAGAGAGCTTGAAGGTTGGCTCCCCACGTGGCCCTGTGTGTCTGTCTCCCTCTCTCTTCCTCTCTCTCTCTCTTAGCTACAGGGCAAGAGGAGGGAAGGAGGGAAGGCGACGACGTGGAGGTAATAGTGGAGGTGATGATGATGCTGGTGGTGGTGGAGGAGGAGGAAGGAGAGAGGAGGAGGAAGAAGGCGCCGCTGCTGTGAGAGAATGGAAGGAAAAGAAGCGATGATGGATTTTTGAGGTGTTGTGAGTGGTGTGTGTGTGTGTGTGTGTGTGTGTGTGTGTGTGTGTGTGTGTGTGTGTGTGTGTATGTAGTGAGGGTTCATGTAGTGATTATAGTTGGGGACGAGAAAAAACGAGTGAATATGATTTTTTTTTTTTACAGTATAAGAAACAGCTAAAGAGAAAAGTGTAAGGGAAGATACATGTTACAGTTAGTGCATACGTGAATCAAGATGTGTACATAGGAGTGCATTAGCGTGACAGTGTATGCAGCAAGAGTGTACATTAAGGCTGAGAGGAAGGCTGTAGAGGTGCCTGAAGGGCCGTGGGTAAGTGGGCCGTCTCTTAGAGTACATAATAAAGGGAGATAAGTACTTGAAGGTGTGCGTGGAGACAAAGAAAGTCGGCGAGAGAAGGAGTATCAAAGGGCACGGACACTTGAAGCTGAGGAGACAGACGTACCCAGGACAAGAGTGGAGGTGCTCGGGGCGAAGAGTAATATTGAGAGTGGAGGAGAAGAGGATGGGACAGGAGAAAGAGGAGGAGAAGGAGAGAGAGAGAGAACAAAAACCCATGTAATACGGGGAGTAATATGACATCTTCCGCCTCTCGTTCTTTCTGCTTTTGTTCGGAGTAGTGTATAGAGGGCTTCATTTTGTTGCTGTTGTTTTTGTTGCTTCGCCCTTGAGCTGCCTCTCTTCTTGTAATAAAAAGATACTCGAATGGAAGTTGTTATAGTAGGAAGGCGGAGGGGAACAAGTAAAGGATATTAGAATACCCAGTGCAGGATATCGAGTAGGATGAGAGTTAAGGTCGAAGGACAAGAAGGAAAAAGTGTAAGGATGCCCAATGTAGGATGTCGAATAGGAACAGAATTAAGGTCAAAGGATGAGGACAAGAATAAGGATGCCCAGTGTAGGAGCCTCAAAGATAGGGTGCCTCGTGAAGAAAGCCGAGAGAAAAGAAGTAAAATTAAAAACGAAAAAAATGAGGTGTAAATTACGGATGAAGACAAGGAAAATAAACTAATGTAACGATACCCAGCGTAGGAACCACAAAAAACAGGACACCTCGTAAAGAAACCCGAGAAAAAAACAAAGTAAAATTGAAAACGAAATAAAACGAGCAGGTGTAAATAGCGTAAGAGATATACCTTGATGTCTCCTAATCCAGATCCCGCGTGTGAAGGATGCTGGGAAAAGCTTGGCTCTCGCGAGATTTAGTTAAGAAGGTGGGGATTGAGGGAGGCAAGATGAAGAGAACCGCGGGGCTTGTGGGGATTAGGGCGTGCGTGGGTGGTGGTGCAGGTGAGGGGAAAATGCCGACCAGGTGTGGAGGGCGTAGTGCAGCGTGAGAGTGAGAGTGAGAGTGAGAATGGGAAGGAGGGAGAGGGGCGGGAGAGAGTGGATTTTGTGGGACTTTCTTATGTGTGTCATTTCTAGGTATTGTGTGTTACGAAATACGAGATAAAATAACTTCATAGGGATAATAAAAACTAGTATATAAAGTGAATGAAAAATGATTATGAAACGTTAAACTGAATAGATAGATAGATGAATAGATAGATGGATTTGTGAATGAATAGGTAGTCGTTATGTATGCGATTAATATAGCGACTGAAAAAGAGAGCGATATTGAAATTCTGTTTATGTGTGTGTGTTTGTGTGTGTGTTTTCTATTTAATCTAGCACACACACACACACACACACACACACACACACACACACACACACACACACACACACACACACACACACACACACACACACACACGTACCCCCCTCACCCTCCCTTTCCCTCCACACACACCCATATCACCTCCCCCTCCCCTCGCCCCGCCCCCTCTTCCCTCCTCTCCTCCCACTCACACAAACACAGCGATAGAAAAAAAAGAGGCTCGTGGTAGTATTTACTCAAGTGAATGAAAGCTGGTTAATGGAGGCTGGACAAACAGGGAGAGCTCATTCCCTTGATACAGCCGGGTGGACGGAGTGGAGCGGACGGAGTGGAGCGGATGGAGTGAGTGGACAAAGCTACCTGTGTGTGTGTGTGTGTGTGTGTGTGTGTGTGTGTGTGTGTGTGTGTGTGTGTCATTGCGAAGAGGAATGAAAGGAGAAAGTGTGGGAGGGACGCAGCCAATGAAAATTCTGTATTAGTTAACTCAATATAATGTTACTTACCTATGTTTTTATCGTTATTTTCACATGTGTATTGTAGCGAATCTAAGGTTGAGGAATGACTATCAGGAAAAGGAGGAGATTAAGGAAGCAGTAAGAGAGTAAAGTAAAAGAGGAGGAGTAATAAACGACGAATATATGAAAGAAAGGAAGAGACGGATGAAGGACCAAAAGAAAGGAAAAAGTGAGGGAACTGAGTGAGATTTTCTTTTATATAACACTGGTGAAAGGAAGGAAAAGGAAAGGAAAAGAAAGAAAAGGAAAGGAAAAAATAGCTCTGCATACCACTTCACAAAGAAGGAAAGGAAAGGAAAGGAAAGGAAAAGAAAGAAAAGGAATGGAAAGGGGAAAAAAACCTCTCTGCATGCCACTCCACAAAGAGGAAAAAAAGGAAAAAGAGAGAAGGAAAGAGAGAGAGAGAGAGAGAGAGAGAGAGAGAGAGAGAGAGAGAGAGAGAGAGAGAGAGAGAGAGAGAGAGAGAGAGAGAGAGAGAGAGAGAGAGAGAGAGTGAGAGAGAGAGAGAGAGGGGGGGGGGGGTCGTAATGATAAATAATGGGCTTTGGAGGAGAGGGAGAGTTAATTCGTTCTCTCATTGCGAGGGTAAACTATCCTAAAATGTGTGCTGATTTTTTTTTCCTCCCTCCTTCCTTCCCTCCCTCCCTCTTACCTCTTCCCTCCTTTCCTTCCCTCCCTTTCCTCCTCTCTCCTTTAACCTTACCTGTACTCCTATTTACCTGTGCAAACACTACTAAGAGAGAGAGAGAGAGAGAGAGAGAGAGAGAGAGAGAGAGAGAGAGAGAGAGAGAGAGAGAGAGAGAGAGAGAGAGAGAGAGAGAGAGAGAGAGAGAGAGAGAGAGAGAGAGAGAGAGAGAGAGAGAGAGAGAGAGAGAGAGAGAGAGAGAGAGAGAGAGAGAGAGAGAGACTCGTGACTGGTTCTGGTGGTCTTTGGAGGCAAGGAAAATAAAGGAGAACCTAATTGCACCCTGCCTTGACAGTGATAGGAGCTTGTTATTATGTTGCTGTTAATTGTGGAGGAGGAGGGAGGGAGAGGAGGAGGAGGAGGAGGATAAGGAGGAGGAGGAGGAGGAGGAGGAGGAGGCATGTTTCTTGTGTCAGGCTGATCATGCGAGGTTAAGTTTTACGTGACAGCATATACAGAATCCCCTCCTCCTTCTTCTCTCTTCTCCTCCTCCTCCTCCTCCTCCTCCTCCTTCTCCTCCTCTGTTGGACATAGGTTGAGGTTCGTTGGGTGGGTGACTTTTGTGTTCTTGTATAGGAAGGAGAAGGAGACGGACGCAAGACTAAGGAAAATCAAGATCCTTTTTCCTTAGACTGGGGCGGTAGAGAGGCATATAAAGTAATGATCTGAAATGCGCATGAAAATCCCTCCCTCCCTCCTGAGTCCTTAGTGCATGGTTCCGCTGCAGCTGATAAAGTCGCAGGCCATCGTTGCAGCGGATTTACATGACAGAGAACGGACGGCGTGAGTGACTGCATTACGCCATCAAAACCTCGCCGACCAGCTCAAACATTTCCGCGCGAGTTGAATGGACCAATTTAGAACATCAGCAGCGAATCGAGACTGCAAGGGTTGGGTCAGGGTGGGGTAGGACGGGGCACGGCAAGGTTGGGGTATAGAAGTAGAGGGTCCCTTTTCGTATAGTTCACCGTCCCCGGGCCATCGCTACGACTCCATGTACAAGAGGTGCTAATTGAGTTTTGCTAAGCGGGGGCACAGAGGACAGTCGTCTTAATTGCTAATCAACGTCGGTATCCAGAGAGCATCAACGAAATCGACGCTGCTGGACTGAAGGGTTCTGATTACGTGTTAGTATTAATGCTGTGAACGGTGTGACGCGGATTGGAAGAGAGTGAAATAGAGGATCAAGAGGAGTATTTAGCAGTATTAGAAGGAGCAGGCGGATGACTATAAGAGGAAGAAGTAAAGGGATCGTAACTCTCTTGACGCCGAGCAGAGGTAAGGGAAAAGCAGTAGCAGTTGTAGAAGAAAGAGAAGGAGGACAAAAAGACGAAGAAGAAAAAGGGGACCGTAACTCTTAGGATTGAATACGTGGATGCTAAAAAGAAAGCTTGCGATGGATAGGGACATCTGAGGACTCTTTGCAGACAGGCTTCTTCTGTGACCGTGGGTGGAGTCTGCGGAGAAAGGGAATGAAAAGGAGGAGAAGGAGAAAGAAGAGGAAAAGAAGATTTTAAGAGAACAGGAGGGAAGAGACAGATTGTAAGAGAAGATTATAGAGAAGGAGGATAAATATTGTAAAAGAAGAAGAAAAAAATTGCAACAGAAGTAGAAAGCAGAAGAATTGTACGAGCAGATTGAAATAGAAATAGAAGGAGAAGGATTATAAGAGAAGGAGGAGAAGGATTGGAAGAGGAGAAAACAGTAAGAGAAGAAGAAGAAGGAAGAGAAGGATCGTAGGATGAGAAGGAGTGCCGGGGGAGCTTACGGGGTGAATCCTTCGTGCCCTTATTCATGGGTCAGAAAAACCGCCTTCCTTCCTCCGCCACAAAGGACCTAATGGAGAGTTGTGGAGGAGTGGAGAGTGGTGGAGGAGGAAGTCAGGCACAACTCAGAGGGGCGTGACCCAATCCCTCCTCCCCTAAGCCCCCAGCACGGCGAGAGGCTCCTGGGAATCCTCTTGCAGCTGTTATTTCACTGACATTAAGCTGTTCATTTCACCGCCGCCGCCACGAACGTTTATTTTCTCCCTCTCTTACTAATTCTTGCTGTGCTTTTAACTTCTTTTACCGGCACTAACTTTTTTTTCTTTCACCGCCACTTGCTGTTGTTTCACTGCCCTAACTTATGCATTTCACTGCTGCTAATTCGCTCTCATTTCTCTGCGACTCATTATTTTGAAGCTAACACTAACTCACTTATTTCAATAGCACTAACTTTTCTCGTTCATTGTCACTAACTCACTTCTCTCTCACTGGAGCTAACTAACTCACTGTCATTTCACTGCCACAAACTTACTCTCTCATATCACTGCCACTAATGATATACATGTATAAACAATAACAAACTTCTTGAACGTGTATTGGGTAATGTCCTTTTTATTCCCTTATTCATGACAACCTTGCACCTCTCTATCTCTTCCATGTATATATCAACTTTAAATGCCTGTAATGTGTTAATTTAATCCGAGCCATAGCAGGTGTAGTCTCCTTTATATATATTAACAGTGGAAAGGGTTATGAAGGTGCGTGAGTTCGTGCGTGCGTGAGAAAAACCTCGCCGTTCAGCTGTGTATAATTAAGGGTCCCCAATCTCTGTCTGTCCCCTTCACGCTGAGCACCATTAAGAGACTCATTAATTGTCTTGGTAATGAAGCTTTGCGGGCGCTGATTATTATTGTTTTTATGTCGTTGGTTAGTTCCTGAATGCGTCTGGTCAGGTGATAGATAGATAGATAGATGGATAGATATATATAGATATAGAGAGAGAGAGAGAGAGAGAGAGAGAGAGAGAGAGAGAGAGAGAGAGAGAGAGAGAGAGAGAGAGAGAGAGAGAGAGGGATAGATAGAGAGAGACCTGTGACTTTTGTTTACCTTCTACACTGCTTAAGGGGTTGAGGAATTGCTTCTCTCCCCCTCCTCCCACCCTCCTTTCCTCCCCACCCCCCTTTCCTCCTTTCGTCTCCCTCCTGAGCGAAATTCTCCTCTTCCTTGTCCTCTTTTTTTTCCCTTTTTCCTTTTTTTCCTTTTTATTTTAGTTTACCCGCTCTTTCTTTTCCTGCACTTCTTCGTTTTCTTATTTTTACTCCTTCTGGTGTGTATTTTCATCCCTCCTCCTACTCCTTGTCTTTTTTCTCCTCTTCCTCCTCCTCCTCCTCCTCCTCCTCGTGTCGGCGTGCAGCAGGCAAACTTAATTACCCTGGTTCATTTGAGGGCGAGTTTTTCTGGGTTTCACTCCTGACGAAGCCGCGTGCGTCCTGCGTTTCAATCAGGGAGTTGTGGCGGGAGGCAAGAAGAGTCCTCGAAGATATCCTCCTTGTCTTCCTCGTCCTCGTCCTCGTCCTCGTCCTCGTCCTTTCTCTTTTTCGTCCTCTTCTTCTTTTCCCGCTTCTTCATCCTCTTCTTTCCCTTCCTCTTAACCTTCCTCTCCAACAGGGTCTTGAATCTCTCTTGAAGGTAGGAAGGAGGGAAAGAGGGAAGGAAGGAAGGCTGGAGGGAAGAAAAGAGGGAAAAAGACAGAAAGAAAGAGTGATAGATAGAAATAAAGAAAGAAAAGGAAGAAATAAATAAATGTGTGAAAGGAAAAGAGGAGATAATAGATAAAGAAAGAAACAAAGAAACATGGAAGGGAGAAAGAAAAAAAAGAAAAAAAAAGCAAGGAAGAGAAAGGGCCATCGGGAGTAATTTCGCACGAGAGCCCCTTTTATGTACCGCGGTCAGGACGACTTGCTATATTTTCGGCTTTAATAATTCTCCCGTTTACGAAATAAGTTGCGGCGAGGAGGAGGAAGAGGAGGAGGGCGCGGCGGACAGGTCATCATCAGGTCGACCCCTTCAGGTAACGGCGGGGGACGAGGAGGGGAGGACCTGGAGGTGATTAGTGACGCTTTGCTTACTTGTACGCTTCTCAGGTGCTGGGGGTTCGGAGGGGTTCGGGGGGAAGGGTGGGGGGGCAGGTAGGAAGGGTTATTGCTTGCTGGGCGTTGCAGGGCGTGGCGTGGCGGGTGCAAAATTGGGTTACATTATTGTGGTATTGGGCTATTAATGGTCTTGGCGGGGAGGAAAGAAGTAGGTTGGGCTATAAGTTTGGTCTGGAGGAGGGAAAGGGTTTGGGCTGTTTAATGGTCTTGGCGGGGAAGAAGAAGTAGGTTTGGGCTGTAAGTTTGGAGAGAGAGAGAGAGAGAGAGAGAGAGAGAGAGAGAGAGAGAGAGAGAGAGAGAGAGAGAGAGAGAGAGAGAGAGAGAGAGAGTGGGGAGGGGGGCGGATTTGGGCTGGAAGAGAGCGGTTTTGGGCTATGATTATACGCTGGGTGGAGCGGGGAGGTCTTCGTCATCCTCTTCTTCTTCTTCCTTGTCCTCGTTCTCGATGTCATACTCCTACTTTTTCCCCTCCTCCTCCTCCTCCTCTGCCTCCTCCTTCTCCTCCTCCTCCTCTACTTGCCTTCAGAAGCAGAGGTGTTGATGGGAGGGGTTTAACGCACGGGTTAGACTTTAAGTATCATCGTTTCTGGAGGAGGAGGAGCATGAAGAAGTTGAACAGCAAGAAGAAAAAGCAAAAGCAAAAAGGAGAAGGAAAAGAAGAAGAGGAAGAAAAGGAACAATAGTAAGGAGGAGGAGGAGGAGGAGGAGGAGGAGGACGAACATGAAGAAGCTGAACAAGAAGAAGAAAAATAAAAATAAAAAAGGAGAAGGAAAAGAAGAAGAGGAAGAGAAGGAACAGGAGTAAGGAGTCAAGAGGCGAAGAGGCAAAAGAGGAGACGAGGAACTGGAGGCGTCACCCCATTACACCGGCTGTCCATCACTCACTTCTGCAGATGACACCCTCGTTGACCACTCTCCTTCTCCTCCTCCTCCTCCTCCTCCTCCTCCTCCTCCTCCTCCTCCTCCTCCTCCTCCACATTTTCCTCCTCCATCCCTCCCTCTTTCCTCCCTCCTTCCGTGCCCGCGTCCTCGAGAAAGGTGAGCCACGAAAACGATGGGAGCAGAAAATGGCCTTAAAACCCTTGAGTTACTGGTTGGGGTCAAGACAATTGCTAGGAAGGAGCGGGCAGGTCGAGGCTTCCAGGGAGGTGAGGGGAAGGGAGCGTTCTGACCCTTGAGGAGCTCCTGGGGGTGCTGTTGAGGTGTTTTTTGCGTTCTTCTCCCCCCACCCCCCTCTTCGGTCGATTCCAACCCCCTCCATGACTCGAACGCCTCACAGAAATCCCTTTAAACGCCTCCTCGCGGATGATTAGTGGCGTGATAGTGTTTTGAGGTTGCGAGGAGCTGCTTCTGGCGTTCCTTTTCTCCCTCCTCGGTCGATCCCAACCCCCCATGACTCGAACTTCTCACAGAAATCCCTTTAAAACTCTCCTCGCAGGTCTGTGGCTCTCGGCAGGTAAGTTATGGAGGTGATTAGTGGCGTGGGAAAGTGTTTTGAGGTGGACTCGGCGGCGGCGGGATCCAGGTGAAGGTGCAAACTTGGCTCATTAACCTGATACTTACCTCGGATCAGCGGCTGAGTCAAGAGGTCCTCCCGCACTGGTTACCTTATACCTCTCGCGGTTGGTGTAGCGAAGGAGGTGGCGGTGGTGGTGGCGGCGAGTTTCCAGCGTGAGGGAGACTTACGAAGGTGTTTGTTGCGGGCGGGGTGAAAAATGAGGCAGTCGCGGTTTGGTGTGACGGGTGGGAAGGTGGTGAAGTGGAGTGGGTGGGTGGGGAGATGTGGCAATAAGGTGGGTGGGTGGGATACAGATGTGAGTAGGAGAGTAGGGTGGGTTGATAGCACAAGCAGGTGGGTAGTAGGATAAGGAGCTGGTAGAGGGTAAGGTGGTTTAGGGAGGTGGATAAGTGGATGACATTGATGATTGAATGGTTGGGTAGACAGGCTAGATAGGTTGACAGGTGGGTTAGAGGGGTGGGTAGAGAGTGACAAGTAGGTAAGTTAAGGGTGGGTTAGAGGTGGGTAGAAGGGACAAGTAAATGGATTATAAACAATAGATGGATTGGATGGCGAGCCGCAAGAGGACGCGAGTGGGCGGCCAAGACAGTGTTAAGAGTTAGTGGCGAAAGTTGATCTAAATTCGAGGGACTCCTTCCACGCCACCCGAGGGACATTTAGCGGATCGAGGAGGGTACGAAAAAGATCCGCGGTGGTGAAGGAGGAGTGAGAGAAGTGGAAAAAAGGCGGAAAAAGGCGACGTATTTGTGCTGGGGCCGAGAGGGAAGGGACACTTGCTCATCACGGGGATTGCGAGAGGGGGAAAGGAAACGAGAGAAAAACAGACAGGCGAAAGAGGTCAGCTTAGAGGAAAGTAAAAGAAAAGTAAAAAAAGTAGTTGAAACGAGTAAAAAAGTAGAAAAGTAAAAAAATAAATAAAGGGAAAAGTATAAGGGAAAGAAGAGAGAAAGAGAAAAAAACAGACGGGAGAAAGAGGTCAGCTTAGGGGGAAAGTAGATGATGAAAGGAAACAAAGGAGGAGGAAGCAGAGGAGGAGGAGAGAAAATGGAGAGCTTATAAAAGAGTGTTGGATGACAAGGAAGGAAGATAACAGGAAATACAAGTTTGAAAAAGGTATAAAAAGGAAAAGCAGAGGTCTTGTAGTAGCAATATGAATTAGAAAGAAGATAATTTTACGTATCATAAGTGGAGGAGACCGGGAGAAAATGGAAAGCTTATAAAAGTGTGTTAGACGACAAGGAAAGACGAGAACAGGAAATACAAGTTTGAAAAAGTTATGAAAGGAACATTAAAGGCCTTGTTGTGGCTTTATGAACTAGGAAGAAGAAAATAATAAGTGAAAACAGGTAAATAAGAAACAAAAATTAGATAGCTAGATCTGGGAAGGAAATAAAATGCTAAAATGAATACGTGGAAGAGGAAATTTTTAAACCTGAATGCAAAACCGCGAAATACTTATATGACAAGGAAGAAGAAAGAGGACAGACACACGTGGAAAAAAAAATAGTAAAGAGTAAAAAAATGAGAAACTTGCATAAACGCGGTAAATGACAAGGAAAGGAAAGGACAGGAAAGGAACAGGAAATGCCAAAATGAACACGTGTCAAGGAAAATTAGAGAGCAGGAGAAGGGCGGAAAGGCGAGCCATGAATAAGGAAATAAGAGACGGGGACGACGAGGGCGGCAGGTGAGAAGGTAAATCGATACACAAAACAAAACAAAAAAAATATATATACAGACAACCACCTGAGGGAAGGAAAGGAAAAGGAAGCCATGCAGAAGACACATTTTCACAGACACAACAGTAAGAAAAAAAAAAAAAAAGACGAGGGCGGGAATTGAGAACAGGCAAATCGATTGACAAAACAAACAACAACAACAACAAAAAAAAAAAAAAACATGTACAGACAAACACCTGAGGGAAGGAAAGGGAAAGAGAACCATGAAGAAAACACGTAATCACAGACTCTACGGCAAGAAAAAATACACAGGTAGAAACCAAACAGGTATTAGAAGTAGAAAAAAAACACACAACCACCTGAGGAAAGGAAAGGGAAAGTTAACCATGAAGAAGACACGTAATCACAGACTTCACGCTAAAAAAAACAACATACACAGGTAGAAACTCGACAGGTATCATTAGGAGAAGGGAAATGGGACAAGGGAAAGACACTCGTTATCTGACATTAGGTGAGAGAGAAAAAATACAGGTGAACAAGGTCGACATGTGCCCGAGGGAGGAAGAGGAGAAGGAGGAAGATAATATTGAATTCTAAGACGGTGATATGTTAATAAGGGAAGAAGGTGAGAAGAACACGTCCAGGTAAATGAAGTTACAAGTGTCAGAGTGAAAGGAAGCGAGGCCATAGGAGGGAAAGGTGTTGAGTTTAAAATACAGGCAGGGTGTCGGAATTCATAAACTCAGGCATAGGAGGATAGAGACAGATGACGGAAGGGTGAGAAACATATGGTAATAGAGAAGGGAAGCTTGTTATAAAAGAGGAAAAGGAAGATTAGACACAGAAAGAGAGGCATTATTACAAGCACCAGGTGACGGAAAAGGTGAAAATGGAAGAGGCAGGTGACAGGAGGGAGAGAAAATAAATAATAATAGAGAAGGAAAGGAGGTTATGAGAAGTAGAGGAAGAGGAGGATGAGGGACAAGCACCAGGTGACGGAAAAGGTGAAAATAGAGGAGACAGGTAACAGGAGGAAGAGAAATAGATAAGAGTAGAGAAGGGAAGCAGATTATGAGTATAGGAGGATGAGGAAGAGGAGACATAGAGAGCGGCATCATTACAGGTGGAAATATATGAGGCAAATAATAGGAGGAAAGGGAAGCAGAACATGAGAGAGAGAAAAAAGAGAGGGAGAGAGAGAAGGAGCACGTCACGTCAAGCCAGGAGAAATACCGAAACAGCTTGCCAATACTGCCACACTGATTAATGGCTGTCCCGCCCACACTACATTACCCACTCAGCGGCCCATACTTTACGGCGGCCCTGTGTAGAGGCTAAAGAGGAAAAGGCAGGTGGACAGAGGGACTAAGTGTAGGCGTGAGGGACATTGATACAGTGATACGATTTTCTGGTTATTACTTATGGTAGATCGAGAAGTATGAGGAGTGTAAATATACGTGGTTGGTCACTTTTGGACAAGATTAAGTATGTGTTAGTGATGTCTCAGGTTTTGTGTAGCTAGGAAGGTAATTTGCAGGTGTGTTCTACTATTACTACTGCTACTACTAGTACTACTACTACTACTACTATTACTAAAGTCTAATGGATATGCACCCCTGTTTAAATACCTACGCATGCAGAAACATATACATCCTCTCATATACACATATACACATCAGGGGGGAGAGAGAGAGAGAGAGAGAGAGAGAGAGAGAGAGAGAGAGAGAGAGTGAGAGTGAGAGAGATCTAATTTCGGAGTTGCACGTATCTTTGAGCGCTCCCTTTCCCTTCCCTTCCCTTCCTCGCCTCCAATTTGATCACCGCCTGTCAATATGAGGAAGCAGAACACTCACGCCTCCTCCGTTCCTCAGTACATATCGATTCCCAGGACCATATTCTTAACATTCGGAGGCCAATCACACACGTGCATTTGACAAGGCTTTCGTAGGAGTTGTGGGCATTTGCAGAAGTAGTTTTATGACCCTTCTGGTAGTTTGATCATTCTTTTGTGCCATCAACCTACGAAAACACTCATTAGAACGCGATTGATCTCCTTTTTGGCCTTTGGAAATAGTTGATATAATGACAATACCAACCTGTCTCTTTCTTGTATGTCCTCTCCCCCGCCCCCCGCCCCCCCCAAGAATGAGTTATCTGGCCCAGGCGTGCGTGCGTGCGTGCGTGTCGTGTAGCGTCTAGGCGAACACTCAAGGCGCCGAGATATTCAATTTAAACCTGAAATTTGAAATCCATCTCTCCCCGGGCTACGTTGTTTCACGCCCGGCTGCTCGGCGCGGGGGCCACGTGTCTGCCGGGGCGTGAGCTGCTTCAAGGGTTAGGCGGAGTGAGACTTCTCTCTGCTCCTGGGTTTACTCTCTTTCTATCTTTATTTGGGAGATTTTTCCTTTCTTTTGAGTGTAGAGTTTGGCGGGATGGCTCTTCGCATTCGGGACACTCCAACCTCTAATCTAATTATCATAAGACTTCTTTCTCTTCTCCTTTGTTTCCCCTTGGATTTACAATATTTCTACCTTTTTTGGAGTTGGAGGGGGGGTAGTTTTTTTTTGTCTTCAGATCGTAAAGTTGGTTGGATGGGGTGGGGGTAGTTTTTGTTTTCAGATCGTACAGTTGGTTGGAAGGGGGGGTTAGTTTTTGTCTTCAGATCGTACAGTTGGTTGGAAGGGGGGGGCTAGTTTTTGTCTTCAGATCGTATAGTTGGTTGGAAGGGGGGGTTAGTTTTTGTCTTCAGATCGTATAGTTGGATGGAAGGGGGGGGCTAGTTTTTGTCTTCAGATCGTACAGTTGGTTGGAAGGGGGGGTTAGTTTTTGTCTTCAGATCGTACAGTTGGTTGGAAGGGGGGGGGCTAGTTTTTGTCTTCAGATCGTATAGTTGGTTGGAAGGGGGGGGTTAGTTTTTGTCTTCAGATCGTACAGTTGGTTGGAAGGGGGGGGGCTAGTTTTTGTCTTCAGATCGTACAGTTGGTTGGAAGGAGGGGGTTAGTTTTTGTCTTCAGATCGTATAGTTGGATGGGACAGATCTTTGCATCCAAGACTCCCAAACCTCATTCAAATTACTGTATTCCTTCCCTCCCTTTTTGACTTTACTATCTTTCTCTCGTCTTTGGGGTGTTTTCCTCTCTTCTGATCGTAGAGTTGGGTGGGATGAGTCTTTATGTATACTCAAAACACCCAAAACTCATTCTAATTAGCGTGTTACTGTAAATTCCATTCTTAACCTAACCTAAAAAATGTATGTAAATGAATGCAGAAATCTAACGGACGGAGGGAGACACGCTTTATTACTTAGAATACTTATACCTACTTTTGTGATTCTGTGTACATTCCATTCTTAACCTAACCTCCTGGCATTACATTACTTCTCTCCACTCTCGGCTCTACTGTTTTCCAGCATTTTTCGAGGTTTTCTTGCTCCTAGTGCAGTCGGCTTGTTTTTGTATTCACGACAGTCCAGCCTCAGCCTCACTTTAATCGCCTTTTCGCTTCTCCTTTGCCACACTTTCGACTGTCTTTTGTCCCGGTGCTGCCTTCCATGCCGCCCCCTCTGTGCTACTTCACCCCTCACTCTCTCCTCTCCATCCCCCTTTCCTCTCCCTCCTCTCCCCCAGATGCTGCTCTCATTGTCCTCCTCCTCCTGGTACTGCCTCTCCTGTCGCCCCCTATGCACTACTTCACCCCTCACTCTCTCCTCTCCCTCTTTCCTCTTCTCCCGTCCCCTCTCCACTACTGTACCCTTTCCTCTCTCCTCTCCCTCCCCTTCCCCCTCCTTTATCCTCTCCCTCCCGCCTCCTCTTCACTACTTCACCTCTCCCTCTCTTCCCCCCCCCCACGCCCCCCCCCCTCCTGCTCTCATTGTCAGCCAGCACATGTAAGGGAGTCACTCACGCGCTCTCTTGCGGGGACGAAAAGAGCGGCCGGGGTGCGAGGACCAGGAAGAAGAGGAGCAGGAGGAGGAGGAGGAGGAGGAGGAGGAGAGGATGGGAGCTGGCGTCTGAGAGGAGCGCCTTAACCTCGGTACTTATGGAGTCCTGTCGGAGCGGGACAACGCCCACACACCCGGCCCCGCGCGCCCCGCCCCCACACGCCTCCAGTCGCCGCCCCTCAGCACCCACACCGCCGCCCGCCCGTCTCCGTCAGCGACCCCGACCGACCGACCGACCGATACACCGACCGTCCCTGCCTGCCTGTTTCCCTGCTTGTACTCTCTTCAACTCTTCTTCTTCTTCCTCTTCCTCTTCCTCCTCAGCTTCCATATTCGCTCTCCTTGTTTTCTTTCCTCCGTGTCTCCTCCTTCTCCTCCTCCGCCCGCTTTCAGAGAACACAGCATCCTCGTCTTCTCTCTCTCTCTCTCTCTCTCTCTCTCTCTCTCTCTCTCTCTCTCTCTCTCTCTCTCTCTCTCTCTCTTTTTTCATTTTCATCTTAGGTTCTCTCACAAGTGTACGAGGAAAAGGAGTAGGACGTGGAGGAGAAAGAGGAGGAGTAAGAGGAGGGGAAGTATGAGAAGGAGACGGAGGAGGAGGAGGAGGAGGAGGGCCGGTCCGGACTCACTCACAGCTGCATCGCTAATTCGCCTGCAAGTCCCTGGAACTGGTATTACTGGTCCGGCGCGTCCCGTCTCTAAAGGAATCCAGAGCGATGAGTCTTCCTGGGCCTTCCTGAGTCTTCCTTCCTTCCTTCCTTCCTTCGCCCGGCCTCATGCATGCAAGCCTCGGGCGGATCACTGTGGCACTCAGGGAGAAGAGGAAATTCGGAACACTTAGGGAAGGCTTTGGGAGTGTGTGTTTGTATCTTTGTTTGTGTGTGTGTGTGTAAGGTTAAGTCTATCTTCTTGTCTTTGCTATCTGGTTTTATAGTCTTGACATAGATAGGAGAAGGATAAGACACTATCACACGAAGCCCAGGGGTCACATTCTTAAACATTTCGTCCTCCCCAAGCGCACATATTTGACAAGACTTTCGTAGGAGTTTTGGCCATTTCCCGAGGTAGTACTTTTATGACCCTGGTGGTAGTTTGGCCCTTCTCTTGTGCCATGAACGTGGAAAAAAAACCCTTCATGAGAACCCGATTAATCTCCTCTTCGGCCTTTGGAAATAGTTGACGTTAGAGGTGGAGGAGTCTGAGAGTACCGACCTTTACGTATGTCTGTTTAGCCCCCTGTCTCCCAACCTAACCTAACCTAACCTACCCTATACGTGTCTAGCTCTCTGTCTCCCAACCTAACCTAACCTAACCTAACCTATACGTATATCTGTTCAGCTTCCTGTCTTTGATGCTTGGTGTCTGTGCCTTAAATTAACAGCTGAGGGATCACGCGCCATCACACGAGGCGCTGGCGAAGGACCTAAAGAATCCCGAGCCCTCGTTGATGCACGGGCCGGGCCATCAGCCGCCTGTAGACCTACATACGTGCCCGGCGGTGATGCACGGCCGCGTCCCGCCTCTTGACATAACAAACAGTCGGCCGCGGCGGGAGAGACACTCAACAAATAGTGCGAATAAATCCACATTGGAACGACGGGAGCGAGGCGTTATTTATGGGTCTGCGGCGGCGGCGGTGGGTAGCGTGCGGGTATTGTGCAGCGGGCGGGAGGGTGGGCAAGGGAGGGTGGGTACGGAAGGGGTATAACCATGGAGGGGGAGTGGACCGGACCGGACGTCTCGAGTTATGTATGGGACGAAGGGCGGTGGGCTGGGTGGGGATGGAGTTAAGGGTTGGGGAAGGTCGTTGATGGGGAAGATACTGCTTGGTGGGGGATGTATTTAGTGCGGGGTGGGGTGGGGTGGAGGCTTTCTGATAGGGTGTGATTCATGGTAGAGGAGATGCATGTATTGTGATAAGGGAGAAGCCTGTTTGGGAAGGTTGTAGGGAGTTGTGGCGGTATTGAGTTTGATCTTGGTGCCTCTTTTTGAATCCTGTTTCTTAATGGTCCCTCTAAGCGAGAAAAATGAGAAAAAATCATCACTCTGATAAACCATTTCATAATATATATCAAAGTATTTGTGATCAGTTTATGCATCATCTATTTTGGAGGGTTTATATCATGGCACAAATTTGGCCCGTCGCTGCTACACGGTAAAGCCACAAATTTGGCCCGTCGCTGCTACCGGGTTTTAAATGCATACTCTGGGCGACGTTCATTTCATATTAACTCTTGTATAGCGTTGAGGGTCATGTTTAGTGTTGTGTATATAGTCCCTCTTGCTTCCCTCCTTGGTACATGATATTTAACGCAGTTGCTTTAAGTTTTAAGTCAATGAGGCCAGAACAAGAAGAGGCTAATGTTATAAGGAACGAAACCTGCCACTTAGTATTTTCTTATCAAATTTTGTATATGCAACAATACATTCTTGTGGGGAGTAATGCCTCAGGAGCTTATGGAGAGCACAGCAAGGGAACGATATGTAGAGAGGTGAGGCTGTGGGCGGGAATTTGAGGAGGCTGTAGACTGTGAACTTGGAGAAACTTTGGGTAGAGACTAAAGGAAACTCTAGCCGAGGACCTGAAACGGTGGACGGGGATCTGATGAAACTGAAGCGTCGAGTATAAAAGGACGTGGATGTGGGGGAGGGGAGGCAGGAGGAGCGTCACCCACACCGCCATGATCTTGAGGGGAAGGGAGGTGGAGGGGGGCTTCCTGTTTCCCGGTTTCCGCCTTATAATGACGGCCGTTTAAATCACATTTCCAGGGTCCAATACATTAGCCTGAGGGGCCTTTGTTATGGGCTTCCGGACCGTGAAAACCCACCGCGGGGCAGAATCCGGACGCTGATTCTGATTTAGGGTTCGGACGCTCCTCCCTCGCTGACCCCTGCTACCGAACCGGACTATTAGACGATAACTATGATCACCGTTCTCTTATATGCGGCAATGATTCTTAAATACGACAGTTAAATCAGCTTACTTAACGTTGATTTCTTCTTTTCACTTGTCTAGAATATATAAATGATTAAGATTCGGATGACAAGTTTTCAGTATGTGCTGCAACGATTCCTAAATACAAGTTAAATGAGCTTACAGAACGTTGATTTATTCTTTCAGATCGTATAGAATATTTTGATAATTAAGTTTGGGATGAAAAGTCTGATTGAATACCGTCATTTGGAGGGGTGTTATACTACCCCCTCTCTCTCTCTCTCTCTCTCTCTCTCTCTCTCTCTCTCTCTCTCTCTCTCTCTCTCTCTCTCTCTCTCTCTCTCTCTCTCTCTCTCTCTCTCTCTCTCTCTCTCTCTCTCTCTCTCTCTCCGTATTATAGAGTAGTGCGAACTTGTAACAGAAACTGACAGATACAATTTTCTTAGTGCGATAATTTGGTAACACTGATATGACGTTACGGACTGACGCAACATTCACACTAAGAACCGCGAGCCAGTAAAATGCAGTCCTCTCTCCACCTCTCACACTGTCGCTGGGTTTTGGGTGTACCTGTATAAACAGCTGCATGTTAGCGACGCGGCGGGGTATCTGAATACTGGAAAACCTTTGTGACCGCGTGGGTGTGTTCATTTATGCGTTTACGAAAACATATGAACGTCAACAGCGCGATGGAACCAATTTGTTTATTCAGTATTTCTCTCCGTATTCATTTGAGTGATGAGTCCAACGTGTGCATGGTGCTGGTCCTCTTCCGGCCCTTACCCCCCCTCAACACACACACACACACACACACACACACACACACACACACACACACACACTCACACACACACGTACACGCTCCTCTCCTCTCCTGTCCTTGCTTAAACTCACATATATACCCATACAGGACACCTCTCCTCCCGAAATTGACCTGTCTTTCGACCACTCCTCTAACTCTTTTTAGCAGCAGTGAGTAGCGGGCTTTTGTTTTTCATTATTGTTTCCTTTTTTTATGCCCTTGAACTGACTCCTTTGCTGTAAAAAATAAATAAAAAATACTCACCATTCCACACACACACACAAACACACACTGACCACATAATTGCCACATTTCTTCAACACCTCAACCCTTATCTCACATCTAACAGGTCAGAGAGAGAGAAGAATACTCAGTGCACTTCATCATCCCGCCCTTTACTCCCCTCACAAAACACAAACACACTCACCATATAATTGCCACATGTCCTAAACACCTCAACCCTTATCTCACATCTAAAGGTCAGAGAGAGAGAGAGAGAGAGAGAGAGACGAGACTACTCATGCCCTTCATCCCTCCCTCTCCCTCCCCCTTAAAACGCCCCAGGCGAGAGATTCATCAAAATATTATAAAAGACGCATTTGCATAAAACACGAGAGGCGAGGGGGGGACTGTTATAAAGCCGAGGTCCTGCGGTTGATGACTTTCCCTGTCGCGCCTCTCCAAGCATGGGGTCGTCGGAGATAAGATTAACGGGACTCTCAGAGGACAGGACCAGACACCAAATCCTGCGGCACAAACACGTACACACACACACACACACACACACACACACACACATATACACACACACGCAGACAAACACCACACCACTCGTTACATACACACGTAGTAACAAACGAGAGTGAAGCGAAAACACACACACACACACACACACACACACACACACACACACACACACACACACACACACATACATACCTCCTCGTCTCGCCGCTTGCTGTTTGTTTGTTTGTTTGTTTTTGTTTGTGTTGTTGTTTTGTGGTTTTGTGCTGTCTTGACGTGCCTTGTCTGTCTTTTTTTTTTTTTTTGCTGTTTTGGTGTTGATAATTATATTTGGTATGCGTTGTTTATTTTTTTCTTGCATTCTTTTACTTAATCTCTCTTTTTGTATGTTTACTTCTTTGATTCTTTCTTTTTATTCCGGTTTTGTGGTTTTGCTAATTGTCTATCCCTGTTTTCTTTTTTTTTCTTTGATGTATTTTACCTCGTTTGTTTTTCTGTCTGTTTGTCTTACTCTTTGTCTCTTTACTTTCATATTTTTTGTCTTCCTCTTCTAATTTCTTTCTTACCTTCTTTTCTTCTTTCACTATTTCACTTTCATTCCCTTTCTTTCAGTCTGTCATTTTT
Source organism: Eriocheir sinensis (assembly GCF_024679095.1). NCBI lineage: Eukaryota > Metazoa > Arthropoda > Malacostraca > Decapoda > Varunidae > Eriocheir > Eriocheir sinensis. Next base: position 3,310,178 of record NC_066547.1, on the reverse strand, counting down.
CTTCCTTCTGTGTCTTTCTCTGTTGGTTTGTTTATTTCTCTGTTTAGCTCTGTCTATCATTTGTTCTCATTCTTTCTTCCTTTCAATGTTTCTCCCTTTTCTCTTACACTTTTTTTTCCTTCATTCCCTCACTTATCCTGTCAGTCTTGCATTTTTCATATTTCATTTTTTCTTCCTCGCTCTCACTGTTTCGTTCCTTCTCTAACTCTTTCCTTTTTCCTTCTTTCATTCGTTCACTCTTCCTTTCAGTCATGCATTTTCCCTTCCTTCCTTCCTTCCCGTACCTGGTCACATGACACACGAGCGCGCTGTTTGTCTCTGTCCGGCCAGACCACCGCGGACTGCTATTACGCTGAAGGATTGGCCGCAGGAAACACAACCACACACATTACCTTCAAGAACCGCATGCCGCCAACGACTCCTCATCCTCTTCCTCTTCCTCTTCGTTTTCCTTGTCTTCGACCTCTCCCTCTTTGTCGGTCCTGTCATTCGTTCTGTTTTCGCTCTTCTGTTTCTCGTTTTTCCTTTTTCTTCTTGTTTTTCTTCTCGTTTTCGTACTACATTTTCCTTTTTCTCCTTCTTATCCACATTTTCCTCCTCTTCCTCCTCCTCGTTTTCATCGTTCTCCTCTTATTCGTTCTTCTACTTCTCGTTCTTATTCTTTTTCTCGTCATTGCTCTCGTTCTCATATTATTTTTTCTCTTTCTCCTTCTTATCATTCTTCTCCTCTTTCTTCGTCATTCTCATCGTTTTCATCTTTCTACTTGTCTTCGTTCTTGTTTTCATTATCTTCCTTCTCCTTATCATTCTCCTTCTCTTCATTCTCTTCCCTGTCCCTGTTCTTCGGCTTCTGCTTCTGCTCCTCCTCCTCATTTTCTTCCATTTCCGCTTCTTTTATCCACCATCCTCCCATTCTTCACGTCCTCTTTATCTTCATCTATTTTCATCACTTTGCACCTTCCCTCATCACCCTCATCTCTTATTATCCCTTCCTTTGTATTCCATCTTCCTCCTATTTCCAGCCCTTCATCATGTGTCCTTTTGTTCCTTCTCTTTCGTCCTTTCCCTGTCATTCTTCAGCTATAATTTCCCCTTTCTTGTGACCTTCAGTTCTAATTCCATACATTATCCGATCTAACCCTCCTCCGCCATGGCATAAGTCCGTTCGTAGCATCTCATTATCCTCTTTAAACACTTACCAAATCGTACCTTTCCTTATTTGAGCGCTTATTAATACCTGTCACATCTCACTTCCTCGCCCCTCGCCCCACCTTCTGAATCAGCCATCAGAGTCGTCGTTTTTACTTGCGTTCACCATTCATCTTTTACCCTCTTTATTTTGTATCAATCATTCCTTGCTCGAGTCTGACAACCGCACATCCTTATTTCTTTCACCTTTCTACTTTTTATCCTTGCTCCTAAATGACATCCTTCTCCTCCTCCTCTTTCTTCTCCTCCTTTATCTCTTTATTAAGTCATCCTTCTTCCCTTACTAGAATACGACAACCGCACATTCTTATTTTCTACTCTTTTGCACTTTTTATACTTGCTCCCAAATGACATCCTTCTCCTTGCGTCCCCCTCGTCCTCGTCCTCGTCCTTCTCCTCCTCCTCCTCCTCCTCCTCCTCCTTCTCTTCAACTTCTCACACTTTTCCCCTTTCTTCTACTCCCTCCCTTCCTCTCTCCCTCCTTCCTCCCCCTCACCTCTTAACTACATCCCTCACCTTCCTGCCTCCTACCTCCCTTCCTTAGCGTCTGTCCTTACCTGCCTCAATTATGGACTCCCTCACCTGGTTAATGCACTCTCTTACCTGGCCTTACCTTGCCCATTAGTACTTGCCTTTTTCACGTATTTTCCTTTTACTCGTGTCTGTTAACCCCTTTACTTTACTTAACTTACTCTCTTCCCTCCCTACCTCTCTCTTTTTCTCCCTTTCTCCCTCCATCATCCTCTTTCCTATCTCCCTTCCTCTTTTTCCCTCCCAAATTTCCCTCCTTCACACCAATTTCTCTCTTTTTTACTCCCTCTCTATTTCCTCTCAGGCTAAAGAATGAGAGAGAGAGAGAGAGAGAGAGAGAGAGAGAGAGAGAGAGAGAGAGAGAGAGAGAGAGAGAGAGAGAGAGAGAGAGAGAGAGAGAGAGAGAGAGAGAGAGAGAGAGAGAGAGAGAGAGAGAGAGAGAGAGAGAGAGAGGGGGAGAGAGAGAGAGAGTAGATAAATAGATTGATAGATAAACAAATAGATGAACAGAGACATAGAGAGGGAGAGAGAGGGATATAAACAAGATAATAAAAAAAGGGAAGTTAAAAATTAAGAAAAAGGAAGAAACAAACACACAGACAGAGAGAGAGAGGGAGAAAAAGGGGGAAGGGAGGAAGAAGGGAACGGAAGAAGGGAGGCAATCTGATGGAAGAGAGGTAAAAATAGGAGTCTGTCTCATGTCTCGTTATAGTGATGGGCAAAATATAGGAGTGACGAGGGGACGTGTTGATGGTGAAGGGGGGAAGAAGAAGGAGGAGGAGGAGAAGGGAACGATAAAGAAGGGGAGGTTAAAAAGGGTGATAGTTAGAGGAATGTGAGAAAAGGAAGCAGAAAGAGGTGATTATAGAAAGAGAGGGTGAGAGGGGAACAGTGAAAGGGGAAGAGAAGGGAACGATAAAGAGGGAGAAGGTTAAAAAGGGTGATGATGAGAAGGGCGTGAATAGGGAGAACACAGAGAGGTGATTATAGGAAGAGAAAAGGGAGAGAGAAACAGTGAAAGGGGAAGAGAAGGGAACGATAAAGAGGGAGAAGGTTAAAAAGGGTGATGATGAGAAGGGTGTGAATAGGGAGAACACAGAGAGGTGATTATAGGAAGAGAAATGCATGAGAGAGAAACAGTGAAAGGGGAAGAGAAAGGAACGATAAAGAGGGGGAAGGATAAAAAGGGTGATGATGAGAGAGAGGGAAGTGAGGAGGGAAACAGAGAAGTGAATATAGGAAGAGAAATGGGTGAGTGAGTAGTAGTAGTAGTAGTAGTAGTAGTAGGAGGAGGAGGAGGAGGAGGAGGAGGAGGTGGAGTTTGTCTTTCATTGTCTCGTCTGATGCAAACAATAGAAGTAGTAGTAGTAGTAGTAGTAGTAGTAGTAGTAATAATAATAATAATAATAATAATAATAATAATAATAATAATAATAATAATAATAATAATAATAATAGATATACTGAACACTTATTTACACTACCCACTTAATTAAAACCTTACCGATCATTAAGCCGCTCACAGCACACAGTCGTCATCACAACTTGACTCACCGATGCTGCATTATTACCAACTTAATGATGCAGCGACTTTGTATATAATATTTTCCTAATGAGGGAACAATTTCTGCGATCAAAGGAACTGAATATTAAAGTGTTTGGCGTCGAGTATATTATGTTTATGGAAAAGGCTGACTGGATGGTTGTGGATTAGCGTGTTTGTTTGTTTGTATGTATGTTTGTTGATGAGAGAGAGAGAGAGAGAGAGATAAAATATATCGGTTAGGCTTTGATCTATGAAAGGAAATGACGGATGACTAATATATATTTACACACACACACACACACACACACACACACACACACACACACACACACACACACACACACACACAGACACACACACACACACACTCATTCATTCACACACACGCAGTTCACTAATTTATTCATTCATTCATATATTTATTCACAAGAGGCGGCCTGTAAATGGCATGCATAGATAAGCCCGCCCAGGTATACAGGTAAGCTCTTCTTCATTAATAATAGGCCAGCTGAACCGCGCTTATGCAAAAAAAAAAAAAAAGTTAGTGGAAATATTTGCGTGGGAAGTGAGGACGCAAGCACAGGCATATCTGCACACACACGCGCGTTCACACATGCACACACATTTTTTTCTTTTCCTTTTTCCTCCTCATTTTCCTCCACATCCTTTTCCTCGTTTTCCCTCATCTCTTCTTTCTCACCGTTTCCTCTTCCAGCATTTCTATCTCATGTCTTCTGTGCATTTTTCTTCTTTATGTCTATCTATTATCTATCTATTATCTTCCTTCCCCCTAGGTCTTTGTTTTCCTTTCTCCCTCCTTACCCTCTTTTCCTTCCTCCTCCTCCTACCGTCTTATCTTTCTTCCTTCTTCACTCCTTTCCTCCTTCCTCTTACTCTCTATTTTTTCTTTCTCTTACCATCTTTTCCTCCCTCCTTCTACCCTCTTGTCCTCCCTCCTCCTACCCTGTTGTTCTTCCCTACCTCTTTCCCTCCCTTCTACCCTCTTTTTCTTCGCCTTCCAGTCCTCTTTCCCTTCCTTTCTCCCTTTTTCCCTCCTTCCCATTCTCCTCCTCTCCCGTCCTTCGTCCCCTTCTCCCAAGTCCGCCAGATTTTCCCGCTTCGCCGCAGAAACTTGTGTAAAGTGTTTGCATAAAGAAAAATCCGCTAATATCCATCTTTACCGCCGAGATAATCCTGCGAAGGGGATCTTGGGGTGGACTGGAGGCTTACCTGGGCTTCTGCGGCACCTTCGTCTCTCTCTCTCTCTCTCTCTCTCTCTCTCTCTCTCTCTCTCTCTCTCTCTCTCTCTCTCTCTCTCTCTCTCCAAGCTCCTTCACTCTCCTCCCCTTTTTTCTCTCTCTCTGGTGCTCCTTTCTCTCTCCCTTTCTCTCTCTCTTTCCCCCGTTTCTCTATCTCTCCATCTCCCTGCCTGCACTCCTCCCTTCCTTTCTCTCTCTCTCCCCTTTCTTTAATTCTGTTTTTTTTTCCATTTCCTCTTCCCTGCTTCTCCTTTTCAGCCATGCCATTCGCTTCACCTCTCGCCAGCTTAATTGGAATTGGACCCTTCTGAAAAAAAAAGTAGAAATGGACTGGTCGGAGAGGAGGTGGCGTAACACGGGGCTTTGGCAATACTGTGTTGGTAGGTGGCGTGTGAAGGGCCGGGTTCTGGCAACATTGAGTGGATGTGTGTGGTGTGGGGTGGTGTGCGGGTCTGGTACCACTGATTGTTTTTGGTGTGTGTGTGGGGAGGGGAGGGGGTAATGTGTGTGTGTGTGTGTGTGTGTGTGTGTGTGTGTGTGTGTGTGGCTCGGGTTATGACCTTGGTAACGCTGATTGAACAGATATGGTAACACTGCATTGTTTTGTGTAGAGTAGGTAGGTTTGATAACAATGACTGGGTCTGGCAAAACACTTTCATACTCCAATAACAACAACAACAACAACAACAACAACTATAATAACAAGTATACCACCACCACCACCACCAATAACAACAACAATAACTTAAAACAAAACTAACTCATCATTATCCACACACACACACACACACAAACACACACACACACACACACACGCACACACACACTCAAGTTTTTCCCTAATTATTTCCATCACGCTTCGACGTCACATTAAAACACACACACACACACACACACACACACACACTCACACATACATCACAGAAGTACATCCAAAGTGTCGATACATTGAGACGTCGCTTAAAGGGGAAGGAGAGAGAGAGCGGGAGAGAGAGAGAGGGAGAGGGAGAGAGAGATAAGGGATGCTGTTGTTACTGATGGTGGCTGCCGGGGAGATAGATAGATAGCACCAACCTCTGTTTTGGGGGCGGTGGGGCGGCGGCTGTCAGGGAGAGACGGAAAGGAAAGGAGGGGAAGAAATAGAGACGAGGTGCAGTGTCTCTCTTGGGAGGAATAGAGGGAGAGGGGGTGACGGGGTAAGGGTGATTCCTGAGGGGCGCTCTGGGGGGGCAGTTGCGATGCGGGGACTCAAAGGGAAGGGAGAGAAGGGAGAAGGGCGAAGGGACGTGCAAGAGGGTGGAATGGAAGCGACGGAGAGGAGTGAGACGAAGGGTTTGATAGTGTGTAGTGATGGAGAAGAGGGAGAGAGAGAGAGAGGGAGAGAGGAGAAGAAGGGAGGAGATGGAAAAGAAGCAGAGAGAGAGGAAAGCGGAGGCGGAGGCGGTGTGTCGGTGATGGTGGTGGTGGTGGTGATGATGGTGTCGTCGATAAAGAGAGGAATCTCCAGCCTCCGACACCATTAGTCTTGCGTCAACATCACTGAGGAGGAATTTTCACCTCTCAATAGCTTTTTTTTTCTTTCCTTCTTCCATCTTCGTGCGCCGAGAGGGAAGGGAAGGGACGGAGAGAAGGAGGAGGAGGAGGAAGAGGAGGAGGGGAGAGAGCGAGAAGGGAGGGACTGGCAGAGAGAGAGAGAGAGAGAGAGAGAGAGAGAGAGAGAGAGAGAGAGAGAGAGAGAGCAATAGAAAAGAGAAAATATAGAAATAAAGAAAATAAAGAAGAAAAAGAAAATAGAGAAAGAAAAAGGAATGAGAGACCAAAAATAGGAGAAAATACTGAGAGAAATAAAGAAAATAAAGAAAAATAAAGAGAAAAAACGAAATTAGAGAAAGAAAAACGAATAAGAGAGAGAGAGAGAGAGAGAGAGAGAGAGAGAGAGAGAGAGAGAGAGAGAGAGAGGTCCTTGAGTCAGATTAGCATTAGAAAAGAGGCGGAGGAGACGCAGAGGAAGAAAACAGATGTATAATATTTTTAGTGCGGTTCTGATGGGTCTGCAAGGAGTCTTAGAGCGCGGATTTTATTTTCATGCTCGAAGAATCTGTGCATAAGCGTTAACATATTTTTCTCTCCATAAACCTAACAGAGAAGATATATATTTAATCAAGGCAAAACGATATAGTCAGAAGCTTTAAACAGATTACCAAAAAAAAAGATAGAAATAAGTAAGGTTAATAAGATGAATAAGCTAATGATAAGTATTGTGTCTATAACATTAGTTCCTACCTACCTACATATATACATAGGCTTAAGTATTTTTTTGTAATTGTTTAGTATATATCTTGCATTACGTGAACTGAGGAAAAATGAAGAGGAAGAACACTCAACACAGGACATTAAATTTTCATCATTAAATGCAAAATGGTAGAGAAGAAGAGCACATTCAAAAGTCCACAATACTTAAACCAATAGAAAATTTGAATGTCCTCTTCTTTGTTATTTCCAACATTGCATTTGCTGTTGATAATTTACATAGTACTCTGTCCGGATATTTCCTCCTCAACACATAAGCTAATACAAACTACAACAATTCATGAAAGATGAGAAAAAGAAGCTTACAACAGACAACCTCAAAAGCACAATAAGACCAATAGCAACAATAACAATAAATACTAAACTAACCATCTTCATATTAAGTGCATTGACCTCTCCCCCAAGAGTGCAAAGGTCACCGCTCGCTTGCCTGCCTCTCCGCTTGGCACTCAGACTCATCCCTCCCTCTCTCCTCCCTCCCTCTCTCCCTCTCCCTTCCTCTTTCCATCTCCTCCTCTCCCTTCTTCCTTGCCCTCCCTCCCTCTTTCTCCCCCTTTCCTCTTCCTCCCCCTCCCTCCCGTCTTCTCTCTCCCTTCCACTCTCTCCTTCCCTCGCATCCTTTCTCTCCTCCGCCAGCTTAAGAGGCAATGAGTGACCTTGGACGAGGATTTGGCAGGAAAGCAACACACGACTCTCATGATGAACCCAGCGTAGGAGGAGGAGGAGGAATAAGAGGAAGAAGAGGAGGAGGAGGATAGTGGGAGGGAAGAGGAAAGGTGAGGTTGAGGAGGAGGTACTGGCAGAGTGATGTATGACGGAAAGGTGATGTGTGGAAATGCCGAAGGTGGTGGTGATGGTGGTGATGGTGGAGATGGTAGTGAAGGAGAGGCATAATGTGTGTTGGAAGGGAGAGTATGAAGTGCTAAGGGAGAGCTTGTAAGGGTGAATAGGTATACAGGTGTTAACAGATGTATGTATAGGAAGGTTAGGAAGGGTGAGGAGAGGTGATAGAGAGTTGAAGAAGAGGGAGAGGAGAACGGAGGTAAAGATGGGTAGATGAGGCGAGAGAGAGAGAGAGAGTAAAAGGGGAGGGTGGGTGAGATAGCTTTTTTTGTGTGTGTGTATGTATGTGTGTGTGTGTAAGGAGGAGGAGTAGTAGTTAAGTTATTGAAGTAGTGGATACATCATACATCACAGTTGCCGAGAAGGGAAAGAAAACAAGAACAATAAGAACTGAAACAAGAACAAGAATAAAGAAAAAAAAGGAAACACGATGTAGAAGAGTAAGTACAAGAATTAAAACAGTATGAAGAAAAAAAGAAACAGAAGGGAAAATAAAACAGGAGGATAGTGTACTTATTTCTATCTTTATGTATTATTATCATCATCATCATCATCATCATCATCATCATCGTCATCGTAGTCATCATGAGGTTAAGTAAGACCTTGGGATGCGTCGGGAAATCCTTCTTTTGGCCTTTCACCGACAGCCACAAACAGGTTTCTCTCTCTCTCTCTCTCTCTCTCTCTCTCTCTCTCTCTCATGCGGTAGGATCAATTGAATGTTTGAGAGAGAGAGAGAGAGAGAGAGAGAGAGAGAGAGAGAGAGAGAGAGAGAGAGAGAGAGAGAGAGAGAGAGAGCCTCATTAATCGAGAAAAAAGATAAAAAAAGTATGAAAAACAAACAAAATAATCTAATCTACAAGCACAAACACGGACACCCAAACAAACAAACAAACAAACAAACAAACACAGACAAACAAGCACTCATAAACAAATAATAATAATGATAATAAATAAATAACGGTAACTTAATAAACAAATAGATTATAAACAACTAACCAACTTAATCTTATCTTCCTTTCAATCCCCGTTACGTCATTATTACCAACACAAAAAACAACCTCATCGCTTTGCTCTTCTTACATACTCTAAATTTAATGACTCGGTGTTCAGCGGAAATGATTGCTAATTACGTCGTCATTCTGCGGTGTTCGATAGCGAGTTATTCTTTTATGTTTATTGGGTCCAAGGGAAAAGTGTCGAGAGAATGGGATAAATGAGATGCATGCGTGGGATCTTCATTTATGTGGGAGACTTGTTTAAAATTAATAATGTAATGGCAGAAGAGGAAATTAAGAGGTAAAAGATTAAGATGTAGTGGTAGAAGTGAATTTAACAGAAGAATAAGTAGTGGTCGAGAAAAATAAGAAGTAGAAGAAAAAGAAGACAAAAACAAAGAGATTAAGAGAGACAAAAATGTGAAGTAGATGAAAAAATGATGTAGTGGTGGAAGAAGAAAATGGGAAGTTGAAGAATGGTAAGGAGAAGTAGTGAAAAACGAGGAGGGTGAGAAGTAGAAGATAAAGAAGTATTGGTAGTAGAAGATGACATTTAAAAGTAGAAGAAGAAAAAGAAGTATGGTGATAGAAAGGGAAAATATTAGGAGGAGAAGAAGAACCACTGGTAGAAAAGGGTCATAGAAAGTAGAGGAAGAGGAAGAAGCCGAAGACGAAGAAGAAAAGAAGTTAAAAGGAGGAGGAAGAAAAGGAAGAGGAACATTTATTTCGTGTTGCATTCATGTCGTCACCACCACCACCACCACCCTTCTTCCCATCATCTCATCACCACCACCATCATCATCACCATCACCAGAGAGAGAGAGAGAGAGAGAGAGAGAGAGAGAGTAATGCAGCGAAACGTCAAAGGCACCAACACCCCCCTTTCCTACCCCCTTCCTCCCTCCCCCTCCCCTTCCTCCCCCTCTTTCAAAACCTCTGGAAAAGTTTTAGAGCTTTGGTTAATTTTTTTTTCCTTTTTAATGCTCCGCCGCAGCGTTTGCTTTTTTTTCATTTTTTTTAACCCTCTGAAGATTTTTTAATTTTTTTATTCTTTGTTAATTTTCGGTTTTCAAGGGAGGGAAGGAAGGACTGTTCGTGTGTGTGTGTGTGTGTGTGTGTGTGTGTGTGTGTGTGTGTGTGTGTGTGTGTGTGTGTGTGTGTGTGTTTAAATCTCACTCTTTCTTGTTATTTTTTTTTCGTATTGCATTGTGTTATGTTCTGCTGCATTTCGTGTGTGTGTGTGTGTGTGTGTGTGTGTGTGTGTGTGTGTGTGTGTGTGTGTGTGTGTGTGTGTGTAGATTGTATTGCGTGCGGGGGCTCATTTTTCTCTTTTTTATGTTTGTTTGTTTTCTGTTTTGCACTGTTACCTCTTTCATGGCGCTAGTAAAAAAAAAAAAATACTACCCTCACTTTTTTTTTCGCTAACCTGTCCCTTTTTTCCCCTCCCACCGTTTCGTTTCGCCCCGGCTTCGGTCTTTTGTTATATATATTTGTGTTTCCAGTCGGTCTGTTTCTTCTTCATTGTTCGTCGTCGTTCACTATTTTCATTCTCTACATCATTTCTTTTCTATATTTTATTTTATTGCTTATGGTTTATATTTTTACCTATTGTCCTTTCTGCTTCTCTATCTTTCTCTTTTTTCCATTTTTTTCCATTGCATTTTATTCCCTTTTCCTTCCTTCCTTTCCTCCGTGACTTCATTCTCATTTTCCTTTTTTTCTCCTCTCCTTCATTCCTTCTTATCTTCCTTCTCTTCTCCATTCCTTCTTATCTTCCTTTTCTTCTCTCTTCAATCTCTTCTCATGTCCTTCCTTTTCTCTTCTCCTCCATTCCTTCTCATCTCCTTCCTTTTTCTCTTCTACCCCATACTTTCTCATCTTCCTTTCTTTGTCTCCTCTCCTCCATCTCTTTTCTCTTTTCTATTCCTTCTTATTTCCCCTTTTCTCCTCTGCTCTATCTCTTCCCATCTCCTTCCTTTTTATTTCCCCGTCTCTCTCTCTTCTTTTTCTTTCCCATTCACATCTCTCGTAAATATCTTCTTCGCTTCCTTCTTTCCTAGTTTCTCTTTTTGTATATTTTTTTTCCTCCCTCATCCTCTCTTTCCTTTACCTCCTTCATCTAAATCACCTTCTCCTTTTTCTCTCTCTTTCTCCCCCTCTTCATCTTTCTCCTTCTTCTCTCCCTCTGCCTTTATTTTCCTTCCCATTCCTCTCTCTCTTAAATCATTGGTCTTGCAGTCTTCCTCTTCCCTCGTTTCTTTTGTTTATTTACTTTTTCATATCTTTTTTCCCTCCTTTTTTTTCCTCCTTCTTTTCTATTTCCCAGCTTCCCTTTTTTTTCTCTCCATTTTCCATTCTCTCTTTCCTCCTCCTTGGCTTCTGTCTCCCTTTTTTTTATTTCTCTCCATTATCGGTCCTCCATCCATTCTTTCTTTTCCCTCCCAATTTATTTTCTCTCTTAAATAACTTCTCATCCATTGTTTCTCCTTCAGTGTTTCTCAATGTATCTTTTCTTTCTTTATCCCATTCATTTTCCACCTCCTCAATCCATTCTTTCTTTTCTCTCTGTTTTTATCCTTTCTCTTAAATGACTGGTCTTTTGTTGTCTCTCCTCCAATGTTTCTTCTTGTATCTTTTTCTTTGTTTATCTCATTCATTTTCCACCTCCTCTTCCCTGGCACTTAACTTCTTCCTCTCTTCCTGCTTCATTTTCTTTGTGCTGTCTTTCCTCCTCCTTCGTTTTCTCTCCTATTTATCTTTCCTTCACCAGTCTTCTCTCTTTGCTCTTTCTTGTATCATATATTTATCTGTTCTATCCTGTTTCTCCTTCATCATAACTCTCTCTAACCCTTCCTCTGCGTCTTCATCTTTTCTTTCTCTCTCTATCTTTGTTTTCTTTCCCATTCTTTTCTTTTATTAATCAATTCTTCACTGTTCCTTTTTCCCTGTTCCTTCTTTTATCATATCTTTCTCTATGTTACCCTCCATATCTCTCATCTTAACTTCCTAATTTTCTTCTCTATCTCCATATTTTCTCTTCTTTTTATCTGCTTCGTCTTGCCTTGTCTGAGCAGTATAATACCTATTTAATATTCAGAGCGCTTTGCAGGACTATAAATAATGTAATAATTCAGTTTCGGCTTCAGTAAAACATTAAATCATAAACGTATTCTTTCTTTATCTTCTTTTAAATGTGTAAGTGATTTTTTTTTGTTTAATACGCTATGACTTATGGTTTTGTAATGGATTCCAATAGTATCAGACGAAGCCGAGTGCGATTTATTTCTTTCTTTGTAATTCATGAGGGAAATAATTCATACGTGTCTTTTTCTGGTGTAATTATTATGCAAAGAGAAATATTTAAGCACTTTTGAAATGACTTGGTGTTTCCTTCTTTCCTCCTTCTGTCTTTATTTTCTTTGCATTCATTTCCCTCGTAAGTCACTTTTTTGGTTTAATTATTATGGTAAGGGAAATATTTATGTACTCTGATATTAAATGATTCTCCCTTCTTCTGTCTCTATTTTCTCTGCTTTTCATTTCCTTGTAAGTCACTTTTTGGGTTTAATTATTATGGTAAAGGAAATATTTATGCACTCTTGAAATGGAATGATTCTTCTCTTTTCCTTCTTCTGTCTTTATTTTTCTTTGCCATTCCCCTTTCTCGTAAGTCATTCATCTCCCTCTCTCTCCCTCTCCCTCTTTCCCCTGTTTCTTCTGTATATTTGGTTTCCCTCACTTCTTTTTCCCTCCTCCTCCTCCTCCTCCTCCTCCTCCTCCTCCTCCTCTCCTTTTCCCTCGTTTCTCTTCCTTCCTCCTTTTCTCGTTTCTGATTTCCTTTCCCTCATAAATAACTCATCTCTATCACTCTCTTTCCCCTTGTCTCTTCTGTATATTTGCTTTCTCTTCTTTCTCCCTTTTCCTCTTCGTCCTTCTCCTTTTTTTTCCTCTTTTCTCTTCCTCTTTTCCTCGTAACTTATTCAATGTGTACTTGACCTGATTCATGCCCTTAAAAAAATAGTAATAAAATAGTAATAATAATAATAATAATAATAATAATAATAATAATAATAATAATAATAATAATAATAACAATAATGATGATAATAGTGAAGATACTTATACTGGGTTTCTATATATTCTTTTTCTGTGTATGCAATATTATTTCAACAATAGGAACCTAGTTATTATATTGTTGAATCGTATATATTTAAATTTCACTCTAATATATTTCTTCTCGTCGCATAAGGAAATCAGATAAGAATATAAATGATGTAACTCCGTGTTCTACCCTTATGGCAATGCACGTGATATTATGTTTTGCTCAGTTAGGATTTGATTCACTATCCTTTTCAGTTACATACAGAATCGAGGTCCCTTGTCGAAGTCCTTTTAAGTGGTTCAATAGTATCAGGTGGAAGACAAAATGCATGTGATATCAATTGTTCAGTAAGGATTGGATTCGGTACTCAGTTACATATAGAACCAGACTCCTTTGCATATGTTCCTGTAAGTGGTTTAATACTATCAGGCATAAGACAAATTTGCATGTGATATATATTTTGTAAGGATTTAATCTACAACCATTTTCAGTTACATACAGAATCAGATCCCTTTGCATATGTTTCTGTAAATGATTCAGTGCTATCAGGATTAAGACAAGGTGAATGTTGGCTTGTTTATATTCTTGTTGGTCTCGCTTACTTGTTTTACTTGTTTGTTTTCTTGGTCTCGTCTTTATTTGGCTTCGTCTCTTCAGTGCATCAGTGAGGGAGTTTCATTCGCTGTGCTTTTATCATTTTTCCTTCTCCATTTTTTTTCGTATTTCCCTAATCCGTTTATCCCTTTATTTTATTTTCTAGTTCAGTGGTCTTCGTTCTCTTTTCTTGTTTCTTTCTCTCTGTCTCTCCGTCTCTGTCTGTGTTTCTGTCTCTCCGTCTCTCTCTGTGTCTCTGACTCTGTGTCTCTGTCTCTCCGTCTCTGTCTGTGTCTCTGTCTTTCCGTCTCTGTCTGTCTCTGTCTCTCCGTCTCTCTGTGTCTCTGTCTCTCTGTCTCTCTCTCTCTCTCTCTCTCTCTCTCTCTCTCTCTCTCTCTCTCTCTCTCTCTCTCTCTCTCTCTCTCTCTCTCCTTCCCTTCTCTGACTCACCACACCCTCCTCGATCCTAACCCCTTGACCCTCACTCCATCTCCCTCCCTCTCCCTCTCTCTCACCGTCTCTTGACTCCCTCTCTCTCTCTCTCCCTCACAGGTAAGAAACGGACTCGCCTTGACCCACCCCCCCCCCCCCCTGATGCAGCCTCCCTTGTGATGCTGCCTGGTGGGGACGTGTTTACCTGCCTACCTACCTACCTGAGTGTTACCTTGAGTGGTTGCTAAAGGGCTGGAGAAGGTAAATGGTGTATCGTTGTACTATTTTACTTATGTTATTTATATATATATATATATATATATATTTTTTTTTTGCACTATGGGATGGCGTGAGAATAGCAAGTAGTATGATTGTGAATGGTGATGTATTTTTTTTACAGCAAAGGAGACAGCTCAAGGGCTTAAAAAAAAAGAAAACAATAATGAAAAAAGTCCACTACTTACTTACTGTTATGAGGTGTTGGGAAAATATATGAATGTGTTAGTTTGATGTGAAAATGAGCGAGTAAGGGATGGGTGAAGGGGTGTGGAGAAAGGGGAAGTTTATATTTTTGGGACAAAGGAAAATGGAAGTGTGTGAAGGAAGGAATCGATGGAAGAATATAGATATGAGGATCCGTAGAGTTTGAGGCTGTGAGGGAAGGAACGGGAGAATATATGTGTGGTAGAGAACCGGAGCTGAAGGATTCTTAAAGGGGATAAATGTGTGTGTGGCGGGGGTATATGTAAACGCAGGGTTGTAGTTGTGAACATATAGATTTTAAAGAGTGTTGGGAAGTATGCATAAGCGATCCTGAGAAAAAAAAAGTAAGAGAGATTCAGGCACAATAGCGTAAACAACTATTCTGGTGTGCTGGGATGCAGAAAGAGGAAAAGTGAGATTAAAAAATACATGATCTTTAGGAATTTAGCGAGAGGGAATTACAGATCTCCCCCAGACTTCAGGATTATAGGAAGTACGAGACAGGCAGAAACAAAAGGGGAAAGAGAGTGTTGTGGAAAGCTGGAATGCAAAAATCTCTCCCAGACTTCAGGATTATAGGAAGGACGAGCCAGGAAGAAACAAAAGCGAAAAGAAAGTGGTGTGGAAAGCTGGAATGCAAAAATAAGGTTGAAAATACACGATGTTCAGAAACTTAGTGAGAGTGAATAGCAGATCTCCCCCAGACTTCAGGATTATAGGAAGGACGAGCCAGGCAGAAACAAAAGCGAAAAGAGAGTGTTGTATAAAGCTGGATGCAAAAATAAGGAAAGTGAGTTTGCAAAATACACGATGTTCAGAAATTTAGCGAGAGTGAATAGCAGATCTCCCCCAGACTTCAGGATTATAGGAAGGACGAGGCAGGCAGAAACACAAGAGAAAAGAGAGTGTTTTGGAAACCTGGAATGCAAAAATAAGGAAAGTGAGAGGTTGAAAAATACACGATGTTCAGAAATTTAGTCGCATTACATTTTTTTTTTTTTATCTCCCAGCCTCCACGAATTTACCCGCTTTGCATTTGACTTTATTTAATGTTTCATAATTCACGGATACGACGTTTTAAGAATACCTGTTGTTGTTATTGAGAAGATTCACCAATAAAAATAAAAACACAATCTTTTTATGTTCTCTTTCTTTTGTCTCATTTTTTTATCTTATTTTCTCTCTTTCTGGAGGCTTATATAGCAAAGTAAGTCCCGAATGCGAAATCCCTTGAGAATATCCTGTTCACAAAATCTTTCAAGGATAGAGTCAAGGTATTATTTTTTTTTTCTTTTCGGTTTCCCTGTCTGCCTTTACGAAGTGCATTTAGAATCATATTTACGAATCTTCCCGGCGCAGGCATCCCGGGTTCACTCACTGGCAGAAGGAAAGAGATACATTTCTTATTCCTTGGCGTATAAAATTGCAAGGATGTGTGTGTGTGTGTGTGTGTGTGTGTGTGTGTGTGTGTGTGTGTGTGTGTGTGTGTGTGTGTGAGAGAGGAGGAGGAGAAGGAGAAAGAGGGTGAACTAGAGAAGAATGAGAAAGAGAAGGAGGAGGAGGAGGACGAAGAGATGAACTAGACGAAGAGCAAGATGAGGAGGAGAAAAGGAAGAAAGAAAAAGAAGAAGAAGAAGAGGTTGAGGAGGAAGAACTGAACGAATGACAATAAAACACAACAATCAGACTCTCACCATCAAAACAGTACAAAAAACAAACAAACAAACAAACAAACATAAAAAAGCTAGCAACCACTTAAAATCTCACGAGACAAACAAAATCATGATAAATATACGAGAAGGAGAGAGATCGTAACAGAGAGCGAGAACAAGAGAGAGAGAGAGAGACTGGGAGAGGTACAAGAGGCAGAGACAGGCTACAAGGGACACATGAGAGGATGGGATGGTCTGAAAGGGGTACAGGAGAGGGTGGGATGGTCTAAAAGGGGTACAGGAGAGGGTGGGATGGTCTAAAAGGGGTACAGGAGAGGGTGGGATGGTTTAAAAGGGGTACAGGAGAGGGTGGGATGGTCTAAAAGGGGTACAGGAGAGGGTGGGATGGTCTAAAAGGGGTACAGGAGAGGGTGGGAGCGTTATAACAGACAAGGCAAAGCTGATGGATAAAACTCCGCGTGGTTAATATTCTCTTTGATTAATGCGAGAGCCGGCGGCGGGATGCCTCTCCACTGCACCGCCTTTTTTGAGCGTTCTGGAGGGGGAAATTAGCGTTTGTGGCATCCTGTGTGTTGGGGAAGGAGGGTAAGGAGGTGAGAAGGGAGGAGGGGAGAGAGGGGAGGGGAGTAGGAGGGATATAGTTAGGGAGATACAGAAGATGAGAGTTGGGTAGGGATAAGGGGAAGGTATATGGTAGATGGGGAGAGGAGAGGGGATTAGGAGGGATATAGTTAGGGTGAGAGGATGAGAGCTAGGTAGGGAAAAGGGGAAGGGATATGGTGGATGGGGAGAGGAGAGGGGAGTATCCATATAGTTAGGGAGATACAGAAGATGAGAGCTGGGTAGGGATAAGGGGAAGGAATATGGTGGATGGGGAGAGGAGAGAGGAGGGGAAGGAGGCAGTTAGAATGATAAATAAGATAAAAAAAGGGTAATAGGAGGAAGAGGAGGGATGGAACTGGTGTGATATTAGGAGAAGGAGAAGGAGGATGAGTAGGGAAAGTAAGTGAAAGGGAAAGTGAAGAGAAGAGGAGTTATTTGGATGCTGTGAAGGAGAGACGAAAACTAAAAAAAAATAGGGGGATGGAGGAAGAAAACTAGGGAGGAGGTGGAGGGAGGAGGAGGAAAATTAAGTAGAAAGGAAAAAGAAGGAAGGGAGAAGATATCTGTGTGTGCATAGAGGCCGTGAAAGAGGAGGAAAAGAAGAGAGAATAAGGATGAGGAGGGAAACTAGAAGGATACGAGAAGGAAGGAGGAAGAAAAATAAAAGGAATGAAAGAGGAAGGGATAATTTAGATGAAGATGGGTGCTGTGAAGGAGGAGAAAAAGAAGGGAACATGAAATTTAAAGAGGAGAAGAAGGGGAAAGAGGAGGAGGGATGAGGGAAACAAGGTAGGAGAAGGGAAGAAGGAGGAAAAATAAATGGAATGAAAGAGGACAAGATAATTTAGATGAGGATGGGTGCTGTGAAGGAGGAGAAAAAGAAGGGAGCATGAAAATGAAAAAGCAGAAGAAAGGGAAAGAGGAGAAGGGAAGAAGAGGAAAAATAAATGAAAAGAAAAGACGATAATTTAGATGTGGAAAAAAAGAAGAAAAGAAGGGAGCATAAAGATTAAAGAGGAGGAAAAGGAGGAAAAGGAGGAGGAGGGAAACAAGGCAGGAGAAGGGAAGAAGAGGAAAAATAAATGAAAAGAAAAGAAGATAATTTATAAGTGAAAAAAACGCAAAAAGAAGCGAGCATAAGGATTAAAAAGGAGGAGGAAGAGGAGGGAAACAAGGAAGGAGAAGGGAAGAAGAGGAAAAAAATAAATGAAAAGAAAAGAGAAGATAATTTAGATGCGAAAAAAAGAAAAAAAGAAGGGAGCATAAAGATTAAAAAGGAGGAAAAGGAGGAGGAAGAGGAGGGAAACAAGGGAGGAGAAGGGAAGAAGAGGAAAAATAAATGAAAAGAAAAGAAGATAATTTAGATGCGAAAAAAAAAGAAAAAAGAAGGGAGCATAAAGATTAAAGAGGAGAAAAGGAGGAGGAGGAGGAGGAGGAGGAGGAAGAGGAGTAGTGCGTAATGATAGTGGACTAAATTTATGTGTTAGTGTCCGTATTGTTTGTCTACCATTACCATGAGTCATGTTAATGGTGTGTTTGAACGGCGGGGCGGGACAAGTGGCGCCCGTGTGTGTGTGTGTGTGTGTGTGTGTGTGTGTGTGTGTGTGTGTGTGTGTGCTTGGTAACGCCCTGACTTGCTCTCGTGTTTTTTGAAGCATGAAATTTGTATCACCTTTTTTTGGTTGTTTTGGTGGAGATAAACAAAATAATATGCGAGTTCCTGCGTTAGTAATGTGTGTGTGTGTGTGTGTGTGTGTGTGTGTGTGTGTGTGTGTGTGTGTGTGTGTGTGTAATTCATATACCGAAGACATTGTTTACTCACACAAAAAAAAGCTTAACAAAATATTGACGTTCACAAACCCACACACAAAAAACAACAAAATAAATGCAATATGCTCCTACACACACACAAAAAAAGAGTTTAGCAGAAAAAAATCAAAGACGTTCGTACACACTTATAAAAGACAAAATTCGATAACTTAGCACGGACTCTCGTACACCCAATAAATATCTAACAAGACAGAAATAAAGGCTAAAAGTATCAGTCAGTCACGTTGGGCACATACAAGGGACGAGGACTTACCTTTACGGGAGTCAGAAAAGAAGGGGCCGCAGGAGTAACCGTCATTGGCGAACACTCAGGCCAAGGAGACTGTATGATATTTTGTATTCAGGTGTGTTGCGGAGACTGCCCGCATGATGGCAGCACCAGCGTGGCACCCTTCCTAGATGACCGATAACTTAAAAACTACGATAATCAAATTAGGTTAAGAATCGTCGATTAATCCTTTCTACTTGCCCCCCAAACGTTAATAACTAGCTATAAGAATGATTAAAGTAACGTTATTTGTGTGGGGAGACGGTTTGGAGGCAGTAAGCGGAAAATATAACATGCTGAGTACGACAGTTTGACGATAACAACCGAGAGTGTGGGTGCGTGACTCTGTGCTCCGCGTTCAAACCCCAAGTAGTTGTTGTTAGTGCCCGGGAAATAATTCACGCCAACTCTACTCATCTTTCCACGGTGCCTGCTGCCCTCCATGAGACACCTACGACCCAGCCAGGAGCTCTCCGCACTCCGAAATAAGGTAAAGAAAGGGTTTTGTCCGTTTCTACCCCTTTCTGCCTCTCTCTCCCACCCCCTCTCTCCCACCCACTCCCACCCTCTCTCTCCCACCCCCTCCCACCCCCTCTCTCCCACCCCCTCCCACCCCCTCTCTCCCACCCACTCCCACCCCCTCTCTACCACCCCCTCCCACCCCCTCTCTCCCACTCACTCTGTAAAGACACCTTCAATATCTCCTCAAAGTGCCTTAAGAGCCCCATTTTCATATAGTCTCCTTGACCCAGGCGCTGACCCTTTTTTTTTTTTTTTAACTTGAATCGTTTGCTGGGTAAGAGGAACAGGCTTGGCAGTCGTGTTGTGAGTGCTAACACGATAGAAAGATGAGGTTAGACGGGGATGGGTTTATAGGAGCGTCATTATTTAAGTCTACCGGCCTCATGCAGCCTCCTTATACCCTTATGTACTTTTAGCCACTTCTAGATTCATGTTGAGTTTTCCGGGATAAGCGATGTCACTGTAATGCTTCAGAGGCTCCTGCTCAACGTGCTAACATGTAACCTTTTGTATAGGGAGTTTTTAAGCATCGTACGTCTGGCTTACGGGAAAGAAGTAACCTCGGATGATCAAGAAACGTTGCAAAGCTTAAATTACCGATACGTTTGGGGGATCTGAACGTTTTTTTTTTTCGGGTATTTTGTGGTCGTTTTTTTTTTTTTTTTCACTGGTGTCATGTCGTCTATAAATCTCTGTGTTTAACTACCTTTAAGAATTTCAGTCCACCGTATTAGATTTGGTCACTCCTCCAACCCCTCGACCTTCCCCTCAGACGCTAGTTATCTCCCCTCCATACCTCCCCCTCCCTCTTTGGCCTGTTGTGTCCTCCTCCTCCTCCTCCTCCTCCTCCACCCCAGGCTTGAGTAACTAAACGCCTCCACTCAGCACAAATTTATTCGCTTCTTTACATTTTCTTTCCCTTCGACGTGCGACTTATTTATTTTTTCTCTTACTCTCGTGCGGTTATTTACTTTGCCGTGTCTGTCTGTCTTTGTGTGTGTGTTCGTAACGGCGACTTGTCTCCTTGTATCTTTCCTCCTTTCTCTCCCTCTGTGTGTGTGTGTGTGTGTGTGTGTGTGTGTGTGTGTGTGTTTACGTTTGGAGACTCGCACCTAATACTCGTTTTCGCTGGAGGGAGAGGAGGAGGAGGAGGAAGAGGAGGAGGAGGAGGAGGAGGAAAGAGTGGGGAGTGGACTCGCTAACCGCACCAATAAGTCTTAACGATAGATGGAAACGCCGCGCCAATGACCAAGAGATAAAAAAAAAAGAAATGAAGAGAGAGAGAGAGAGAGAGAGAGAGAGAGAGAGAGAGAGAGAGAGAGAATGGTAGTTACACATTTAGGAGCATTTTTAAAGTCAATGAACTCGCTCAAGCTGTGTGTGTGTGTGTGTCAAGCCACTAATTATGTACTTGAGTCTTTAAAGGAGCAAGAATTGGGTTCATTATTATTATTTTTATTGTTATTATTATTATTATTATTATTATTATTATTATTATTATTATTATTATTATTATTATTATTGTTGTTGTTGTTGTTTTTGTTTTTGTTGTTTTTGTGTTTGCTATTGCAGTGAGAGAGAGAGAGAGAGAGAGAGAGAGAGAGCACCCAGGTAAAGACAGGTACACAGGACATCGTTTTTCTGTCACCTTGGCTGCGAGCGTTCACCCTCCCCCCCTTCCCTCACCACCCCCTTCCCTTCCCTCCCACCCCCCTCCTCACTCCTATTCCCCTCCCTCACTCTCCTTCCTCCTCTCATCTCTGTTTCCTCATCTCCATTCTCCTCCATTCCCTCTCACACCTCTCTCCTCCCTTCACCTTCTCACACCTCCTCCATCTATCCTTCCTCTTTTGTTCTTCTTATAGCCCTCTTTCCTCTATTTCCACCCTCATCTTCCCATTCATTCTTCCCCCCCCGTTTTATCACCTAAGAACTCCTTCCTTCTATTCCTTCACTCCGTCCCTCCACCCTGTTTTCTCTCCTTCCCTCCCGTTTCACATTTTTATCAAGCTCATTTCCTCCTCATTTCTTTCCCTTCATCCTCCACCTCCTTGCTGCTCCTCCTTCCCTTCTTTCCTTTCCCTCCTCCTCCTTCCTTTCCTCGGGTTGAAAGCAGTGGCATTAAACGTAAACACCAACCAACCAACAAACAAGAAAAAAAAGTAAGAATCCCCGGGTTCATAAGTGACCAATCAACTGAAGTCATATTTTCGTGCGAGACAGCTGCCCTGGAGGAGACGGAGGAGGAGGAGGAGGAAGAAGAGGATCAGGCAGAAGGAGGAGGAGGAGGAGGAAGAGGAGAAGGGGGGGGGGCTAAATGATGGTGAACGCAGCCCTTTTACGGTCGCTTTCGCAAACACTCGAGGCTTAACTTGCTTGGTTAGTTGAGCGCTTGAAGTGATGCTGGTGGTAAAGTTTATTGTGATGTGGTCGTGTTTGGGGGGTGAGAGGAGGGGGGGAGGAAGGTAGGTGGGAGGGGAGGAGTGGGAAGGGGAAAGGGGGAGGGAGAAGGGAGGGGGAGGTTGGTGGTAATGTGAGTGGCGGGGGTCGTGATGTCAAACTGATAAGACGAGAGAGAGAGCGCGTCACCTCCTGTCTCCTGTCTTCCAAGAGGGTCATTTGTCGCAGGAATTACTAGCCCTGGTCTTGTGGGGAGGTTGAGGGGGGAGGGGGGTCGACTTCATGGGTCATAGGCAGGTTACATAGGGTCGTGTTGGAGAGTCATGCTTTCTCTCTCTCTCTCTCTCTCTCTCTCTCTCTCTCTCTCTCTCTCTCTCTCTCTCTCTCTCTCTCTCTCTGCCTCACTAACCGCAAACGATCTTGTGGGTGAAGAAGATAAACAAATAAAAAGAAGATAAGGAAAAAAGAAGAGGAGAAGGAGATAGGGGCAGGATAGAAGAGAGAGAAGGAGAAGGAGGAGGAGGAGGAGGAGGAGGAGGATGAGGAGGAGGAAGAGGAGGAGGAGGAGGAGATGCATTGTTGAAAGAATTTGAGTATGCAATAACTCGCTTATAAACAAAGAAGAACAAGAACACGTACAAGAAATAGCGACAAAGAACGGTAGAAATAAGAGGAGGGGGAGGAGAACGAGAAGTAGGAGTAGGAGGAGTAGGAGGAGTAGGAGGAGGAAAAGAAGCAAGATAAAATAATGCACAAGAGAAGCAAGAAGACTTAAAACTACATCCTAATGCGTCTTTGCAGTCCACCCGCCCTCTCTTACTGACCTCCCGAGCTTATCACGAGAGTGCGTTCTAAGACCCACTTTGCGATGGCTGTCAGTGGGTCCGCCTTGAGCCCTGAGCCTTCCTCCGCCTCTCATCAGCACGCGGCTTACCTGGTCTGGGGCTTTTTGTCTTAGCGTTGTGGCCAGCAGCTTGTCCGCCTCCGCTTATGCTCCTGATCCCTTGAAGACTTGCAGTGGAGATTTGAATGATGGTAGGAGAGGTAAGGGGAGGAAAGAGAGAAGGGAGATAAAGGCAAGTGAAGGAAGGAGAGAGAGGGAAGTTTGAGATTTGAATGTGATGGGAAAGGTAAGGCAGAGAAGGAGAGAGGGAGGTAAAGCAGTGGGATTTGAATGATGGTAAGAGAGGCTAGGGAAGGAAGGAAGAAGAGAGAGATAAAACAGCTAGTGGGATTTGAATGTCGTACGCAAGGCAGTGGAAGGAAGGAGAGAGGGAGCTTTGAGATTTGAACGTGTAGGAAAGGTAAGGGAAGGAAGGAGAGAGGGAGCTTTGAGATTTGAATGTGTAGGAAAGGTAAGGGAAGGAAGGAGAGAGGGAGCTTTGAGATTTGAATGTGTAGGAAAAGCAAGGGAAGGAAGGAGAGAGGGAGCTTTGAGACTTGAATGTGTAGGAAAAGCAAGGGAAGGAAGGAGAGATGGAGCTTTAAATTTGAATGTGTAGGAAAGGTAAGGGAAGGAAAGAACCAGAGATAACGCAATGTGTATAAGGGAGGTGAAAGAGTAAGAGGAATGTGGTGATGTTAAGATGCAAGAACTAAGTAAGGAAAGGCTAGAAGGCATAATGGGAAAAGGATATTTATAAAAGATGATTTTGTGGGGAATTTGGGGACTTACGAGCTCGTTTGGCATCTGAGTTTTTTTCCCAACAATAGGGGATGTGTTAGGGAGGAGTTGGGGAAGGGGGGGTGATGGAGGAAAGATTTGAGTCCGTTCGGCATCTGAGAGTGAATTCCCCAACAATAGGGGATGTGTAAGGGTCAAGGGAAGAGAAGGGGAAGCTTGGGGATGGAGGAAAGCTGTTCGGGATCTGAGAGTGATTTCTCCAATACCTTCCCCATCCCATCATCGTTCCTGGGCCGCCGGCGTGAGCGTATGTCAGGTGAGGTGTCAAGTGAAGCGTGAATTATTGGTATTAGCGCCAGTCACGATGATTTATCCAGGTGGAGTGTGTTATTTGTGGCCCGATCAACCCGCCACGGCTCCACCCCACTCCGGAGACCCGCGAGGCGCCCCTGGAGTGGAGTGAAGGGTCGACAATGAAACTCTCCCAAACCCTACCTGTGAGAGGATGGAGAAGGGAAAGGAAGAAAAATCAGGGTGGAGGAGCACAGAGAAGGATGGAGAAGGAAAAGAAAGAAAAAGGGAAGGGGAATAGAAGGAAGGGAAGTGAAGGAGTCGAAGAGAAATACGCAGAGAGATGGAGGGAAGAGGAGACAACAGGGTGAAGGAACACAGAGAAGGTAACGGGGAATGGAGGGGAGGAAAGAGGGATGAAAGGTGGGAGGTAAGAAGCGTATAGCCTCAGCACACCTGGGCAAAGGTACGAACAAGCACCTCATTGCCCCGCCTCACCTGACACGTATCTCGAGGAGGCAGTGTCACAGTCTTGCTACATGTTTGATTCGAGTCTATCAGTTGTGGTTTTTTAATCTCCTGGAAGCGTCGAAGATCAGGTAATGTGATTGTTTGTCTTTGTAGTCGTTAGTATTTCACCTGTCTGCGTTCTTTTTCCCGTATATCGGTTTGTGTAATGGAGTAACCTGTTTCAGCTTCACTCACTGGTGTATCCCAAGGCAGTGTGTGTGGAGGGATGCTGGGGTTTCATCTCCTCTCTCATCTGTTCACTTTATCTCTCTTCTCCTCCTCCTCTCCAGATGTTGCGCCGACTAAACGAAACTTTCTTTTCCTTTCCTCCTCCTCTCCTCTCTTCGTCTCCCTCTCGGCATAACTTGGCAGGCAGTCTCGCCACACACACACACACACACACACACACACACACACACACACACACACACACACAACTCTTGAGCTTCCTCGCCCTGAAACAGATAACTTCCGCGTGAAGGAGAATTCTTGCGTTCACGTGAGAGGTGGCAGCGTCTGAGCATACCAACCTCAGGGTGTTCTGCATAGACAAACGTTTCTCCTTGTAAAACCTTCCCCACAGTGGCGTCCTTGGTTGAAACGCTTCCCCCCTCCCCTTCCTCCTCTTCGTCTCCCCGTCGTGGTGATTCGTCAAGTCCCGCAAAATATCAGTTCCTCGATATTTCTCCTCATTTTTTTTGCGGCCGTATCAAGAACCAATACATCAACGGAGGCTAAGTAATGGGTTGGTAGGAGGAGGAGAAGGAGGAGGAGGAGGAGGAGAAGGAGAAGGAGAAGGGCTGAAAGTTCTACTCCATTACATCCCTTCTTCCTTCCTCTCCCTCCTCTCCCTTTCCTCTCCTTTCCTACCCCTTTCCTCCTTCTCCATACCTCTCCTCCTCTCTTTCCACCCTTCCCGCCCCTTCCTCTCCTTCCCCGCCCCATCCTAACCCAGCCCTTCCTCGTCTTTTCCCTCTCTGCCTCTTCCTCTCCTTCCCTTCCCATCCCTCCCTCATTCTAATCAATCTCAGCACTTTCTCCCTCTCAGCTCCTTCCTCCCCTTCCTCCCCCCCCCTCTGTCTCTCTGCTTAATGATGACACACTACTGCTACTTTCCTCCCAAAATGTGATCGTTCATAGTCGCGGCGTGAGTCTGGGTTCATTCCGTGACGAGGCGTAGCGAGGAGAGGAGAGGAAAAGAGAGGGGGGGAGAGGAGAGGAGAGGAGAGGAGAGGAGAGGGGCTCTTCTTGTGACTGCCTGAAGGAAAGGAAGCGGAGGGAAGGGAAGGGTAGCGAAGGGAGGGAAGGGAAGGGAGGAGGAGTGGCTAATGGGGTTCTTGTTTCACCGCGTCAGCAAGGCGTATAGATGTTTGCCTTGGAGAAGCGTTGGCGTGACTTGGAGGAGTTAGTCAGTCAGTCAGTCAGTCAGTCAGGCGAAGTGCATTTGAGGGTCTGATTCTTCTCGTTTCCTCTTCGCTGATAACCTTTAATTCGAGTATCATGAAAGGAGGTGGATGTGTGTGCGTGTTTGTCTGTGTGTTTCTTCTCCCATACTTCCTCTCTCGTCCTTTCCGTCCCTGCAGCTTCAACCCACTTCCATTCCCTTCCCATCACTTCCTTTCCCTGCTACTCCATCCCTCGTCATCCCTGCAGCTTCATTCCTCCTTCACTTCCCTTTCCTTCACATTCTTTTCATTCTCTTCGTCCTTTTCCCGCTCCCTCTCTGCAGCTTCATCTCCCTCTCCATTCCCTTCCCTTCACATTATTTCCCTTCACTGCATCCTTCACCGTCTCCCTCCCTCTCAGCAGCCTCAACTTCCCTTCCTTTCCATTCCCTTTACATCTTCCCCCGTCTCTTCATCTCTCACCATCTCCCACCCGCCAGCCTCATCTTCCCTTGCTCCTCCCCTGATGGATGGTCTCAATCACCTGCAATGCCGTAACGAAACCTGTAAACGTGTGGTCCCAAGCGGCGACTACATGGTTCCGGCCTGTCACGCTTGCACCTCCTTACCCACCCCGAGCGCCTATGTCAGCACGGTGTTTGCGGCGAAGTTGGTGATGTTTATGGGCGTTTTGAGTGGCTGGGAGACTTGTGTAGGGGGGAGGTGCGTGAGGGAGGAGTGGGTGTAGCGGGGAGTCTTAAGTTGTGTGCGGCGGGGAAATATGAGAACCCGGCAACTTTTCCTTCGTCTCGGCTCGGCAAGGTGTTCTTCGTCTTACCTGAAAACTTGCTCCTCTTGCGGGTAGGGCGGTGGGGTTAAGAGGCTCGGGACGCTTTAGAGCTTTCCCCGGTGTGAGACTTCCCCAGCTGACGCCGCCTTGCCTCCTCCCTCTCCTCCTCGTTCTCACATCTCCCCTCAGCCTCCTCCTCTCCCTTCCCCTTCCACGCTGCCTTGCTCTCTGCCCCCCCCCCTTCCTCACGTCACCCCTCTGCCCCCTACCTCCCTTCCCCTCCCAGCTTCTTCCTCCCTTCTCTCGCCTTGCTCCCCCGGTCTTTACATCTCCCCTTTACTCCCTGTCTCCTCCCCTTCCCTTCCCCTGCCAGTTCCTCCCTCCTACGCTGCCTTCGCCCTCCCCTTCCCCTTCCCTTCCCTGCTAGCTTGTCCCTCCCGTCTCTCCCCCCTTCCTTACTTCTCCCCTTACCTCCCTGTCTCCCCCCGTCCCTTCTCTTGCCTGCCTCTCCTTCCCGTCCACGCTCAGGTGCTCCGTGTTTTTCTTGTATGCGTTTATCATGAGGATGTTATCAGAGGCGCCTCGCGGGTGCTGCTGCAGGAGCCGCGGACACGCCCACCCCGTCCCGCCCCGCCGCTCACGAGGCTTATGAGGTTCGTGTTGTTAGACGCTTTCGGCTCTATAATCAGTTCTTTCCAAAGGCCAAAAAGGAGATTACTCGGGTTCTTATGAGTGGTATCTTACGTTCATGGTACAGAGAAAGGGTCAGACTACCACCACGGTCATAAAACTACCCCTGGAAATGACCCAAACTCTAACGAAAGCTGGAATGTTTAATAATACGAATCACCGTTGAAACTACCCCTGGAAATACCCCGAACTCTTACGAAAGCTGAAATGTTTAATAATACGAATCACCCTTGAAACTACCCCTGAAAATACCCCGAACTCTTACGAAAGCTGAAATGTTTAATAATACGTTCACTTGCCAGATAATCGTACATTTACCAGTTTCTGACGCCTAACTATTATCAAGAAACATCAGGAACTAACTTTTAACGATGAATATAAATGAATCTCGTTATTGGCATATTGGGGCCCAGAGACAGTTTGGAATTATAAGAGGCTGAGTACGACAGTCTGGCAACGTTGAACTGTACGATCCTTAGTTGTTGCGGAGGCGGGGCGGTGCAGGCTGAAGGGGGCGATGTAACAAAGGAAAGTTGTGTGTCGGGAAGAAAAATGTTGATTAGAGGAAGTGTGTATTTTAAGTTTATATTGTCGTAGGAGTTTACAGATTGTCATGAATGAAGAAGACGAAACCTGTATCTTATTTTATAGTGTTTGTTATTAGCTATTTATTTTTATTACAGGCGAAAAAAAAAGACAGATTACAAGGTAGTTTTTGTGACTGGGTGTTTTCTTTATTAAATGTGAAAAAAATACGAATTGGATGATACAGCTCAAAATTTCCCTCCATAACGTCATGGGAATACACTAGCAAATAAAAATAAAAATGTTCCTTTGCTAAATAGTCTGAGGATCCCCACCAGGTATTTCCCTTTACCTGTGCGGGATAGAGAGGCGCCAGGTGGTGGAGGGAGGCGTTCAGGTGAGTCAGCCACACACACACACACACACACACACACACACACACACACACACACACCTTTACCTCACCTCGCCCTCACCTGCTCCGGAGTGCTGATGGAGGGGTGGAGGAGGAGGAGAGAATGTTCCGGTAAGCGAGCACGTAAGGCTGGAGGGGGAAGAAAGGAAGGAAGAGTAGAAGGAGGAGGGGGAGGAGGAGGAGGAAGAGGAAGAAAGTTAAGAGGAGGAGGAGGAGGAGGAGGTAAGACTTGAGCGGGAAGGAAGAGAGAAGGAGGAAGAGAGGAAGGTTAAAAGGGGGATTACGTAAGGATTGAGAAGGAAGAGAGGAAGGAAAGGAGAAGAAGATAAAGGATAGAAGAGGAGGACGTAAGACTTGAGAGGGAAGAAAGGAAGAAAGGGAGAAGGAGAGAAAAAAAGAAGAAGAATAGGAGGAGGAGGAAGAAGAAAGGAAGAACAGAAGGAGTATATTGGAGGTGGAGAAAAAGGAGAAGGAAGGATATGAGGAGAGAAGGAGGAAGTATCATATGAGGAGAAGGAGGAGGAAGAGGAGGAGGAGGAAGAGGAGGAGCCTAGCAGAGTCATTTTCCTCTCGGCGCAAAACACGTAATTGGCGTAATACCTCTTCCTCACACACGCTCTGGAAAATGCGCGGCTTTCGTATTAGCATGGGAGAGCAGCGTATTAATGGCTCCATTCGGCGGGGTCAGCCATTATGGGGGAGCGAGGAAGGGGATGGATGGGTTTCTTTCTCTCTTCCTCTTTTTCTTTTTTCTTCGTCTCCTTTTTTCTTTCTCTTTCTTTCTTTCTTTTTCTTTCTTTCTTTCTTTCCCTCTCTTTCTTTTTCTCCTAACATTATTGCGAAGGATGAAAAAATAAAAAAAAGATGATAATAATGGGAAAGAGAAGGAGAAGGAAGAGGAGGAGGAGGAGGAGGAGGAGGAGGAGGAGGAGGAGGACGATGATGATGATAATAGTGAAGGTGATGGGCTTGTCTTGTCCTTGGTTAGAAAGATAGGTAGAGAGAGAGATTATTTTAGCTCTGAATGTGTCTGTCGTCTTATACTTTTCTCCTTCTTAACTTCCTCCCTTGTGCTCTCTCTCTCTCTCTCTCTCTCTCTCTCTCTTACCTTTCATTCAGGTGACAACTTTAATCAGAGTCATTTCACACCATTGAACGTAATCTCTCTCCTCCATTTCTCTTCTTCTTTGTGTATATATTTTTTTTATTCGCGTTCTTCATATATAAAAAAAAAAATGTATGCTCGCCTTTTTTTCTCCTCGTCTTCTTTTTCTTTTTATCATTTTCTTCCGTCGTTTTCTTTTTTTTCTTTCCATCTTCTCGGTTTCTTGTTTTCATCTTGTATTTATTTTTCTCTCTTTTTGCCTTTTTCCGTCTTTTCGTGTTTCTTTTTATTCTGTGTATCTCCTTTCCTTCTCTATGATTAATGATTCTTTTTCTTTTACGTCGGCTCCTCCTCCTCCTCCTCCTCCTCCTCTTCCTCTTCCTTCTCATTTTCTTCCTCAGTGTTCAGTTTCTTTTTTCTTTTCCTCATCCTCGCTATTCATTTTCTCTCCTCACTCCTCCTGCTCCTCCTCATCGTCCTTCGCAATGTTCCTTTATTTTCTCTTTTCTCCATAGTGTTCTCTTTTTATCTCCAATTCCTCCTCCTCCTCCTCCTCCTCCTCCTCCTCCTCCTCCTCCTTCTCCTCTCTTCCTAAGGGCTCCTATTCATAAGGTTGACGGTAATTTATATTTTTGTGGGCTTACCCGGGGATCAACAGAGAGAGAGAGAGAGAGAGAGAGAGAGAGAGAGAGAGAGAGAGAGAGAGAGAGAGAGAGAGAGAGAAAGAACACACACACACACACACTAACACACACACACACACACACACACACAACCCCCACCTCCATACCCACACACACAGTCCCCCCCCCCACCCCACCCCACCCACCCACACAAGTTCTCACCCTCAGCTTCAAATGGTTTCTCGATTATTGTAAGATTTTGTTGTTGCAGTTTTATCCGCGAGATGCCGTCGCCGCCGCCGCCTTCTCCTTCAACTTGAGCCGCTGTTGTTAGGGAAAGTTACATACATTCTCAGAAATCTTTTAAGTTGGACGCCTCTTGAAGACTCTTGAATCCTGGGACCCGGAAAGGTATTTGTGTGTTCGGGTATCGTTTGGGTATTCTTATTTCGCTTGGGTTTGGTTGGGGTGGGTTGGGTTTGGTTGGGTTTGTATATGGGTTGAGTTAGTTTTGTTTTGGTTGAAGTGGTCTAGTTAGCTTGGGTTGGACACTGGTGAATTGGGTTAGGTGGGGTATGTTTATGGGTTGATGTGTCGTTTCGCTCCAGGTGGTCTATTTAGGTTGAGTTGGGCATGGGTGAATTGGGTCAAGTATGATTTCGTTTGGTTAAGTAAGAGTGGGTTAGGTTGAGGTGGGTTAGATGGGTTGTATTTGGGTTGGGTCCAGCTAAGGTTTTCTCTGGTTTGGTTAGATGAAGTTTGGATTGGTTTGGTAAGATTTTTAATTTTTTCGTTTTTTTGAGAATTTCCTGAAGGTCTTTGAAAGTTTGGGCGTGTTATTTTTAGGTTGGGTCAAGTTAAGGTTTGCTCTGGTTTGGTTATCTTTGATTTTGTTTTTGTAAGTTTTATCCAATTTTCTTCATTTTTTTTTTAGTTTTTTCCTGAAGGCATCTGAAGGTGGCGCCTGCAGGAGGGCCCCGGGCGGCACCTCACTTGGAAACAGCCTCGGAGTTAACGGCGCCTTAATCTCCAAAGTTTGAGATAAGATTCGACTCGCAACAAGTTTCTCCTTTTCTCTGCTATCCAATTCTCCTCCTCCTCCTCTTCCTCCTCTCCTGCTCTTGCTCCTCCTTCTTTTCCTCCTCCTCCTCGTTTCATCTCATACTTCTTTGTCTGCTTCTCCTCCTCTTCCTTCTCTTCCTCCTCCTCTCAGGCTCATCCAGCGAAAGTTTTCGTTATAGTAAAATTTCTGGAGCTAATTTGGCGAGTGTCAGTCCTCGTTATCGCTGCCGCCTTCGTCGTCATCCTTCCTAATTTAGACATGCTTCAAAATTTCTCCCTCCGCGTGATGATGGAAGCCCGGCTGATGAAACAAAGACACCAAGTTAGGGCGAGTTGGCGACGACATTCATTGTTAAACTTTCCATCTTCCGGAGGCGCCGCCGCTGCTGCTGCTTCCCTCAGGCTTCCATCCCTCCCTCCCTTCCTTCTCACTCACTCCCTTCCCTCGCCTATACTCTCCCTGTCTCTCTCTGTCTCTCTCTGTCTCTCACCCCAAACGCCTGCCACAGACACCTGCCCTCCCTCCTCCTTCAATTTACCGTCTCTGATACTTTTTCCGACACCATCTCTTTCTTTCTCTCTTTTTACCGCCGTCTCTTCCACCCTCTCTTCCCCACTCTCTGCGTATCTCCCTCACAATATCTCAACTTCTATCTTCCTTATTGTATCCCTTATTATGTCTCTTTTCCTGACAATCTCGTACACCATCTTTTCATTATTTTCTCCCGGCATCTCCCTCACAATCTATCTCTTTTTCTCATAATCTCATACATCATCCCTCTTTCTCTTTTTTCTCATCATATCCCTCATAATCTCTTTCATTCCGTCCCTCATCACCAATCTTTTTCCCCATCTCTTCCTCACCATTTCCCTCATCCTCATCCTCTCCCTTGCTTATCTCCCTCACAATCTCTCGCTTCCACGTTCCCACCACCAGCCTCCTTTTCCTCGTCCGCCACCTTCCAGCACAAGCACTTTCCGTCATGTTCACTAGATCACTTGTCTTGCTCGTCTGCCTGCTTGCTTGGGGATGAAACCGCGTGGGGTGGATGGAACTCCTCTTCACATGCCGGGGAGCCTCAGGGCGTAGTACTGGGACGTGGTCCTGTGATGACTCTCGTTAGGGGCGTCATGTGGCTCCTGAAGTGGGGTATACTGAGCCAGACTGATGTTAAAGCTTATGTTTCTGCTAGATTTGAGTTGCTGAGGCCCATGGGTACAAACATCCCGGAGCTTACACACACACACACACACACACACACACACACACACACACACACACACACACACTTCATAGTATGGGTGGTTTTATGAGCCTAGTGATATAGTTTGACAAGGTTTCCGTAAGAGCGATGTTTTTAGACTTGTATTTCTCTTAGATGGGGTTGCTGACGACGATATTATCAAACGTATCAAGGCTTACACACTCACATTTGATAAGGCTTGCATGAGGTTGAGTTAGTATTTCCATGGGTAGTTTTATGAGCCTAGTGAGAGTTTAACAAGGCAGAGGAGTCAGTTCAAGGGCTTTAAAAAGGTAACAAATGTGAAAAAAAAGCCCGCATGAAAACTCGACTAATCTCCTTCGCGGCCTTTGAAAATAGTTGTGGGAGTTGAAAGCCCCTGAGAATACGAGGCTGATATTCACGATCCTCTGCCTGTTAAAAGGAAGAATTGTGTTGTCAAGCATTTTTTTTGGGTCGCCTTGAAAGATGAAGTTGGGGAAAGCGATCGTATCAGGTTTGTTAATGACGGTATTTTTTTCTTTTTTTTTACAACAAAGGAGACAGCTCAAGGGCACACAAAAAAGAAAACAATAATAAAAAAAAGCCCGCTACTATGTTATTGATGGTTCGATTCTGTGTCTTGTTTGTTTGCTCAGGTGTGTGTGTGTGTGTGTGTGTGTGTGTGTGTGTGTGTGTGTGTGTGTGTGTGTGTGTGTGTGTGTGTGTGTGTGTGTGTGTGTGTGTGCTTACCTGGGTCTGGTGTTTGCTCTCTCCTCCACCTGTGTTGTCATTTCAGTGTTTGCTTTTTGTTCTTTTTTTGGTTTTCATAATTCCATGTACTTGTTTTCCTTTGTTCTTTATATCTGTTTATTTTTTTTTCTTGTCGGTTTTCATTCACTTTTGCGGTTCATTATAATTTTTTTTCGTTTATTTTGTTTTCTTTCATTATTTCATTTCATGCCTTGTTATTCCTTTTATGTCATTTATTTAACTGTTACTTCTTTATGTGCTTTTTATTTTTTATTTTGGGGTGTTTTCTCATCCTTTCATGCGAGTTATTTACAATCACGTTTTTTCGTCTTCATAATAGACTAATTTTGTGGTCTTTTCTCTGTTTTCTTGGATTTCTGCCTACGGTTTCTTGGTCTGTTTAGTGTTTACAGCATTCCATCAACTCTCCACCCATCACCTGACCTCAAAACACACACACACGTACCACATACACCCCAAAACATCCATGCCCATTTAACCTCCCCCTCTCCCCCTTATTTTCCCCCACACAAAAAAACATACAGACACGTCCACACCAATTCATCCATGCCCATACAACCACCCCTTCTCCTTCCCTACGCACACCCATACCCATACACACAAACACTCATTCCCCATAGCAATATTTACGCCCCCATCTCTACGTGTCATTTATCAGGCGGTCGTCGGGGAAGGAGGGAGGGGGCAATGCTTCCTCTCGGCGTTTTCTTCCTCGGCGGATTTTGCCTCGCTTGTTCACTCGCTTATCACTCGCCTTGTTTCCTGCGGCCGCTCATTACTCTTCCTTATCGCCTCCTCCTCCTATGCTAGACTCGCCTCGCCCGCCGTCTCCACCTCGTAATCACCTTAGTTTTAGTACCACAGGGCGTCTTTTTGGGGCCCTTTCTGTTTGGTGTTTATCTACTGTATAGCGCTCCGTCTCATCCCCACCCTCTCTTTTCTACCTCTCTCTCTTTCCCCTTCCACCTCTCTCTCTCCCTTTCACTCTCTTTCTCTCGTATCTCGCTCTCATCTCACACAAACAACGAGAAAATGGAGAGGCGTCGGATAAGAGAAGGAGGAAAAAATGGGAGAGGAAGTGAA
The DNA here is from genome assembly GCF_024679095.1 of Eriocheir sinensis. Taxonomy (NCBI): domain Eukaryota; kingdom Metazoa; phylum Arthropoda; class Malacostraca; order Decapoda; family Varunidae; genus Eriocheir; species Eriocheir sinensis. Next base: position 3,276,475 of record NC_066547.1, on the reverse strand, counting down.
GGAGTGAAGGAGGAAGGAAGTATGGGAGGAAAGGAGGGAGATGAAGTCTGGGAGGAAGCTTTGCAGAGGGAGAAGGAAGAGGGGGAGGGGGTAAGGAGAGGAAGTGGAGGAGAAAATAAACAAGAGGTAGAGGAAGGGAAGGTATTTAGAGTGAAGAGGAAGGGGAAGGAGTGGAAGAAGAAGTGAGGGAAAAAGAGGAGGGGGGAGGAGAGAAAGGGTTGAAGAGGAAATGAGGGAAAAAGAAGGAAGAGTGGAAGAGGAAGTAAGAGAAGAAGAGGAAGATAAAGTGGTATAGTTAGAGGTAAAATGAAGAGGGGAGAGGAGAGGAGGAGGAGGAAGTGAGTGAGGAAGAAGAGGAGGGGGAGGTAGAGAGGGGAGAAGGGGAGGAAGGGGAGGGGAGAAATCGTTTGTTTGACCATTATCAATGTTTATCCTTCGTGCTGACAAAAGCCAACCAGAGAGAGAGAGAGGGAGAGGGAGAGGGAGAGGGGGCGGGGGCGGGGTAAGGGGAGGTACCGTCTGCGTTCCAATATTCATCTCCTCTATAAGTTCCATCAGTGTGTGTGTGTGTGTGTGTGTGTGTGTAGACGGTCATTCGTAAATAGTTAGCTACGGGGAGTTCCTAAAAGACCCTTAAAATCAACACCTACAAGTAACAGTTTAATAGCAAAACAGGCTCACCTTATCGTTAATTAATACCAGTTTACCTGTGTGACTCCGGGCGTAGGTGTGCGTGCATCTGACAGGTTACATTAATTCGAAGAGGAGCAGGATTTTACACGTAATTGGAAGCGCTTGTGATATGAGTTCTGCATTAAATTATATACTCTATCACATGCAACAGATCCCTAATGAAGCAGCCAGTCAGTATTTTAAAAACGATTTGCTGTAAAGATGAATTTTGGTGATATCAGCTTTTAATTCCATCGTTAAAGAGGAAGAAGGGTGCAGACTAATATTTATGCAGTTTGAAAGAGTGTAATAAATCGGCTTGAAAAGAACTTAGCGACACTGATGTTTTAGGTTCAAAGAGAGAGAGAGAGAGAGAGAGAGAGAGAGAGAGAGAGAGAGAGAGAGAGAGAGAGAGAGAGAGAGAGAGAGAGAGAGACCTGCTTGAAATATGAGCACTTTGATGATTGAGAGTTTTACCTGTGATGCCTTTACTTCGAAACCATGTCTGCAATACGTTTTATTATCATTTTTATTGCTCTTACTTTTGTTATTATAGTAGTAGTAGTAGTAGTAGTAATAGTAGCAACAGTAGTATAGTAGTAGTAGTAGAAACAATAATGATAATAGTAACAGTACAGGAAGTTGTTTTAGTAGTAGTAGTAGTAGTAGTAGTAGTAGACGTAGTAGTAGTAGAAGTAGTAGTAGTAGTAGTAGTAGTAGTAGTAGTAGTAGTAGTAGTAGTAATAGCAGTAATTGTTTAAGTATTATCATATGCATCCTTTTCCTCCTCTTCTTCATCTTCCTCTCCATCATCATCATCATCATCATCATCATTACTATTGCTCCACTTTCTTTTCAGCTTATTTTCAAGTCTTCACATAAATACCTTTCCCGGCACAGCAGTTAAGCCGATCACACACACACACACACACACACACACAGTTATTAGTCAGCAGTTCTCGATCGCCTTCCGCCGAGAGGGATGAAAAAAAAATATATCGAGTAACGTGAAGAATTCTTTGTGTGTAAATCCCCTCATCCGCTTGCGAAGATTTGAGAGAGAGAGAGAGAGAGAGAGAGAGAGAGAGAGAGAGAGAGAGAGAGAGAGAGAGAGAGAGAGAGAGAGAGACATATAACCAGACAGACATACATACATACAGACAGACAGACAGACAGATGGAGGGAGAGGTTCGGAGAGGCTATGAGAGGATATGAAGGAATATCTTTTGGGAGGGAGGAAGGGAGGAAAGAAGGGAGGGTGGGAAGGAAGAAGGGAGGAAGGGAGGGGCCAAAGTGGTTCGTTGGAGAGGAAAGGGGAAGGGAGGGGAGAAAAGGGAGTATGAGGAGGAAGGAAGAGGGTAGGGAGGGAGAGAGGGAGGATGTTGGAAAGTTGCCAGAGGAAGGATGAAAGGGAGTTTGATTTGTTAACGCACGAGGAGGAGAAGGAGGAGGAAGAAGAAGAAGAAGAAGAAGAAGAAGAAGAAGAAGAAGAAGAAGAAGAAGAAGAAGAAGAAGAAGAAGAAAAAGAAGAAGAAGAAGAAGGAAAAGAAGAAAAGGAAGAGGAGGAGGAAACAAAACAAAACAATGAGAAGAAATGAGAAAAAAAGGAAGAAAAAGATGAAACCACGAGCATTTGAAGTAAAAAACGCACTTCAAGAGAGAGAGAGAGAGAGAGAGAGAGAGAGAGAGAGAGAGAGAGAGAGAGAGAGAGAGAGAGAGAGAACCCACACACACACACACACACACACACACACACACACACACACACACACACACACACACACACACACACACACACACACACACACACACACACACACACACACACACACACACACACACACACTAATATAGACACTCAGACAGACAGACAGATGAATAGCCAGAGAAACACAGATAGAAACAGACAGACAGACATAAACAGACAGATACAAAATCAGAAAACACATGTATACAGTCAGTCACATAATCAGAGACAGACAAAGGAACAGACAGAAAAACACACACAAAAAAAACAGACTAACATACAGATCACAGAAACACAATAATCTATACATAATTAGATAATGAAAAATAACATTATATAAACATCCACTACACATAATGAACGAAATCGTGTTCATAATCAATTCGGTGTGAAATTAATTTGAATAAAAGTAAATAGGAAAAAAAAAGGAATTCGAGGAGGGTTTGTGAGTCAGAAGTCGAGAGAGAGATAAAAAAAAATATGCAGAAGGAGGAGAATGAGAATGATGATGATGATGTAGATGATGGAGGTTAATTTAATAGAAGGGAGCAAGATACATCCATTACCAGGCCTCCTTTCTACTCCTCCCTGGGGCGAAACAACCCTGAAATGCTGCGTCAAAGGGGGAGAGGGAGGAGGAGGAGAAGGGAAAGGGAAAGGGAGATAATGTTATATAGGGGGAGGGATTGAGGCGAAGGAAGGAAGGAAGGGAGGAAATGGAAGTAATAGGAGAAAATTAAAAGAAAAGAAGTAAAGAAACATTAGTCAAATAAGGAAAGATTGAAACAAAGAAGGAAAAAAAGAAAGTGAAGAAATACAAAGAATAGAGAATATGTAGAAATAAAGGAGGTAAATTAGCATATGTGATTTAAAAGAAGAATGGGAGAGGGAGAACTAATCATAATAAAGTGAAAAGAACAATATAACGAAGGAGAATAAGGAAGAAAAAAAATGAAACAAAATATGAAATGGGTTGATGATAATGTTGAACCAATTTTAGATGATAGGGAAGAGGAGGAAATGGGAAGAAAAGACGAACGAAGAATGAAGAAATTAAGAGGAAAAACAAAGATATATTTTAAGTGGGAATAGATAGACACAGAAAGCGAAAAAAAAAGAAAGCAACAGCAGAAGGAAAAAAGACGAAATGCGAAAACGATAATCAAGAAAAAGGAAAATAAATGATTGGAGGGGAAGGAAGAGAGGAGAGAGGGAGGAAGATGGAGGAAATAGGTAAAATAAGGAGAGGGGGAAGAAGGAAGGGAAACAAAGTGAGATGGAATGAAGGAGAGAGAGAGAGAGAGAGAGAGAGAGAGAGAGAGAGAGAGAGAGAGAGAGAGAGAGAGAGAGAGAGAGAGAGAGAGAGAGAGAGAGAGAGAGAGAGAGAGAGAGTTTACTAAGATATGAAATTAGAGGAGTTATATGAGTAGAACGAGAAGAGGAGATAAGAAGAGGAGGAGAAGGAGGAGGAGGAGAAATACTACTTGTAGAAAGAAAAAAAAATCGTAATATATAAAAGAGAGAGAGAGAGAGAGAGAGAGAGAGAGAGAGAGAGAGAGAGAGAGAGAGAGAGAGAGGCCGCCGTAAGTACCCAGTTTAGTACAGAACCGAGCATTGGAAAACACTTGAAGATTCGGACCTTGCCGGGCTAAGAAGGGAAGAAGGGAAGAAGAGGAGGAGGAGGGAAGGGCTATAGAGGGGAAGGGAAAGAGAGACAGAGGAGGAAAAATGAGAGGGTGCAAGGAGACAGACGATGAGGGTGAGACAGGAGGGAAAGAATAGGGGAGAGGAGACAGAAGAAGAAGAGAAGAGAGGGAGAGATAAGACAGATTGTAATAGTATGATAAAAGTAAAGGGAATAGTACACGTAAGAGGAAAGAATGTAGTAAAGCTTGATAAAAGAAGGAAAAAAAATGTGATAAAAAAGGTATAAAGAAAACAGGAAAAGGGTGCAAAAGAGAACATGTGAAGGGAATGGAAATAGAGAGAAGTAATGAGGGTAAGAAATGAGAGAAGGGCATCTATATACGGGGGTTTATATAGGAAGGAAATGGAAGTTAAATTAAGGAGAAATTGAGTTAGGTAAGGGATTGATTAGACTGGAAAGGGAAGGAACGAGAAAATACGGAAAGATCATGGAAGGAAAAGAAGAAAAGTAAGGTTAGTTGGTGTAAGGAAAAGATGAAATGGAACAGAAATGGAAGGATAAGGTAGAATAAAGGAACGGAGAGGAAGGAAAAGAAATGGAGGAAAAGGAACAGAATTGAAGGTATAGGATAGAAAGGGAAGGAATGAGAAGAGAAGAGCAGGGATGCTAAGTGAAACGAAGGAAAGGAGAGGAAAGAGAAGGGAAGGAAAGGAAAGAAAAGGGAAGGGAAGGGAAGGAGGAGGAGGAGGCGGAGGAGCATCTTCAGGTAGACCAGGCCAGGGGAGAGCAGGTGCGCGGGAGATTAAAAGTGTACAGGTAAGATAAACTGATATATTGGAGATTTAGTTTGTACATCAGTGAATTCTGACAAAAGGCTTTCCTCCTAAGACTACCCAACCCTACAACCCCCCTCTCCTCTCTCTCTCTCTCTCTCTCTCTCTCTCTCTCGCTCTCGCTCTCGCTCCGTTTACTCCCCGACACGACTGAAAGGAGATATTGTTCCTCGCTGAAACTTGAGCCTTCGTGATCGACCTCCCTGGCTTGTTCCTCCTCTTGGGCCTCAACGCTCGACGAAGCTTTACTCTTGGGCGAACTTCGAGGTTGCTGGTATTCTCAGACCCTTCCATCCCTCACATCAGCTATATCCAAGGACCAAAAAGGAGATCAGTCGGGTTATAATGAGTGTGTATTTGGGGTTTGTGGTACAGAAGAAGGGTCAGACTACCACTAGGGCCATAGAACTACCGCCGGAAATGCCTATGACTCCTATGAAAGCCTTGTCCAATGTGTATATTTGGGAGACGATATGTTTGATAATGTGACCCCTTAGCTTAACTCTGCTGGTGGAAGTTGAGCCTATGAGCGCCTTTGCCTGTAGTGGTGGTGGTGGTGGTGGTGGTTGATGGTGGTTGTTGTGGTGGTGGTGAAGGAGGTAAATTTTTTTGTCTGTTTTTTGCTGGTGTTCTTTATTTTTCTATGTCTGTGTGTGTTTGTTTGTTGATATGTGGTATGTGGGGGAAGGGGGAAGTCTCTGTGTGTGTGGATGGGTGGATGTGGGTGGGTGAGTGGGTGTTTACATTTGGGAAGAGAGAGAGAAAGAGAGAGGGAGGGAGAGAAAGAGAACGAAAGAAAAAGCGATAGACAGGAAACTTGACAGAGATAAAACAGGTAGATACAACAAAGCGATACAGCAAGCATCTCCCCGGCCTCGTCTCACCCTGTTATCTCCCGACATTCTGCGCCAAATAATCTTCGGTTAGCGGCACAAATAAGAAGCACATCCCGTCGTCGGCTTCCAATCTCTTTCAGACCTAAGACAAAACCCTGCAGCCTCTACCACGTAAATCACCGTTCGCCTGAGTGGAAGTCTCGTACCTGGATAGAGTAATCATATACCTGTGGCAGAAGAGGACAGGTACGATGAGGTCATATATATTAGTGAGATGATTGGCTACAGGTAAGGTGTATAAGTTGTTGAAGTAAATAGTTGAGTTGGGTTGTGGGGGGTGAGGGTGAGGGGTAGGGGGGGGGAGTGAGTGTGTGTGTGTGTGTGTGTGTGTGTGTGTGTGTGTGTGTGTGTGTGTGTGTGTGTGTGTGTGTGTGTGTCTAAAGTGAAGATACGGTTTTTTAGTGATGTTGAAGGTTCGATGTTTTAACTATGTCCTTTTATTTTCTTCCTCCCCTTTTTTTTTTTTTCTTCTTCTTCTTTTTCTTCTTCCCTTTGCTCCTTCTCCTTCTACTTAATTACTGATGGAAGTTGAGCGTTGACGTCATAATTCCTCTTTTATCGTCCTTCTCTTATTACTCCTCCTCCTCCTCCTCCTCCTCCTCGTCGATCGTCTCTTTCCTCTCACTCTCGTTCCTTTCTTCGTTTCCGTCTACTTCTCTTTCTTCTTGGTCTCCCTATTCATCTACCCTTCCTCCTCTTCTTCCTCCTACACCTTCTCTTTCTTCTCCGTCTCTTTCCATTATTTTCCGTCTCTTCCTACTTTTTATTCTTAGTCTGCTCATTCATCTTCACTTCGCCTTTCTTCTTCTTCCTTCTTCTGTATCTATTCCTTTTCGTATTCGTTTATTTTCTGTCTACTCCTACATCTTCTCCTCCTTGACCTCTTCTTTCATCTTCCCTTCCTCCTCCTCCTCCTCCTCCTGCTTCTCCTCCTCCTCCTCCTGCTCCTCCTCCTCCTCCTCCTCTCTCAAGCACTTGCCACGCCCTCTCGCTTGCTCTGCGTTTCTCCTTCAGCGTCTGTTTATTCCGCTCATCCTGACTCTCTTTGGGCTTGTCTTACTGACCAAACATTGCTTTCATAAACCACTCATCTCTCCATCTCCTCCTCCTCCTCCTCCTTCTTCTCCTTCTCCTTCGCCTTCTCTGCTTCATCCTCTTAATAATACTGATGTTTCTTCTTCTTTTTTGCTTCTTTTCCTGCTTCTTCGTCTTCGTCTTCTCATTTAGCACTTATCTCTCCTCCTCCTCCTCCTCCTCCTCCTACTTCTCCTCCTTCTCCTTCGACTTCTCTGCTTCATCCTCTTAATAATACTGATGTTTCTTCTTCTTTTTTGCTTCTTTTCCTGCTTCTTCGTCTTCGTCTTCTCATTTAGCACTTATCTCTCCTCCTCCTCCTCTTCTTCTGCTTCTCCTCTTCCTGTTGCTGTTGTTCCTCTTTTTCGTGCTACTTCTCCATTTGTTTTTCTTTTTAATTGTTCTTCTTCGCCATCTTAAAGCACGCATCTTTCTTCCTCTTCATTTTTTCTCCTTTTCTTTCTTATCCCACTTCTCTTTTCTCTTTTCCTTTCCTCTTCATCTCCTCCTCCTCCTCCTCCTCCTGCTCTTCCTCTAACGTCCTCTCCTTCTTCACTCTCTACCTCATCTCTACTTCTCTTTCTGCTGTTTTCTTTCTTTTCCCCACTTCTCTTTTCTGCTTTTTTATAATTTTTCTTCATATTATCACACTGTATATATCTATCTCCTCCTCTTCCTCTTCCTCCTGTAACACTCCACCCTTTACTTCTCTTCCTCCTACTCCTCCTTCTTCATTAACACCCCCAGCCTCTCCACCCTTCTCCCCTTCCTCCTCCTCTTCCTCAACCTTCTTCAATAATTAGTCTTGAGGCTCCTGGACTCTCGCATATTCTGCATTACCTTGTCTCCGAGCCTTGGTGTCCCTGCCCTCCGATCCACCGCCGCGCTCAGCCCCATCAAAGCCTCCAGCCAGCCGTGCCGAGACCCCGTGCTACCCGCAACTAGGGGAGAGCCAGCGCGCCCTTGCTCTCTGCTCGGTCCCTCGGCGGCGTCTCTTCAGCCACCCTCGACCACCCTCGCTACCTCGCCCTGATCACCCTCGCTCTGCTTAGTCCAGCCATCCTCTGTTTGCTCTCTCTCTCTCTCTCTCTCTCTCTCTCTCTCTCTCTCTCTATCTGTTCCCTCTGTATTAGTCGTCCCCCTTCGGCAGTGAACCGTCTGGCTGTTCCGCTTCTTCTTCTTCCTCCCTTCCTCCTCCTCTTCTTCCTCCTCCTCCTCCTCCGTTTCATATTTGTCTTTTCCTCTTCATTATTATTCCGTTTCCACGTGTATTGTTTCTCCTCCGCTCGGTTCTCTTCCCTTCCCTTTCTCTCTGTCTTTCGTTCCCTTCTCTTTCCTCCCCTTCCCTTCTCATCCGTTCTGTTCTTCCTGTTCGGTTTGATATTTGTCTTTCCGCTTTATTATTCTGTTTCCTCTTGTGTTGCTTCTTCTTCGTTCGGTTCCCTTCTGTTATCTTCCTTTCCCTTCCCTTCCCTTCCCTTCAGTTCCCTTCCCTTATGTTTCCACGTGTATTACTTCTTCTTTCGTTCGGTTCCCTTCTGTTATCTTCCTTTCCCTTCCCTTCCCTTCCCTTCAGTTCCCTTCCCTTATGTTTCCACGTGTATTACTTCTTCTTTCGTTCGGTTCCCTTCTCTTCCTTACCCTTCCCTTCCCTTTGCCACTCTTTCCTTCCCTTCCCTTCCTTACCCTACTCTTCCCTTTCTTTCAGTTCCCTCACCTTCCCTTCCCTTCCCTTCAGTTCCCTTCCCTTATGTTTCTTCTTCTTTCCCTTCCCTTATGTTACTTCTTCTTTCGTTCGGTTTCCTTCTCTTCATTTCCCTTCCCTTCCCTTCCCTTTGCCTCCCTTCCCTACCCTTCCCTTTCTAACCCTACACTTCCCTTCCTTTCAGTTCCCTCACCTTCCCTTCTCTTCCCTTCCTTTCTCTTCCCTTCCCGTCCCGTCCCTTCCTTTCCATTCCCTTCTCTTATATTCTCTTTCCTTTCCAGCCCTCTCCTCTCATTCGTTTCCTTCTCCGGTCTCTCTTTCTTATTTAATTCTACTGTGTGTATGTGTGTGTGTGTGTGTGTGTGTGTGTGTGTGTGTGTGTGTGTGTGTGTGTGTGTGTGTGTGTGTGTGTGTGTGTGTTTATGTCTGTCTGTCTGCCCTTTAGAATCGCGTCAGAGTAGAGAAATGGCCTCATCCCCCCCCACCCCCCACCCACCCCCGTTAAAACAAGAGCCCATTTTCCGGGGAAGGGAGCGAGGAACAAGCGCGTGTTCTTTATGCTAATTAATCTCTGTCCGTCAGCGAGGAGGAGGAGGAGGAGGAGGGGTGGGAGCGATGAAGGGGAGGGCAGTATGGATGAGGGAAAGCAAGGGGAAGGGTAACAGGGAGAGGAAAGAGGAGGAGGAGGAGGAGGAGGAGGAGGAGGAGGAGGAGAAGTGCGTAGAGGGGATGGGGAAGAGGTGATAAAGAGATGGGCACAAGGGATGGGAAGATAAGGGAGGGAAGGTTAGTATGGTGAGGAAAGTGGTGAAAGAGGAAGAGGAGTAGGAGGAGAAGAAGAAGAAGGAAGAAGGGAGGGAAAGGGAGGTAAGGAAAGGAAAAGGAGGAAGAAAGTACTAACAGGGAGAAGAAAAAAAAAAGGATAAAGGGGATGGCAAGGTGGTGTTTTTCCTTCCCCTCCCTTCCCTTTTCCTTCCCCTCCCTTCCCTTTGCCTTCCCCTTCCACCCCTTTCCACACCCCTGTTCCCCCTTCCCCCCAGGACCCCAGAGCCTCATCAACGCCCCTTGTGTCGAGAGAGAGAGAGAGAGAGAGAGAGAGAGAGAGAGAATAAGGGTAGGAGGAAGTTAAGCGTGAAAGCCAGATGGAAAGAGGAGGATGTAAGAAGAGGAAGAAGAGGAAGATGGGAAGGAGGAGGAGGAGGAGGAGGAGGAGGAGGAGGAGGAGGAAGAGATGCAGATAGAATGTTTGGTTATGCGTTGAGAGGAAGGGACTGCAAATATGTAGAGGAAGAGAAAAAAAAAGAGGAAGAGGAGGAGGAGGAGGAGGAGGAGGAAGGGAAACAAGAAAGAGGAGGAAAAAAAGAAAAGGAGGAGGAGGAGGAGGAAGAGGAGGTCCTTCCGGCAGAGGCAATCAAAGAAGGAGGAAGGACGAGGAGACGAGGAAGGAAAAGAGAGAGCTTGTAGGAAATGAAGGAAGGAAGGAGGAGGAGGAGGAGGAGGAGGAGGAGGAGGAGGGAGGTAATAAAAGAGTGCAAATAAAAGAAGAAATTCGTATTGAAGGAGTTGAGTCGCGAAATTGGAGGAAAGGAAGGAGGGGTTGGAGGAGGAAGAGGAGGGAAGAAGAGGAGGGGAGAGAAGGAAATGAAGGGAAGTAAAAAGTGAATGAAGGAGAAGGAAGAAATAATGAAAGAAAGAAAGGAAGAAATGCTGGGAGAGAGAGAGAGAGAGTCTACCTTATTTTCTCAACTGTACGCCTCAAGGTAATTAACGATCTCAGGTACACGCGAGTTCTTATCAATACGAGAGAGAGAGAGAGAGAGGGGAAAAAAAGGAAAAGGGAGATAAGAAAATATATGAAGTTTACCTTAAGGAGAGATTTAAGTGAGGTGTGGAGGAGAGGGAGATAAGGATAGTGGAGGAATGGAGGAAAGATAAGGTGAGGAGAAGGTAAGGAGGTGAGAGGTAAGTTGTTAGGATAAGGGAGGGATGGAGGGAGGGAAGGAAGTAGAGAGGGAGAGAGAGAGACTTGGAGGAAAAGGTTAATCAAGAAATAGTTTTGGAGAGAGAGAGGTAGGAGGGAAGAGGAGGAGGAGGAAAAACAGAGGAAGGAAGAGGTAGTATAGATGGAAATAGGAAGGTAAAGGAAAGTAAGATAAAGAGGAAAAAGGAAAGGAAGAAATATCAGAGGAAGAAGAGGAAGGAAGTGACAGGCTAAACGAAGATTGGAAGGGAGAAGGGAAGGGAAGGAAGCAGAGTGGAAGGAGAGAAGGCAAATAAGAGAGAAAGGAGGTAAAAACATGGTAGGACACAGAGAGAATAAAGGAAGGAAGGAAGGAACATCAGTAGAGGAGTAAGAGAAAGAGACAGGAAAGGAGATTGGAAGGAGAAGAGAAGGGAAGGAAGCAAAGGGGAAGGAGAGAAGGCAAATAAGAGAGAAAGGAGGTAAAGACACGGTAGGACACAGAGAGACTAAAGGAAGGAAGGAAGGAACATCAGTGAAGGAATTAGAAGAAAAGACTGGAAAGGAGATTGGAAGGCGAAAGTGAAAGAGAGGAAGCAAAGCGGAAAAAAAGGTCTAATTTTTTGTCCAATGCCTACTCCCTTCTTCCTCTCTCCTCTTCCTCCTAGCTAATTTTCTTCCTCTTTCCTCCTCCTCCTCCTCCTCTTTGTCCAATACTGTTTTCTATTCTTCATCTTCTGTCTTGTACATCCCTTCGCTTTCCTCTATATTTTCTTCTTTGTCTATCCGTTTATCCTTTTTCTCTTGTATCTTTAATATCCTTCCCCTTCCTCCTCCTCCTCCTCCGCTTCCTAGTCCAGTTCCTTCTACTTTTCTTTCTCTTCCATCTTGTCCTTTTCTTTCTTTCCGTCCAATACTTCCTATCCACTTTATCCACCCTCTTACTTCATCTCATCCTTCTCTTCCTGCTCCTTCTCCTCCTCTCCCTCGTATCCAACTCTCCGCTACTCTCCTGACAAGTACCGCGCCTCACTTTCCTTCCTTCTGCATCACTTTTGCGTTGGCGTTGCGTTAAAGTCCTGGCAAAAGCGAAGAAGCCGAGATGAAGTAACTCGCTTAATCGTGAGGTAAACTATCAGAGGGTCTAATTATCCCCTTGTTTCCTGAAGTTTGTGCTCCAATTAATTCGCTTTTATTGCCTCGCTCCGCTGTTGAAAGGACGCTGTGGATCTTTAGAGTGAGAGAGAGAGAGAGAGAAAGAAAGAGTGAGAGAGGAAGAAGGCGGGAGGAAGGAGGGTAGGGTTGTAAATTTACCGGAAATTTTGAACCGGGAAACTTTCCATGGGGATTTTCGGAAATTTTCGGAATTTTCAGGAACTTTAAGAATTAAAAAAAAAAATAAATAAAAAGCGTTTGCCTATAGTGCCTTTGGGCCTTTTTTTTTTTTTTTGAGGCTGATGTTATTGTTTCTTTAGACTTCAGTTTTAGGGGGCTGTTAGTGAAAGTCCCTGAGCCCGGTGGTGGCGCAGGCAAGATTGTTTAAGTGACGTCTATTGAGGCACATGCCACCCTCCGGTTAAGCTAACTTAACCTAACAAAACCCCAAACAGTCACAATAGGTCTTGACTCAGAAAATTTGTATATGCTTCCTTACTAATGAGACTTTCTACACAGCAAAGTGAGGTTATTCTTTGTTGACTTGTACCATAAAGTGCTGGACATCATGTGTCTGAAGATACCCTAAACTTAACCTAACAAAACCCCAAACAGTTATTATAGGCCTTGACTCAGAAAATTCATATATGGTTCCTTGCTAATAAGACTTTCTGTACAACAAAGTGAGGTCATTCTTTGCTGATTTATACCGTAAGGTGCTGGATTATCATGTGTTTGAAGATACCCTAAATTAAAGTTTATATTTTTCCGGAAACTTTCCCACCCCTGCAACCCTTAAGGAGAGTACAGCAAAAGAGAAAGAGAGGGAGAGGGAGAAGAATACAGAGAAGGATTAAAAGAGATTACTAAAGTGTGTGTGTGTGTGTGGGGGGGGGGGGGTAATGGAAAAGATTTGTCATGTGTTGTGGTGAATGTGATTGAGGAGGAGAATTAAGGGAGGCGGGGAGGGAGGAAATGAGGGAAGGGAGGGGAAGATAGGAGAGAAGATAAAGAGGGAGAAGGAAAAAAAAGAAGGAAGGAAGGAAGGAAATACAAAAGGGAGGAAAATGGGAGGAAAGAAAAAAAAGAGGAGACAAAAAATCACAAATAGAAGAAAAACACACAAACACACTCATAGATAGATAGAGAGAGAGAGAGAGAGGCAGAGAGACAGACAGAGAGAGATAGAAAGAGAGAGACAAAGGGACACACGGACAGACAGACAGACAGACAGAGGCAGACAGAGAGAAAAAGGAAGGGCGGGTCAGTTATATAAAGTAATTTCAAGGTAGAATCAATGTAATCGATTTTTACCTCATTTCCTCTCCGCTCCTCGGCTGGCAGGTGTAATTGCCGTTTCGTGCCTCACCTGGACCGCCACACCTGCGAGGAAGACTAATTTACGGACGCTATTTTAAGGGAGAGTAAAAAAAGGGAGGAGAAGGAAGAGAGGAGAATAGAGGGAGGAGGAGGAGGAGGAGGAGGAGGAGAGCCTGTAGAGCTATTTGTAATTATGTTGTTTCTCTTTTTTAATGTTGTTATTATTCTCATTATCATTATTATTATCAAAGTTATTATCGTAGTGTTCTTTTGTTTATTTGTTGTTGTTGTTCTTTATTTTCTCCTTGTTCTTCTTGCTATTGTTCTTGTTCCTTATGTTCTAGTTCTTGTTCTGTTCCTGCTTTCTACTCCTTTTTCTTCTTCCTCTTATATGTCTCTTCTTCCTTCTCATTCTCCTACTTATCTTCTTCATTTCGGTTTCATTTCTTTCTCGTATTCTTGCTCCCCTCCTTCACCTCCTCCTCCTCCTCCTCCTCCTCCTCCTCCTCCTTCATCTTCTTTTCCTACTCATCCTCTTCATTTCCTCTCCTTCATTTTGTTCCTTTACTCCTTTTCTTCTCCTTTCCTTGCAAGTTCTTATTCTCTGCCACTTTTCATTAATTTGTTTCCTTCCAGACCTTTGCATAACATTTCCCCTCCTTTCTACTTTTCCTTCTCCTCCTCATCTTCATATCCTCTCCTTCTTAACCATCTTCTTTATCTTCATTCTTTCTTCCCTTTCAAGTTCTTATACGCAGGCAAACTTCCCCCCTTCTTCTTTTCCTTCTCCTCCTCCTCCTCGTCCTTCTCCTTATCTTCATTTCCTCTCCTTCTTAACCATCTTCTTTATCTTCTTTCTTTATTCCCTTTCAAGCTCTTATACGCTGGCAAACTTCCCCTCTTCTTCTTTTCCTTCTCCTCCTCCTCCTCGTCCTTCTCCTCATCTTCATTTCCTCTCATTTTTAGCCTTCTTTTGCTTCTTTCCTGACTAGTTCCTATTCCCTGGCACTTTCATTAATTTGTTTCCTTCCAGACATCTACGAAACCTTCTCTTTCCCCTCCGTCACCCTCCATTTTAATTCCTTCCTTCCCCCGTCTCATTTCGGTCATTTTTCTTGTAATTACGTCACGCATCTCTTTTGTCTTCGTCTCTTCTCCTTCTTCCCCTCTTCCTCCTTCCTGCTCTCATCTCTCTCTCTTTCTCTCATTCTTTCTCCTTTGTACTCTTCTCCTCCCACTTCCCTAATTCCTTATTCATTTCCTTAATTCTCCATTCCTTTGTTTACCTCTAAATCTCTTCCTCGTACTCCCTCGCTATCTTCTACTTCCATCAAGATTATCTCTCTCGTCCCCTTCTTTCTCTCGTGTCGTCTTTTTCTGTTCTTATTTTTCTTCTCCTTCACGTCTCATGGTTTAGATTTGTTCGTTGTCATTTACGGTAATCCGCGAGGGTGTAAGTAGGAGGAGAAGGAGGAGGAGAAGAAGGAAAAGGAGGAGGAGGAGGAGGAGGAGGAGGAGGAGGAGAACATTATAACGATGATGATGATGATGTGGAATCTCAGGAAGGTAATATAAAAACAAGGAAGAGAAAAAAAAGGAAAAAACGCAGGAAAAGAAAGAGAACAAGAAGGAAATTAAAGGATAAGGAAATAGAGAAAAAGAAGAAAAGAAAAACCGCTAGAGGAACAAGATGAACATAAACAGAAGACAGACGAAGACAACGAAGAAGAAGCATATGGAAAAGAAGAGCAAGAAAAAGAGGAACAAGAAATAACAAACAAAACGAACTCGAAAAAATAAAAAACACATTAAATAAGAGAGACAAAAAGAGAACAAGGAGCAGCGGGTCGTGGGCTTTTTTTTTTATTACAGTTTCCTTTTTTGTGCCCTTGAGCTGTCTCCTCTTGTAAAAAAAAAGAAAAAAAAGAACAAGAGCAAAAACAGATAGACCAAGAATAACAAATATATTAACCTGAACAAGAAGAATAAAAAGAGGAACAAGAAGAACAAGAACAAAAAGGAAAACACCACCTCCACTACCACAACCACCACCACCACCACCACCACCACCACCAAGACACAGGGACCTTCAGGTAGCAGCGGCATAGTCCACCTGGTGTCCCCGAAGCACCCCCCCCCCCCGTGCCTCCTTCGTCTTCATAGCGGCCTCGTCATTGGTCTTTATTGGGCGGCGCGTCCTCGGTGCTGCGTCCTCGTTAGCGTGTGTGTGTGTGTGTGTGTGTGTGTGTGTGTGTGTGTGTGTGTGTGTTGTTGACTCATTCGTGGAAGCATTTAACGTTTCCTCTTTCTTTTCTTTTTCTTTTTAATTCTCTTTCTAATTCTTCTCTTTCTCCTTTTCCTTCTCTTTCCCCTCTCCATTCTTTTTCCCCTTTTCCTTTTTTTCTTCATTTTCTTCTCCTCTTTCTTTTTATCTCCTCTTTCCTTTTATCTCCATCGTATTTTTCTTCATCTCCTGTTTTTATTGTTGTATTTTCTCTTCTCTCCTCTCATATCTTCTGTCCTTGAGGTTATTTTGTATCCTCTCACTCATTCTTTTTTCTTTTTATTTCTCTCTCTCTCTCTCTCTCTCTCTCTCTCTCTCTCTCTCTCTCTCTCTCTCTCTCTCTCTCTCTCTCTCTCTCTCTCTCTCTCTCTCTTTCTTTCCTTTTACTTTACTTCCTGCCTGCTCCAGATTTTTCCTCCCTTCCTCTCTCTCTCTTCCTCCCTTCCTCTCTTCCTCCCCTCGCCCTTTCCTCCCCACCACTCCTTTTTTTATTCCTTCATCCCTCCCAGGCATCAACTAACACTTCACTTTATATTTCTTCTTTGCTCTTTTTAAACTTTATTCTCTCTCTCTCTCTCTCTTCATTTACATCTTTTTTTTTTTGCTCACCATCTGTCCCTCCTTACCATTCTTCATCTTTCCTTAACTCTTTCTCGTATTTCTATCTTCTTTTTCTCGTTTCATCTTTCTCATCATTTCGTCCTTTCTTCTGTCTATCTTTTCCTCTTATCTATCGTTTCTTTCGTCTTTGTCTCTTCCTTTGTTCTATACCTCCTGTCATCCATGTCTTTCTCTTCCTTTCCTTCTATCTAACTCTCTGTCCTTTCTCCTTTTTCTCTTCGTTTCCCATCTCGTCTTCTTTCTTCATTCATTCATGCATCTCTTCCTTCATCGACCTAACCCCTTCACCGTCTCTCTTTCTCTCCTCCAACGTTCTCTTCTTTCCCCTCTCTTTCCTTTCCTCCCTCCAACCTTCTCTTCCTTCATCGACCTAACCCCTTCACCTTCTCTCTTCCTCTCTTCCAACGTTCTCTTCTTTTTCTCTCTCTTTGTTTTCTTCCCTCCAACCTTCTCTTTCTTTCTCTCCCTCTCTCCCTCTCCTCCTCCTCCTCCTCCTCCTTTCCTCTCACGGCACTCAGCGGCAGACAGACAGGAGAGGTAACACGATTCCTTCCTTGATCCTCCTTGTGTCGGATGGAGAGTTTCACGTGAGGAGGAGGAGGAGGAGGAGGAGGAGGAGGAGGAGGAGGAGGGTGGATTATTCTCTTGCAGGTGCGGGGAGGGTGAGAGGAAGGGTGTGAAAGTGGAAGAAGGTGTGGTTAAGAGGTGCTTGGTGGAGGGGGAAAGGGTGGAAGGGGGAGGTGTCTGACGTTTTGGGGGGCTGAGGAAATTTTTTTATCTTTTTTTCATATTTTTGTGTGAGAGAGGATATGTCTAACGTTTTTGGGAGATCTGATAGCTATTTCTTCTTTTTTCTTTTTACTTTTTTGTGTATTTCAGCGGGTGTCATGAAGTGTTGTCAGCGTATACCAACACTAACCTATGCAAACTTTATTTCGACATTATGCATTTTGTGTCGTGTTGCCTCGTGCAGTAGTTTCTCAGCATCTTGTTACGCCTCTCTCGCACGCTGCCGCCGCTACCTGCATCATCTCTACCTGGCGTGTTTGATGTCCTAATTCTCGGGGTCACCTGTCGCCTTTAGCTGCTCTTCCTCTCGTCTTCTGTTACTATATTAGACACTTCTCCCTCCCACCTTCCCTCCTGGCTACCTCCGTTCATCTCCCTACTAGTTGCTTCCCTTGCCTTTCTCCATGTCTCCCTGTTTGACTGTTTCCCCTCGTGATTTTTCTTCCTTGTCTCTATCTCCTTTTCAGTCCCTGCTCTCTTGTTCCCTTCACTCCTACCTCCCCTTCCTCCCCATTACATTCCCTTCTCACCGTCCTTGCCTTGTGTCTTTAATCAAATCCCTCGCTATACCACGTCCATGCTCCCCCTCTTCCTCCCCATTCCTTACCCTTCCTCACCCTCCTTGCTTACTCTCTCCAATCTTACCATCTCTCTTTACCACCTCCCTGCTCCCCTTTCCTCCCCATTCCTTACCCTTCCTCACTCTCCTTGTTTGCCGTCTCCAATCTTAACCTCTTTCTCTCCCCCCCTCTCTATCTCTCTCTCTCTACTATCTCCCTCCTCCTCCATACCTGCCCTCTCCTGCATTCATTAACACTCTTGCACTCTCCCCAGGTAACCCTTTACTACCAGGTGCCTCCTAGTGTCGCCCACCTGTCCCTCACCTGCCTGCCTGCCCGCCCGTATTAATTTCCACCTTTGATATCAGGTTTTTCATTTTATTTTAGTTCTTGAGGTCGTTCGTTCCTTCCTTCTTGTCTTGTGTCGTTGTCATGTTTTTTTCCTTTTTTTCTGGCACTTTTTTTGTTTGTGACTGAAGATGTGTGTGTGTGTGTGTGTGTGTGTGTGTGTGTGTGTGTGTGTGTGTGTGTGTTTTCTTTGTCTGTCTGTTTTGTTTCTGTTAGCTTGTCTGTTTGTTTGTCTGTCTTTACCTGTCTGTGTCTGTCTGTTTTTCAATCTTTGTCTGTTTGTCTTTCCTGTTTTGGTCTTTTTCTGTTTTTTGTTTATTTTCTTTGGTCTGTTTGTCTGTCTGTCTCTCTCTCTCTCTCTCTCTCTCTCTCTCTCTCTCTCTCTCTCTCTCTCTCTCTCTCTCTCTCTCTCTCTCTCTCTCTCTCTCTCTCTCTCTCTCTCTCTCTCTCTCTCTCTCTCTCTCTCTCTCTCTCTCTCTCTCTCTCTCTCTCTCTCTCTCTCTCTCTCTCTCTCTCTCTCTCTCTCTCTCTCTCTCTCTCTCTCTCTCTCTCTCTCTCTCTCTCTCTCTCTCTCTCTCTATTTTTTTCATCTTATCTTCACGTTCGCCTTATCTCGCTTTATATCATCATTACTTCTTACTCGGTCCGCTATTTTTCTTTTTCTACTTGTTCGTCTATTTTAATTTTTCTTTTCCATATTCCTTTCTCTTTCTTGCTGTTTCTTCTTTCATATTCCTAGTGTCTTGTCTGGTTTAATTTTTGGCCATGATTACAATTAGTTTTCTGTTTTTTTATTCACTTGTTATCTCTGTGTTCCTTCTCCCCTCCTTCCTTCCTTCTTTCTCAGCTCTTTTATCCATTTTTCATCATCTTATCACTTTCCTTTATTCCACCTCGCACGTTTTTACCTCTCGTCTTTGTCCCTGTCACGATTACCTCCTCCTCCTCCTCCTCCCTTCTACGTTAACTGCCTTTTTTTTGCCTTCTTCGCTCTCATTTATCTCCTTGTCTTCGTTCTTTCGCTCCTCCTTTTCTCGAGTCTCGGCAAGATCTCGTTTTATTCCCTGAGGCTTTTTACCTGCAATGTCTCGTCTTCTTTGTCCTTTTAGCGTCTTTGCTGTCTTTTCTCATCTGCCTGAAATGGGTTTTTTCTCTTTCGTCCTCCTCCTCTTCCTTCTCCTCGTTTCTCCTTAGTTTAAATTATCAGTCTCTTGTCTTGAAGTCTTTTGTTACTCTTGGGTATTTTAGTTGCTGGTTTTATCTCATGTCTTTTTCTGCTTTATCTTTACAATCAACTCTATTATCTTTTTATTTTTCGTACCTTTTCCTTTTGTATTTACTTTTCTTCACAATTGCTCTCTAGTTTATCTCCTATACTCGTGTCGACTTATCTGTTTTGCTTCGTGTTACTTTGTTTCTATTTATTTTGCTTCGTGGTCTTTTCGTTCTACTGTCTATGTTGCTTTCTTCATTTTCTGTCCTTTTGTCAGCTTCTTTCACGCCCGTTTTCTCTCAGTCTCATCCTTAGTTTCATATCTTCATAATATTTTTTCTAACATTAAGAATTTTTGCCTCACGTGTTTTCTTTCTCTTCAAATCTTTCCTCCTTCCTTATCTCTGTTCTTCGTTCACTCTTCTTTCTCGCCAATTTTCCTCATCCTCTTCATTTTCTTAGTTTCATATCTTCATCAGTTTCCTTTTTTAACATCATTTTTGCATCACGTGTTTTCTTTCTCCCCAAATCTTTCCTCGTTCCTTATCTCCGTCTTTCGTTCCCTCTTCTCTCACGCCGATTTTTCTCATCCTCTTCATTTTCTTAGTTTCATATCTTCATCAGTTTCCTTTTTTAACATCATTTTTGCATCACGTGTTTTCTTTCTCCCCAAATCTTTCATCCTTCCTAATCCTCGTCTTTCGTTCCCCGTCCTTCACGCCCTTGTTTCTCAGCCCGTTAATTCTCTAGTTTACTCTCTATTCATGTCTTGGTTATGCTTTTTTCCCTCTTCAACCTTGAGCCTTCTTCCCGTCTTCCGTCTTTAGCACCTCCTCCAGCTTTGCATCGTCATCTTCATCATCTTGTTTTACTACTACAAGCCTTACTATATGCCTCCCATGTTTCCTTGTTCCCATTTTTCGCACCTTAGCACCGTTTTTTTTATCCTCCTTCCCTCACATCTTTAGTACCTTCGGCTACCTACGCATCTGCATCACCGTAATCTATTTTCACCATAAACACGTCCGCCATATACCTGTCCCTTGCGACCTCATATCTTCGTTACCTGGTGGTGCTCGGGGGTCTCAAGAAGATATAACCAAGTGTACCTTGATTCGCTCAACTTATCTCTCGCTTTTTGTGTTTTCCTTTCCTTCGATCATAGATTACATTTTGAACCTCGTCCAGTTTACGTTCACAACAAGTCTTTAACTGGTGACGTTCTTTAAATCTTCAAGACCAGAGTGATTTGGATGATCTATACTTCGAAAATTCATTCTCCATCCGAAATTGACCTCTCTTTTTGGCCACTCTTCTCTACTTTCACTTAAAGGGTTAATGCTTTTCTTTTATTTATTTATTTTTTATTTTTTTACCCTCGAGCTGCTTCCTTTACTGTAAAAAAAACTTATCGGGGCTCCTGACGACTCAAGTAAATACTGATTCCTCTGCAACTTCACAAATTAAACTTCTACGCACAACATTACTACACTTCTAATACTCAAGTTCATGCACAGGACAGACTATTTCTTTTCCTCCCTCATTGCAGTGTTTTTCCCGCCCTCATTGCACGAATTGAAACTGTTGTGTGCTGGCGCTGAGTGTGTCGGGAATTACCATTTCAATGCCGCGCCGAGGAGAATGTTCCTGGCGGCCCCGGGTTGTGCCTCGCTCGGCCACCTGATTACTCGCCGTTCCCGCAGACTAGGTAGACTAGAGACTCGGAGGCTGACTGTTTGGCGGGCTGGAGAGCTGGATTACTGGCTGCCTGGATGGCTTTCTGGGTGGTTGACTGGCTTACTGGGTGTGTGGGTGACTTGCTGGCTTGCTGGCTCGCTTATTGGGTCGCTGGGTGACTAAGTGGCTGTTGGGTGGCTGGCTGGGTGGCTGGGGGTTTAGCATAGTGGCTTACTGGAGAGTTCATTGGCTGACTGGCTGCCTTACTGACTGGCTGGCTGGGGAACTGGCTTACTTGCTGGATGGCCTGCTTGCTTACTGGTTGAGTGGCTGGGTGGCTGATTGGGCTGAAAACACTACTGGGAGAAAAGAGTTAAGACATAATTAATTATATAGGTATAGTGCACTTGATCAGCATTCTAACTAAATGAACTGAATTTGCAGGTTTACTTTTGCTGGTTTATTTATTTTCTAGTGTCTGTTTTGGAAATGCTGGAAAATATTGACTTTTTAAACGCGCTCAGTCCAGTTCGAGGCCAAAAAGAAAAGTGCAGTATTGGACTCGCGCAGAAAATGTATTTCGTAAATGAAATCCCCAGTCCAGGAAAAGAAATTCTTAATAGTAAAATAATTCTCTCACGCCGCTGACAGATATTAAATTTATAACGTCATATTTTCATTTAGATCTACAGTTTAAAGTTGCAGTCCGCGAGAAAAGAGTTATGAGTCTGGAAACATAAATCCCGTCACGGAGGTCAGGGCAGACGCGGCGTGACACTTGCTTTATTACTGTGAAGGAAACAATATGAAACTGATTGTACCGCGACGCTTTATACTTTTGTTTCGCTCTTCGTGTTTCCCTTTCCTTCGCACACATTCATCTGCAAGCGAAATTTTAACTCCTTACTTCCTACTCTAAATTACAAGCGAATTTTTAACTCTGCTGCGTACATTACCATCTGCTAGCGAATTTCCATTGCTTTAATTTGTGCACTATCATCTTTAAGCGAATTATTAACGCTTTCTTCCTACATTCTCATCTGTAAGTAAATTTTGTAACACTTTGCTTCCTTTATTTTCATCTGTATCGAATATGTGAATGTTTGCTTCCTACACTCATTTAGAAGCGAATTTTTTAACCTTTACTTCCTGTATTATCATCTGCAAACATATTTTTAATCCATTACTTCTAACACTCATTTTTAAGCGAAATTCAACCGTTTAATGAGTGCAGTTTCATCTACAAACGAAATATCAACCTTTTGCTTCTACTTTCATATACAAGCAAATTTTTAATCTTATTCTTTGTACAGTCTCATCCGCAAGCAATTTTGTAACACTATTTCCTAAACTCACTTTTTCAAGCGAATTCTCATCTCTTTTATTCATGCACTCATCTCTCCAATCGAATATTTAACCTCTTGCTTCTTCCATTCTCATCTTCAAGCGAAATTTTAACCTTTTACTTCCCACACTCATCTAGAAGCGAATTTTTAACCCCTTGTATTCCACAGTCTCGTCTTGAAGCAATTTTTCAACACTACTTCTTCCACTCTCATCTACAAGCAAATTTTTGACCTTTCACTTCCTACATTCTCATCTGGAAGCAAATTTTCAACCCTCTCCTTCGTACACTCTCATCTGGAAGCGAATTTTTATCCCCTTGCATCCTTCAGTCTCGTCTTGAAGCAATTTTTCAACACTAATTCTTCCACTCTCATCTACAAGCAAATTTTTAACCCCTTTATTTCCTACATTCTCATCTGGAAGCGAATTTTCAACCCTCTCGCTTCGTACACTCTCATCTGGTAGCGAATTTTTAACAAGAATAACGACGACAGTGTCAAGGGGAACACACACTCGGGGAGCGCGCCTCGTAATCCGCCCATCCCCCGCGAGGCCGCTCTGTTTGGCTTTACTACTGCTGGAGAAAAGTCGGAGGCGGGGCGGGGTAGGGCGGGACGGGGCCTAGGGGCGTGGAGGCTGCTGGGGACGCGTCAGGAAATGGCCTTCTCTGTATACTTCTGGGGGAGGAAATGAGTGGGCCACGCGAGGACCTGCTGGGTTTTTATTTTGTCGTTTTTTTTGTGTCCATTTGAAGCTACGGATGTTCTTGCTCCTGCTGGTGATAGTTAAGCGATAGATAGGTAGATAGATAGAGTGTGACCCCGACCTCGTTTCTCCCTTCTGCTTCTTTCTCTCTTTCTTTCCTTAATATGAAAAACTCAACAAGACGAGCTACGGATGTTCTTGCTCCTGCTGGTAATAGTTAAAAGATAGACAAATAGATAGATAGATAGTGTGAACTCGACTTCGTTTCTCCACTCCGCCTCTTTCTCTCTCTTTCTTTAATGCCAAAAATTCAGCAAGACGAAGCAGACAAGCAAGCAACGGACTTTTTTGCTCCTGCTGATGATAGTTAATAGGTAGATAAACAGATGGATAGATAGATAGTGACCCCAACCTCCTTTCTCCTCTCCGCCTCGTTCTCTCTCCTTCCTTAATGTCAAAAACTCAGCAAGACGAAGCAGGCGAGCAAGCAAGCGAGGGTCCGTCCAGTATGCTCCCCGTCAGCCCTCCAGCAGCTTTCAGCCTCTCCCTCCCTTCCTGCCTTCCTTCCTGGCCTGCTTGTGGAAGTGGTGCACTCAACGAGGGAGGGAGGGAGGGAAGGAGGAGGGAGAAGAAGGGAATAGGTTGTGAGGGCATTTTGAGTAGGAGGAAGGAGGAGGAGAGAAGGAGGCTGTTGCATGGATTAGCAGAGGAGGGGGAGGAAGAGGAGGAGAAGGAAGAGGGAGAAAGAAGGGAGGTAGAAAAAGGTTGTGAAGGCCTGTTGAGGAGGAGGAGGAAGGAAGGAAGGAAGGAAGGAAGGAAGGAAGGAAGGAAGGAAGCTGATGCAGGGAGTAGGCGGAAGAGGAGGAGGAGGAGGAGGGCGGGAAGGAGAAAGAAGGAAAGCAGAGATAGGCTGTGATGACTTTTTTGGGAGGAGGAGGAGGAGGAGGAAGGACGGAATGAATTAAGGAAGGAAGTTGATGCATGGAGGAGGAGGAGGTTAGAAGAGGAGGAGGAGGAGGAGGAGGAGGACCCGTGCGAGGAATTTTGAACGCCACTATTTTGTGAGGAAATTCTCCGCGTCCAGCCCCGGGGCGGAGGACAAACTTTCGCGAGGGAGTTTTGATGGGCTGCATAACACGGGGTCCAACCGGCGCCCTTGAAAGCCCTCTGAATGCACGGCTGCGAGAGTGTAAGGGATTAAGGGGGATGGGAGGCAAAGGCGAGGATGATGATGGTGGTGATGGTGGTGGTGATGGTGATGGGTGGTTGTGGTAGTGGCGGTGGTGGTGGTACCTTTTTCATGCTCTTAAAGGTATATGGGTAATGGTTCTCCTGCGTGGGTTGTCTTACTGTATCAACCTCTTAAGGGAACATAAAACCAAAGGATTGACTGGCTGGCTTGATGGCTGAATCCGAGGTACTAGATGCTGCATGTGCTCTGGATGGTGTTGGTGGTATTGGTGGTGTAGATAGGGGTGGTGTTGCTGTGGATAGTGTCATGGTGTAGGGCAGTGGCGTGTAGAAGTGTCATGGTGTGGGGCGTTGGCGTGTGTAAATGGAGACTGCCCTTTACGCTTGCATGGTCCAAGGAAGTCCCAGGCGGAGTGCGTACAAAGAATCGTGTGTCACCGCTCGCAATTCTTTTCCTCTGTCTCTCTCTCTTGCAAGCCGGCGGTGCGTGGAGGAGCGGCTGGTAAACTTCACGCGAAAATATTACCCGGCTCTTAAAAGGCCGAGGGAAACACTTGGTCCGGGAAAAATCTGCCAGGAAACATAACACTGGCGCCCCTGATAAACAGAAGCTGAGAGGCGGGCCAAGCTTTTTCCGGCCTCTGTCAAAGTTTGCTTCTTCTTCTCCTCCTCCTGCTGCCCTCCTCCTCTTCCTCGTCCTTCTTCTTCCTCCTCCTAGAGCTTTTTATTTGCCGCTTCCTCTTCGTCTTTTCCTCCTCCTTTCTTGCTCTTTACTTTCCGATTCCTGTTCTTTTCTTTTCCTTCTTTGTTTTTTATTTCCTTTCTGCTCTTTTTCCTCCTCCACTTTCCTTGTTCTCTGTTTCTTTTCTTTTGCTCTTTCTCTTCCACTTTTTTGCTCTTTTCCTTGTTATTTTTTTTATTACCCCCCTCTCCTCCTCCTCATCGTCTTCTTTCTTTTTTTTCTACCTTTTCCGCCTTCCTCTCCTCTTCCTCCTCACACTTTTTATTTTCTTCATCTTTGTCTTCTTCCTCTTCGTTTGTCTTTTCCTCATCCTTTCCTTTTACCACATAACCTCTTCCTCCTTCTCCTCCTCCTCCTTCGCCTTCTCTTCCTCTCATCCTCTTATTGGGGAAGGAAAACAAGGGATGATGATGAAGAGGCTGATGGAGTTTTATAATGAATTTTCACGTTGTTGTCATTATATCCTGATCATCCTTTGCAGTATAGGGTACACATGACGTCACTTGGTACGAAAATTTTGTTACTGTAAATAAGTTACTAAAACTACAGGCTCACGGCGTAGATGGGAAAGTTTTGAACTGGATCAGGGCGTGGCTTAGTGGTAGGAAGCAGAGAGTGCAAATCAATGGTAGGAAATCTGAATGGGGCAGTGTTACGAGTGGAGTCCCACAGGGGTCGGTGCTGGGTCCTCTGCTTTTTATTATTTACATCAATGACTTGGACACAGGAATTAGTAGCGATGTCAGTAAGTTCGCAGATGATACCAAGATCGGTAGAGTAATCCAGTCAGACAGCGACGCTACCGTTCTCCAGGATGAGCTTGACAGACTATATGATTGGGCGAGGAAGTGGCAGATGGAATTCAATGTCGGGAAGTGTAGCATTTTGAGTGTAGGTAGGAATAACCCCTTACACAATTACTCCTTAAATGACGCTCCTCTAAGCAGGTCTGTGCGTTAGAGAGACTTTGGAGTCCTAGTGAGCGCTGACCTTCGTCCTAGGGCTCAATGCATTCAGGCTAAAAATCGGGCAAACAGAGTACTTGGTTTCATATCAAGGAGCGTAAGCAATAGGAGCGCTGAAGCGATCCTCAAACTTTACTTAGCACTAGTTCGACCTCATCTCGATTATGCAGTTCAGTTCTGGTCCCCCTATTATAGAATGGATATCAAGATGTTAGAATCTGTACAGAGGAGGATGACAAAGATGATTCAGGGGGTGAGAAACTTGCCTTATGAAGACAGGCTAAAGCAGTTAATCTACACTCTCTAGAAAGGCGAAGGTTGCGAGGAGACTTGATTGAAGTTTATAAATGGATGAAGGGATTTAATAAAGGGGATGTCAATAAAATTTTGAGAGTGAAAGAGCCAGGTAGGACGCGTGGAAATGGTTTTAAGTTAGACAAATTCAGATTCAACAAAGACATAGGCAAGAATTGGTTCACCAATAGAGTGGTGGACGAATGGAACAAGCTTGGGAGCCATGTTGTTGGTGCCAATACCATAGATACATTCAAGGAGAGGTTAGATAAAGCCATGGATGGTGAGGTAAGGTGGGGTTGAGTGTACAGGAGCTGCCTTGTATAGGCCAACAGGCCTCTTGCAGACTCCTTACGTTCTTATGTTCTTATGTTATTATCACTATCAAAGTATACCTGACCTGATATCTTGTACCTGCCTGCTTATCACCTTCACCTCCATCACCATCATCATCACCAGAGTGTATACCTTATGTTTTCCTCTCACCACCACCACCACCACCACTACCACTATCACCATCATTACTACCATCACTATCACAACCAAAACATCTAACCTAACTTAACATTTTCCCCATACTTTTTTCACCTTCACCATCACCACCATCATTACCAAAATACATACCTTACCTTTTTTCCTCTCCCCTCACCATCACCACCACCACCACCACCACCGTTACCACCACCAAAGCTTCTTCTTACCTGTTCTTTTCCCGTCACGCCTCACCACCACCACCAACAACAACACCTGTCTTCCGTTACCGTCCCCTCGTGCCCAGGTAGATAATTAAGACACCTGCCCCCCGCGTCAACAGGTCCCACGGCGACACTTGTAGCTTTTTGGCCCTCGAGATCACGCCCTCAGGAGACAGCTCAAAGAGGGGTCTGAAGAGGGCTGTGGACGCTTGGTGGAGGGCTCGTGAAAGGTTATCTGGTGTTTGGCGTGTTGTGGCGAGGTGTGAAGGGGACCCAGAGCACCACTAGACTCCTTCCCTTCTCCCCCCTAAGTCCCCAAACACCAGTCCTACCCTTCCTTCTTCCTTGCCCCTTCTACTGCATTTTAACTAAGCCCTCAGACACCTCCACTGCCTTCCCCTCTCCTTACTTCCTCCCACTTTCAGCCACTGCATTCAGCCCTTAGACACCTCCACTTATTTTCTTCCCCTTTCTTTTTCCTTCCTCCACCCACTGCATTTTAATTCTCCTGACACCTCCACTTTCTTCTTCTCTCCTTCCCTTTTTACTGCAAGTCTCCTCTTCTTCTTTCCCTTCTTTTTTCCTCCTTTCCACTATACTTAACCCCCAAACACCTCCCCCCTTCCCTTCCCTTCTTCCCTTCCTTTCCTCGCATCTTTCTTTTCCCTGAAACAAAGTCGCTAAAAACTTCTCCTTGCTTAATATCTCCCGATTTACTTCCTTCCTACTTTCGCTTCTTCCTTCCCTTCCTTCCTTATTTTCCTTGTTCTTTGTTCTCCCCCACCCCAATAATTCCCCATACATAAACCTTTTCTTTGCTCCCCTTCCTTTACTTCCCTTCCCTTCCCTTTCTTCCCTTTCTTCCCCTTCCCTTCCCTTCCCTTCCCTTTCCTTCCCTTCCCTTCCCTTCCCTTCCCTTCTCTTTCTTCCCTTCCCTTCCCTTTCTTCCCCTTCCCTTCCCATCCCTTTCCTTCCCTTCCCTTCCATTCCCTTCCCTTCCATTCCATTCCATTCTACTCCTTCCCCTTCCCCGTCACGTGATCGCCTCCGCGGGTCCTCGGGGGGTGGGTCGATCAGTTTTCGCGGCGGGGGTCGAGGCGCGTCGGGCTGAGCCATTGATCCCTTAAGCTACTTGTTACGTGTACAAAGGGAATGTCTGTCAGCGGCGAGGAGAAAGGCGCCGCCCCCCGCTTCCCCTTGAGTCGCTTTCTGTTGCATGTTGAAGGGGAGTGTGTGGGAGGGCGGGAGGGAAGGGGCTGCCTGTTCATGTTTGTCTCTCTCTTTCTCTCTCTTTTTCTCATGGCTATATGTAGATACACCAAGAAGATGTTATGCTAGAAGTTGAAAAAAATATCGATCATCTCTTTGATATAATTAAGGAAACGAATAAGATGACAGTATGAATGTTGATGAGGATTGTTTTTATTTTTTTCTTGATGGGGAGAGGCTTATTTTTTTCTCTCTTCCTCAGGGTATGATGTAGATCCCTCAAGAAAATATTGTACTAAGACTGAAATAAGTATCGTCACCCATCCCTTCCATTACTACAGAAGAAGAATGATAATAAAAAAGTGTTGTCCATCTCTTGTATACTGCAGAAGACGAGTAACAAGAAGAAAAGAAGAAAACAGATGAAGTAGCAGTAGATAGTGAAGAAGGGAAAATCTCGTGTAATCTTAAAACACTCCCATCATCCCGACCCTAAAAAAAAGAAAAAAGAAAAGAAAACGGAAGTAAAAGGTGAAGTTCCTCCAAGTTGTAAAACCTCGTGCGGGGAAAAACGCGTGAAAATCCCCAAAGAAAACAAGCCACCCACTCTGCCGGCCGCCGCGGGAGGAAGAAAAGTAAAGTTCAGCGTTAGCACCGGAGTCAATGGGACGGCAGAAGTGTGGAGGGGAAATTTGCAGAGAAAGAATAATGATGTTACGCGGCGGGAAGGGTTATCAAGCAGGCATGCAGACAGAGGGACAGACAGAAAAGTAGACAGACAGATAAGAAGACAGGCAGATAGACAGGAAGACAAAACAGATAAGTAGACAGACTGAAAAACAAATAGGCAGAGAGAGACAGAAAAAAAAGCAAGATATAAGATGGAACGTTACGCCAAGGGGAGGGTTATCAAGCGGACAGGTGGACAGACAGACAGACAGACAGACAGATGGACGGACAGGAAAGTAGACAGATAAGAAGACAATCAGATAGACAGGAAGACAAGCAGATAAGTAGATAGACTGAAAAAGAAAGCAAGAGAGGATGGAAGGTAGGTAGACAGAGATGAAGATATATAATTAAGCAGGTAGAGAGGCACATAGACAGGTAGACAGGTAAACAGACAGACAATTAGGCAGATAGGTCGAGAGATAAACAAGTACTGAGATGGTTAAGTAGGTAGACAGGTAAACAGACAGACATATAGACAGACAGATTGGACGATAGGTAGATGGACAGGTGGTCATCTCTCCCTTCGCCACAGCCCATGCATCACAAACACAAACACAACATAATTTCCTATCTGGTCTAAATCCCTTCCCTTCCATGTATCCGCGTCTATGCCTAACCTAACCTAACCTAACCTAACCTTACCGTCCGTCTGTCTGTCTGTCCGTAGCATGAGACAACCCCCCCCCCACCCCACCCCCACCGCCACAACCACCATTTCCCTAACACACACATATATACAGTACACACTCTCTCTCTCTCTCTCTCACTCTCATTCTCTCGTCAGTAAACTGTTTTTGTTCGTCAGACGGTCGCATAATACTTCCCCGCCCTGAGTGTTCCCGCCGCGCCCTGCCTCTCGCTTCGCCGCGGCCCGCTGCCTCCCCCTCACTTTCTGCGTGATTTGTTAGTCTCTCGTCCACGCACCTGCACTTCCTGGCGGCCGGGGAGCTAACTGGCTTGAATATATGTGGAGTTTTTGTCTCCCTGTTTCTGTTTCTATGTGTGTGTCTGTCTCTATTACTTCTCTCTCTCTCTCTCTCTCTCTCTCTCTCTCTCTCTCTCTCTCTCTCTCTCTCTCTCTCTCTCTCTCTCTCTCTCTCGTACTTTTTTTTTTTTTCGTTTTCCCCTCATTAGCTTCGTCTTTATGTCTTCCTTATTCGTTTTATCTCTTATTTTCTCTCTCTCTCTCTCTCTCTCTCTCTCTCTCTCTCTCTCTCTCTCTCTCTCTCTCTCTCTCTCTCTCTCTCTCTCTCTCTCTCTCTCTCTCTCTCTCTCTCTCTCTCTCTCTCTCTCTCTCTCTCTCTTTTCTTCTTCGTCTTTCTGTCTTCCTTATTCTTTATCTCTATTTCTCTCTCTCTCTCTTTCTCTATCTCTCTCTCTCTCTCTCTCTCTCTCTCTCTCTCTCTCTCTCTCTCTCTCTCTCTCTCTCTTCTCTCTCTCTCTCTCTCTCTCTCTCTCTCTCTCTCTCTCTCTCTCTCTCTCTCTCTCTCTCTCTCTCTCTCTCTCTCTCTCTCTCTCTCATGCTTCCTCTCTTCCTTTTTCTCCTGTTTTTCCTTCTCCTGTTTCCGTTCCTATCTCTTACTCTCTTTTCTCCCTTTTTTCGTCTGTCGCTAAATGTTCGACAGATTTTTGTGTTTCTCGGTAACTGGTTTGGAAGATTTGCGTTTCGCTCAATAGATTTAGGGATGTGTTGTTGTTTTTTCTTTATTTTTTTTGTTTACTTAAAAAAATCGTTGACGTTCACCCACCCAAGCATTTAATCACTACCGCACCGCGCGAACACACACACACACACACACACACACACACACACACACACACACACACACACACACCAACAAACAAAAAAGTTGTTTTAGTTAGTTAACGAAAAAAAAAAAAACAATGTAATCTCTCTTGGGTTCAATCTGCTAAATGTCCTTCACAGAAAAAAAAAATAATAGGTAATACAAATAAAAGGTACAAATTCTTTTTTTTTATGTTTTAGGGAAAGTGTTGTATTTGGAGGGGTATCTTGTGTAATGGATATTGTTAGAGCTGATTTTTTTTTACTTTTTACTTTGGGGTTTGTAGTGTTTTTTGGGGGGTCCATTTTTTTCGTATATATATTTTTTTGTGTCCATCGCTGTCGGTAACACACACACAAACACATACACACGTACACCCCACCTACCTCCCCCCAAAACACTTACCCAGTCTCCCCCCTTCCCCCTTCCCAATACACATACACACACGTACACCCCCCTCCCCAACACACACGCCTTTGTCCGCGGCTGTCGTGTAAAAGTGAAGTGAGAATGTCAGCAGCAGGCGGCGGGGCGGACACCCTTTTTATGTGTTGGGTTATTTTTATTGTTATTATTATTATTATTATTATTTCAAACGTATATTTTTTGGACCTGACCCCCGTAGTGTATACAGAGATTGTGTGTGAGTGTATTTTTTCAAGCGCCTCCACCACCACCACCACCATCTACTATACTCATCCCCCCACCATACCCACCTCCGTCCCCTCCACTACCACCACCAGGAAGAATGAAGTGGGAGGGGAGAAGGAAAAATGGGAAGGGGGTGACTGTGGTAGTAGTAATAGTAGTGGTGGGGGTCATAGGAGGGGTGAAAAGGGTATGTGTTGGTAGTGGTGGTGGTGTGGGTGCTAATGGTAGGGGTAGTGTGGGGGGGTCATTGTGGTGAGATGGTGGGGTGATGGTGAAGCTGGTGATAGTGACTGAAAGGGTAGGGATGGTGAAGATAAGAGATAGTGGTAGTAGTGGTGGTTATAGTAGTTGTAGTGGTAGTAGTAGTGGTGGTCGTAGTAGTTGTAGTGGTAGTAGTAGTGGTGGTGATGGTGGTTGTGAAGGAAGAACAATTGGGTAGACGAGGAGCCTTTGTTCTTTGTCACCCTATCCACACACACACACACACACACACACCCTCTCTCACCCTTTTCCTGCTCCTATTTCTCCTCATTCTTGCCCCTTTTTGCCGGCCTGCTGCAGTTTTCTCCTCGTTTCTCTCTTTCTCTTTTTCTCTTTCTTTTTCACGCTTTTTTGTCTGGTTTTCTGTTTGTTAAAATGTGTATATGTCTGTTTGTGTGTGTGTGTGTGTGTGTGTGTGTGTGTGTGTGTGTGTGTGTGTGTGTGTGTGTTGTTTGTGTGTGTGTGTGTGTGTGTGTGTGTGTGTGTGTGTGTGTGTGTGTGTGTGTGTGTGTGTGTGTGTGTGTGTGTGTGTGTGTGTGTGTGTGTGTGTGTGTGTGTGTTTATTTATTCTTTCTTTATGTCTGCCTGTCTGTCTCTTTTTTTTGTTTTTGTTTCTGCCTGCTAGCCTGTCTGATTCAAATATTCTCTCTCTCTCTCTCTCTCTCTCTCTCTCTCTCTCTCTCTCTCTCTCTCTCTCTCTCTCTCTCTCTCTCTCTCTCTCTCTCTCTCTCTCTCTCTCTCTCTCTCTCTCTCTCTCTCTCTTTTTATCCTCCCTCACTCCCTTCATCCTGTTTACCCTCAAGATTTTGCTCTCACTAACATCAAGCTCCCTTATAAAGCATCTAATCGATTTACATTTACCTGCGAATAAGCACCAAGACTTTTCTCAACCTTCATATCGCCTTGAACTTGATCGGGAGAGAGATCCTTGCCATGGGTGACTGAGGTTCGTATACGTGAGGGGAAAAGTTTGTGTTGGGCGGGATTTGCCTGAAGGATTGGGCGGCTTTGGGCGGTTTTGGTGGTTGGAAAAGGTATGGAGGTGGACAAAGAGCTTACCCGGTGTTTTATTCCCCTTACTGACTGCGGGAAATCAATATTGTATCTCGGATTTACGAATAGAGTTTTTGAATAGATTTTTTTGCATGGGGTAAAGGGTCGAGAGGGAGAGAGGAAGGGGGTGAAAGAGAGATAGATAGATAGATATACAGATGGTTAGTTAGGTAGATAGATAGATAGATAGATATATGATTTGAAAGAGAAAGAGAAATATGAAGTAGTTTGAAGGTTATGTAACAATAAAGCGAAGAAATGAAGCAAATAAAAGGCAAAGTAAGGTGTTTTTCTCCCTTTAAGTTATTTCAGTATTCCTTTCGAACCCTCAGTGTCGTTTTCTGTGGACCGGATGCAGCAAAATAAAGAAAATGGGACGCAGGTTGCCCACGAATTTGGAGAAAGTATGAAAATATGCACGGTAATAAAGAGAGAGAGAGAGAGAGAGAGGAAGGGAAGATCAGGGAAAGTTCAATTGTAGGTTCTTTCCCTCCCTTCCTTCTCCCTTCTCTCTCTCTCCCTTCCTCTTCTCTCTTCATTCGTATCCTTCTTCCTCCTTCCTTCCTCTCCTCTGCCTTCTCTTCCCTCTCTTCCCCTCTTCATTTGTTCCCTTCTCCTTCCTTCCTTCCTTCCTTCCTCCCTCTCCTCTCCCCTCTCTCCTCTTTTCATTCGTTCCTTTCTCCCTCATCCCTTCCTCTCCTCTGCCTCCTCTCCCATCCTCCCCCTCTTCAATCGTTCCCTCCTCCTTCCTTCCTCTCTCCTCTCCCCTCTCTCCCCCTCCGCCCTTACTCGTGGATAGAAAATATATAAGGACAAATTTTTCTCGTAATGGTTTGTGTTGGGACGAAAGTTGGTCTTGGCGGGCAATTTATAGTCAGATCCGAGAGTCCGAATCTTGGCCGTACGAGAGAGAGAGAGAGAGAGAGAGAGAGAGAGAGAGAGAGAGGTGGAAAGGGAAAGGCAGAAATAGAAAGGTGAGATAGTGGAAGGACCCGCCATATCCTGTTTTGGCTTTCTGGAGGTGGAGGAAGAGGTGGAGGAGGAGGAGGTGGAGGGAAAGGAGGAGGAGGAGGAGGAGGTGGAGGGAAAGGAGGAGGAGGAGGAGGAGGGTGTTGAGGGGGAGGAGGAGGAGAAACTCACGTTGGAAGTTTAAGAAAAATATTATGTCCTAATTTTAACTTGTATCGTCTCACATTTTTCATTCTTTTTTTATTTTTTTCCTTTCTTTCTTTCTACATCAATTCTTTTCTTCATTTTTTCCTTCCCTTCTTCCGTACCCCAACTTTCCATCCTCCCTTCCTTTCTTCCTTCTTTCCTTTCTTGTTTCTTTTCTTAATTGCATATTTCTTTCCTTCCTTTCTTTTTTTCTTTCTTTGTCTTTCTCTATATCTTTTTTTTCTTTCTTCCTTCCATCCTCGCTTCCTTCCATCCTTTCTCTTCTTCTCCCTTTCTTTTTTTCCGTCCTTCCCTCCTCTCGTTATTCCACACTTCTCTCCTTCAGGTGCAAGAATACAGGTGAGCCAAGCAACCAAGCAACTAATTAACTCTCTAAGGCACCGCTTCACCCTATTAGCTTTCCCGCGTGACAGGTGTATTAAGATGCATTTAGAGATAACAGCTGCACCAAAATAGTACCACCACCACACGTGTTCCTCTATCTACACACAGAGAGACAAGACAGTGTTGCAAGGTGTGTTAATTGGGAGTAATGATGGTGGCTGTAGCGGGGGAGGTATGATCAAAGGGGAACAGCTGATTATTAAACATTGCCATAATTTTACTCTTCATTTGCTTGGTTTTTGTTGGAGTGAGTTAGTGGTGCAGGGCATGTGAGTCTTTTTCCTCCCCTTTCCTTTTTTTTCTCTCTTGTCTCATGTACTTCTTGTTTCTCTTATGTCTTCTATTTTCGTCCTTTATTTTCCATTTTACTTCCCTTTTTTTCAATTTTTATCTTTTAATTTTAACGATTCCTTCCCTTCTTAATGGCTATACTACTTTCACCCCATTCCAACAATCTTTCTTACGTCTTTTTTCTTTTTTTCTTTTTATCCTTCATCACTATCATCGTTTGTTCCCTCGCATTCTTTATTTTTCCTTCATTTCCATCTTTTTTTACGTCTTTTTTCGTTTTTTTTTATCCTTCATCACTATCATCGTTTGTTGCCTCGCATTCTTTATTTTTCCTTCATTTCCATCTTTATTATGTCTTTTTTCTTTTTTTCTTTTTATCCTTCATCACTATCATCGTTTGTTCCCTCGCATTCTTTATTTTTCCTTCATTTCCATCTTTTTTTTTATTTCTTTTTTCGTTTTTTTTTATCCTTCATCACTACCATCGTTTGTTCCCTCTCATTCTTTCTTTTTCCTTCTTTCTTTCCTGCCTTCCCTCTTCCCCTTTCCTCCACGCAAATTATTACTCTTTATCTAGACCTTCCATTATCACCCTTCTCCCATCTCCTTCTTTTATCATCCCCCTGAACCCCTCACTCTATCACCCCAACTGATAACCTCTCCTCTCCCCACAGTCACTTACCATAACCTTCCTCTCCCCTTCCCCTTTCCTTCCCTTCCCTTCCCTTCCCTTCCCTTCCCTTCCCTTCCTCACACAAAGATTCCCCTCTCTACAACACCCCTTCCTTCCCCCACACTACGTCCCCCAGTGCAACACCCCCACCCTTCCCCTCCCTTTCAGTCCCATCCACCCCCCTCTTAGGTCCACCCCATTATCATTTCCCCTCCCCCCTTTCCTCCCCTTCCTTTCCTTACCCCACACTCCCTCCCCCATTTATAACGACCCACCCTGCCCCATCCCTTCAGTCCCATCCACCCCATCATTATTTTCCCCCATGATTTTCCCCTTCCCCCCTTCTCCCCTTCCCTCCTTCCCCCCTTCCCCCCCTTCCCTCCCTTCCCATCATCACCTCACGTTCGCTCTTATCATTCCACGCTCCAAATAGACCCGTAATTTTTCTGTCATTGTAAAAGATTAAAAGCGATAAGAGATAATATTTTGTATTTGTTAGGGCCGGCCGGGCGGGAGAGAGAGAGAGAGAGAGAGAGAGAGAGAGAGAGAGAGAGAGATCAGGAAAGTCCAATTGTTGGTTCTTTCCCTCCCTTCCTCCTATCTCTCCCACCCTCTTCTCTCCTCATTCGTTGCCTTCTCTCTCCTTCCTCTCCTACCTCTCCTCTTCCTCTCCCTCCTTCCTTCCTACATCCTTTCCCTCTTCATTCGTTCTCTTCTCCCTCCTACCTTCCTCTCCTTCCTTCTGCTCCCTCCTTTCTTCATCCTTCCTCTCCCTTGTTTCCCCTTTCTTTGTCTCCCCTCTCCCTCCCCTTCTTCCTCTCCCTCCTTCCTTTCCTTCCTCTTCCCCTCTCTTCTTTCTTCATTCGTTCCTTCCTATTCTCCTCTCCCTCCTCTCCCCTTCCTCTCCCCCTCTGTAACTCCTCATTCGTTCCTCCTCCTCTCCCCTCTACCCTCCTCCCCTCCTTCTCTCCCTCACACCAGCTTGGAATCTACTCGATATTCCGTAGCCTCGATGCGCCCCAGCCGAGGATTTTAAACTCGAAAAAGAAAGGGGGAATATAAAATCAGGCGGGTCTGTGTGTCTGAGCGAGAACTAGGCACACACAGGTAGGCTTAGAGGGGCGATACAGGTGTGGAAAGACAGGTGGGCAGACAGGTGGAGTGGAGTGGAAGAAGTGCGTGAGATTTTTTTCCGTGGGAGTTTTTTTTTGTGTGTGTTGGAAATATAGTCTGTGAGGGCAAGAAGTGTTATATTTTTTTTCTTTTATCGGGTGAGAAAAAATGTGGCCCCGGGCAGAGGAGGGAAAGGGAGAGAGGGGAGGAGGGATGGACTTCGGAGGAGGAGGAGGAGGAAGAGGAAGAAGGAGGAGGAAGAGAGGGGAAGGTGAGCGCTAACCAAACAAATGTGTAATCACAATTTCAATCTCGACCGACCTCGCGGGGGAAGGAGGAGGAAGAGGAGGAAGAGGAGGAGGAGGAGGAGAAAGAGAAGGAGGAGGAGGCTGTAGTATTAAAGGCGGTGCGAATATTGGGCGAGCTGCATTTGATTTTGTTGTTGCTGTTGTTTTCTTTATTGTTGTTGTTGTTGGTGGTGGTGATGGTGGTGGTGGTGGTGGTGGTTATAGTGGTGGTGGGAAACGTGTCTGTAAATGAGGTTGTGATATTTGATGTTAGTGGAGGGAGTAGGAGGAGGAGGAGGAGGAGGAGGAGAAGGAAGAGGAGGAGGAAGAAGAATCGACTCTGAGGGAAAAAAATCAAATTGGACAACACGGAACAAAGAAAATATAGAAAGAAAAATAAAGGAAGAAAACGTGAAGGAAGTAAGAAAGAAAGAAGAAGGAAAACAATAAGAAGGAAAGAAGGAAGAAGAAAGGAAGGAAGAAACAGAGAAAGAAGCATGACA
The DNA here is from genome assembly GCF_024679095.1 of Eriocheir sinensis. Taxonomy (NCBI): domain Eukaryota; kingdom Metazoa; phylum Arthropoda; class Malacostraca; order Decapoda; family Varunidae; genus Eriocheir; species Eriocheir sinensis. The sequence goes on along the minus strand of NC_066547.1, from coordinate 3,239,914 downwards.
CAGGAGAACGTAGGAGAATAGGGAGAGGAAGAAGATATTGGTGCCGGGAATAGTAGTAAACGCAAGACTGGGGAAGGGAATGGCAGGAACAGTGTCTGACAAATGAAAACAGTGAGGCAGGAAGAAGGGAATGAATGAATGAAGGGGCAGGCGTAGGAGGCGTAAGTGAGGAAAGAAAGAGGGAAGCAAGGAAATGGGGGAGGAGATAGGAGAATAGAATGCAGGAAGGAAGGAATGAAGGGGGTAGGAGTAGGAATATATGATGGGAGGGAAACTAGGATAAGGGAGAGTAGGAAGAGAATGTGAGGCAGGAGGGAGGGAATCAAGGGAGAGAAGGGGCATCAAAGAGCAACATGAACTTAGAAACTCGTCATCTATGGGGTTGAATGTCTTGAGCGCTTGGCAGATGAAACAACTTAGATAGAAACACGTTGAGTTGGGCGGAGAGTGTAAATAGGGTAAAGGGAAGTACGGTAGCATCGAAAATTAGCATAAAACTTTAAAATCATTACCTAAAACAGGGCGAGTCGGGTCATTTTATTGATGTCTGACTGAGGGAAACGCCAATACAGAGCATGTTAGACTAAGCCAGTGGGTCAAAAGGAGTGTACTGGAAAAGATAAGAAACATGGAAGCTTGGAAAATAACTATCTGATATATAAGGTAAAAATAAATGATATAAAAAATGAGACTTAGTGAAAGGTAAAAACAGACGAAGAGAATCACCTTGCAACCTTGAAACATAGGAAAACTTTGGTGTTTCTCAAGGGTAAACAACACTAGAGAAACAACAAAGACCCCTCAAGACCCTAGAAAGAGAAGGGAGGAGGCTGATGGTGATGATGGTGAAGAAGAAGGGGAGGGGTAGGAGAGGAGAAGGGGAGAGGAGGAAAACAAGAGGGCGAGGGGCGAGAAGGGTAAAGAGGAGGGGAAATGGAACAAGAGGGGAAAGGAGCGAAGGGGAGGAGGGGAGGAGGAACAACAGGGGTAAGGAATGGAGGGGAGGAGGAGAGGAGGAACAGGGGTAAGGAACGGAGGGGAGAAGGGGAGGGGGAACAAGGAGGGCGAGAGGGGTAAGGACCTGAGACGGCAGACGAGGAGTGTGAGAGCCTAGCCTTGGTTCGCCAGGCGTGTCTGCGTAGGGTCTCTGTAGCTCGTTGGGGGAATTTATTTAGCTGTGAGTGGCGTTAAGAGTGGGATCCTGTGAGGTAGGAAGAGAGGGAGAGCAGGGGAAGGGTGAGGGAGGGGGTGTAAGGTAGGTTAGAGAAGGCTTAACACAGGAAATCGGTGAAGTGTATAGTATTAGATTAGGTGTAGTTGTAGTAGTAGTAGTAGTAGTAGTAGTAGTAGTAGTAGCAATAGTAGTAATAGCAGTAACAGAAGCAGCAACAGTAGTAGCAGTAGTAGTAGTAGTAGTAGTAGCAATAGTAGTAATAGTAGTAACAGAAGCAGCAACAGTAGTAGCAGTAGTAGTAGTAGTAGTAGTAGCAATAGTAGTAATAGTAGTAACAGAAGCAGCAATAGTAGTAGTAGTAGTAGTAGTAGTAGTGGTAGTATGTGGTAGAGGAGGAGGAGAATGGTAAGGAGTAGGAGTAGAAGGAGGAGTAAGAGAACGGTTAGGAGTAGGAGGAGTACGAAGGTGTGGTAAGAGGAAGAGGAGGAAGAAAAGGAGGGTTGGGAGTAGGAGCAGGAGTAGGAAGAGGAGGTGAAGGAGAACGACTAGGAGGAGGAGGAGGAGGAGGAGGAGGAGGAGGAGGAGGAGGAGGAAGAGGAGGAGGAGGAGCAGAGAACCAAACCCATCGAACTCCCATACAGGAAACGCTCACTGATTTACGTAACAAGTAGTCCGGGGAGTAAAAAAAAAAGCTTAATTAATGTTTTCCTCCCTCTCCTCGCTTCCCTGTCGGCCCCTTTCCCTTTCGCTCCCCTTTGGCGGCGGCTTCGGTAGCGGTGGGAGCGGCGACTTTGGTCCTGTGTCGCCTATCGCTTGGGTGTCGATGGTGAGGACTCAGCCGTCATGCCAGCACCTCATACACTGGGTACTCAATATTAGGCGATGATTATGGTGTGTGTAGCGTTGTTAGGGTGGGGAAAGGGAGGAGATAGAGAGAGCTAGTGGTGGATGGAGAAGGGATAGAGTGTACGGGAACTAGTAAGAAATTGAGAGCATTAAAGAACAGAAAAGCAAAGAAGGGAGGGAAGGAATAAGTAAAGGAAGGGATTAGACAGGGAAGGGATAGAAGGAAATGGAAACAAAATTAATGATGATAGAACAGTCAAGAGAGTGGATGAGGAAAGGAATGAAGAAGAGAAAGGTAGGTGGACGTAGGGTGAGATAGCACTGGAGGAAAGGCTAGAAAGAGGAGGATGAGGAGGAGGAGGAGGGATAATAGTGCGTGGGTAGTAGAAAACGGGGAGAAAGTGGAGAAAGGAACGGGTCAGGGTGATGAGAGAGAGAGAGAGAGAGAGAGAGAGAGAGAGAGAGAGAGAGAGAAAAGAGCTCCCGTGCATGAAAATTAAGAATCAGATCCTCTTGTATGCGGCATCGGATTCAATTATACTTTTTTTCCCCGGCGAAGAATCGATTTTTCGGGAGCACGGAAGACTAACTTTTTTTCATTAGGGTGATTAGCTTAGCGTCCTCTTCCCTCCTCCCCTCCCTCCCTTTCCTTCCCATTTCCTTTCCTTTTTCTCCCCCTTTCCCCTCCATCCCGCCTAAGCCACTTAAAGAGAAAGGGGAAAGAATAGGGACGCAAAATTTCTTCTTCTTTTGAATGGGAAAGGGAAAGGTGAAGGTGCGCGTGGCTCCGGTGCTCATCTCCGTTACATTAGCTAGCATAGGGATAGGAACATAAGGAGGAGGAGGAAGAAGAAGAAGAAGAGGAGAAAGAAGGGAAGGGACAATGGAAGGAGGAGAAGGAGAAGGGATGGAAGAAGGAAAAGAGAGAGGAATAGGAACATGGGAAGGAGGAGAAAGATGAGGAGCCGGAGGAGGAGGAGGAGGAGGAGGAGGAGAAGGATAAGGAATGGGAAGAGGAGGAAGAGGGATACAAACAGGGGAAGGTGAAGGAGGAAGAAGAGAAAAAAGGAGGATGAAAGATAGGAACAGGGGAAACAAGAGAAAGAGGAGAAGGAATGGGAATGGGATAGAAGGTGAACAAGAGTCGCCTTTTGGGATGCTCAGCTTGAAGTTTTTTTTTTTTTTTTTTGTATACTAAAATCTCCATCACACACTTTATGCATTTCCGGGGTGTGGCGCCGGTGAGGGAAAAGTATCTTGCAACAACGCCCGAGGATAGTAGCCAAGCACTCTGGGGGAGGAAAGGAAGGTGAGAAAAGACTTGGGAGGAGGAGGAGGAGGAGGGAAAGAGGAGGGATGGGAACTGATGAATGGAGAGACTTAGGAAGGGAAAGAGGAGAAGGAGGGATAGGAACAGGAGGAAGGGAAAGAAGAGGGATGGGAACTGAAGAATGGCGAGACTTAGGAAGGGAAAGAGGAGAAGGAGGGATATAAAAAAGAGGAAGAGAAGGAGGAGGAAGGGAAAGAGGAGGGATGGAAACTGAAGAATGATGAGACTTAGGAAGGGAAAGAGAAGGAGAGATAGGAACAGGAGGAAGAGAAGGAGGAGGAAGGGAAAGAGAAGGGATGGGAACTGAAGAATGGAGAGACTTAGGAAGGAAAGAGAAGGAGAGATAGGAACAGGAGGAAGAGAAGGAGGAGGAAGGGAAAGAGAAGGGATGGGAACTGAAGAATGGCGAGACTCGGGAAGCGATTGAGGAGAAGGAGGGATAGGAACAGGATGAAAAGAAGGAGAAGGGAGGGAAAGAGAAAGAGGAAGAAGAGGAAAAGGGAACGTGAAAGAATTAAGAAGAATAAGGTAACGAAAATATGGAAAGAGAAAAAGGGGAGGGGGAAAAGGAGACATAAAAAGGATTGAGAAGGAGAATAAAGAGACGAAAACAGAAGAAAGAGAAGAAAAAAGAACCTGAGACTGACGGAAGAAATTTAAAGCGAAAACATTCACCCCCAAAATAACTAACTTCATTTACCTTCCTCCTCCTCCTCCTCCTCCTTCCTCCTTCCTATGTTTCTATTCCTCTTCCTCCTTTTCCCATTCCTCTTCCTTCTCCTCCTCCTCCTCCTCCTTTTTCTCATCCTTCTCCTCCTTCCCATGTTCCCATTACTTTCTCTCTTTCTCTCTTTCTCCTTCCATTCCTCCTCCTCCTCCTCCTACTTCCCCTGTCCCTATCCTTCTTTCTCCTCTTCCTTCTCCTCCTCCTCCTCCTCCTTATCCTCCCTTCCCTTTTTCTTTGTCCTCTCCCAGCACACCTATTTACTCCCTATTTCCTCCCCTCTCTCCCTTTCCCTCCTTGTCCTCACCTGGTAGCCACAACAATGGATTTACGAGTTCGAGCATCTGTAGTTAGTTAGCGCAAAGACTTTACAGGTTCCACTTACTGATACAGGAAATATAAAAGAGTTACTAGAGGAAGAGGTGAAGGGAATGGTGGACGGCTGTTGTTGTTGTTGTTCTTTCGTATTTTTTCCTTCTTGTTCATGGTCTTGTTCTTGTCCTTATTCTTCTTGTCTTTCTTCATGTTCTTGTTAATGCTCGTCTTCTTCCATATTATTATTATTATTATTATTATTATTATTATTATTATTATTATTATTATTATTATTATTATTATTACTGTTTTATTATCAATGGTATTAATTAATGTTTTTTACTCTTTTACAGGTAAGGAAAGGAGTGACTGAGCGCCTATTTCTGAACACCCAGGTAAGGAGGAGGAGGAGGAGGGGGTGAAGGAGGAGGAGGAGGAGGAGGAGGAGGAGGGGAAGGGCGCTGGTGCTGGTGGCGTGCTGGGAGGCGCCTCCGCGGGGTTATCAGCGGCGGGGCGTTCTGAAGGCGGGTATTTATAGCCTCGCGAACCGCTTCCTGCGCTGGCCCGGCCCTTGAGAACGATTCCGGGGCGAGGCTGACGAGGAGGAGGAGGAGGAGGAGGAGGAGGGGTGGGAGGAGGAGGAAACAGGAAGATGAAAACGGGGGAGCCAAGAGCGGGGAGTCTGATAACGGGGGCAGAAACGGGAGGTGAGAACACGGAAAAGGAAGAACAAAGAAGAATCAAAACAGAATAAAAACAACAGAATAGAACAAAATAGAAGAAAAATGAGTGTAAGAAAAGGACTACAGGAGGAAGGGTATTGGGGATAAAGGGGAGATAAGGAAGAGGGAGAAAACTGAGGGGGAAGAACAAGACTCATGAAAAGGGAGCGAGAATAGGACAGCAAGAATTGAAAGGGGATTAAAAACGGGTGATGAAATGAATGAAAAAAAAAGAATTAAGGGTTAGAAATGAAGGGTAAAAAATGAAGGGTAAGAAAAATGAAGGGTAAAAAAGAAAAGGCTTAAAAAGAAAGAGGGAGAGAGAGTGTACAAAGATGGCATAAAAACTACGTAAACTGAAAATCAAAGAACTGTGTGTGCTGTATGTATAATAACCTCTGTATAATGCATGGATAAAGAATTCTGTATACTGTATGAAAAAAAAATGGCCACCTGAGTTATATAATTGACTACCAAAAATCGATCACTTGCAAAGTACATCAGAAAACAGTACACTCCACCGTGATTCAATATTTCCGAACGCTCAGATTTACCTTCAAGATATATTTCATCGCTAACAATTCCGTAATACTTAAGTGATTACGAAATAACTGAGTTGAAATGGACGACTAAGAAGCGGTCAGTTCCAAAATACTTAAGAAAACACAAAAATCCGCCATGATTTATTATTTCCCAACGCTCAGATTTTCTTTCAAGATATATTTCATCGCTAACAATTCCGTAATACTTAAGTGATAACAAAATAACTGAGTTGAAATTGACGACTAAGAAGCGATGAGTTCCAAAATACTTAAGAAAACACAAAAATCCGCCATGATTTATTATTTCCCAACGCTCAGATTTTCTTTCAAGATATATTTATCGCTAACAATTCCGTAATACTTAAGTGATAACAAAATAACTGAGTTGAAATGGACGACTAAGAAGCGATGAGTTCCAAAATACATAAGAAAACACAAAAGTCCGCCATGATTTATTATTTCCCAACGCTCAGATTTACCTTCAAGATATATTTCATCGCTAACAATTCCGTAATACTTAAGTGATAACGAGGCTGCTTGGTTCATGAATACTCAACTACCCGTGAAGCGCATAACATTACAACGTCATTTTGGGAGCGTTTACCATAACTGAGTGCGCAGTAATGGCGGTTCGGTAATACGTTAAGTGGCTGGGTATTGAGGATAATTTAAAAGGACTCAACCGCCCGGAAAATCGTGATGGTCCAGAAATACATAAGTGGGTGCGAAGTAATGCAATTTTCTATACTTAAAAAACTGGTTATTGTTGGCCTGAGGAAGGAGCGGAGGATTGTTGTGTTGTTTGCTTTCTCGAGTTGTGTTGCTGCAAGGGGAAGAGGTTGAAGTGCGTATAGTGTTAGTGTTAGTTGAAGTAGTGTTGGATAAAAAGGTGTTGGGTGAAGTAGTGTTGTCTGAAGTAAGTGTTAGTGTTATGTGAAGCGTGAATACAAGGAGCTGAAAGGCACGTAAATGGGGAAACAAAAGTCGTTGATAAGAACAAAGAAAGAGTTCATTAAGGAGATAAGGAAGAGGGGAGACTTGAGAGAATGAGAAAGAGAAGGAGAGAGAGGGAGAGGGAGAGCGAACGCGGAAGACGAGGAGGAAAAGGATGAAGAGTAAGAAAAAAGAAAAGAAGGAAAAAAACAGGAGTCGGTGGAGGAAAACTAACGAAGAGGAGGAAGAGGAAGAGGAGGAGGAGGAGGAAAACTTATCTAACGGATGAATGAGTGTGGAGGGAAAGGAAGGAGGAAAGGAAGCGAGTTAAAGATAATATGCGAGAAGACGAATTTATGGCTCATAGAATAATTAAATATGTGTCTGTATGTATGTTGGAATGTATGTATGAATGAATGTTTGTGTGTATGTGTATGTGTGTATGGGCCTTCCTGTTTCGGCCACGCCCCTTTTCCGCCCCCCCATCACCCCCCTAGCCCCCTCTCCGCCCCCCCTAACTCACCTGGGCGTGTAAACAAACGTCGCAGGTCCGTCTCAGGTGCTTAATGAGAGCCTCGATAAGACGGGTTTTGCTCCGCCTCGCTTGGGTGAACGCCAGCGACGAAGGTAAACAGTCTACTCCCATTTGCATACCTATTAGACATCGCTGCTTATTTTCTGTTCATTTTAGTAAAGTCGTTTATCATTATTTACTGTGCATCCATTAGTCACTTCTTTCCTTCTGTTTTTAGTCGAATGTGGTATTTTTTTCACTTTTCAGCTCTGCAAGTATCTGTTTAACCATTCATTAGATTTTACTTCCATTTTCTCCACATTCAAATCCTTTACTATTTTCTACTATATAATCATTAGTATTGACCCTTCCTGTCTTTTATTATTAACCTCGTATGATATTTTTCCCCTTTTTAAATCTGTAACCATTAGCCTCGATTCTATAACCATCAGATTTTTTTTTTTAATTTTCAGTTCCACAAATATCTGTTTAACCATTAAATTTTACTTCCATTTTATCCCCATCCAAATCGTTTAACACTTTCTACTATATAGCCATTAGTAACTCCTTTTTTTCTTCTATTTTTAACCTCGTATGATATTTTCCCCTTTTTAAATCTGTAACCATTTGCCTCGATTCTATAAACATTAGATATCAGTCCTGTTTTCTGCCCCTTCAAGTTGTTTACCATTATCTAAAGTACAATCATTAGTAACCTTTTTTTTATATTTCCGGTCTCATATGCTATTTATTTACTTTTGATTGTCATGCCATTGATTTATCTGTATTTTTGTAGTCGTATTTGGATTCGTTATAGAGAACACTGTGATTATATTTTTTCCAGATTTGATAGACACTAGATGATCTTATTTTGCCATTTATTTCAATATTACTCGCTTTCCCATTTCTCTTTGTTCCACTTTATCCTCTTAACTTTTATTACACATCCGAATTCCTCATCAAATCACAATCTAAATCATTGCTATATTATTTTCTCTTCTTTTTCATCGTTTTCATGGCTTTTCTTCTATTTTTAACCTGCTATTTTTCCCCTTTTAAATCTGTAACCATTTGCCTCGATTCTATAACCATTAGATATCAGTGCTGTTTTCTGCCCATTCAAGTTGTTTATCATTATCTAAAGTACAATCATCAGTAACCTTTTTTTTTATATTTCCGGTCTCATGCTATTTTTTTTTTACTATTGATTGTATTAATTTCTTTACATATTTTGTCCTTACTTTCAGTCTGTCAATCACTAAAAAAAATATCTGCCTGTGCAATTCAATACTTCTCCGATTTCCTGCTTCAATCACCTCTCTCTCTCTCTCTCTCTCTCTCTCTCTCTCTCTCTCTCTCTCTCTCTCTCTCTCTCTCTCTCTCTCTCTCTCTCTCTCTCTCTCTCTCTCTCTCTCTCTCTCTCTCTCTCTCTCTCTCTCTCTCTCTCTCTCTCTCTCTCTCTCTCTCTCTCTCTCTCTCTCTCTCTCTCTCTCTCTCTCTCTCTCTCTCTCTCTCTCTCTCTCTCTCTCTCTCTCTCTCTCTCTCTCTCTCTCTCTCTCTCTCTCTCTCTCTCTCTCTCTCTCTCTCTCTCTCTCTCTCTCTCTCTCTCTCTCTCTCTCTCTCTCTCTCTCTCTCTCTCTCTCTCTCTCTCTCTCTCTCTCTCTCTCTCTCTCTCTCTCTCTCTCTCTCTCTCTCTCTCTCTCTCTCTCTCTCTCTCTCTCTCTCTCTCTCTCTCTCTCTCTCTCTCTCTCTCTCTCTCTCTCTCTCTCTCTCTCTCTCTCTCTCAACCTTCAACTCCTGTCCCTCTCCATCATCATTCCTCGTCTATATCCTGCTTCCCTTTCCCTCGCTTAATCCTCTTTTTTTAATTCCATATCCTGCTAACTGTTCTTCCCCTACCTACCTACGTCCCATATTTCGGTTTTCCGTTCGTTCTTTCATACATTTATTTATTTCATCTTTTATCTTTTCTTTTCTTGTTCGTTTCGTCATGTCTTCCTTTCGCAATTCCTTCTTTTTTTTGTATTTTTTCTTCCATTTTTCTTTCATTCTCTCTTTCTGCATTTATTATTTTCTTTCTTCTTTTATGTTTTCTTCCTTCCTTGCTTCCTTCTTTCATTCCCTCTTTTATTATCTTTCCTATCTCACTTTCTCGATTCCTTTTTCCTTCCTTCCTTCCTTCCTTCTTTGCTCATTTCCCTCCTTCCTTCCTTTGCTTGCCTCCTTCCTTACTTTCTTCCTTCCTTCCTCTGTTTTCTTTATTTCTTTATTCCAGTATCGTTTCCTCCTTTCTTCATCAATTTTTATTCCTTATTCCTCCTTCCCCTCCTTCCTTCTTTCCTTCCTTCCTTCCCTCTTTCTTTTACACTTTCTTTCCTCCCTCCCTTCTTTATTTTATCTCGCACCTCTCCCTCTCTTTCCCTCTCTCCCTCCCACCCCTCACCTATCCCCTAACACAGGTATACATTTACATATTCTCCTGCGCCTCCCAATATAGCAAGTCGTTCATCCCCATTTCTCTCCCGACCCCTTCCTCCGCCCCTTCCTTAGTGCCCTTCATTTGTTTGCCCTTCCCATGTTTTCCCCATCGGCATGACCGGACTTCTCTTCCAGTGTGATCTGAATCCGTATTGCAATTTCCTCCCTTCTTCCCCCTCTTCTTTTATTTTTCTCGCTGCTCTCCTCTGCTCTCTCTCTCCCCTCTCTTCCCTCTTGTACCGTCTGTCTCTCTCGCGCTCGCTCGCTCTCTCTGTCTCTGTCTGGATGTGTGTTTGTGTGTTGGTTGGTATGTCTGTGTTTCTGTGTCTGTGTTTGTGTGTGTGTGTGTGTGTGTGTGTGTGTGTGTGTGTGTGTGTGTGTGTGTGTGTATGTGTGTATTACTGATTGGTGTTTTTTTCAGTTTTATCTAATTTATTTTCTTCATTTTCATTTTTTCCTAATTTTCATATTTTTCCCATTTTTTTCATTATATTTCCTACTTTTCTTTCTCTTTTTGTTGTTGTTATTGTTTGTTTCATCTTCTCTTCTTCCTTCATTCCTTATTTCCTTTCTTACATTTTTCTTTTCCTCTCTCTTTCGTTCTCTCTATTTCCTCCTTCCTTTATTTATCTCCCTCCCTCTCTCTCTTTCTCCCTCCATCATTTGTTTAAAAAGTACCATCATCTCCCCTCATTTAGCTTTAGCCTATATCTCCTGCTTCTCTTTCTCTTATCTTCTCCCTTCCTATCTGTCTCTCTTAACTCTCTCATTCTGCAGCCACTATAATTACCTCCTCTTAGCATTCTCTTCATGCTCTACCTTTATTTTTTCAACTCCTTCCCTCCTTTTCGCGGATTTCCCTCTTTTATGTGTTTTCCTCTTCCTCTCCCTTCCTTCCCCTCATGAGCTCGGTGTTTAAGTTATCTCCAGCCCCTTCCTCATAATTCTTCCCCTTTTGTTTGTTATTTTACGTTTTATTCCTTATTAGTCACCTCGTTTTCCGTCTTTCGTTCTTCTTCATGAAAAATTATTCCTTGGTGCTCATATCTTGTTAATATTACGTCTAACTTTACCTTCGCTTCCTATTTATATTCTTCTTCCTCTTCCTCTTTCTCGTCCGCCCTCAAAATTAATATCTAGGGATCGTTCTTCCCCTTAACAGTCTTCCATTACTCCCTGTTCCCTTTTGTTCATGTCCTCCGCTTCCTGTAACTTATATTTCTCATCATTCTCCTCCTCCACTTCCTTTATACATTGCTCTTCTCCTTCAGCATTATTTCTTTACCTTTTCTCATTTATCTTATCTCTGTATACTAATCTATTGATCTTCGCTTGCTTCTCCTCCATCTTGTAATTATATTCTCTTAATCTTCTTTTTCTTCTCATTTATCTTCTCTCCTTCCTATTTATTCATCTTTTCTGCTTCCTTTTCCTCCATCTTGCTAATTTATTCTCTCAGCCTTAATCTTTTTCTTCTCATTTTCCTCCTCCGCTTCCTTACTTATCCACTTCTCTGTCTCCTTCCTTGCAAACTGAATCTTTTTAACCATCTCTTTTTTCTCAATCTCCTCCTCTTCCTTCTTCGCTACCTTGTAAACTGATCTTTCTTAGCCATCTTTCTTCTATCTCTTTCTTCTTATTCGTCGCCTCAACCTTCTACTCATTCATCGTCTCTTGCTTCTCCTCCACCTCCCAAAATGTTTCTTATATTCATCGTTCTTTCTTCAACATTATTCCTTTACCTTCTCTTCCTTCTCGTTCTTCTCCTACGCTTCCTACTTATTAATCTCCTCCGCTTCTTACTTATTCATCTCCGCTTCCTTCTCCTCTATCTCGCAAAATTAATCCCAGAACCTTATTTTTCGTCTCATATACTCTCTCCTTTTCCTTTCCCATATTGCATCTTTTTCTTCTCATTCTCCTCCGGTTCCTTCTCCTCCACCTCGCAAAATGATTCCCTTTACCCATCCTTCTCTTCTCAATCTCCTTCTCTTCCTTCTTCTCTTCCTTGCATAGCCATCTTTCTCCTATCGTTTCTTCATATTCGTCTCCTCAACCTCCTGCTTACTCACCTTCTCCGTTTCCTTCTCCTCCTATCTCACAAAATGATTCTCCTTAACCATCCTTTTCTTCCCGATCTCCTCCTCTTCCTTCTTCTCTACCTTGCATAGCCATCTTTCTCCTATCGTTTCTTCTTATTCGCCTCAACCTCCTACTTACTCACCTTCGCTTCCTTCTCCTTCAGTTCGCACAATGATTCCCTTTAACCATCGCTCCCGCCGCCCGCTAATCGCTCGTTTGTCAGTCGGTCTGCCACGCCTCGCCTACCGATCACGAGCCCCCTTGTAATCCGGCACCACGGGGACGTAGGAAAAGGCGAGCCCCTGTGATGTGTGGTCCCGGCCTCGTCCTGAATCATTCGTCCTCCCCTTGTGGTCTTAGGTTATGGCTGTCCAGGTCTTTGCGGGTTGTAAGGATTATTAGTGGGAGAGTTGAGGGTAATTAAGGGAGGTGGAGGTTGTGTGAGGTGATGTTTAGGGGTGTCAGGAGAGAGAGAGAGAGAGAGAGAGAGAGAGAGAGAGAGAGAGAGAGAGAGAGAGAGAGAGAGAGAGAGAGAGAGAGATGATTCTGTGCTGTATTTATTTTTTTGGAGTCTAGTTTTTATATAAATTTTCGCTGTGTTTCCGGTGTTCGTGTTTTCAGTGTTCTCCCTTTTTTATTGTTGGTGTTTTAGTTCTTTTTTTATGTTACTTGTTGTTAGTGTTGTTGTGGTTCGTCTTCTTGTTTTTGTCCTTTTCTTTTCTTTCATTTATTATATTTGCTCTTCTTGTTTTTTGCATTCCTTCTCCCTTTTTTCATTATATTCTTTCTTTTTATCTGCTTCCTCATCTCGTCTCTCTTCATCATCTTCCTCATCTTCTTTCCTTTCTTAACCTCTTCCTTCTCCTCTTCTTCCTCCTCTCCCTCACAATCTCGCACTGCTGACCCGTTTGCCGAAGAAGAAGAAGAAGAAAAAAAAAAGAGTTCGAGGAGGAGCCTGAACGTTAATTTCCTGCCGCGCCTCGCCGGAAAAGTGTTGAGGAGGCGTGGCGAGGTGCGGGGGAACTTATCTTTGCCGAGGAGCGCCGCGATTGCCTGGGGAAGGAGGATCGTTTCTGGCGGCGAGGTGGCGAGGTGGCAATCAGAGGAAAGGAGGTGGAGGTGTAGGCAGGTGGAGATAAAGGTAGAGGTGCTCACAGGTGGTGGTGGTGGAATGGTGAGGGTGGTGGTGGGTTCTGGTAGAGGATATGGAGGTGGATGTGAAGGTATACTAAAGGCGGTGGAAGACTAAAGGGGTGGAGTTAATGTAGGTTCACAGGTGGAGGTGGAATGATAATTGTGGTGGCATGAATCAAGAGGTCAGGTCAGGTGGAGAAGATGATAGAGGTGGTGGTGGAGGTGGTAGTGAAGTGGTGATAGAAAAGTGACTCGGGGGAAAGATTGAGGGGGAAGAGGAAGTGGAGGTGGAGACTTGTAGCATTGGTATGGAAGTGGGGATATTGTGATGGTGATGTTGGGAAGGATGTGCAAATTGTGGAGGTAGAAAGAGTAATGGTGATGAAATGGAGAATGTATTATAGTGGAAGGGGTACAGGGATAGAGTAGGGGAGAAAACAGGAGAAAGAGGACTGGAGAGTAATAAGGCGATGATGGTCGTGGCGGTGGTGGTGGTGGTGGTGGTGACGGGGAGATGATTCATATGCATCACCGTCTGGCACATCCGCGTCTCCACCGGTCATCCCTTTTCCCCTTTTTTTCTTGATGATGACAAATGGTGACAGGAAATTCGGTTTAGGGGGAGCCAGACCTAGTTCACGGAGAGAAAGAGGGACAGAGAGAGAATGGGAGAGTGGGAGGGAGAGGGAAAGAGAAAGAGGGAGGGAGATACAGAGTGGGAGAGAAAGGAACACACCGCCGCATTCATTCACTCTCCTCGCATATCTTTCCTCCCATGTAAAAAGAAAGAAAAAAAAGTAAGCCTGAATTGGGATCGGGAAAGCCAGGAGGTCAATTTCTGCAGGTCTGACTGGCGAGGGACGGGTAGTTATGAGGTGTTGCTGTGAGATAGTAAGGTCAGTGGATGAGAGTGAAGGAGGAGGAGGAGAGAGGAGGCCTGGCAAGCTGAGTGGGTAGGTGTGAGGGAGGACATGAGGGAGGAGGAGGCGAAGGGAAGAAGAGAAGGCGGTAAGCTGAGTGGGTGGGTGGGTGGGTAGGGTAGGGTTGAGTGGGCGAGCGAGGCTGAGGGGGTAGCGTGGGGTGAGATGGAGTGGGTGTGGTGGATGGGTAGGGTGGAGTGGGTGAGGAGGTGTGTTGGTGGGTGCTTGCTTATCTGCACTTTATGGGTGGGCGCCTCAGCCTCGTCCTTCACCGACACAAGCACCGCAAAATTTTCTCATTCCCTCTCTCTCTCTCACACTATCTCACACACACTCTCTCACATTCTCGCTCTCTCTCCCTGCGGCTGGACACACTCTCCCCGCGGTCTGTCTGGGTAAAGTCTGCGGTGGAATAAGAAAATGCCGAGAAATGAGATGACCACCGCAGGCATAAGAAAGAAGAGAGAAGTGGAGAGGAGAGCAGGAGATGAAAGAACGAAGAGGAAAGCAGAAAAGGGGAAGAGAAGAATGGAGAAAGGAGCAGGAGTAGAGAGAAGTGAAGAGAAAAGAAGAAGAGGAGAGGAGTGAAAGGAGAAAAAGGGAAGATGTTAAGAACTTCAATCAGCTCTCAGTCACGTCTCGTCATGTCTTGCCTTGTCTAAACTTGTCTCAATTTCTCCTATACGTTCCCCTTCAAGCAAAAATAGAAAAGAAAACAATAAAAGGAATGCAGAATCACCATAATAATAATAATAATGATAATAATAATAATAATAATAATAATAATAATAATAATAATAGCAATATATGTTTTCGAGTCACGCATATTTTCGAGTCCCACAAGTCAGACGGAAATGAGTGTTCAGGCCGCACTATAAAAGCCCCGTCGCCGCTATACTTTGTTCCAGGCAGAATAATTAAAGCCATTTGTCAGGTGTCTTTGTCGGCAGTCCCTTTGTATAACGGAACGAACAGCCGCCAGGGGGTGATGAGTGCCCCTGGGAGAGTTGTATGTGCCCTTAGGAAACTCATACTCACGCACACCCATTCATACTCCGCCTTGCTCTTACTCACCTCACCATCATCTCTCTTCTGGATGTTCTCGTGTGGGGGAAGAGGTCACTGGATATGAATAAGTCTCCCCATATACCTTCATTCAGATTCTTACCTTGTCAGTCTCCCCTCCCATCCTTAGTCTTTCCTTCTCTTCTGTTTGTAAGTGAAAAATGGATACAGGAAAGCCATCTCATATCTTCCTTGAAACCTCGACTTTCCTTCCCTTTCCCTAACTCAGTCCTGCCCCATCAATTGCATTCGGGTTGTAGTTATGTAATAGTCATATATACCACCCTGCTTCACGCCCCGGCTCGCTTTTGCCCGTCTCTCTCTTTCCCTTCCTCCCATTTTCACCTTCTTATCAGTGTGTATTTGGGTAGTAGGCAGAAAAAGACACCTCAGACCTTTCTCTATCTAGTATCTGCCACCTTATCCACCACCCTAACTTCCTTACCTAGATACATATGTTGATAGTGAACAAGCATAAATCCACCTCAAGCCTCTTATTTTAAACCATCTTGTAAGTCATCCCACACAGCTGTCATTTCTTTCCTAAATATTGATTGTGGACATACGCAAAGTCATATCATACCCCATCCTGCATACCCCGCCTTTCCCGCCCTTCCCGCCTAGCTCCTACCTGTATTTATAGCGGCCGCAGACGTGCTAAAGAGACGCCTCACACACACACACACACACACACACACACACACCGCTACCTACACCTGAGGCCACATACCTGCTGTTCTTTTTTACCCTTGTTGCGGCCGCGGATATTGGTGTGGTCTGCAGGTGTACGTGATGGTGGTGGTGGTGGTTGTGGTGGTGGACAGGTGGTTGGGGGTTGCCTATACCTTCTACCCACCTACCTACCTACCTGAATGCGTGCCTGCCTGCCTGCCTGTCGGTTAGCCTCAGAAATGTTGTGTTGTGTTGAAAGTGAAATGGAATGGTAAATGCTGCTCTGGATCTTCGCTTTTTTTGAGACATAGGAAGTTGTTTTGTTTTTGTTGGTTTTATTACTGGGTAGACGTTTTTGTGCTAATGTTTTGTTTTGTGTTAATTTTTTTCTTTTTTTTGCTTTTATGTTTTTTTTGCCTCTTATTTTCTTCTCTTTGTTTTCTGCTTCCTCGTCTTCATTTTTTTCTTTATCCTTTTCTCTATTACTTTATTTCCTCCTTACGGTGTTAAAATTTCTTATACTTATTCTCATCCTTTTGTGATGGTAAGAGGATTAGCAGAAACGACAACAGCAACAACAATAACAACAACAACAACAACAACTGTCCCCACTTCTACTATTACTACTATTACTACTATTACTTCTACTAACTTACTACCACTACAGCCACTACAATCACCACCACCACCACCACAGAAAAAAAAACGACAAGCCTTATTTATATCCACTACCTGGAAACATGAATTCTCAATACTTTTACCTTCCAGCGGCTTATAGAAGAGAATACGTGATCAAAGGCGTTACTTCCACTTCTAAAACACAATTATGATGGACGCCTGCAGATCAATAAACGAAATGGACCCAAGATGAAAGCGGAATACATGCACCTCTTCCGCGAACCTTGGACACGCAGTTTGAGCTTGTTCGGCCTCGGTCACTTCCCAGAACCAAGCAAGCAAGCATGGGAGGAAGGAAGCATATGCACGTCGCTCGCTTCGCTGTCCCCGGGCGGTCAATGCTTCATGTGAGGTCGCCACACGTTGCAGTATTATTGGGGTACATACTATGGATTATCTTGTGTCCAGGGTTGAGTTTTTGTTCTTGTTTTGGTATGAAGTGTGCGTGTCCGTATCTGTGTTGTCTATTGTTATGGTTCAGGCTGGCAATGTTGTGGTGTTATTGGGGTATGCACTGTGGGTTATCTTGTGTCCAGGGTCGAGTTTTTGTTCTTGTTTTGGTATGAAGTGTGGATTTGCGTATCTGTGATTTTTGTCTATTGTTTTGGTTAAAGCTGGCGACGTTGCAGTATTATTGTGGTATACGCTATGGGTTATCTTGTGTCCAGGGTCGAGTTTTTGTTCTTGTTTTGGTATGAAGTGTGTATTTGCGTATCTGTGTTGGCATCCTTCCACTTCCATAGATGTTAAAGATAGATGAGTCGATGATGATGGCTGTAATATTTCTCTTCCCTCAATTCTATAACTAGGGTATTTTTTTTCTTTTACTCTTTAATCTCGGGCTTTTTTTATGTTCGTAGAGAAGCCGATGATGATGAATGTAACTCTTCCTTCTCCATAATTCTAAGACAAGCGTGATTTTTTCTTTTTGCACTTCAATTTCGCGGGTCTCGATGTTCGCCAATAAACCCAGACGCTGAATCGCCACCTCCTTCAAGATTCCGTCATTTAGCAGACAGACTCCCTCGTAGCAACACTGCAGGAGCCATTTATAAAGCATGACCAGAGCACGCTGCGTCAGGCAAGGCTAGACAGACCACCCCGGGACCGACAGACCTAGGACAGACCCACCCTTGCATCCCGAACGCTGTCAGATGCGCAGAGAAGCAGAGGCAGGGAGCAGAGGGAGGCAGTAGACGCGGACGAGTGAACTTCTGACAGCATTCCCAGAGTCAGAAGGCAGAAGCAAAGCGCATAATTGCCACTTATTGAAGATGACACAAAAACCACACCCGCCGCAGTCTTTATCCCGCTCCCAAGCCCGCGGCCGCCACGTCAACAAAGCAATCAAGATAATTCTTCGGGACGTCTCGGGGCCAGAGCAGGAATTCCAATTATAATTCATAGCGGCGCATCGGGGAGCATGTGTGGCGCTGCTGATGTGTTCAAGGGCTGGCTGGGATGGGGTGGATGCTGGGGTGGGTAGTGGGGTGGATGCTGGGGTGAGTGCTGGGGTCAGTGCTGGGGTGCGTGGGCGTTGAGGCTCACAAGACAGGCAACATAATAGTAATAATAAAGATAATAATAATACCACTACCACTACAATTTCTCTACTGCTCTTTCTGCTGTCTCCTACTGTTCTTGTTTTCTTCTCTTTTACAGTCTCCTCCTTTCTTGCTTGCTCTCTCTTTCTCTTACTTTATTTCTCCTTCCCTTTCCTCCTTTTCCGCCTCTTTTTTTATCACCCTCTCCATCCATTCCTTCTTTCTTCTCTTTTACAGTCTCCTCCTTTCTTGCTTGCTCTCTCTTCCTCTTGCTTTCTTTATCCTTCCCTTCCCTCCTTTTCCGCCTCTTTTTTATCACCTTCTCCATCCATTCCTTCTTCCTTCCTCTGTATTGTTCTTCTTAATACCCCATTTCTACTTTTGTTCTTTCTCCTCCTCTTCCCACTACTACTACTACTACTACTACTACGACCACCATCACTACCACTACTACCACCACTAACACTCCTACCATTCTTAGCCGAGACAAATATCTTTTAGCATCATCTTCATCTCGACAGCCATGCACCCGTTGGCAGCAAGATCATCACGATAACATACACGCCCAGCCTCCGCCCTCGAGTATCAGCGTCCATCAGATGACTTCTTTGATAGTGCCCAGCCGCGTCTCGGTCTTTGTCTCTCTGATAATAGGGAAAGAGATAGTACACGAGGATTCAAATACAAATCAGGAGGGAGAAAAAGTCCGCTAATTGCTTTCCTCCTCTTACAAGGCGTTACCCTGAATGGGGGAAAAGATTAAGTATGTAATTTAGCGTAGTGGATGTCTTAACGCTCTTCTACGTTCTGTTATAAAAAGGAAAAACGTTTGCTATATGAAAGTAGAAGAGGAGAAGAGAGCAGAGTCGTCTTCAGCACACTGTAGAAAGAAGAAGTACATAGATAGTCACCTTTTTGTGTTACTTCGGCTTACAGAAGAGGATTAAGTATGCTTAGAATGGATTGAAACATCTGTATCTACGTTCGCTACAACCTCCAAAGCCACCACCACTACCAACAACAACAACAACAGCAACAACAACAAAAACAAGCAAAACAAATAACACAGAAACCACCACAGGAACATTAAGAACATCAACTATTATAACAACAACGACAACGACTTATACCATGGCCACCACCACCACCACCAATACCATCACCAGCACCACCACCTTCCCCATTACCATCACCCGACCATCCAACTTGTCGCCCCGTGCTGTACTTCGCCAGGTAAATAAATATTAGTTCACCTTTAAATCAGCGCTGTTATTGCACGTTCTCCCTGATGTGATGAAATTAATTGTCCTTGTGCAGCGGAGCATCGGCGGGCGGGCGCTGTGGATTCATTCTAACACGCTGTAAATATCACCTCATTATGCGCGGACTGACAGACTGGGGATGTGAGTTCGGAGAGATCATTATTATTATTTGGAGGTGAGTTTGTGTACGAGTGTGTGGGAGTGTAAGAGAGAGAGAGGGAGTGTAAGAGAGAGAGAGGGAGTGTAAGAGAGAGAGAGGGAGTGTAAGAGAGAGAGAGGGAGTGTAAGAGAGAGAGAGGGAGTGTAAGAGAGAGAGAGGGAGTGTAAGAGAGAGAGGGAGTGTAAGAGAGAGAGAGAGAGAGAGAGAGAGAGAGAGAGAGAGAGAGAGAGAGAGAGTGAGTGTGTGTGTCTTTGTGGGTTTGGTGTAAGAACGTAAGATGATGTAATGAAGATAGATGTTAGTCAGTTTTTATCTTCCCCTTGTTTTTGCTTGCCTGCTTTTTGTCTTGTTAGTTTGTTATGTTTTTGTCTTTTGTTCCTCTTTTTTCCTCTTTCACTTTCCTACTTCTTTTTGCTCCTCGTTTGCTTCTTCTTTTCGTTATTATCTTCTGTATTTTGTTGTTTTTTTGCTTTTATATATATTTTAATTTTAGTTTATCTTTTCTTTTTACTACTACTACTACTACTACTACTACTACCACCTCTTCTTCTTCTACTACTACTACTACTACTACTACTACTACTACTACTACTACTACCAACCTTACTTCTGCTTCACCATCACCATCTTATTATCATTATTCTTACTCTTATTCCCTCCTCCTCCTCCTCCTCCTCCTCCTCCTCCTGCTCCTCTTCCTCCTCCTCCTCGCCGGCGGCCAACACTCACGCCCTTTTATCATGTCGCCTCCCCGGGACGTGTGGTGGCGGGGCAGCGACGAGCCTGACGCCTTCACCTGATTTACGACTTGAGAATATCCTCCTTCTTGGACGCCCGGGGCTCCTCTCACCTTCCCTGTCTCTCCTCTTCTCTTGGTCTTCTTCAGTGTTTTTCTCTCTTGTTCGTCTGCGTCTTTGTTCGTCTCTTGGTATGTTTTCTTTTGTCTCCTGCCGTTCTTGTTTCCTCCTCTTTTTCTGTCTTTTCCTCTCATCCCTCTCATTTTCTCCCTCTTCTCTCTCCTTTGCTTCTCCACACTCCATTCCTCTTTCACTTCCTCTTCCTCTCTTTTTCCCTCTCAATCTGTCGCTCCCTTCCTCTTCCTTCCTGCGTTTGATACTTCTTCATCTCTTTCACCATCCCTTTTTTCTTTCCCTCTCCCTCCCACTCTTTCCATTCCCCTCTCTACTCTTTCCATTATCTGTTTCCTTCTCCATATCTTTATCCCTTCTCTCATTCCCCCTCTCTCCTCTGTCTTCTCCCATTTTCTGCCTCCTCTTTTCTCTTCGTTCTTTCTTCCTCTTTCTCCTTTTTAATCCTTCCATTTCCTGTCGTTTTTCTTTCCCTCTCTCCTTCCTTTCCTCTTTTTCCTCAACCTCTCCGTCTAATCCTCCCTTCTTCCTCTGTTTTCTTCTTCTCCATCTCTTTCCCCCTTTCGTCCCTTTTTTCCCCCTCAGTTTCACCCTCTCCCTTCTTCTCCCTCCCTCCTCCATCTTCCGTTTTCTTCCCCATTTCTTTTCTCCTCTCTTCTTTACCGCTCACTTCCATCCTCTTCCTTCACCTCTTTCCCCCTTCCATTTTTTCCTCTCATCCCCTTCTCCTCCTCCCTTCCCCCCATGGTCAGGTAGGGCTATTATGTTACTCTTATTTCCCCGGTCGTTAGCAGTGCTTAGGGCCGGACATCCCTGGCTTGCCCTCGCTTATTACGGACTTGTTGGAGTGACAGTTACGGCGCTCGTTAATTTGTCCGTCTTTGGTTTATGGGCTTCCTTTCCTTCCTCTCCTTTTCCTTGCCTTGCTTTTGTTTCCTCTTTTATATATTGTTGCTGTTGCTGTGTGTGTGTTTGTCAATATCTTCGTTTTCGTTTTGTTCTGTTTTTCTCGTCTTTTTGTTTTTTTTCTTCATGTTGGTCTGTTGTTGCCTTCCTGCGTTTTTGTTTTCTATTTTGTTTCTTTTCGTGTTTTTTTACTGTTTTTATGTGTTTTGTTTTCTGTTTGATTTTTATTTTCGTGTATTTTCTTTTTTATATAATTTTTTGTTCTTTTTATTATATTTACGTGTCAGGTTTTTTTGTATGTGTGTGTTCTGGGGGGAAATATTTTGTTGTTTATATTTTTTCCTTTTCTCGTGTATCTTCGTTTCTTTGTTTTTATTTCTTATTTCTGTCTTTGTTTCTTGTTTTATTCCTATGTGTCATTTTCGTAAGTCTCAGTTCTGTTTTTGTTTCTATTCTTTGTCGGCAAACTCATTTCCTTTCATTGCCTTTTGTCTGTGTACATTCTCTTTTTATATATTTCATGTATTTTTATTATTTTCCGTCCTTGAGGTATAATTGGAGGAGGGAGGAAGGAAATGGTCGTTTGTCAAAGTAAAAAGAAGGTAAAAAATGGGTGTGATTGTTTCCATTTTCCGCGAGCGAGGGAGGAGGGAAGGATAAGAGGGAAGGTGATGGGAAAGAGGGGGAGAGTGGAAAGGGAGATGGGGAGGGTAGTGGATTGGGAGAAGGGAGTGAAGGGTAAGGGCGAAAGGAGTGTGAATAGAGAGGGAATGATTGGAGTGTAGATGGGATGAGGGTGGGACAAATGGAGCATATTTTGTTGATGGAGTGAGAAGGGTGTGAGGGTGGAATAGGAGGGAAGAGGAAGAAAAAATGTATTGTGAGAAAGAGGAATGAGGGAATAGGGTTGTGAAAGAGGAGGGAGAAAAAAATATAAAGAGAGAAAGAGGAATTAGGGAGTGAGTGTGGAAGAGGAGAATAAATATATGTAGAGAGAGAGAGAGAGAGAGAGAGAGAGAGAGAGAGAGAGAGAGAGAGAGAGAAAAAACACATGGAGACGAAGAGGCAGACAAAGAGCACAGACACAACCGGACAGACAAACAGACAGACAGACACATACAAGCAGATAAATACACATACATTAACAAATAACTGAGGAAACTGAAAACAATAGAAGACAAAAAAAAAAAAAAAAAACTCCACACCAAGAATGGATAACTAAATAAAATAACAACCAGAAATACAAAGAAATAATAATAAAAAACAAAGAAAAATGAAGTAAAGAGAGAGAGAGAGAGAGATAGAGAGATAGATATAGAGATATAGAAAATGGGGGGTGTAAAGGGGACGGGCGAGTGAGGGAAGGATGAGGGGAGTGAAGGGGAGAGGAGGGGAGGAGGGGTGGTGTTAAGGGGGGGAAGGAGGGGGGGGGAGGGGGAGGGGGAGAGGAACCAACCCTAATTGTGCCTGAGTAATGAGGAGACTCGCTTTATTTTTAGCTAGAGTGGCGGGGAGAGAGAGAGAGAGAGAGAGAGAGAGAGAGAGAGAGAGAGAGAGAGAGAGAATTTATTTTTTTCTTTCCTTTTTTTTACTTTCTTTTTTGTCTCTGTTTTGTCTTTTTTCTTTTTCCTTTCTCTTTCTTTCTTAGTCTCTTGTTACTAAACCTTATCATCCGTTTTCCTGTTTATATATATTACAATTTTCCTTTTTTCCTAATATTCAAGTTTGTGTTTCTGATAATATTTGAGTTTTCTTTATTTTCCATTTCTTTGCTTCATCTCTAGTGTATATTCGCCCCTTATGTTGCTACTTGTATATTTAGATTTGCTTTTTTTCTCTCCTCCCTTCACTCCTCCTCCTCGTCCTCCTCTTCCTCCTCCTCCTTCTCCTCCTCCTCTTAAAGCCTTCCATCTGGTTCTCTTCTCTCCCTCCTCTTCCTGCCTTCCCTGTTCTGAACTCTACTACTGTTTCCTGCTTAAATATTCCTAGCTATTCCCTTCTATTTCTCCATTTCTCTATTTTTCTCCTATTTCTCCTTCCAATTACTACTTCTCTTTCTCCTTTTTTTTTGACTGACTAAAAGCTCGGAAGGTTAAATTTATCCCCGTATCGATCAGTGTTTCAACCAGGAGCGTTCGTTTCCTAGAAGTTCATCATCCGAATAATTTAAGCTAATTTTACCTACCTGCCTACCTGTTTATCTGCCTACCTACCTACCCATGCACCCACCTATGCCTCCACCTACATCCCCCACATACTCACATTCATACATACACACATACACTACGCATATACATAAAAAACATACACCCATTGATTGAACTAAGTGCATGATGTCATTCTAAGGATCATAAAATATTCAGGAAAAGAAGAAAGAAAAGATTAGGTGGTAAGGAAGGTTTTGTGAGAGTTGAAGCGAGGGGAGAGGAAGGGTAGGGAGGAAAGGGGAGAGAGGGGAGTGGAGGCGAGGTCTCAAGGGGAAGGAGGTGAGGGATGAGGGTGAAGGAGACCAGTGATATGTGAAGGGGAAAGGGATGGGGAGGAGAGGGGAGGGAAGAAGGGGAGAAGGGAGGGAGGGAGGGGAAAGGTTGATGGCTTAGAAGAGGAAAGGAAAAAGACATGACGGGTGGGAGTGATGGCTGAGAGAGAGAGAGAGAGAGAGAAATACGCAATAGGCTAACGTGATACAACAGGAACAAGAAAGAATGAAAGAAATAAAGAAATAATGGTTAATGAAAATGATACAGAAGATAATGGAAAGATAATATGAAAGAAGAAGGGAGTTAGGCACGAAGTGATAGAGATAGATAGATGATGATAGGGTAAGGGTAAGGATGATGGGTAATAAAGGGTTAAGGTTAAGGGAGCACGGGTTGTTACTCTGTTTGGGGTCACGGGCCAGAAGGTAAGGTAGGAAGGAAAGGTAAGGATGGAAGGTAAGGAGGAGGATAAGAAGGTAAAGTGGGAAGGAGAAAGAAAATAGGTATAAAAGGAAGGAAAAGAGAAGGAAGGAATGGAGAAGGAAAAGAAAGGAAGAGGAAAAAAGCAAAATGGAGGAAGTTAAAGAAAAGGAAAGGAAAGAAGGGAAGAGGGAAGAAGAGGAAAGAAGGTAAAGAGAAAGAAAAAGAGGTGAAAGGAGAGGCAAAGGAAAAAAAAAGGAAGGTGAAAGGGGAAGTAAAGGAGAAGGAAACGAAGTGGAAAAGGAAACAAGAGAAGGAAAGGTGAAGAGAAGGAAGAAAAGGAAAAGGAAGAAGATAAATATTAGGGAAGGAAATGAAAAACAGGGAAGGTAAAGACGAGAAGGTAAGGTATGTGAGATTGGCCTCAGGGAAGTATATAGACAGTTTCCGGTGGTCCTCTCCTCCTCCTCCTCCTTCTCCTTCTGCTCCTCGTCTTCTTTCTCCTCCTAGTTCTCCTCCTCCTCCTCGTCTATCATCTCGGGACTGTTATTCTTCCGCCGTGGCAGGTCCCGTCGAGTGGTGGCCGCAGAACACCTCCGCTTGTGACCTTAGGCGGCTAGCAAAGTAGTTCCGTAAGGGAGGAGGATGGTCGAGAGAGAGAGAGAGAGAGAGAGAGAGAGAGAGAGAGCGCTAACGCGTTACTCATGCTTGGAATTAAAGGCAAACACGGGAAAAGTAATGCATTTGATCTGTTGTTTAGGCAGCATCAGCGCCGACCCTTTGCCTGCTAGCGAGGAGGGGGGAGGGGGAGGAGAGGAAGAAGGGAACAGGGAAGGGGAGAGGAATGGGAGCCGGGCAATGGAAAGGGAGGCGAAGGGGAAGGGGGTGATGAGGGGAGATATATGTGTGTGTGTGTAGGGGGGAGATGGATTAGGGGTAAAGAGGTGGATGAGGAAGGGGAGCTGGTTACGCAGATGAATGATTAAAAGGAAAAGAGTGAAACGGCGTAAGACGAATTGAAATTTATAGAGAATAATAAGAGGAAAGAAAGTAGGAATATGATCATAGATAGCGCTTAGGTTGTGGAAATTAATTACACTATATACTTTCATTTGTTAGAGTTGGATGATAGGAAATTGTGAACTTAAGGCAAATAATGTGAACTCCTTCCTCGCTTAATTTCATTTAATGCAAAAGCAGATAGATAAAAAGGAGAACTCGGAATGACCCAGTGCCAGATAGAGTAATTAAACATAGTCGCAAGGGAAAGAAGTCGTTAATGGACCAAGAATGACAAGAAATGGACGTGAAGAACCTAATAATAACCACGAAAAAAATACCTCACCCCTAAAATTCAATGAAAGAAATAAAAGACGAGAAAGAAGAGATAGAGTAATTAAATGTAGTAACGAGGAAGATAAAACAGTAAAGAACTCGTTAATGGACCAAGGATGACGAGAATTGGACATGAAGGACCTAATAACCATACAAAAAAGACCTCGCCACTAAAACATCGATGAGAGAAACAAAAAGACAAGAAAGAAAATGCCAGATATAGTAATTAAATAAGTCGTACGAGGAAGATAGTAAAGAACTCGTTAATGGACCAAGCATGACGAGAATTGGACATGAAGGACCTAATAATCATGCAAAAAAGAGCTCGCCACTAAAACATTGAGGAAGGAAAAGCGACGCAAATGAGGTAACGACATGAATTCATCTTCCACAACAACTACGTTCACTCATTTCCGTTTCGCATTATACAACCACAGAACGGACGCCAGAGAGAGAGAGAGAGAGAGAGAGAGAGAGGGTTAAACACACACACATACAAACACACACACAAGGAGACAAGCTAGTTAAGGACATCCGGAGCGACACGAGTTAGTTGAGCGATTTTTTTTTTTTTACGTGTTTGCCCTGCGGTCGTTCCCTCCTCCTCCTCTTCTTCTTCTTCTTCTTCTTCTTCTCTTCTTCCTTTTCCTC
This sequence comes from Eriocheir sinensis, assembly GCF_024679095.1. Classification (NCBI taxonomy): domain Eukaryota; kingdom Metazoa; phylum Arthropoda; class Malacostraca; order Decapoda; family Varunidae; genus Eriocheir; species Eriocheir sinensis. Next base: position 3,214,158 of record NC_066547.1, on the reverse strand, counting down.
TATCCTTCCCTCCTTTCCTTCCCTTCCTCTTTCTCATTTTCCTTCAATTCTTCTGTTTCCTTTCTCATTTTCTCCTTTCCTTCTTCACTCCTTCTTTTCCTTCCTTTCTCATTTTCTTTCCTTCCTCCCTCATTCCTTCTTTTCCCTCCCTCCGTCTTTTACCTCCTCCTTTTCTTCCCTCCCTCTTACTCCAATCCTTCCCTCCCTCTTCCTCTCTCCTCTTCTGTCACTCTTCATTTTTACCTCCCTCCTTTCTACTTTTTTTCCCTTCCTCCTATTCTTCCCTCCAAGCACCCTCTTCTCTTCCTTCTCTGCTACTATTCTTCCCTCCATCCTTCTCCTTCTCTTCCCTCTTCCTCCCATTCTTCCCTCCCTGGGGCGGGCGCGCGGGGCCGGAACTACGCCTGACCCTTCGCGCCCTTTGCCCCTCTGCTCCTCCCTCTCCAGTAGCTGACCACGTGCGGGTTGGTTAGTGGTGACTCGCCTTCCCCTTTGGTTCCACTTCGGCGCGTGGGGGACAGCGCTAAGGAGAGGGTGCGTGTGTGGAAGGAGGGAGGGAGAGAGGGAAGGGGTGACATTATGAGGATTTGTGGGGAGGGAAGGGATGGGAGAAGGTGGGAGGGAAGGTGTGTTGAGTGTGTTAGGTTTCACAGTCTTTAATGGGTAGGTTGATAAGTTTTTTTTTCTTTTTTACAGTAAAGGAAACAACTCGAGGGCAAAAAATAAAACTATTGAAAAAAAATGGTGGCTTTTGTGTTCTTTTCGTTTCTTTCTGTTTTAGTGTTTTTCTATTGTTGGTTCTGTTGTTTTTTCTTCTATTATTCAATGTATATGTTATTGGGAAGTTAAATTTTGTGGTTATATTGGTCCAGTCATATTTTTGTTTTGTTTTTCCTCTCGTTTTTATTAATATATATTGTGTTTATTTAATAGCTGTTTTCTTCTTGACTTCGTTTTCTTTTATTCCATTAGTTAAGTGGTTCGCTTTTTTGTGTGTTGCGAGTTTCTGTCCTTTAATTTTGTGTTCTTGTCTTTCTTAATCTAACGTAACTTTTCCTAACTTTTCTTCTTCTTCATCCTTATTGAGTTTCCTTCCATCTCTCTTCTTTCTCTCTCTTCTTTAGTCCAGTTGTTTCTATGACCCTTTTTTTTTCTTCATTCCTTTCATGGCCTCTCATTTTGCTTCTCTGTTTTTTCTTCATCCCTCTTCAGTTTCCTTTCATTTCTCCTTTCTCTCTCTCGCTTCTTTTGTGCAGTTGTTTCTCTGACCTTTTTTTTCTTCATCTCTTTCATGGCCTCTCATTTTGCTTCTCTCTGTTTCTTCTTCATCCTTTTTAAGTTTTATTTCATCTTTCCTTTCTCTCTTCTTTAGTCCAGTTTGTTGTTTCTCTCATCCTTCTTTCTCATCCTTATCCCTCCCATGCCGTCTCCTTTTGCTTCTCTCTGTTTCTTTTTCTGCATTTTTTTAGTTTTATTCCTTCTTTCCTTTCTGTCTCCTCTAGTCTATTTCGTTCGTTTATTCTTCTTTCTCATCGTCTTTTACTCCCTTGCTCTCTCATTCTTTCCCCTCTCTCCGTTTCTTAATAATTCATTCACTCTCTTTCCATCTCTCCTTTCTTACCTCTCTCTAATCCAGGTTCTCTCTCTCACCCTTCTTTCCCTTCATCTTTTTCATGCTCTCATTCTCCTTCTCTCTCTCTCCCTCGTTCTTATGAAATACTAAATCGCTTTTGTGTGTGTGAGTTAAGCATATTTGGCGACCCTCATGAAGCACTGTCATGGAGGGCAAATATATGTGTTAGTTCCTATTACGAGATAATATTAATGAGGGTAATCTTATATGTTGTTTTTAATTATGAGCACGACTTCTTATCTCGATGCGGAGGAGGCTGAGGAGAAGAAAAAAAAGATGATGGTGCTGCGTCATTCTTGCTAGTGCTCTCTCTCTCTCTCTCTCTCTCTCTCTCTCTCTCTCTCTCTCTCTCTCTCTCTCTCTCTCTCTCTCCTCATTCTCCCTCTTGAGTGTTTCCTTTCTTTTCTCTCACATTCCTCCGCCCCTCCAAGCTCCCTCTCTCTCTTCTCCCTTCCTCCTCCCTTTCCTCCCTTCCCCCGAAAAACGAATTAATTGTCCGAAGATTGACGGGGAGACGAACACGTGGCCGCCAGACTGTTGAGGAGGAGGAGGAGGAGGAGGAGGAGGAGGAGGCAAGAAAAAAAAAGATATATAGTTAGAGGAGTGTGAGATAGGAAGGGGAGGAGGAAGTTGAGAGCGAAAAAGAAAAGATTTAGGAACTAGAGGAGGAGGAGGAGGAGGAAGATGGAGATGTAAATAAAGGGAAGAGAAGAGAGAAGAAAGAAAGAGGGAGGATAAGTTTAAAGACGGAAGAGAGGAAGAGGAGGAGAAGAAACAGACACAAATAGACAGACAAACATACAGACAGAACACGAGATAGCTTAGACAGGCAGACAGACAGACAGACAGACAGACACAGACATAAGAAAGAAAGAAAAAAAAAAAGAAAAATAGCAGACAGACAGAAAGAAAGAAAGATGAAAGATGAAAGAAAGACAGACAAGAGACAAACATTTATATACATAAAGAAAGACAGACAGACAGACAGACACAGACATAAAGAAAGAAAGCAGACTGCCAGAAAGATATATAAAAAAAATGAAAGGAAAACAGACAGACAGAAAAACAAAGAAAGACAGACAGACAGAAAGACAAACAAACAGATAGACAGAGAGCCCAAGATAACTTAGACAAAAACACAGACATACGCACAAACAAACAGACAGACAGACAGATAGACAGACAGACAGGCGAAGTGGGTGAGGCGGGACGGAAAAATATCAGCTCCTCCCGTCCCGTTGCCGCCAATTTGTACCTGAGCACAATAAAATTCGGTCATATCCGCCGTTTCCGGGGCGAGGGGGAGCCACCCCCCGCCCGCGGATATTGCACATTTAATGGCCGACAGCCTCCGCCCCCCTCACACCCCACTTCACCCCCCGGCACTCATCACGCCTCCGTCACTTCTCTGTTTGATCACTTCCCTTCACCTCCCGTCTCCCCTTCTCCCCCCTTCACCCCTCCTCACCCTCCACTCCTTACCCCCTCCCACCCCCTTCTCACCCTCTATCTCCCGTCACCCATCCTCACCTCCTCCTTTTCACCCCTCCATCACCCCCTTTCCTACCCCTCCCCCCTTCCTCCCCTTCAGTCCCCTCCACCACCACCCTCCCCTCTTCATTCCCCTCAACCGCCTCCTCCCTCCCCCCCCCTCCACCCTTCACTGTCCACACTTCAGCGCCATTAAAAAAATCGAGTGACTCACTACCTCGTTCGCTCCCTTGCTCCTTTTTTTTTTTTTATTCTTCCCTCTTCTGTTTTCTTCTTTTAGTTGAGTATTTTGATTTTTTTTTATTCGTCTGCACTTTATGCGTTCTTTTTTTATTTTTTTTGTTTCTTTTTACACATCATCTCTCCTCACTCTCTTCTACAGTATTTTCTTTAATGCTTCTCCATATAAATAAAGATAGAGGTTTGAATAGGAGGAGGAGGAGGAGGAGAAGAAGAAGAAGAAGAAGAAGAAGAAGAAGAAGAAGAAGAAGAAGAATGATAATAATACAATGAGAAGATAAATGAAAAAAAATAAGCATGAAAAGAGTAAAGAAGGACAAGGAAAAAACAAACAAAGAGAGGGAAAGAAGGAGAAACAGACGAAAAAAAGGAAACAAAAAAAAAAGGGAGAGAAGGAAAACGAAGAAAAAGAAGGAGGAGGAAAAGGAGGACAAGGAGATGAATGTTATGATCTTCGGCAATGGCGGCGAAGACAAGTGTGACTGATTTCTCTGTTTACCGATGTCATAATTCTTACTGTTTTCTCTTTTTTTTCTCCGTTTCTGCCTGTTGCTTTTATTTCTTAGTTTTATCTGCCTCATCTCTTTTTGCAACTATCACTCACTTGGTCTGCTCTGTTTTGCCTTGTCTGTTTTCTAATCTGTTTTTTTTTCTCCGTTCCTGCCCCGTTGCTTTTATTTCCTATAGTTTCATCTGCCTCATCTCTTTTAGCAACTATCACTCACTTGGTCTGCCCTGTTTGCCCTTGTCTGTTTTCTTATCTCTTTTTTTTTTTTTCTCAACCATTCCTGTACTTTTCAATTTATCCCCCATTCCTCATTCCTGCCATTCTTCATATCCTTCCTCCGTTCCTTATTATGCCTCCCCATTCTTCCTCCATTCCGTACTCTGCCTCCCCCATCCTTCCTTCGTTCCTCCTTCTTCCTCCTCTCATCACACTATCCTTTTTTGTTTTTTTGCTTTAATGGTGATGATTATGATGCTTCTGTTTTGTGTGAGACAGAGGAGAGGATAATGTGTTTCTGAGGTTATTATGAACTCTCTCTCTCTCTCTCTCTCTCTCTCTCTCTCTCTCTCTCTCTCTCTCTCTCTCTCTCTCTCTCTCTCTCTCTCTCTCTCTCCTTCCTTTAAAGAGAGAGAGAGAGAGAGAGAGATATGCGTGGTAATGGACTCGTTATGTTATTATATGAGCGAGGAATTTAATTACATCTGGTTTGTTTTTTGCTTCTTCATTTTTCTTAGAGGAGGAGGAGGAGGAGGAGGAGGAGGAGGAGGAGGAGGAAGGGTGGAGGATGCAGCATATTCGTTTAGTGTTTAGTCAGTCTCTCTCTCTCTCTCTCTCTCTCTCTCTCTCTCTCTCTCTCTCTCTCTCTCTCTCTCTCTCTCTCTCTCTCTCTCTCTCTCTCTTCCTCCCCATAAACATTTTTCCAGACCATTTCTCCCGTTTTCATTTCTCTCCCATTTTCCATTATTTATTTCCTCATTCATTAGCTGAGGTTATTTCCCATTTCCTCATTCATCATCTCCTTTATTGCTTTCCCTTTCCTCTCTCTCTTTTTCCTTTTTATCATCATCGCTTCTGTTTTGTAACCTTTCTTTTTATTCACGTTTATTCGACTCTGTTTCTTCTATCTTCTGCTTGCGTTTTCTTCTTTCTACATCTCAAAGGTAACATTAATTATATATAGCTTTATGTACTGACCTTGCAAAGAAAATAGAAGGCAAAAAAGAGGGTTGTATTCAGGCTATAAGGTGTCTTTACATCTCCTCTCTTTAAATTCCCTTAATCCGAATTCTAATTATCGTAAATACACAGTAAGTCCGAATTTTTGAACGATGGAAATTACCAAAATCCATTAATAACTTCAATGTGAATATATACACTTTTATGATTATTCGTGCTGTCGTCCGATGGTATTAAAACAATCCGCTTTTTCGAACAAAACTTGAACTCTTTCTATAGAGGAAAGGAGAGTATTGGGACACAGCTATCCTTCCGAAATTGACCTCTCTTTTGGCCACTCCTCTAAACTCTTTTTCTATAGGGGCAGTGATTAGTGGGCCTTTTTTTTCATCATTTTTTTCCACCAAAATCATGCACAGTTAAGTATACCTCATGCGCCTTCTCTCCCTGCCTCTCCTCCTCCCTCTCCCCCTTTTTTTCTTTTTTCTTCCTTTTCTTATTTTTTGTTCTCGTTCATGTACTTGTTCCTTTTCTTCTTGTTCTTCTTGTTCTTGTTCTTGTTCTTCTTCCTTTACTGTAAAAAAAAATGTGAGTCGATGCTGTTTGGGTTAATCAATGGTCTTCTGCTGTACATACTAACACAATTACCCTTATCTTTGCACTATAGGTTCTCTTCACTCTATAGGTTCAGGCTTGTGACTTAGCGCTGTATGGTATCTGATGCTGCTGTTGCTTCTGTCCCCCTGGTGCTAAGATGCTGTTATTAACCCAGATCTTCTTTATTACTGTACTAGAATGCGTAATATTCATCCCTGTGTCGCCTGCTTTAATAATGTACTCTCCCTGTTTTCAATATCGTCGTACTCTTCTGCACTTTTAATATCGAACGTCTTTTTTGTAGTTTAATATATTTTTTCTTTTCTTTTTTTCTTCTTTTTTTCTGTTCTTCTTTTCTCTTTTCTTCTCTTTCAGCCGCTTCTCTTCTCCTTTCGTCTCTTCTCTTTTGTCTTGTCATGTTATCCATTCTCTTTTCATCTCTTCTTTCTTCTTTTCTTCTCTTTTTATCCTCTCCATCTTCAACACACGACGTAGCTTCATTTAATTTCTTTTCTTTTCCTCTTTTCTTCTCTTCATATGTCTTGTCTTGTCTTCTTATTTCTTTTCTCTTCTTTTTTAAACTCTTCCTCTCTTTTCATTACATCAGTCGAGGTTTCTTGGCGTCCCTCAACTCCACCTTCTCTTCACCGGTTGTCTTTTGCATTCGCCAATTTTTTTTCCTCTTGACGGCGAAGAGAAAAAAAACCAAAGCTCATTACAAGGCGAAAAGTTTAAATTAGTGTCGATAAGTCTGGAGGGGGTGAGTGAGCGAGTGGGCGAGGGAGGGGGGAGGGAGAGGGAGAGGGTGAGAGGAAGAATGAAGGACACGGCGAAGATGAAAGAGAGGAAAGAGGAACAGGAGGAGGAGGAAGACGAAGGAGAAGGAGATGGAGAAAGGAAAAGAGAGATGGAGAGAGAGAGGGGAGGGAGGGGTTGAAGAAAGGAGGAAGAGGGAGAGAAAAAGATAGAAGGACACAGCGAAGATGAAAGAGAGGAAAGAGAAGCAGGAGGAGGAGGAGGAGGAGGAAGACGAAGGAGAAAGAGAGAGGAAAAGAGAGATGGAGAGAGAGGGGAGGGAGGGAGGGAAGAAAGGAAGAAGAGGGAGAGAAGAAGATAGAAGGACACAGTAGAGATGAAAGAGAGGAAAGAGGAGAAGTAGGAGGAGGAAGACTAAGGAGAAATAAGAGTAAGGCAATGGTAGGAAAAATATGAGAGGAAAAAAAAAAGAGAGAAGGAGGAAGAGGGAGAATGAGGGAGGCAACAGAAGGAGGAGGAAGAGGAGAACAAAGAGGAACAGGAGGAAGACTAAGGATATAAAAAAAAGAACAAGATAGTTATAAGAAAGAGATGAAGCAAGGGAGACGAATCAGAAAACAAGAAAGAAGGGGAAAGAGGGAAGCAGAAGAAGGAAGAGCAGGAGGAGGAAGACTAGAGATAAAGAAAGAGAAAGACAGTGATGAGAAAGAATGAAATCAATGAAGACGAATCAGAATACAAAATTGAGAACGTAAAGATTGACAGAAACGACACAGACAAACACGGGCAAAAAATAGATAGACCACAGACAGGGAAACAGACAGACCAGAACAAGTAGACAGCAACATAATTACTCGCATCTTGAAGTAGAACGATTAATATATGTGTGTGTGTGTGTGTGTGTGTGTGTGTGTGTGTGTGTGTGTGTGTGTGTGTGTGTGTGTGTGTGTGTGTATGACAAGACCAACTGCTTGCAACACTCCTCCTCTTCTTCCCCTTTCCCCTGCCCCACACTCCTTCCTCAACCCCTTCCCCTCATCATCCCCCACCCCTTCCTCCACCCCCTTCCTCTTCCCCTACCCACCCAACCACTTCTTCACCCATCCACCCCAAAGACTGTATTACAACGACAACAAAAACGTAATATCCAGAACAAACAGCATTCACGCACTTCAAGAATGAGTTAGTAAGTAGCGGAGAGGAGGAGGAACAAGCAAGCAGGGCAGGAGAGGGAGGTGGAGAGAGAGAAGGAAGGAGAGGAGAGGAAACTAGCCAGCCAGCCCTCCACCCAGTCAGTCAGCCATGCAGTCAGCCATCCCTTGAGGTGTTGTTATTGTTGTTATAGTTGTTGTTGTTGTTGCTGTTGTTGCACCCCTGCCTTGCCCTGCCTTGTATTGTGTAGCTTATCCAATTAACCTTTGAACTAATATTACTCTTTCACACACACACATACAGAGAGAGAGAGAGAGAGAGAGAGTGATAATGATGATGATATCAGTACACGCGTCACTTTCCGGTTGAGAGAAGAATAAAAAATAAAGAAAAAAGAACGCAGGAATGTTAAAAAAGAGAGAGAAAAAAAAATAGAAGCGAGGTTGAGGTAGAGTAAGGCGTTGTAAAAAAAAAAAATAATGGTGTAGACTACATTATTTTCAGTGGTGATGGCGATGGCTGTGAAGTTAAAAGGTGCATATAACAATTTTTGAAAGGAGTTTTTTATTTATTTTTTTGTCATGGCAACTCCGCCACCCTCATCACACGAGTTACTTCTCCTCCTCCTTCTCCTCCGCCTCTTCTTCATTTTCTTCTTCTTCTTCTTATTATTATTATTATTATTTTTCTTCTTTTTCTTATTCTTCTTATTCTTGTTCTTCTTGTTCTTGTTCTTCTTGTTCTTGTTCTTGTTCTTGTTCTTGTTCTTCTTCCTTCTCCTCATGGCAACTAGAACATGCCAAAGCATATCTCCTTCAATGCAACTCCACGCAAATTAATCCTCAGAGCAACTCCATCTCTCCTCTACCTCCTCCCCCTCGTCCTCATGGTAACTCCAGCATGGCAACTCTCCTCCTCCTCCTCCTCCTCCTCTTCTCCGCATGGCAATCAGCTTAACCGAATACTGGCCTGCATATGAATGTTCCCTTGAGGCGAGACACCATCACCACTACCACCACCACCACCCACCACTACTCAGGCACCCACCATCACCGCTACTCACTATCATTACCGCCGCCACCATCATCAGTGCATACCCCTTCCCCCCCGCTATCCCCACCACCGCTATCACAACCACCATCATGCACAGTTAAGTACCTCATGCGCCTCGTCTCCCTACCTCTTCCCCTCCCTTTCCCTTAGCTTTTTTTCTTGTTCTTCTTGTTTTTGTTCTTTTTCTTCTTTTTTTGTTCTTGTTCTTCTTGTTCTTGTTCTTGTTCTTCTTCTTCTTCTTCTTCTCTTTTGACGTATTCAGGGATTTGTACTTTATTGCTCCTTCTCTCCCCTCCTCTTCACTTTCCTCTCCCTTTACTTCCCCTCTACTTCCCTTCCTTCTCCTTTCACTTCCCCTCCTTCCCCTCCATTCCCAGTCCTCGGTCACTGTGGAAGGCTGGCTGGTCACGCGTACTTAGCAGTCACTGGGACGCGAACGGAAACAATTGAAAGCTTGGCCGTGGGAGGAAAATAAAAGAAAAGCAGAAAAAAAGCACTGCCGGACTAGAGAAAAGGAGGAAAAGAGGGATAAAGGCGGCTGTGGTGGACAGGTGGTTGGATCTGTTTGATATTTTAGTTTTCTTTTTACTTTCTGTTTATCAGTGGTGTATCTGAAGTGTGGGTGTGTTTGTATATGTTTGAAGGGTTCGTTTGTGTGTGTGTGTGTGTGTGTGTGTGTGTGTGTGTGTGTGTGTGTGTGTGTGTGTGTGTGTGTGTGTGTGTGTGTGTGTTGTGTTATTATCAGTCGTGAGTGTTTCTAAAAAAAACCGCGTAAGTAGTTGCTTTAAGTAGTCTGGTGTTGGTTATTGAAACAAGTCGAGAGGGAATTGTGAAGGTGAAGTGAGAAAACGGTCTTGGCTTTTAAGGACAGAAGATGTAGGGTGAGAGAGGCTAAGACGTGAGGCTATAGGGAGAGGGTAAGATGGAAAGGGTTTTAGAGAGGGCGACGGTGTGAAAGAGTGTACGATGAAGCTAATGGCCTTCGAAATGCTATATGAGAAGGGATAAAATGCCAGGAAACAGATATAGATAGATAGTGGTAGAACTAGTGGTAGTCGTTAGAGCAGAAGGGCTTGTATTCGGGATGTATTATAAAGCTAAGAGAGGGCCTGCTCCTCGACACCCTCAGAGCAGCGGTGAGTGCTCGGCGCCGCGCTATCTCACCCCTGTCACGCGTGAGAGGAGGCCCCGCGCGTGAGAGGCCTGGCAGACCACCTGACTTTACGGCCTATACCAAGCGGCCGAGACAAGACACCCTCCTGGACTGTCTGTGTGTGTGTGGAGTCTGTGTGTGTGTGTGTGTGTGTGTGTGTGTGTGTGTGTGTGTGTGTGTGTTCCCATCTGTCTGTCTGCCTGTACACTCCCTCTCCATACACACATATACATACTTACACGTTCTGCATCCTTAACCTTTCCTAATGTGTGTGTGTACCTTTAAACTTAACTTACGAAACCTAATCTTGTCTTTTTACTCAACGACATTAACGATAGATAGATTTTTCCTTCCCAACACTCAGACGTACCACATTTAAAACTAAAATTGATAGATAAATAAGTAAATAAATAAAGTCATGTATTATTTAACCCGCGTCGTGGATATTAGATTTTTATTATGAACGAGAGAGAGAGAGAGAGAGAGAGAGAGAGAGAGAGAGAGAGAGAGAGAGAGAGAGAGAGAGAGAGAGAGAGAGACGAAAAGAGGAGAATGAGACGTTAGTTGGGTGATTATTATTTTATTTTCCTTTCCGTCTTCTGCTTTTTTCGGCGCGTCACACTTGACTTAAAGGCGCAAGCGACAGGGAAATGTTTTGTGTGAGTGATTAAGGAGGAGGAGGAGGAGGAGGAGGAGGAGGAGGAAAAGAAGAAGATTAATGAGATAAGAAGGACGAGATAAGAAGAGGAAGGAGAAAGGAGTAAGAAGTAGTAATAGTAATAGAAGAAGCAGTAGTAGTTGTTATTGTTATAGAAAGATGAGGATAAAGAAAAAGAAGAAGAAAAACAAGAACTAGAACAGGGAGAACATGAAAAATAGAAAGAGAAGAAAAAAGAAAATATGCAGAAGAAAAAACAGATACAAGAAGCACAAGAATAAGAACGAAGGATAAAAATGAGAAGAAAGAAAAGGAAGAGGAAGAAGGAGAAGAAAAACAAGAACAAGAACGATAAGAACAAGAAAAGTAGAAAGAGAAGAAAAAAGAAAATATGAAGAAGAAGAAAAAACAGAAACAAGAAGCACAAGAACAAGAACAAGAAGGATAAAAATGAGATGAAGGAGGAAAAGGAAGAAAAAAGTAAAAAAAAAGAAAGAAAAAAAATCAGTGTCCCCGTGTGTATTTGAGGAAGCAGGAAGTGGTGGTTTTTAGAAGTTCCTCACTCTCTTTAACTCGCCTCTGCTCCTCCTCCTCCTCGACATCCTCATTCAACTCATTCTTTGCTTCCTCGCTTCCTCTATCACGGCACATTCTTAACTTCTCCTCCTCCTCCTCTTCCTCCTCCTCTATCGCATTCCTGACCTTCACGTCTTTCTCATCATCGTCTTCTTTCTTATTTTGTTCATTATTTTCTTTTACATCGTTTTTTTATCCTTTTCGTCTTTTGTGTTTGAGTGAGAGTGAGTGTGTGTAGGGAGGGGTGAGGGGGAAGGAGGGGGGGGTTCTATGTGTGTGTGTGTGTGTGTGTGTGTGTGTGGGTGTGCGTGTGTGTGTGTGTGTGTGTGTGTGTGTGTGTGTGTGTGTGTGCGTGTGCGTGTGTGTGTCCTTCCCTCCCTCGTCCTACACACCCATTATCACATCCTCCTTTCTAAAACTGCACATAAGCGTCAGGTGTGGAGCGAGGGAGGGTTAGAGGCAAGCAGGTGTGTCCAGGCAGGTGTGGGCAGGTGTGTGTGCCGGGCGTCATCACCGTGAATGGCTGAAAATAGTCATAGAGCCAAGTTGTGAGCCATTCCCTGATTCTGCTGGTCCTCGCGTCCTCCTTCCTTTATCTCTCTTCCTTGCACCTGAGACTTGAAGAGGAGGAGGAGAAAGAGGAAGAGGGAGGGGAAGAGGAAGAGAAAGGATAAGAAGAACAAGAAGACAGGAATAAGGACGAGAAGGAGAAAGGAAAACGGAGACGAAGAAGAAAAGAAGAACGAAAACAAAAAGGAGTAGGAGGAGGAGGAAGTGGAAGAGGAAGAAGAGGGAGAGGAATAGAAAGGATAAAAAAAACAAGAAGACAGGAATAAGGACGAGAAGGAGAAAGGAAAACGGAGACGAAGAAGAAAAGAAGAGAAGAACGAAAACAAGGAGGAGGAGGAGGAGGAGGAGGAAGAACCAAAGAAAAGAACGTAAATAAAGCCTGAGGGGATGGAAGGATAATAGGAGGAGGAGGAGGAGGAGGAGGAGGAGGAGGAGCCTCAAAGAAAAAGAAGGAAGAAAAATAGAAGGAAAAAAGATTAGGAGGTAAAAGAGTCGAGTGTCATGGTGAATACCGTGCTAAGGGGTTTAATGCCACAATGGAGGATCATTCTCTCTCTCTCTCTCTCTCTCTCTCTCTCTCTCTCTCTCTCTCTCTCTCTCTCTCTCTCTCTCTCTCTCTCTCTCTCTCTCTCTCTCTCGCTCTCTCTCCCTCCTCTCCCCACATTTCTCCTCCTCCTCCTCCTCTTTCTCCTTCTCGTTCTCCTTCTCCTCCTCCTCCTCCTCCTCCTCCTCCTCCTCCTCCTCCTCCTCCTCCTCCTCCTCCGAGCGTGGTAATGGAGCCATCTGTATGATAAAATCCCTAGATCATGCATGATTCCAAAAATATGAGGAGTGGTTTGTTTGCCTCTGAAAGACCCACTGACGCCTTGTGGTTGTATAGGCGGGGGGGGGGATGAGGGGTGGTGTGTGGAGTGGGGGAGGCAAGGGGGAGAAGGAATGGGAGGGAGGGAAGGATGGGGGACGGGGTGTGGGGTGGACGGGAGGGGAGGAGGAGGGTTGGGGGAGAGGGGGAGGGAGGGGAAGGGGATCGTGTGTGTGTGTGTGTGTGTGTGTGTGTGTGTGTGTGTGTGTGTGTGTCTTGTTCTGTTTACACACCACCTCGGTAAAGATTTGTCTCAATACGATCGTCTTCCTCTCCTTCCGTCTCTCCCTCCCTTCCTCCCTTCCTACCTCCCTCCTTTCCTCCATTCCTCCAGAGCCCATTTCTTTGTCGTCTCCTGAAGTACCCCCATTATATTGTCTTTGTCTCTCGCGGCCTTGTCTTTGTTTCAATTTTTTTCTTGTCTTTATTGGGATAGTGTTCTTTGTTTGTTACTGTTCTTTTTTTTTTTTTTACTTGAAGGGTTGTTTGTTTTTTTGCTTTGTATTTACCATTCTTTTTTCTTTTCTTTTCCCTTTCTATCTTATGCTGACCTTTTTTATTTTTGGTTTTACTTGTTTTATACTAATATTATTGCCTTGTTTTCTTAACCTTGTCTTCTCCCTTCCTAGTTATTTTATTTTTCTTAACTCTTACTGTTTTTTTTTTCATTTAATAAACTTTTTTTTTGTCCTGTGTGTATCGTTTCTTTCTTATAACTGTTTTTTTCCTAGCTAATATCTTTTTCATTATCTTCTTCGTGGTTCTTATTTTATTCTGAGGTCTGTGGTTCTTTACTTGTTTTTCTTTATATTTCGTTTTTTTTCACCGTTTTCTTTTTTCGTTTGTTCCTCTCCTTGTTTCTTTCTCGTTTTTGTGACATGGTTATATTTGTTTCCTTTTCCCTTACTTCATTCCTCTCTCTCTCTCTCTCTCTCTCTCTCTCTCTCTCTCTCGTCCCTGTTTCTCCTCCATTTGTACGTCCGATGCCAAATGTGTCGGCGGCGCATTACTGGCCGCCCCCCCGAGGGTCCCGCCGAGGCACCATCACCATTAATCTCCCTTTATCTCTCCTCCAGTCGCCTCTTCCTTGCCTTCCTTTCCCTCCTCAGTCACTCTTTCTTCCGGCAGTCAGGCTTTCCTTTCCCTCGCTCACTACTCTAAACACTCTTCTACACTCTTCCCTCTCTCCATTTTTTTTTTTTTGTAACATTTCCTCTAGTTGCATCTTCTTTGCCTCCTTTCCCTCCTCAGTCACTCTTTCTTCTGGCAGTCAGGCTTTCCTTTCCCTCACTCACTACTCTTACAACTCTTACACTTTTCCTCTATTTTCCTTTTTTTTTGTAGCGTCTCTCCTTCTGTTGCATATTCCTTGTTTTCCTTTTCCTGCTCGGTCACTCTTTCTTCCGGCAGTCAGGCTTTCCTTTCCCTCGTTCACTACTCCTATAGCTCTTACACTTTTCCTCTATTTTCCTTTTTTTTGTAGCATCTCCCCTTCAGTTGCATCTTCCTTGCCTCCTTTCCCTCCTCGGTCACTCCGGCAGTCAGACTTTCCTTCTTCCCCTTGCTACTCCTACTGCTACTCTTCTACATATTAAAAGAGATGTAGAGTTGGATTTCTTAACACCCTTTTTTTGTAGTCTCTAGTCGCCTCTTCTTTGCCTTCTTTCCTTTCTCTGTCACTCAGTTTCCTTTCCCTTGCTACTCTTACTTCTCTTACAACTCATACTGCAGACGGAGGGGTGGATGTCTTAACACTCTTCCTTCCTTTTATTGTAGCGTCGCGGTTCTAGGGGCCCATATTCTAAAACATTTCGGAGATTACACATTCACATTTGATAAGGCTTTCGTAGTGGCTCTGGCAATTTCCCTGAGTAGTTGTATGAGCCCAGTGGCAGTTTGACCATGTATGTGGAAAACACACTTGAGAACCCTACTAATCTCCTTTGTGGCCTTTTTGGAATCATTTCTTGTGAGAGCTGAAAGTGTATGAGAGGTTAACGTCTGTGTTATAGTTTTGAATCATTTTCTTAAGCCCTCTGCTGCGATTGGCACGGATTTGGCTTTCACTGATAGCCTGGTAACATATAGTCCCAGGTCTTTTTCTGCCTCTGTGGTGGATAGTGGAGTGTTGCCCATGTGGTATTGGTATGCTGGATATCCCCTCCCAAGGTGCAGGACTTTACATTTTTCTTCATTGAATTGTAGCAGCCACCTTTTCCTCCACTCCTGTAGCTTGGTGATGTCTTCTTAATAGAAATCCGCATCGAAGGGGTTAACAGGGTTCTTGGGGCTTATACATACAAATAGATGAGGCTATACATGATTTTATATATTTGTTCTAGTGTTTAAAACTTAAGTATCGATTCATACGTGGAAACAAGTTAGGGAAAGGATGATTTGTGGAATATATCACGCCTCCATTTTCCTTTTCATGTTTTCTCGGTTGAATGGAAATGGAGGGCTGTGTGGCGTTATGGGCGATGGCGTAGGAGGAGATGGTAGAGGAGGAGGCTGTGTGGCAGGCGGGTGGGCGGCAAGAGGCGGGAGAACGGGCGGGCGAGGGAGTTCGATGAGACAAGGTTACTGCCACTGGTGTTGGATGGGTGCTATTATTGTGATTCTGATGCTGCTTCTGAGTGCTGGTGGTGGTTATGAAAGTGGTGGTGGTGGTGGTGGTGGTGGTGCTTTGCTCTTTGATCCTCCTGGTTGTGATATTCTCTTTCTTCGTTGTCCTTCTTCTTGCCCTCCTCCTTCTTTTCCTTCTACTACTGTCCCGCGGCACTGTATACCTCCCCTCCTTCCTCCCTTTCTCTCTCCCTCCTTCTCTCTCGCTTGCTCTCCATCCCTCCTCCCTCCCTCTCTCCCCCTCCCTCCCTCTCGCCTGCTCACCCTTTTATCTTGTTAATGCGAGCGTCTTATGAGGCATGTATTGTTCTCATTTATTTAACTCCATTGTACTCCTTCTCCTTTGTTCACTCGCCCATTGGTTCTCCTCCTCCTCCTCCTCCTCCTCCTTTACCATTGTTCCCCTGCTCTCTTGCACTTGCCTGTTTTTATAATTTCTTTTTCATTTGGGCAAAGATAGTTTCCCGAGTGATATGGAAATTGTTCTTGGCCACACTCAATGCTCTGGACTCGATCTGCGTGGCGGGTTAAGATTCTCCTAAGATTTTCAGGGACATTTCTTGGTATTTCTCTAATGTTTGCTTCCACATTCCTTGCCTTGTCTTATCTGCCTATATCTCTTCTCTTTCTTCCTCCTCCCTAACTGCTGTTTTCTGTGCTCTTTCCTTGATTTTGTGATGTTTGTTGTTTGCGTTGTTTAAGAGTTTGTGAGAGAAAGGAAGGAAAGTATTGTAGGTAAGGTAAATTTTCACCTTTTTTGTGGTGTTATGATTTTGTTTATGGTCTTACGCATTTACACATAAAAAAAACTTACGAAAAACTTATATCTGGTTCTTCTTTTCGTCTTTTTTTCTTTCCTTTCCTTCCTTCTTTCATATATTCCTTCCTTCCTACATCTGTCTTTATCTACCTACTTTCCTACCTTACCTTCTTACCTACCCGTCTTCCTCCCTCCTTCTTCACCTCCTTCTTGAACCTACCTCTCTACATTCCCTTCTTACCTACCTGTCTCCCTCCTCACCCTCCTCCTCCTCCTCTCCCTCCTTCCCCATGCACCAAACTTTCCCCGTCACCACCAAAGTATTTCCTTCCATCCTTCTGGCATTACCACGACGCGGGGACTCAGATTACACCTCCAACAATTACATTCAGATTTCTCGGCCCCACTCGCTCAACTTTCCTCTCTGTGTGTGCGTCCCATTAGTCAAGTCTGCAAGCCCTTCCTTCCCTATTTTCTTCCCTTCTACTTCCTCCCTTCTCTCCATCCCTCTCCGTATTCTTCTCCGTTCAGTACTGTCTTCCTTCCCTCTTCTCTGTTTCTGTTTCTTCCCTGATTTCTTCTCCCTTTTCTTCTCATTCTCCTTTCCCTCTGTTTCTCTCTTCCCACTCTTTCGTGTTTACTACCTCCCTTTCTTCTCTTTCTTCTGTTTCTGTCTCTCTTCTCTCTTTCCTCTCCGTCCCATTCACTCCCTCCCTTCTCCCATCTCTCTATTCTCCTTCCCTTACCTCCCCTTCTTCCCTCCATCCATTCTAACGTCTCACCACATGTCCTTCCTCTCCTACCCCCCTTCTGTCCCTCCGCCCCTCTCTCCCTCCTCCACTTGTCTCCGTCACGGCAGCACGGGAGTGAGTGTCGAGGCAAGACTTGAGGGCTCAGGCTGGGGCATTAGGCAGCATTACAGGTGACACACGGAGCCCGGGCCGCCGCGGGTGAGGGATGAGCTGCCTTCCGTCCCGTTCATCCCGTCCGTCCTGCCGCGGTTGTCATTCCCTAGGTATACGGTCGCCTCTTTAAATATCGGTCAGAGTATGAGTGATAGAATAGGTTTTTGAGTGATGATTAGAGGAAATGGGCGTTGTTGTGGGTATTATTAGGTTTCTTTGTTAGTTTTCATAATTGTTCATGTTTTTTGGGGGGCTAGATTCACTCTCATGGGCTTTAATTTGTTTTCTTTAGTCAATATGGTAATTTTTTTAAGCAAGCAGGTGTAATTTTGAAGATCTAAATGCACTGTAATTGTCTTCGTGCACGTAAACTCTTGCCAGAAGCGTGAAGTCCTCTTAGAGTTGAAGAAAATAAGGAATTAAAACCTATACAGTTGGAGAGGAGAGAGGGTGTGAATGAGAATCAAGGGATATGGCAACACTGGCTTCTGGTGGAGTCATCGTGTCTTTGCCTCGAAAGTTAAAAAGGTAGTGTGAAGTACAAACATCCCAATTACTATTATTATTATTACTACTACTATTATTTGTTTTTACTTTATACATATTTACAAGTTCAATCTGCAATAGGGAGAGTTGAAGGTGTGAACGCAACGTCTCGACTGTGCTTTTGACTTGACGAATACGAATACGAATACTTGCCCGTCTGACTCGACCCTTAGTAGTACAAGAAGGGCCGAAGGGTAAGATGGAGCGCGTCATCTGTTGTTGTGAGGGCAAATCAATGGGTCCGTGCGTCTTAATTTGTAGGTGCAGAGTGGGGCGTGATAGCTTAATGGAAGGGTCCAGGGGGGTAATGCATTGCCGGAGATTCGTTCAACTTGTGGGGAACCCGTGTGAAAATTTGTTAACGGAAGATGATGATGTAGGAAGTGCAGAGGGGGGAAAAAATCTCGGTTGGTAATTGTATGTGATGATTTGTTGAAGAAAGATGATATTGTAGGAAATGTAACGGGGTAAAACCTTGTTGCCGAAGAATGATATTGCAGGAAAAGTAGAGAAAAAAAAATATTGTAAAAAATTCAGTAAATGTAGAGGATGATTTATTGACGAAGAATGATGATGTAGGAAGTGCAGAGGGGGAAAAGGAAAACTCGGGTGGTAATTGTATGTGAGGATTTGTTGAAGAAAGATGATATTATAGGAAATGTAACGGGTTAAAATCTTGTTGCCGAAGAGTTATATTGCAGGAAATGTAGAGAAAAAAAAATGTAAAAATCTCAGTAAATGTAGAGGATGATTTATTGACGAAGAATGATGTTGTAGAAACTGTAGAAGGGGAAAATATATATGAAAAAAAAAACTAACTTGGTAATTATATACGTGGAAAAAAGGTGATGGATGACCAGGTGGGAAACGTACAGGTAGAAACACATAATTTAATACAGATATCAGTTTGTTCGTATATCTGAAATTAAGTGGAGAGAAAGTTGCAGGTGTTAACTAATCAAGAATACACGTGAAAGGCAATTTGTAAACATGATTAACTGGGTAGCTCTATAGAAGTCCAGATATTAGAAGAGAAAGATAGCTTGTAAACATGGAGAATTGGGCATAGCGGTTCAATTGGTAAGTTATAGTACGTGGGTGTAAATTTCTAAACAATACACGTACCATGCAATTAATCAACGTGGGGAAAGGTGTGGCAGGTAAGACGAGGAGGTGCAAGAGGGCGTGACGTGTGTTCCTGTGGATTTAAGTTATTACCAAGTCAACATGCATTTTTGTGTGTGTGGAAGTGTCGAGTCATGTCCTGCCCGATACTGCAAGAGGAAGTGTGTGTGTGTGTGTGTGTGTGTGTGTGTGTGTGTGTGTGTGTGTGTGTGTGTGTGTGTGTGTTATTTATTGGAGGCAAATGGAACGATTACACTATTTTGGGAGGATCAAGGGAGCAGTGATGTATGTATGTATGTATGTATGTATGTGTGTATGTATGTATGTGTGTATGTACGTGAATCAACTTAATGACTGTGAGTGGTTATTAATTCTCGTTGCACTCTCTTAATTTTGTTCTGCGTGGATATATTCGCTTCATGAACGCTGGGAGTGGGTGAGAAGAATTACGTTAAGGTCACATAATCATTTAGTGGCTCATTTGCGCGGGTAATTAGCTGCTTAATGAGGGAACGGAGACGCTTTCGAGTACTTTGGGTCCATTTGCGTATATATTTAGTTTTGATTTTTATGTATATTTAGTTTTGGGTTATTTTAGAGTTAGTGAGATTTTTTTTTACTTCTTACAACATGTTTTTATTATGTTTATGAGTGTTAGTTACGTTATTCTTTTATATAACATCGCATTTCTTTATCGTAATTTTTGTTTAGTTATATATTAGATGATTTGGTCTGGATCAGTTTTTTTTCTCATTATTTTTATATTCCTTTTGTTTCTTTTCTTTATTTTTTCTTTCTTCGTATCTGTCTACCTTTTTTCATTCTTTATTTCTTTATTCTCTCTCTCTCTCTCTCTCTCTCTCTCTCTCTCTCTCTCTCTCTCTCTCTCTCTCTCTCTCTCTCTCTCTCTCTCCTCCCCCCCCCCTCCCTCCATCCCAGTAGCAGTTAAACTCGTATTTCATCGGGCACAAGAGAGACCCATTCTTCCCAAAACCCTCCCCTCCATTTCCCTCTCCTCCCCATTTCCCTCTCCTCCCCTTACTCTCATCCTTTACCCCCCTCGTTTCCTCCTCAACACCCCATCCTTTTCCTCTTCCTCTCGCCTCCTCTACCCCTCGCACTATCACTCCTCTATCCCCTCATCCCCGTTCTCCTCTTGCCCCCTCTTCTCCTTTTCCTCTCGCCCGTGTAGTTTGTCAGAGCGAGCCCCATTTGTTCCCGGCGACGAAGTTCCTCTCACACGGAGCCGCCCTGACTGGCTTCGACTCTGACGGGTGATTGGTCATGGCCGGCTTTGCACGAGGATGTGTGGGTGGGTGTGTTGAAGGAGAAAAAGGAAGACGAGGGGGTGGTAGGGTGTTGAAGGAGGAAGAGGAGGTGGAAGTATGAATAATGGGAAAAAGGAGGAGGAATAAAGGTGGGATAAGGAGTAGATGGCAAAAGTGGAAAAGGATGAAGAGGAAGACAAGGGGATGATAGGGTCATGGAGGAGGAGGAGGAGATGAAAGTAGGAGTAATGGGAAAGAGGAGGAGGAATAGGAAGAGGGGTAAGGAGTTGATTGTAATAATGGAGATGAAAAGAAGAAGGAGGTTGAGGTAGTTGTTGTAGGGAAAAAAAAAAGGATGAGAAGGGGGAGGATATGGTAATAGTTAAGAAAAACCTAGTGTAAATCAAAACTAGTATGAGGAAAAGAACTTTGCTGTGATTTATTAACTTTTTTTCATTTTATGGTTCGGGGCAGTTGTAAGTCTTCTGTTTTTGTTTTGCTTTTCTGTCTTTTTTTCCCCTCATCACAGTTTGTCTTTCATGTTATATGTGTTACTGCTTTCCCCTCACACTTTCGTTCTCCCTTTGTGTTGCTTGTGTTGTGCTGTGATGCGTATGTGTAAGTGTGTCTTTCTCTCTTTTTTTTATATATATGTAGCGGAATAATGGCGTTGCAGACTAGCGAAGTTCACACACACACACACACACAAACACACATCCAGTTATTCTGCATCACGTGTTATTTACAGTTATTTCACAGTCTTCATACAAACCATCCTTGACAGACAAAGACAGACAGGCAGACAAGCACGGCGCCTCCTTCTTAACATCCCATTAACGTCTTATTATAAACACACCACCAACGTCTTAATTACCGGGAGAGAGAGAGAGAGAGAGAGAGAGAGAGTAACCATCCGAGTGAGTGGGGATACGACTGACTGGCTCTACGGGCTGTGAGGGAGCGAGTAAGTGAGCGAATGAGAGAGAGAGAGAGAGAGAGAGAGAGAGAGAGAGAGAGAGAGAGAGAGAGAGAGTGTTTGTGAGTGGCCCTGTAATGGCCCTCTCTCTCACTCGCTCACTCGTCCTTGTCCCCTCAAACGCTGGTGGGCCGAGATCAAAGAGAGAGAGAGAGAGAGAGAGAGAGAGAGAGAGAGAGGGGGGGGAGGGTAGGAAGGTATGGTTTGTTTCTTGTTTCTTTACTTGTTTTCACTCGTTTGTTTGTTTATTACCCCTACCCCCCCTTCTCTCTCTCGCTCGCTCTCGGTCTGTCTCTCTCTCTCTCTCTCTCTCTCGTTTTGGGTTTCATTCGCCAGTTGCAAACATTTTCTCTCTCACCCTTTTCACTCGAGTCCATTTCGGTGGGTTTGGTGCCTCCACCACCTCCACCACCTCCACCACTACCACCTCCTATTCTTTGTTGTTATATTTTTTTTTTTTGGGGGGGGGTTGTGTGGTAGTTTGTTAAAGATGCTGCGTTGATGCTGTGCTTGATCTGCTTTACATCTCTACTTTTATTCTTTTCATCTTTGTTTTGTAGTTTTGGTATATGTATAAGCTCCATAATTTACCTCTAATGGCTTTCTCTTTCCTGTATATTCTCTTCCTCTAGAATTGTCCTCCTTTCCCCCTCCCCCTCTTCTTTTTCATTCTCCCCACCTCTTCCTTCTCCTCCTCCTCTTCCTCTCCCATCGTCTTCCTCCTCCTGCTTCTCCTGCTTCTTCTCCTGCTCCTCCTCATGTTCTTCATCCTCTAAATCTTCTCCCTCTAGAAACCCCCATGTCATTCCTCCTCCTCCTCCTCCTGGTCCTCCTCCCCTCCTCGTCCTCAGCATCACATCCATAGTTTAGCGTCCCTCTGAGGGCTCACTAAGTATCCGGACTAATTAAATTCAATTAATGGAAGCCCAACTTGATTAAATCCCGGAGGTAATGTACCGGCTGATGGAATGAACGGCGCTCGACTCTTACCCTTAATGCCGGGGGCCGAGGGTCGAGGGTCGCGCGGCACAGACCTCCGGGGTGTACAATGACTGGGCGAGAGGGCGTAACTCCTATTCAGATTTCCTCAACTGCTTACAAGGAAGGACTGTGAAGGAGAGAGAGGGAGAGGATGGGGGAGTGATGGAGGAGTAGGGAGAGGAAGGGTAGGGATAGGGGAGGGCCGTTGTTGTGGTGGAATGGTCTCTCTCTTGGTCTTTTAATATCTCTCTAGCTTGATTTTTTTTCTTTTTCGGTTCCTATCTTTTTTTTTATCTTTGTGTGGGTCTTTTTTAATGCTTGTCTCGAATTTCTCTATTTTTTTATTTTATTTTTGTGTGTCTTTTTTAGTGCTTGTCTTTCTATATTTTTTGTCTTTCTTTCCGTCTTTCTTTTACGTTCTTGTTAATTGTTTTTTTTTCATTCACTAGTTCTCTGTTTTTCGTCTTTCAAAATGTTCTCTTGTTTCTCTTTCTTTCTATCTATCTATCTTTTTGTTATTTTTTCCATTTATATTCTATGTCTTTCTATCTGTCTGCTTATGTTTATACCTATGTTTATCTATCTGTCTATCTATATATGTCTATCTACCTATCTAGCTATCTCCCGAAATTGACCTATCTCCCGACCACTCCTCTGGACTCTTTTGTATGAGGAGTGAGTAGCGGACTATTTTTTTCATTATTGTTTCCTTTTTTTTTTTGCCATTGAACTGTTTCCTCTGCTTAAAAGAAATCTATATCTTACACTCATACACACACTCGCACACACACTAACCATACCCTCGCCCTCTCACCCTCCACACGACCCCAATCCCCTCCACACATAATTATCACCAAGGATCATTATGCCGCGTCCTTACCTGGCCCACGAGGTAACTAGGCCACAAACCCTCCCACTTACCTGCGGCCGCGTGTTGTGTGTGAAGTGGGCGTCTCCTGCGTCCCGCCTTAATTAACCTGCATAATGCGCGGAGGTGAACCAGGTGTGGAGGTGACGGCGAGGGTTTGGGGAGCTTAGAAAAAGAGTGTGTATGTATGTATGTATGTGGCGGGGGTTGGGGGGGTGAGGGTGGAGGGGTGGAGTGTGTGTGTGGGGGGGCGGTGAAGGGATTGAGTGTGTGTTGGATGCCTAGAAAAAGAGTGTGTATGTATGTATGTATGTATGTATGGTTGAGTATGGGGGAGGGAGGGGGAGGTGGAGTTATGTGGAGAGGAAGGGGAGTGTGTGTGTGTGTGTGTGTGTGTGTGTGTGTGTGTGTGTGTGTGTGTGTGTGTGTGTGTGTGTGTGTGTGTGTGTGTCATTAGGTTCAAGGGGTCTATTGTGATGTTATTTTAAGTTTAGTTCCCGTGTATTTTCCTTCTCTTATTATTATCAAGGACTAAAGTTTGTTTGGGAGAGAGGAACGGAATATATTTGGTGTATTTTGCATGTTTTTTTCTTTGTGTTAGTTTTCATTATGCAAGGAAGGAAAACTGTTAAGGATCCGATGTTTACTGTATTTTTTTCTTTTTTCTCGTTAGTTTTGATTATGCAAGAAGGAAAATCTGTCATGGATGTGGTGTTTGAAGCGTGTGTGTGCGTGTGTACGAATGTGTGCGTGTGGGGGAACGGGGGAAGGGGGGGGGGGCAGATAATTACTTCATCCCCTCATTCTCTCATACATAGACGAGAGAGATCTCCATTATCATCCTTTTCCAGAGAGTGGGAGAGAGAAAGGAGGTAGAAGAGAGGAGAAAATATATGTAGCAGCAGTCTACAGTCTTCTCGTTTTCCTCGGTAACCTTCAGTGGGCGCGGAGGCAAACTGTTGTATATAGAGTTTAAGAGCTTAATTATGTGTGGTCAGGGTCTGCAGTGCTGTTTTGTTTGCTTTCTTTACTATTCCTGACCACGGGGGAGGAGGTAGTGGAGGAGGAGGAGAACGACCGGCAGCCCTTCTTCCCTCTCTCCCTCCCGCCCGCCATCCCGTCGGCCCGTCCTTCCCTTCGCTTATTTTCCAGAGGTAGAGGAAATATATGTTGTGTGTAGCAGCTTTTTCTTCCTGTTTTCCTCGGCGCGCAGAGTACGTAGTAAAGAAGGGAAAGTTAGCTGGCCTTTAGGTTCCTTCGTGTCCTGCCTCCCTCCCTGCCCGCCTGCTCCGCCACTTGCTTTAAAAGGAAAGTAAATTGTTTTATGGAGGAGGTGGAGTTAATGGTTTTTCGTGATTATGTGTTTTTTGTGGGTTTTAAAGGTGGGTTAAGGTTGTGGTAGTGTATGTATTGGAGGGGCTTAGTATCATATCGCTTTTGTGTTTTAGAATTCGTATATCTGTGGCAAACATATCACCTGTCCTCCTGAAATTGACCTCTCTTTTGGCCACTCTCTACCTCTATCTTTTTTAGGAGCAGCATTCAGCGGGTTTTTTTTCTACAGTTTTTTATGCCCTTGAGCTGCTTCCTTTCCTGTAAAAAAAAAAAAATATCGGTTTTGGTTTTGCTTCTATATTGTCTTCATCTTTTTTTATATATTATTTCGTCTTTATCTTTTTATCTCAGTTTTTTTAAGCTTCATTATTTGCATTCTCGTTTTTTCAGTCTTCCGTTTTACATCTTACATTCTCGTCTTCCTGTTTTTCGTTTTCCGTTTGTCATCTTCATATTTTCCATATTATTTAATCTTTATCTTAGTTTTTTAGTCTCATTATTTGGATCCTCGTTTTTTTAGTCTTACTTTTTACATAATACATTCTTGTCTTCCTTTTTTCCGTCTACCTTTTTTCATCTGTGTTAAAGTCTGTAAGATGGACTGGTACATACATTCGGCCCTGCCTCTATCATAAAATTCGAGAGATAAAATGAAATAGCGTTGTGTAATTGATATTTGTTATTATATTACCATAATTTAGAGTCACACAATAATAATAATGCAGGGCTATTACACTGGTCGGCCAATTTATTTTTATTGTGACAACGAGATGAATATTTATTTTGGTGGGGAAAAGGAGGTGGAGACTTGTCAATCAATATTTCAACTTCTTTCCCGTGTCCTGAATTGATGGTGGTGGTGGTGAGGGTGGTGGTGAAGAGGGTGGTGATGGAGTGATTGGACAGATAGGGCAGGGAGCAGCGGGTCTGACCACCACCACCACCACCCCCGCGACAACAACAAGGAAACACTCGCTGAATATTGTATTGGCGGGACGAAGAATAGAGTCAATCAGTAAATAAACAAACAGAATAACACACTTAGGCACCTCCACTTCCTTCAACATTTTCCCTTTTTCCTTCTCTTTACGCCGTGACTCGAGTGCTGAGGAAACGTCTGATTAAATATTTACTTTTATTCATCAGCTGTTTCTAGTCAGGCTGTTATTTTGTTATTACTATTATATTTTCCTTTTAAGTTCGTGAGGAAGAAATGTCGCCCCTTTGCCCCCGTGTCCTAATGGCTGTTGTTATCTTCCTTTTTTGTTTCCTTTTTCTTCTTTTTATTTTTTGGGGTCTGCAGTGAGTGGAACGTCTTCTGTCACGTCCCGGGCCGCTGACAGGTTTTTAAAATAATAATATTCTTTACTTCGCCCCTTTTTGTAAGATTTTCACGAGCTGGAAATGGAGGGTTTTACGAGGAGGAGGAAAATGAGGAGGAGGAGGAGAAGGAGGAGGAGGAGGAAGAGGAGGAGAGTGGGAACGTGTGTGTGTGTGTGTGTCGTAAGGGGGGAAGTGGAGGGGGGGGGGGCGGTGTGCACTCTGAGTAAGGTTAATTCGGACTATTAATAACCTTCATTTATCTCTCTCTCTCTCTCTCTCTCTCTCGACATATATTCAATACCATTAATGGACTTTTTGAGCGTACGTGGTCTGCTTTAGAGAGAGAGAGAGAGAGAGAGAGAGAGAGAGAGAGAGAGAGAGAGAGAGAGAGAGAGAGAGAGAGAGAGAGAGAGAGAGAGAGAGAGAGAGAGAGAGAGAGAGAGAGAGAGAGATTTTGTTAAGCATATAGGTCACGCCTTTTACGGTATAAGAGACTGTGTAAGGCGAGCGATAATTCCTTGCACATTATGAGGAAAGGGCAAAGTATGTTGTGTTAATATGTGGTGGAGGTGTTGGTAATGATGGTGATGATGGGAGGTGGTGAAGATGCTGTGGCTGTTGATGTTGTAGATGTAGTGGTGGTGGTGGAGGTGGTGATGGATGTTTGGTGATGTTGGTTGATGTAGTGTTATGAGTAAGCGTGTGATGATAATGGTGATGATGTCGAGAGAGAGGAATGAAGAAGGTGGAAGAAGATAGGTGATGGATAGTGATGTTGGAGTATGTGGGAAAGATGATGGTGGTGGTGGTAGAGGCCGGAAAGGAGTAAGAGAGAGAGGAAGGAAGAAAGGAAGGAAAGAAAGAAGGAATTTAAGAAAGAAGGAGAGAAAGAAAGCAGGAGGGAAGGAAGGAAGGAAGGAAGGAAGGATGGAAGCAAGGAAAGGATAGAGGAAGGAAGGAAGGAAGGAAATAAAGAAGGAAAGATGGATGGAAAGAAAGAAAGCAGGAGGGAAGGAAGGAAGGTAGGAAGGAAAGGAGGAAGGAAGGAAGGAAGGAAGCAAGGAAAGGATAGAGGAAGGAAGGAAGGAAGGAAAGAAAGAAGAATAGATGGATGGAAAGAAAGAAAGCAGGAGGGAAGGAAGGAAGGAAGGAAGGAAGGAAGGAAGGAAGGAAAGGATAGAGGAAGGAAGAAAGGAAGGAAAGAAGGAATTTAAGAAGGAAGAAAGGAAAAAAAGCAGGAGGGAAGGAAGGAAGGAAGGAAGGAATTTAAGAAAGAAGGAAAGAAAGAAAGCAGGAGGGAAGGAAGGAAGATAGAAAGGAAAGGAGGAAGAAAACAAGGAAAAAAAGAGAAGCAAGAAAGCAGGCAGTATTTTTTTTCACTGCCTTCACTACTTATCCTAAATAAACACACAAAAAAAGACGTTAACGAAGATTGACACCGCGTCAGAACGTTCGAAAGGCGAGGAATAATGAGTCTGATGAATGCCAGTTTTCATCTTTTGGAAGCCGAACGAAAACAAATGAAAAAAAGAGACTGGATGATAAACCGGTGAGTAAACAAAACATGCTGAGGGATAAAATAAAACACATAATAAAAAAAGAGGTTAATGGGTAAACTTAATTCACACCAATAAAAAGACAATAAAATAAAATATAACAATGGACACCAGCAATGAAAAAAAAAGTCACCCCCCAAGTTTGAAAGTAAAACAAAAGCAAAACGGCAATCATCAGAAAACAAAACGAACGAGAACAAAATAAACAAATCCCAACAAACAACAACAACAAAAAAAAAACAGCCATACAATAACGGAAAGAAAAAAAATCACACATCCGCAATAAAAAAAAAAAATATCGTGTAAAAGAAGGAAGAATGGGAAAGAAGAAAAAAGCACACACCATCCCATTCCCAGGAGGCAGAGGCGGGACAAGCCAGGCAAATATTTTCTGTTTATGTTCGCGCCGCTCACTTCCCCGCGGCCACGCTCCTCCTAGTCACCTCACGCGGCACACGAACACCCGGAGCATTGAATTATTCCGTGCCTGGAGAGGAGGAGGAAGAGAAGAGGAGGAGGAGGAGGAAGACCTAACACTGTGCTGGGTGGGAGGACGAGCAAACAGGTGGCGGTGGCGGTGGTAGTGGTGGAGCACGCTGGGAACGAAGTGACAGGCGCGGAGGATCAGAGAGAGACAGACGAAATTGAAGGTGTATTATTACAGTGGCGAAGGGAAGGCGGGAGGCACGGGAGGGAGGCAGGTCGGCGGCACAATAGAGGAAGGCAGAGATCGCGTCCCCTGAGCAAACAGAGCGGCGGAGAACATCCACGGAGGTCCTTTGTGTGTGTAGGCGTGTAGAGAGCCATACACGAATTCGATAACCCAAGTTTCTGGCGGCATAACACCCGATGAGAGCGACACAAACGACGAAGAATGTATGGCAGAAACTCTTGCGTGGTTGGTGTTTATAGTCCTCTCCTTTCATATTCTCCACCGTATGATGGAACGTGAAGCCTCGAAGTGAACAGCGGTAACTGGAGGTGAACAAAGGACGGACACGACTACTAATCCCTCGTCTGGCGTCTTCGTTTCGTCAAGCAATCAAGGAAGGGAGGGAGTCAGGAGGGGGCCAGGAAGGGGTAAGAAGAGTACAGGCGGCGTAGGAGGGACGGAGGAGAAAGAGCGGCGTAGGAGAGTGATGAAAACGCGGATTACAATGATTCACAAGATGGATGCGTGTCTGCGGCGTCAGGTAAGGCGACCCGGAGAGCAGGTAATCATGACGGAGCGCTGCGGCTGCATGGGTCTTGCGTGGGTCCGAGGCGAAGGATGGGTAGCGGTGCAATCAGGCATGACCCCCGCACCGCCGCACCCCAACCCAGGCAGTCACCCCGCAGTGTTGCTGGCCCGGCGGCTTGTCGCGGAGGGGCCTCATTTGCACCACTCGACTCGTTGTTATTAGTGTTGTTCTTACGCTGCCTTTTGTACAGTTGCGCTAAGAAGTACCGGCCACCACATGAGCGAATGAATAGATGACGGAAAAGTAAAGATAATGGACGCTGGTTACTATAAATTCCGTACGTTTTGAGCGTTTTAAGATACCGTTTTCTAATTACTTCACGTTCCGCGGTGGGATTGGATCACTGTATCGGCTGACTGACTCTACAGAAGACGCCCTCGTTGACAGAGTACAGAAGCAGAAGTTTAGAGAGGATGGACACTGCTAACTATATATAGCGTACGTTTTAAGAGACCGTTTTCATATTAGTTCATGTTCCGGGGTAGAAATACTATATCGGCTGACTGACTCAACAAAAAACACCTTCGCTAACAGACTGCACCTGGGCGGACACTCGCTTACACTCCGACTTCTCCACCCCATGACCCTGCCTCCTCCCTTCTACCTTTCTCTCGCTCTGAAACACGTGTGGTCTCGGCTGAAGTTTCCGGTGGTTGATTGGTTATTGAATAGCCTGTTATTTCTTTTTCCTGTGTAACCGAACGCACCCTTTGCCGCACCCTTCGCACGCGCCCCTACACGCTGTACAGGCCCGGGAGACGAGTGTATGGCGCCCTTTGATGCTCCGAGGGTGTGGCGTTGAGGGCGGCTGTACTTTCCTCCGTCAGTTGATTGATTCGTTGCTGCGGAACTTTTTGATATTTCCCTTTTTATTATTTTAAGGCTAGGTTTATTTTCTTCTTGTTTCCTCTGCTGGGTGCTTGATTCGCTACTGTAGAACTTTTTGATATTATTTTCTTTTATTTTCTTAGGACTTGGTTTCTTCTAATGATAACTAATTTCCAAAGACCCAAATAGAGATGAATCGAGTTTTCGTAATCTCTCGTAAGCTCTTACAAGTTTTTCTTACGTTTAAGGTACAGAAACTTTGTCAGACTACCACCAGGATCATAAAACTACCCATGGGAATGCCCACAGCAACATCTACGAAAGCCTTGTCAAATGTGTGTGCCTGGGTGCCGAAATGTTTTAATGAATAAGTGACTCACCTTCCCTTAACTGAACCTCAACTAATTAAGGCATTCACCTCCTCTAAACCCTGAATGAGTAACGTTTTTTTATTCATGCGCGTAGCTCCACCTTTACCTTATTCTGTGTGGGGTTCATGGTTCGTTCGTTCCCTCGCCCTCCTTACCTGATGATGATAATGCTGCTGCTGCTGATGTTGGTGGTGGTGGTTGGGGTGACTCATCCTGCCCAAAAGGACTTGACTCTTGTCTCATAGCAGTAGTTAAGGAAGCAGCCTCATTAAAGCCCATTGATTAAGATAGAAGTTAAATATTTTTTGTCACTAAATAAAACAACTCAAGGGCAAAATATACAAGAAGAAACAAAAGAGCCAGCCAGAAGTCATCTTTTTATTATTATTACAGTGAAGGAAGCAACTCAAGGACAAGCAAATAAAAAGAATAAACAGAAAAAGTCCACTAAGGTGAAACTCAACCGTGTACATAAGTAATTGAAAACGTTGTACCCACCTGAACACTGAACGCGACTCGTACCTGTAACAACCGCTGCCTCGTAACTGTACATGAACCGTTCCCAGTTAGTAATTGGCATGGGTAACAGGACGAGGGAAGATGCCAGTCACAGCAGGAGGGGAGGGAGGAAGGGAGAGGGGAGCCAACATGGGAGGAGGGGGTAGTAGTGAGGGAGAGAGGGGGAAAGAGGGGAGTGAAGGGGAGGGGGAGGAGAGAAGGGGTGCAGAAAAGGGATAAAGGGTGTGCAGCAAGGGATGGAGAGGGGGTACAGCAAGGGGAGGGAGGTGTTGTAGCAGGGGGTAGAAAGGAGGGAGCAGAGGGGGAAGAGGAGGGTACAGCAGAAGAGGAGGGGGGGTGGGCAGCAGTAGGGGGGCGGCGGTCCCTCCAGGCGGCAGCGGCAGCAATTTCGTCGTGTTGTCACTCGCGCCGTTTTTCACCTCGTCATAAATACAATTTGTGTCTTTTGTCGACGAGTCCGAAGCAGCGTGGGGCGGCGGCGGTCTTTGTGCCTCACCTGCAGCCATGGGGGAGGGGGGGGGGGGTTGTTACGTGGGGGGAGGAGGGGAGCATCAAATATAGGGAGTAAGAGAGAGAGAACGTAGATAGGGTTGATGAAACGTGGGGAGAAAAGAGGGATCGTGGGGAGGAGTGATGGAAGAAACATGATAAGGGAGGGAGAACGTTGAAGGGGTAATGAAACGTTGGGAGAAAAGAGAACGTAGGGAGGAGGTGTGAAGGAAACATGGGGAGGGGGGGGGGGAGAGCGGTTGGAGAGAACGCTAAGGGAATGGATGAAATGTGGGGAGAGAGAAGAGGGAATGTGGAGAGAAGAGCTGGAGGAAACATGGGAAGGTGGATGAAGAGAAGGAACATGGAGGGGAGAGAGAAGGTGGGAAGGAGGGATGAAAGAAGAGAGATAAAGGATAGAGAGAAATTAAGAAGAGTCGAGAGGAAGAAAGAAGAAAGAGCGTGAATAGGGAAGAGAGAAGCAACATGAGTGAGAGGGAGAGAAGAGACAGAAAGAGGACAGAGGAAGGGAGGGAGATAAAGAGACAGAGACAGAGAGAAAAAGAGAGGACTGGAGCGTCAGAAGCCAGGAAGAGTGAGGGAGTTTTTGTGTGTCTGCTTGAATGACTGCACTGTGACGGGCTTCCCTTTTTGTCCTGTTTACCCGTGTGTGTGTGTGTGTGTGTGTGTGTGTGTGTGTGTGTGTGTGTGTGTGTGTGTGTGTGTGTGTGTGTGTGTGTGTGTGTGTGTGTGTGTGTGTGTTCCTCTTCAGTTCCCTTCAGCGGTAAAGGTCTGGCCGCGTCCCCTTTAGTCCTCAACCCTCTTCCCTCTCAGTCCCCTTTTGCCCTTAGTCCTCGAGTCCTCCTCAGTCCTGTGTTTGGGGATGTCTCGACTGGCCCTCTCCTTCCCTGCACTCCCCTTCCCTCCCCTCTCTTCCCTACCCTACCCTACCCTCTCCTTCTCCCTCCTTTCCTTTCCCTCCGCCCCTCTTCTCCCTTCCCGTCCCTTCATCTCGCCTCGTCGGACTTTAGGGCAAACATTCATATGGAAATGAGTGTCCTGGAGAGGCCGCCCAATCATATAATAAAACCCTAACAATAAAATGTAGAATGGGCGAAATTACCTCGGCCTCTCCTATAGGAATCAAGGCCGGGCAAGGCAGGGGGGAGGATAAATGGCCAGGTGCTGTAACTATTTCTTTATCAGTATGTGGTGTGGAGGGAGGCTTGACAGAGAGACAGATAGATAGACTGACTAGGAGGCAGCCGGTCAAGCAAGCAGAATGGCAGGTAGGCAGGCATGGAAACAAGCTGGGAGTCGCTTGGAGGCAGGTAAGCAGAGTCAGCCAGGCAGGTAGGTAGATAGGAAGGCAGGTAAGGCACTTGTAAGGTCGGAGACAAGTAGAGATAGGTAGAGATAGGTAGAGATAGGTAGACAGGTAGAGAGAGGTAGATTAGGAGACAAGCAGAGATAGAATGGTAAGTAGGTCGGTAAAACGGATAAAGAAGCAGATAGATAAACAGGTAGATGATAGGTAGACAGGTAGACAGGTAAGAGAGAGGTAGATTAGGAGACAAGCAGAGATAGAATGATAAGTAGGTCAGTAAAACGGATAAACAGGCAGATAGATATACAGGTAGATACAAAGCCTGATAGATATGCATTCAGACAAGGCCCCGAACGGCTGAGCGTGAGTTACAGGGACGGGAAGTGTTCGCTTTGGCGTTGTTACAGTTGCTTCACGTGTGGGCGATCATGCACGCGCTCATCGTATTAGCGAAACTTTGACGGCGCCGCGCGAGGGACTGACTGGTAGGGAAGCTGTCAGGGGGCGGGGAAGGTAAGCGGGGGACGAGGGGGGAGGCTGTCCATTCATCCAAGTCGCGGCGGCGTTCACAACTCTCCCTTTCTCTCCCTTGACGACGGCGGGATAGCTAATCCTCGGAAGCTGCGGCGGCGGTGGTGGCGATGGTAGTGGCGGTGCGGGACAGGTTTATCACTAATGCAGCGTCCGCACACACGCCGATAGCGCCGGTATTGCGTCCGCCCGGCGAGACGGACGCGGGAATAAAGCCATTTTTATGAAGTTGTGTGGACGCGAGGGCCGGCCGGGGTTATTGTGGCCGGCTGACTGGTGCTGACGCTTATGACAGATTAAATCACACGGTTTTGACACCTTTATAACAGCACTTCACCACCCTCCTGCCACCCTGCCACCCCACCCTGCCCCGCCCCGTGTCCCTTCCCCTTCCTGTCCCTTCCCCTGCCCCGCCCTCCCGTCAGCGGACTCGTTGGCGTGTCCGTAATAACATGTCCGCCCTTTTTTTTCTCCTTTTTTTTTTTGCTCGAAGGGTGTTGGCTGCGACGCTACAGGGGAGGGAGAGAACGAGTGATGCTGCTGTGGGAAACGCGTCATCTCTCTTCCTATCTCTGTAATAATAAAAAAGGAAGTATTGTATAAGGTCTTATCTCGTGCCCTGGTAATGTGGTATCTCTATATGTTGGGTTATGGGGAAAGAGAAGGAATGGAGGAAGCATAACGAGGAAGGAGGGAAGGTTGGGAGAGGAAGGAGGAAGGAACAAGGAGAGGGAATACGGTAGAAGGAAGGAAAGGGAGGAGTGGAGGGATCATGGGGAGAAAGAATGGAGGGAGCAGAGGAAAGAAGGAGGGAAGGTTGGGGAAAGAAGGAAGAAGGAAACATGGAAACTTAAGACGGTGGAAGAAAGGAAAGTGAGGAATGGGATTGTGGGGGAGAGGAAAGAAGGAAGAATAGGGAAGAATGGAGAAGGTGGGAAATGGGAGACCGAACATGGATAGGGAAGAGAGAAGGAA
This sequence comes from Eriocheir sinensis, assembly GCF_024679095.1. Lineage (NCBI taxonomy): Eukaryota > Metazoa > Arthropoda > Malacostraca > Decapoda > Varunidae > Eriocheir > Eriocheir sinensis. Next base: position 3,181,184 of record NC_066547.1, on the reverse strand, counting down.
ACATGAGTGTGCGTGCGTGCGTGTGTGTGTGCGCGGGGGGTGGCCGAAGGGGTAGGGGGGCGCTGGCTGACTGATGGATGTGTCTGGGAAGGACTTGGAGGCGTGTTCTTGTTTTCCTCGCCGGGTCTCGCGTGGAGTTTGATTGCCTTTCCCCGCGTCGTCGATCCTCCCTTATCGCTTGATGCTTCGTGGTCCAAAAGGCTTTTATATTTTCTCTTTGTCGGAGTGAAGGAAGAGAGAGAGAGAGAGAGAGAGAGAGAGAGAGAGAGAGAGAGAGAGAGAGAGAGAGAGAGAGAGAGAGAGAGAGAGAGAGAGAGAGAGGAAACGTAAAGAAAAGGAATGCATAGGAACATCTCAGCCTTAGTTTCTCCTTCCTTTTCATCGTTTCTTATTGAGTTAACACGTGAAATGACTTACTAACTTATTATGAAGGAGATATAAGTTGAGATTGAAGGTTAGATTATATTTTTTACATAATTTCTTATTGATTTAACACGTGAAATGACTTACTGACTTGTTATCGAAGGAGAGATGAGATGAGATTGAAGGAGATATTACTGAAGGATTGTATTATTTTTATTTACGAGATGAGAAGTGAAGGTTATTTTTTCTATTTCATTCTCTCACCATCTTTCAGGGCGGTGTCTCGCTTCCCCTTTCTTTCTCGCAAGGGAAGGAAAAATACATTTGTCGCTGCGAGGGAAGAAACATGAGGCTTGACTAAGAGTATTGGGGACGCGAGAGTGGCGGTGGCGGTGGTGGTGGTGGTGATGACGTTATCAGAAAGGCAATATTGGAAGAAGTAGTAATAGCGAAGTAGTGGTAGTAGTAGTAGTAGTAGTGGTGGTGGTGGTAATGGCAGTAAGAGTAGTATTGGTGATGAAGGTGACTGATGGTGGTGGTAATGATAGTGGTGATGAGGGTGTGAAGGATAGCAAATACGATGGATAGGAGAGGTGGTTAACTGATGGTGTTGATGGTGATAGTGGTGGTAATGGTAATGGTGGCGGTGGTGGTGGTGGTGGTGTGAAGGATAGTAAATACGATAGTAGGAGAGGTGGTTAACTGGTGTTGGTAATGGTAATGGTGGTGGTGATGGTGGTGGTGGTGGTGTACTCAAACGGACCCAGACCCGTCCTCCATCACCTTCACCACCACCACCACCACCATTCATCATCCGTGTACCGCTCAACCACCGGATTACTTCCACATGACTGATTCTCACCCACTTCGCCCTCCTCCTCCTCCTCCTCCTCCTCCTCTTCCCTCTTCCCTCCTGCTTCGCTTCACCTCCTTCCCCTCCTATCTCCTCCTCTTCCTCCTCCTCCCTCAATCCATCTATTTAATCCCTCTATATTCCCTTCCGCCTTCCTTCCTCCCTCCCCTCTTCCTTACCTTCCGCCTTACCTTCCATTTTTACCTTCTCCTTTATCCTCAATCTGTTTCTTCAATCATTTTTATCTTTCATTTTAACTTTACTGTCATTTTCCCGTTTTGTTTCATCTTTTAATTTCCTTACATCCTTCAGTATTCACATCCTTCAGTATTCACATCCTTCAGTATTCACATCCTTTCACTTAAGTTTGCTGTAGGAGGCACCATTGTCCTTCCGTGTATCCTAAAAGATCCTACACAAGCGCTTTTGGGGTTAAAGTGTATATCCTTCCGCAGATCCAAGTACGGTATCCTTAACGCTGTGGTCTTTTTCTTCGTATCCTGTGTTCATAAATTTCCTGTTTTTATATTTTTTTTGTACAGTAAAGGAGGCAGATCAAGGGGGGAAAATGGGGAAAGAAAGGACGATATTTATTTCTCCTTTATTTTTATTTTTAACTCCCTCCTTTACTGTAAAAAAGATAAAACTGCTATTATGACAGATGGGCCAAAATTAAATCAACATGTTATTAATTTATTCTTTATTTTTTTGCTATTTTTCTCCCTCTTTACTTGATTACTTGTTTATGCTCAGCGCCTTTGTGTTTTCCTTGCATTCATTTCCATGTATTTCTTTTTTTTCTTGTGTATCGTGCGTGTTTTTCCTCCATTCACTTCATGTTTTTATTGTGTGTGTATCGCCTTTGTCTGATGATATCTTTCTTTCATTCAGTTCTACGTTATTTTTTCCATTTACTTCCATGTTTGTTTGTCCGTGTATAGCCTTTGTTCGATGCTATCTTTCTTACATTCAATTCCATGTTTTTTTTTCTGTGTGTGTGTGTGTGTGTGTGTGTGTGTGTGTGTGTGTGTGTGTGTGTGTGTGTGTGTATTGCCTGTGTATGCTTCTCATGCTCAGCGGAGACGGATGTGTGTATGTGTGTGCGGTTGCTGTGTGTGTGCGTCTGTTTGTTGATGTCTCGTTAGCGGTTTCTGTGTTGACGTGTGGTGATGTGTGTGTGAGTGTGTGTGTGTGTGGGGGGGGGGGTTGGTGTTGTGTATTAGTTTGTCGGTGTGTTTGGTTTGTGGTTTGTGTTGACGTTGTTCTTGTTGGTGATATCGTGTTATATGTTTTGTGTTTTTGATGGTGTTGCAGAGTGTTCGTGGTGGTGAGGCTTAACGTGTGTGTGTGTGTGTGTGTGTGTGTGTGTGTGTGTGTGTGTGTGTGTGTGTGTGTGTTGTGTTGTGGCTGTTTTATCCTTGTTCTGAACGTGTTTAAAACTGGTACGAAGGCGGTTTGTGGTGTTAAAATCTCCCACGCAAACTATTCGAGAGAGGAAGTAAAAAAAGAAAAAAAAAGTGCGTAAGAGTTATAAACAAGCACCATAAAGCAGTTCTATTTGTCTAGACTAATTCCAAGTAGATTTATATCCCTCTTAACACTCATAACAATTCCACTCCTTGCGTGCTTGCGTGTGTGTATCTGTGTGCGTGTATGTGTATGTGTGTGCGTGCGTGCGTCCGGCCTGGTAGTATAAATGTCGGTGTGCTAATGCTTTAATTTGGACCTCGTAAACCTTTCCAAGTCCGCCGAGTCCTGAATTACTGGACGGTTACGATGACAGCTAAGTGTAATTTGTGCTTCCTTCTGTCAGGTGGAAATTCTTTTATTATGCTTTTCTTTCTTCCCTTCGAGTGCTGAGAGGCGACGGTAACTTGTGGATGCGCTGAACTGTGACGCTGATGAGGTGGCGGTGATGGGGAGGAGGAGGAGGAGGAGGAAGAGGAGAAGGGGGGTTGAAGGAAAAATACATGGTGATGATAGGAGAGGAGGAGGAGCAGGAGGATTAAGAGGAGTAAGATAATGTGCTGATGATGGAGGAAGAACAGAAATATGAGAAAACAGAACATGGAAGAATATAATGTGTAGAAAGGGAAAAAAGAGAAGTAGGAGACAACCCCCAAGAAATAATGAAAGGAGGCAGATATAAGGAGGAGACTAGGACGAGGAGGTGAAGAGGAGCAACATAGAAGCGGAAAGGGAAAATAAACGACACAGGAGGAGGAGAAGGAGGAGAAGGGGACGAGCAAGAAAGTAGCGATAGAAGGAGGAGACTAAGACAGCAATAGAACATAGAAGCCACCAAGGAAGCAGTAGGAGGAGAAAGGAAGAAGAGAAAGAAATGATAATCGTCAGAGAAGAGGAAAACAAGAACAAGAACAACAATAAGAATAACAAGAACAACTAAAACAAGAGGGAAAAAAATATAGTGATAATAACAATGCTGATGATGACAATGCTGAAGAGGAAGAAGGAGGAAGAAGAACAAAGCAGCCTCCGTCCCTCCGCCGTCTGCGACACTCTCCGCCCCGGATATTGGCCCCGGCTCCCAATTGTTGTTCCTCCGCCTCCGTCTTCGTGAGTGTTTGTTTACCTTCGCCGCCCCGCTGGAGGAAGGGCTTAGCGAGGCGGCGCTTGGAAGAGAAGGAAGAAGAAGAGGAGAAGGATACTGAGGAGGAGGAGGAAGAGAAGGGAGAAGAAAAGACGAAGATGAAGAGGAGAAGGAGATGCCGGAAGATATATAGACAAGAGAAGTAAATTAAGAGAAAAAAAAGGTAGAGAAGGAGGATGCAGAGGAAGTGGAAGCAGAGGAAACTAGAGAGAAAGAAAATAAAGCTAAAATAAATATAAGACGAAAAATAAAAGATATGAAGGAGAAGGATGGAAAGGAAGATTAACCAGAGAAAGTAGAAAGAAAAGAAATGAAGTCGATAAAAAAACCCCAGATGGTGATGATAATGATGAGACATTTATAACACCATTCTAAATCTCTTTCGTACGCTGTGTTCATTTCTCCGTCACTTCGTCTATATTTACAATTACGTTTACAGTGATTTCATTTGTCTTCCTTCGACCCATTTCAAAGAGATAAAGAAAGGACGCCAAGGATTGGTAACAGGTGTCTTGAGAACTGGGACAGGTGGACAGGTGCATCACTTACCTTCCTTCCTCTTCCTCTTTCCTTTACTTCCTTCCTTCCTTCTATTCCTCCTCCCTCGCCAAGGTGTGCTAACAAGAGTCTTGAGAACTGGGACAGGTGGTCTGGTGCTGTTCTTTACCTTCTCCCCTTCCTCCTCTCTCCCTTTATTCTCCTCCCTCGCCACCTTCACGCCATGCACGCGGTAATCGTCCTCACCACGATGATTTACCGGCACCGTTTTGGCCGTTCCGTCAAGACCGGCCTTTAATCTGGATCTCCTGCCACCCTCGAGCTCCCTCCAGGCGGCCCTCCATAGTTAATTGTGTTTATGGCCTCAGGTGCGATAATTCATTCTTAATTTGCCATGAAAGAATGTTTGCTCGTATGTTTCACGCCAATTTTCCGCCGGAGTGCTGGGCTACGCGTGTGTCCGTCCGTGCGGTGCGTGTGTTTAGACTGTCACATAAAACACGTCTAGTTTGAGCTGTCTTCTAGGAGTTCCCTTTGCCGGCCCTCCCTAAGCTTTGTGCCGCTGCCTGGTGAGACGTAAATTGAAAGTGATGGCGAGAGGGTGTTGGAGAGGGAGAGGAGGAGGAGAGGGAAGGAGATTTGAAAGGGAGATAGATGGGGTGGAAAACTGCAGGGAGGACAGAAGGGAGGCATAGGGATAAGAGGGTAAGGGGAGGTAGGGAGAGAAAGAGAAAGGGAGGTTAGACATGCAAGCGGTGATTACCTGAAAAAATGTACTTATTCCACACCTTTGCCTTATACTTTCCACCCCTTTCTCCTCCTCTTCCTCCTCCTCCCCCTCCTCGTCCTCGTCCACGTCCTCGTCCTCCTCCTCCTCTTCCTCCTCCCCTGTCGTGCCTTCTTGCCTCACGCGCTGCCTTGCCTCGCGCATTCCTCCTCCTCCTCCACCTCCTCCTCCTCCTCTGAAGAACGAGGTGGAGGCGGTGGCGGCGTCACGGGAGGTGGACGCACATACCTGGTGGGAAAATGAGGCGGAGAAAATGACCAGGTGTTAGAGGTGTTGATGTTTTTGCTTATTATTATTATTATTATTATTATTATTATTATTATTATTATTATTATTATTATTATTATTATTATTATTATTATTATTACTGTTTACTCTTATTATTCTCATTCTTTATATCATCCTCATAACTACTACTACTACTACTACTACTACTACTACTACTACTACTGCTACCATCACTACTGCTACTACTACTATTACAATACTACCTTTACTATCAGCGTTAGCAAAGATGTTCCTCTACTTTATTTACCTATTTTAATTTTTTTCTCTGTCTTCCCGCAGGTGAGGCGAGGTGACGGTGGCAGGGACGCAGCACACCCCCTAAGCGGCTTTGTGAGCGCAGCAGCTGACGCGAAGTAGTTCATTAGCTCACTTCCTCCTCGCCTTCTTCTCCTCTCGCTCCTGTTAATCATGAGTCACTGTGTATCTGTCTTGTAGTATAATTAATGTATCTTTTTATACGTTCAGGACATCCTCATTTAACCTTTGCTTTATTACTGGTATCTCGCCTGCAAGCTTGAACATAAGAGTGAATTAGATAAGTTGTAATTTAGTGACTGGCTTCGTATAAGGAATGTGATACAGCGGGTTTGATAGGAAGCGCCAAGTATGGGATTAAGAGCATGATTTATTTCATTTATTTATTTGTTATTTTTACGGTAAAGGAAGGAACTCAAGGGAAAAAAAGTAATTGAGAGAAAAGAATCGCTTATCACTTCCTCCATAAAAAAGAGTATTGATGAATGGCCAAAAGTGATCAATAGACGGCTGAGAACAAATATGTGAACCTGATACAATAAAAAAAAAATCTCTTAATCATCGCATATATTTTCCTTCCAATACTGGGGTAGAAATTCTGAACGGGAAAACATCGAATTTAATATATCGATTACAGTGAATTATTTAAAAGGTGATAAGATGATTAGTAATAATGATAGAGATATTACAGATAATGACACTTGAGCAAATAAGATATATATATATTTTGCCCATCGAGACTGCAACTTTATAAGAGTAATTTGATTTTGAAACGTGTGCGTGTGTGTGTAAGCAGTGTGAGAAGGAGGAGGAGGAGGAGGAGGAAGAGGAGATGATGTGATAAGCAGTGTGATGAAAGATTTGTGGAGTGATGCTGCATTGAGAGTTACACTATTCCAAATATTCGAGGTAATAGGTTCGTTTTTTTATGATATAAGGGCGTGTGGGTGGGTAGAAGGGTGGGTGGGTGGGTGGATGGGTTAGTTGAGGGATGGATGTTGGTGTGGGTGAGATGGATGGTTGGCGTGTGTGTGTGTGTGTGTGTGTGTGTGTGTGTGTGTGTGTGTGTGTGTGTGTGTGTGTGTGTGTGTGTAGAAATATGTGTGCAAGATAAATCACATTGGCCTAAGAGTGATTGCAATGCTTTAGGGGTTGACAGATGGTGATACTGGTGACGATGGTGGTGATTGTGGTGGTGATGGTGATGGTGATGGAGGTAATAGTGATAGTGTGTTGTTTCTCTCTCTCTCATTTTCACACAAGTAGCATTTTTTTGTGTGTGATTTAGGGGATGTGGGTGGGGTGGGTATGTGTATTTAGGGCGGTGGGGGAGGTGGTTGCCTGTATATGCGTGTGTGTGTGTGCGTGTGTATGCATCTATGTGTGTGTATGTGGGTGCAGGACAAGGGGTCAGGGTGTGGCAGGGCGCGGGGTCATGGCGGGGACACTGGCTTTTGTCTCGGTGCGGCAGGTAACTCCATGGGCAGGTACAGGTGACCAGGGAGGGGTGCGGCCTGCAATGTGACTCAGGCGCGGAGAAGGGGGGCGGCGGGGGCTTAGGGCACGGGGGGCGGGGGCAGGAGATTGGGCAAACCGGAGGGCATGGAAGGGTAACAGAGAGAGAGAGAGAGAGAGAGAGAGAGAGAGAGAGAGAGAGAGAGAGAGAGAGAGAGAGAGAGAGAGAGAGAGAGAGAGAGAGAGAGAGAGAGAGAGAGAGAGAAAATGTTTGACTCGCCTCAATACATCGTTAAAAAAAAGTCTTCTCTTAAGTCTCAATGAAGCGTGTACAGACTCCGTTTAGTCGTTTACTGCCTCACTTTCTCCCTCCCTTCATCTCCCTCCTTCCCTCCTTACCTATACCCCTCCCCTCTCTCTCCCTTCCCCATACCCAACCCATCTCCTCACTTCCTCCTCTACCTCCTTACCTCCATACCTATACACCTCCTCTCCTTCCCTTCCTCATTTCTCCCTCCATACCAATCTCTCTCTCCCCATCTCTCCTTCCTTTCCCTTCCACATACCCAACACTGGAGTACCCTTCATTCCCTCCCCTCGGCCGGTGAAGGGAGGGAAGTTAGCACCTTTTCATATGGTAATGGAGCGGGCGAGGAGAGCGCGGGCCCGTGTCATACCGTCACCCACAACAGGAGGCAGGGAGGGAAGGAGGGATAGAAGGGGTCATGGGTGTGGTTACTGGTGGGGGTATATGGCTGACGAGGAGGCAAGGGCGTGGCAGTGTGTACAAGAGGAGGAGGAGGAGGAGGAGGAGGAGGTACGACAAGCAGATAGGGCGAGGCTGGGTCAGTTAGATGAAAGGAAAATGGTAGAAACAGGAATGGTACAAGGAGAAAGGGAGAGAGATAGAGGGTGGAATGGGAGGACAGAGTGTTATTAGAAGGTACAGAGTGGAATAAGTTGAGGTAGAAAGAGCCAGGGCGGGATAGTGTGAAGTGAGTGAAGGGGAACAGAAAGATAGGCAGACAGGCAGAGTGCATTGGGCAGGGTAGGACATGGATATTTTTTTATTATTATTTTTTTACAGCAAAGGAGACAGTTCAAGGGCGTAAAAAAAAGAAAACAATATTAAAGAATGAAAAAGCCCGCTACTTACTGTTCCTGATTAGAGTACAGAGGAGTGGAAAAGGGTAGATTGAAAAAGAAAGCAAGGTGGTGAAGGTGTAGGGAAGCACAGAGAGAGAGACGGATTGGGGATTACAGAGACGTTGAGGCAGGATAAGGTGCATCTCGCGTGGACGGGCCCGGGAGACACACACACACACACACGCACACACGAGACGGCACTTCATCAGGCAGGGCTCGTGCTGATGCATATTCACCCGCGCGACGAGATGTTTGGATGCCGAACAACCCAGAGAACCCTCCTCCAATTAGCATCCTATTCCCCGCACAGGTGTAGACAGGTGCGGAGGAGGAGGAGGATTAGGAGGAGGAGGAGGAGGGGGAGATAATGTGATAAGAGGTGGGAAGGGAAAGATTTGTGTAAGTGATGCAGTATTGAGGGTTTAACTATTCTGAATATTTGAGGTAGTATTTTTTTTTATGATTTAAGGGCGTGTGAGTGAGTAGGGAGGTGTGTGTGTGTGTGTGTGTGTGTGTGTGTGTGTGTGTGTGTGTGTGTGTGTGTGTGTGGAAAAATGAACGCAGAATGAATCACGTTAGCCTAAGAGTGATTGCAATGCTTTGGGAGTTGACAGATGGTGATGGTGGTGGTGATGGTGATGATGGAGTTGATGGTGATAGTGTGGCTGTTCTCATACTCTCACACATACAGCATCTCTCTCTCTCTCTCTCTCTCTCTCTCTCTCTCTCTCTCTCTCTCTCTCTCTCTCTCTCTCTCTCATCATAACTCGCGTCTTGCTCCATAAATATCGCGTTTTTATTTCGTTTACGAGTTAATTAAAATAAGTCATCGAACATTTTATTCCGTAATATTTGCTTGCGATTCATTAGTACTTTTTCGTGTCGCGTTTATTAATATGCAGGAATTCATTAGTCGATTTTTTTATGGGAAATTTACCGAATATTTATCGCCCAAAGTGTGTGTGTGTGTGTGTGTGTGTGTGTGTGTGTGTAGAGAGAGAGAGGGAGAGGGATAGACACGTGTATGTTCGTATATTTGTGTATCCGGCTTGGCTTCTTGCGCATGCTCAGTGAAGATGATTGGAGCCTTTTTTTTTTTCTCTAACTAAACCTGTGACTTTCCACCTGACCAACGCCTACATTCAATTAACCTGTCCATGCCTTCAGCTTCAACATCTCTGCTTCAACAAGGGAGGATGATCTAAAAAGGAAGCGGATATAAAAGGGAGTGTAAAATGATGTAACAATGGAGGAGGAGGGGCGGGGTACAGAGACAGAGCGGGAAGGGGGTGGAAGGGGAGGTAAGGGCAGAGAGGGGGTGGAGTATGGGAAGTGCGTTGGAGGAAGGTGGAAGGGGAAGGGGGTAGGAGGAGAGCGGGGGAAGGGGGAGGGGCAGTGCGAGGAGGGAGGTGGATAGGGGAGGAGTAAGGGGGAGGGTAGTGGAAGGAGGGAGAGTGGGGGGAGGGGTGACGTATTCTAGCGAGGGGCAGGACCGACAAGTACTCGGCGACGCCCTTCGTGTTCGTCTCCTTCGGTCAGATCAAGGCGTCCTGCTCTGCCCCGCCACCTGAAGGGACGCGCGGGGGTGGGGCGGCTTGTCGGGGCACCATTATCCTCCCTGAACTTTCCGGTTAAGGAGTTTTGTTGTGTTTAATTAGTCGCTGGGAGGAGGTGGCAAGAGTCGCATCTGCACAGGTGGTGATGGGGATGTATTGCCACTTACGGCTGCTGGGGACGAAATGAAAGCGCTTTATTTGTACGATCCATTTGTTTTAAGATGCTTTAATTCAGGTTTTCGGGTTCATTATAGTATTCATATCACTTCAATTTACCATTTATGGCACTATAGCTCTTACATAACTCTCTCCGTCTATTCTTTTGCGTTGATTCGAAATGAGTCGCGGCTTTCGAGTCTGAGCGAGTCGTGGTTCCACTTGCTATTGCAGATTAATTTAGGTGACTTTTCTATTAACTACTCACTCTAGAAGGGTCGCGTCAAGTCAGGCCAACTGTTTATGTAAGACCATACATAGTAAAGCTCCTTAAATGATGGCAAATATAGCAGACTCGCTGTTAATTTACTCGACTCGTTCAGTTAGAAGCTACATGAACCTTTCCGGGCCTCCTACTCGTGACATGTCCTCGCCACTCATTGGTCAGCGTTAAATAAGCTGTGATTGGTCAATGGGGCGGTGTCTAGGCGTCGGAAGCCCCGGGGCACCTCGGCGGCGTCCCTTAGAAGCCGGCAGGTCCGGAGGCGGCGAGAGGTGAGTGTTGTCATCTTAATCGTGTATACTTTTTGTGCTTTACCTGATTGTTAACTTGTGAATATAGTTAGTTATCAGTAATCTGCAGTGTCTCCTGATTACCTGTTTGTTTAGTCAGAGGTTAATTAGGGCCAAATTCGCACGGGGAGCAGGTGAAATGTGATACTTAACCTGTAATTATCAATATGGTGGCTGTTTGGGGAGGGGAGGAGGGAGAAATAACCTGTGATTTCCTTCTGTTGTTATGATCTTATGGAGTCTGTGTATAATATGGGGTTGATTTTGTAGATGTTTAGTTAATGTTAGTGTTGGTGACCGTTCGCAGCGTTGTGTTTAGTGAGTGTCCGCGGAGTGTGAATTCGGCGGTGTGACGCGAACCACGAGGCTGCTGGCTGCTGACCGAAGCTAAGCCGCGGCCCCCGACTACCCGGCCTGCGCAGCTCCTGTAAGTATAGTTAAGGCTTGTGGTGGTGGTGGGGGAGTGGGTATTGTTGGGTATGGTGAAGGGTGACTTGTAGTGGTGTTGGTGGTGGTGGTGAGGAAGGAGCGGAGTGGGTTGAGGAGTGGTGGTTGTGGTGAAGTGAGGGGGAAGGGGTGGGTGGGATGATGAGTGGTGGTGGTTTCTGGAGTGTTTAATGGGAAGATAATTAATATAAGTCCTTTGCCGGGTGCTAGTGGTCGGGGTAATTAGCAAGCGAGCAGGTGCATCTCGCGTCCTTAACGACAGTGCTTATTTTACATTTAAGTAATAAAACACATTGTATCATTATAAGTATGATTTTAGATGTTTTTTTTTTTGTTTAAGTAAGGGGACCTAGATGCACCTGAACTATATATTAAAGTATAGGAATTTTGTGTCTGCCATGATGTCTTGTAATAACTCCTTTTAATATGTACAGCTGCCATGATGTCTGGAAATATGTAGTATGCCCAGTATGTTTCTTGAATACCTCCTTTAATCATGTACAGCTATCGTGCTATCAGGATTTTTTTTGTGTGTCGTATGTTAAAACGTTTCTTGATATAACTCTTTAAACATGTATATATATCTACCGTGATGATGTCCAGAAATATTTGTGTAGTTGTATATGTTTTTTGAGATGCCTCGTTTAAACATATATATTTACCATGATGATGCCCAACCCGATCTCCGAGTAGTGGCACGTGGCGGGGGTGGAAGAATGACTTTAAAATGCGGATGTTTCACCTGGACTAATGCGAGCTAATCCGTTAAGTGCTTAATTAATGATAAATCCGAGTGAATACGTTTCGCACTGAATGAAGTAAATACGTTCAATGCCTTCCGTCATTTCGGTAATTGGATTGAGTCTTTTTTTTAACGTATTCTTTCGCGTTGGTGATTTGATGAGATGTTTCGCTGATATCCTTTACAAAAAATCGTCATTGTTATTACAAGTTCTTTGCTTTTATTTTACGAGGAACTCTCATTTGGTAACCTTAATTCTCTACCTCATTTAATTCTTTACTCTTTTATTACGAAACTCTAAACTGGTAACCTTGATTCTCTACTTCTTTTAATTATTTACTCATATTACAAAACTTTAATCTGGTAACCTTTTTGAATTCTTTACTTCTATATGACAAAAGTCGTCTGGTAACCTCTAATTCTCCTTCCCTTTCCTGTAATAATAAATAAAAAAAGTATACCATTCAAATTAGTCACACAAGCAAACTCATTAAAATTCTCTACTCATAATATTACAAAACTCCAATTCGATATCCTTCATTCAATCATTTACTCTTACATTACTACAAAACTCTGACCTGGTAACCTTAACTGAATTCTTTACTTCTATATTACAAAACTCTTCTGGTAACCTCAAATTCTCCTTGCCTTTCCTGTAATAATAAAGGAAAAAGTATCCCATTCAAATTAGTCATGCAAGCAAACTCATCAAGACAACGAAGCGAGGCGATGCGTAAGTTTATTTTTAGAGGCTGTTGGGATTTCTTGGCGCTGTTTATCGTTACTGTCATGAAGCTGTCACGCCTCCAAGTGCCGGACGAAAATATACATCAGTCATCTTGTGTGTAGTATCTGAAGGGGGGTTGGGGAAGAGGGAGGAGGAGGAGGAGGAGGGGAGAGAATGGGACGGAGGTGGGGGAGGAGAGAGAAGAGGAGGGGAAGGGGACGTGGTGGCTTATATCGTGTCCCCCTCTTGTAGTGTGTGTGTGTGTGTGTGTAGTGACTGCGTGTTCCCGGGCAGTCTGGTTTTAGATTTATGGAAGGAAATGTAAATATGGAGACTAATATATCATGGCGGAGTGAGACTGGAGGGAGGAGGAGGAGGAGGAGGCTTCGTGCTTGTTGTGGTGATGTACGAACAACCAAGAGAGAGAGAGAGAGAGAGAGAGAGAGAGAGAGAGAGAGAGAGAGAGAGAGAGAGAGAGAGAGAGAGAGAGATTAATGTTAACGTTCAAAGGCAAAACGAGCCGAATTATCACACGTATAGCTAGGCCGAAGCAGCCCGAATGGCGGCGGAAACAGGTCTCGTTAAAACCCTAGTTGCTCGAAACGCGAAGGAAAGGCAACCACCCAACCCTCGCCCTTCGCCCCTCGCCCTTCCCCTCGCCGCAATAACTTCAAAGTCGGCCACAGACAGACAGACAGACGCACCGACAGACACACAGACGCCCCCGATGCAAAGGGTGGGGTGCAAACGCCTCTTGTTAAACATTTCCCTTTTACGGTTTTAGTCTAGTCTCCCTCTCTCTCTCTCCCTTTTGCCCGCCTGGTTTAGTGACGCTGTTTTCTCTTATGTTTATTGTAGGATTTGTTTGATCTCGCACGTAGATTTACTGAAAGATATTAAAAAGGAACCATTATATATCAAGTTTCATTCGAGTGGTATCTTGTCTATATATGTCAAGGCGTGGAAATGTATAGTTCTGTTCTTTTCTCTAGTGTGTATTGCAGGATTTATTTTGTCTCATACGCGTCAATTACCGACAAATAGCAAGAAATAAACGTCTATATATCAAAATCCATTCACGTGGTATATTCTCTACATGTCTACGTGTTGGAAAGTCAAGTATTCAGTCTTATCATCAGTCTCATATGCCACTACTCATTCACGTCTCAGGAATATCAAGCAAAGGAGTAATATGCATCGTCAGGAGGGAGAGAAGGAGGGAGGGAGGGAGTGTGTGGGCTTGAGGGCAGGAGCAATGTTGGTGGTTCTTTGGGTGTGGTTGAGGCTGGGTAGTGGTGGTGGTGGAGGAAGAGCAATGTATATGTAAACCACGCCGCAGGAGGAGAGGAGGAGGAGGAGGAGGAGAGGGAGGAGGTGGGAGAGGTTCCGCTTCGGGTGTATTATGGCGGCGTCGGCAAAGATGGATGGGCCTCAATGGTGGGAAAATAAGTCTCATGAAAGGAATTTACGAACCCCGAAATCAGGGTCGGCGCGAGGGAAGGCTTCTGCTGCTGTAGGTGGTGGGTGGGGCGCTTTTAATAACCAGACAGACGGGCCCGCACGAAGGAACAACAACAACACGGCCGAGAAACACATAAGATACAAAGGGATGTTCTAATCGCTGCCTTTACGAGCTTCATTTCCTCGACATAACAAGTGTTCGCTCGGCTGCCTGAGGTCCTCGCCACACCTTGCACGCCTTGATGAGAAACGCCTCCCACCTTGACTCTATGCATGCTGCCCCTCTCTCTCTCTCCCGCCTCTCCTCTGCCTCTGCTTCTACCGCCCCCTCCACGATCTCTCCTTCTACCTCTGCCTCTTCTCACCCTCCCTCCTTCTCCCCCTCTCTCCTTCTCTCCCTCCGCCTCTTCCCCACTCTTTCTCCCTTTCCCACTCTCTCCGGCCTCTCCCTCTCCTGCTTCCTCTCTCCCTCCCTTCCATTGCCTCTCCTCCTCCCTCCCTCTGCCTCTTCCCCTCCCTTCTTTTGCCCGTCCCCCTCCCTCTCCCTTCCACTCCCTCCCTCCTTCCCCTCTCTCCCTCTCACCCCCTGCCTTTCCCAACCTCTCCCTCTCCCTCCCTCTCCTTCCCTTTTTCCTCCCTCCTTCCTCCTTCCCCCTCCCGCTCTCTCCCTCCCTCTCCCGCCACAGTAGCGTCATACAATCTTGCTTCTCGCTGGGTTGAGTTGCTCCGCGCGCCGCCCACACGCTTGAAACTGCCCGCTTAACATGATCTCCCTCACCCCCGCGATAACCGGCTGACCCCACCTCACCTCCGCCCTCATAAACCTTCCCTAGGCCACAAAGGGTCAAATTTCACCTTCAGCTGCGTAATCATTGGTCACGGGGAGTCCTGGTTAGTCAGATTCCACCACCTGGTTGTTAGTTATTATTGAAGTCTAGACGATTCCTATTAATTTTGTTTTTCCGGTTTTTGTTTTTTGACGTTCCCATTTTCTCACACGCGTTCCTTTTTTCTTATTCTATACGCCTTCTTTTCCTATATTATGCTCTTGTTTCCCTGTTATCCAGCTTTATCCCCTTGTTTTCTCTATTATCACTATACTTTTGTCATCTCTATTCTTACCTCTATTCTTCCATTTGCTACTTGTCCTACTCTTCGTTTCCTTTTCTCTCCTTCCGAGGCTGTGTGGCGGTGTGTGGCAACTTATTAGAGGCAGTGATTCGCCCGGCGCGGTGGTGGTTCGGAGGTTCGGTCGGTGTTTCGGTCATGAGCGGAGCCACTGTTCCTCTCAATTACCGCAGAAGCATTACCACAGCGCTGATTGGTCTCGTTCCCTTTTATGCAGCCGGTAATTAGCAAGTGGGAGCAATGCGTCAATGCTTTCGTTTATTGGCGGCGGGTAACGGCGTGTCATTAGTAGCGGGGCGAACGTGTGTGCATGTGTGTGTGTGTGCCGCCAATGGAAGTGGTTGGGTGCTGATAATGATGAAGCGGCTGCCATTATTCACTCTGGTGTGTGTGTGTGTGTGTGTGTGTGTGTGTGTGTGATGATGGTGCAGGAAAGTGGCAGATCAAACACCGTCTTCTGCAGGTGGATACGAGCTCGTTTAGGTAAAAAAAGAAAAAGAAAAAGACCTCGAAATGTTTGATTTTTGTAAGTGCGCAAAGGAAAAAGCATTACCGTGTGTGTGTGTGTGTGTGTGTGTGTGTGTGTGTGTGTGTGTGTGTGTGTGTGTGTGTGTGTGTGTGTGTGTGCTGAAATAAAGAATAAAGTTGCAGGATGGAGTTGAGAGAGAGAGAGAGAGAGAGAGAGAGAGAGAGAGAGAGAGAGAGAGAGAGAGAGAGAGAGAGAGAGAGAGAGAGAGAGAGACGCTCCTCCTGTTCCTCAGTCCGCACTCCGCGTCTATTGTCACCTCGACGTGTGTTCTCCGTCTTCAGCGTCTCTTGTGTGCTGTCTTTTGTCCCACACACTGTCACCGCCTGAAGCCTGATACCCCTCCCCCTCCTCCGTACCCCCTCTCCTTCTCCTTATCTCCTCCCCTTCTCCTTATCCCCCTCCCCTTCTTACCCCTTTCCCCTCCTTACCCACTTCCCCTCCTTCTTACCCCCTCCCCTTCTCCTTATCCCCCTCCCCTTCTTATATCCTTCCCCTTCTTACTCCCTCCTCCTGACCCTCCCTTCTCCTCATCCTCCCCTTCCTCCTTACCACCCCTCCTTCTCCTTATCCCTCCCTTCTTATACCCTTCCCTCCTCCTCCTCCTGACCCCTCCCTTCTCCTCATCCCCTCCCTTCTTACCTTCCCTCCTTACCCACTTTCCCTCCTTACCCTCCCTTCCTTATCCCCTCCTTCTTATACCCTTCCCCTTCTTACTCCCCTCCCCTCCTTCTTACCCCCTCCCCTTCTCCTTATCCCCCTCCCCTTCTTACCCCCTTCCCCTTCTTACCCCCCCCTCATCCTTCTACCTCCTTCTTCCTCTTTTTATTCCTCGCCTTGTCCTCTCTCTTCCTCCTTTCCCTCCTCCTCCCTCCTCCTTAGCACTGTTCTTCGCTCCATACTTGTCATGCATCTTTAGTTCTTTTTTCCCTTATTTGTTTCCCGCCATTTCCATTTTGTCATGTATTCTTCCCTTTTCTTTGTGTTATTCAGCTTTATGCTCTCGTTCTGTCTGTTCACATCCTCTTTATTTCACTCTCTTTCCGTTTTCCCTCTCTTCCTATCTAGCATCTCCACTTCCCCCATGCTCTTATTCTAAATTATTCTCTTTTATTCTCCCTTTTTCCCGGTTTCTCGCTCATTCTTACACACCTTCAGTCTTCCTCTCGGTTTTATATACTTAACTGCACTTATAACATACTTTACAACAATTTATAATATACTTTACTTCCATTCTCTTATGCACCTTCTTCATGATCTCACCTCTGCGTTCCTCATCACCTTCCTCCACTCTTCTGCTCCTCCACTTTACTCCATCTGTCACCTCTCACACTTCCACCTTCTCTTCCCTCCCTTCTCTCCTTCCCTCCTCTTCCTCCCTTGTCTCTCCGCTCGCGTCCTTCACCTCTCCATTTACAGACACGTGATATTAAAAGTTATGACGGGGCGGAGGCTTTGAGAGAGAGAGAGAGAGAGAGAGAGAGAGAGAGAGAGAGAGAGAGAGAGAGAGAGAGAGAGAGAGAGAGAGAGAGAGAGAGAGAGAGAGAGAGAGAGAGAGAGAGAGAGAGAGAGAGAATCATTGTCCTAGGTCGTGCGCTTATAGTATGTTCGTTCGTTCGCTGTTTTTATCTGTATGTTTCTCTGTTTGCTTGTTTGTCTGTCTGTCTGCGTGTCTGTGTATGCTCGCCTCTGTTTGTCTGTTTTTTGGTTTATGTTAGTGTGTGTGTGTGTGTGTATTGAGGGAGGCGCCCCGTATGTTTTCAGAGTTACGAGTTAATGAGAAATATGATACAAGCTGAGTTGGAAATGTTTGGGACGACACGTGATGGAGGGCAGGATAGGGACTGAATGTTGGAGGGGAGGAAGAGGAAACATGGACGAGCAGGCAGCAGAAAGCCTGTTGGCTCATTACAAGGCTGCCTGCTCTCAATGATTTAATCAATCCGTCAGCCACAGGAGTGGCTTGAGGGAAGGATTAAAGCACTTGTGTACCTACGCTTGGATACATTCAGTTCTCTCCCGATGTAGCAAATTGTCGATCAATGCGTTTCTTGAAGGAGTTGATTGTCTCAGCGCTAACTACTTCTGCAGGAAGGCTGTTCCAGTGGCGAACCACTCTATTCGAGAAATAACTCCTGCCGATGTCGGTATTGCATCGCTATGCTTGGATTGTTTTCCATTGTTTCTTGTCCTCGGGTTAGTTTTGTAACGTGAAGAGTTTGGAGTGATCAACATTGCTGAGCTTGTTCAGGTACTTACAGACTTGTATCATGTCTCCCCGCAGTCGTCTCTTTTCCAATGTGAAAAGGAGGAGGAGGAGGAGGAAGAGGAGAAAGAAAAGGGAGAAGAGAAGTGTAAAGGAAGTTTTTTGCTTTGGAAGTCACCAGTTGCGATTCGAGAGAGAGAGAGAGAGAGAAATTGTGACAATATACAGAATGCAAAAAAGAGTAGTAATGGAGATAGGGATAGAGAAAGAGATGAGACAATGGCCCGTGCCAGAATCATCTCAAGTAAGACGTAAAGGTTTCACTGCCCGTGCCCAACAAGGCCTCCGGGCGGGCGTGGCGGCGCCTCAACAGCACGTGTAGTACGCCAGGACGCCGGACACGACGACGGCACAGATCGCTGTGACGTCAACAAATGCGTCCGTCCATGTGCAAGGTGCTGCGTGTCTCCTGGGAATCACGGTATCCCTTCTGCGGGCGCTCCGTTTGGGCTTCTTGACCTTCCGGCGGCGGAGAGACTGGTTGGTGTAGTCTTGGGCCGTTCCGCTGGTTTCCCTCACGTCATTGACCTCACAGTTCGAGGCCTGGGTCATCACCACACTGGCTTCCTTCACACCATTGACCTTATTACCTGAGGCAGAGGTCGGGGCGCTTTCATCACCTGCCTCGGTGGTTGAGGCCTTGGTGATGTGGCTGTCATCACCTGCCTCGGTGGTTGAGGCCTTGGTGATGTGGCTGTCATTACCTGCCTCAGTGGTTGAGGCCTTGGTGATGTGGCTGTCATCACCTGCCTCGGTGGTTGAGGCCTTGGTGATGTGGCTGTCATTACCTGCCTCAGTGGTTGAGGCCTTGGTGATGTGGCTGTCATCACCTGCCTCAGTGGTTGAGGCCTTGGTGATGCTGCTGTCATCACCTGCCTCGGTGGTTGAGGCCTTGGTGATGCTGCTGTCATCACCTGCCTCGGTGGTTGAGGCCTTGGTGATGTGGCTGTCACCACCTGCCTCGGTGGTTGAGGCCTTGGTGATGTGGCTGTCATCACCTGCCTCGGTGGTTGAGGCCTTGGTGATGTGGCTGTCACCACCTACCTCGGTGGTTGAGGCCATGGTGATGTGGCTGTCATCACCTGCCTCGGTGACTGAGTCTTTGGTGATGGGTCTGGCATCACCTTCCTGGGTGGCTGAGTCTTTGGTGATGGGTCTGGCATCACCTTCCTCGGTGGCTGAGTCTTTGGTGATGGGTCTGGCATCACCTTCCTCGGTGGCTGAGTCTTTGGTGATGGGTCTGGCATCACCTTCCTGGGTGGCTGAGTCTTTGGTGATGGGTCTGGCATCACCTTCCTGGGTGGCTGAGTCTTTGGTGATGGGTCTGGCATCACCTTCCTCGGTGGCTGAGTCTTTGGTGATGGGTCTGGCATCACCTTCCTCGGTGGCTGAGTCTTTGGTGATGGGTCTGGCATCACCTGCCGGGATAACTGAAGCTTTTGTGATCTCTCTGGCATCATCTGGTGGGGTAGTCGTAGCTTTGGTGGGGGCACTGACGTCTTTCACGCCATTTGCCTCAGTACGCCGTGCCGCCTCAACGCAGCGGTGCCCGTTGCACCGCATGCTGGTGTAGGCAACCCTCGAGTCTCGGCTGTCACAGTGCAGCGAAAAGTGCAGGAACTCGAGGCTGTCGATGAACTTCCCAAGCGTCATCGCGGCCTTCAGCAGGGTCCTCCTGCCAGAGCTGCAGCGCAGCTGGACGGTCTTGCTGCCGTCCTTCTTTTTGAGCGCGGCCAACGGCACGCTCAGGCCGCCCTCGGCCTCGCACGCTGCAATCCCCTCGGCGCTCCACCAGCCGGTGCTGGGGAAGGTAAAGGAGGCGATCTGCCGCCGCCTCCTGAGGCAGCCACCGCCCCTGTAGGACACCCTCAAGGTGTCCAGCCTGCACAGGTCCTCCCGCAGGCTAACCACCACGTTTGCTTTTTCGTGTGATGCTTTGTTTCCCATTGTGTTTTTCTTTGTAAATATATATATCAGAGCAGTAAGTGAGAAAGGTGAGAAATGAGAAAACAGGAGAAAAAAGGGTAGGGTATATAGGGGGGAGTGTTGGGGAAAGGTGACCAGCCCGTGGGGAGTAAGGGGAGGGAAGCAGAGCAGGAAGTGTACTGTAGAGAGAAGAGGTGTACGTTGGGGAGTGTGGGAAAGGCAGTAATGGAGCAAATGCAAGAAAAGGATAAGCGAAAGAGATTTTAAATAGAAAAAGAGGGAAGAGAGAAAGAAAGGAATAGAATAAAAAGAAGGAGAAACACAAGCAAATATAAGGAGAAAATGAGGAAAGAGAAGTTAAATAAAAAAAGAGAAAAGTGAGAAAGAAAGGAAATGCAGACGTCAACAACTCACAACTCCAACAGGCAGAGGATGAATGAAGGATATGAAAGATGAAGGAGAAACTAGGAAACAAGGGAGAGGAAGAGAGGGAAGGAAGGAGATGAGTGGGAACAAGACGGGACAAGAATGAGGAAGAGTATGAGGAGAAACAATTAAACAGAATATGAGATAGGAAGATGAATAAGGGAAATGGAAGATGAGGGAGAAACTAAAAAAAAACAAAGGAAAGGAAAATGAGGGCAAGATACACGAGGAGAAACATAACGGAGCAAGAATGATGATGATGAGGAGGAGGAGAAGAAGTAGGAGAAGAATGAGAGAGTGGGAGGATGATGATAGAAAATGAGGCGAAGATAATGAAGCAAGGAGAAACATAACTGAGCAAGAATGATGATGAGGAGGAGAAGGAGAAGTAGGAGAATGAGAGAGTGGGAGAATGCTAATAGACACAGAAGGGTGGGGGGAGGGGGGGGAACTTAAGCCCACAGAGAAAGAAGATGAAAGCCGAAAATGAAGCTAGCGCGGGAAACTCACGGCCTAAACACAAACTTCATCAAGGGAAAATGAAGCCAAAATGAGGACGTGTGGATAAGGGAACCGACCTAACATGACCTGACCTGACCTGACCTGACCTTTGCCATGCATATACATACACATATATTCACGTTGCATTGTTGTTTGTTTGCTTACTGGCTGGCTGGTGGTGTGGATTTATTGATGGGGGGGAGGGGGCGGGTGAAAATATGACCCTGTGTGTGTGTGTGTGTGTGTGTGTGTGTGTGTTTGTGTCTGTGTTTGTGTGTTTGTTTGTCTTCCTTTCCCTGACAACAACAAGCTACGTGTGTTGGCCTTTGTATTTATTCTGCGTCCACCACTCACGCTCCCGTCAAACACAAGAAAAACAACGGCGACAACTCAAAGAGCGGGGAAACAAATGAAGGGTCACACACACACGCACACACAGACATACAAACACACATATGTCATCTTCGTAGCTCGCGCCTGACATCTCTTCATTTTTCTCTTCTCCCTTTCTCTTCTTCTTTCTCTTCTCCTCTGTCCCTTCTTTATCCTCTTCTGTCTCCTCTTCTCACCCCTCTTTTCTCCCTCCCTTGTTTTACCCCTTCTCTACCCTCTTCTTTTTCCTGTTCTCTCTCTCTCTCTTTTTCTCTCCCCTTCTCTACCCACTTATACTCCCTGTTCCCTCTCTTCCCTTCTCTCCCGTCTACTCTCCCCCTATCTCCCACTTTCTCCCACTTTCTCTCCCCTTGCCTCCCTTCTCTACCCTCCCCCCGTCTCTCTCAATCACCCCCTCTCTCTTTCTCCTCACCCGCACCCCTTCTCCCCTCACATACCCAAGGATACCAAACTCCAACCAAGAACCTTCACTATAGTCATCGCTCTTCCCTGTGCTCCGTGCTCGGCCGCTAGAGGGATGGGAATAAGGGAGGGAGGAAGGAAGGGTGTATTTACCGTCTGGGCCGCGCTGATGCCTCTAATATCTGGCGCTTATTGAAGTCGACGCTGCATCTCTGTTTACCGTCTTAGCCCTGGAAGACTGTTGGAGGAGGAGGAGGAGGAGGAGTAGGTATAGGTTGAGGTAGGAGGAAGGAGAGGCTGGGGATGGAGGGAGAGGGAGATGGTAGTTCTGGAAGTGAGAAAAAGAAGAGTTCCAAATTTAAGGAGTGAAAGAAAAGGAAAAAAATGTGTTGAAGATGGAGGAGGATCAGTTAAGGGTGAGGTAAGAGAAGGTATGGTAGGTTATGGTTGGAGGGAGAGGGAGATGGTAATTTAAGAAGTGAGAAAAAAGGTGAAGGATCAATTTTAAGATATGGAAGATGATAAGAAAAAAAAATGTAATAGTAGTAATAGGAGGAGGAGAGGGTGAGGGAAGAGGAGGAAGGGAAGGTTAGAGACGGAGGTAGAGAGGAAGACGGTACAGTGCTGGAAGTGGGGAAACAAAGGTGAAGGCTCAATTTGGGGAAAAAAAGGTGAAGGCGCAATTTTAAGATATGAAATAAGAGATGGAAGAAAAGTATTGAAGTAGTAGGAGCAGGTGTTAGTCAGGGAGGAGGAGGACTGGGCGGCTAGGTTTTGAAGGGAGAGGAATATAGAAATCCTGGAAGTGAGGGAAAAGGTGAGGGTTTAATTTTAAGATATGAAATAAGAGAAGGAAGAAAAGTATTGGAGAAGGAAAGAGAAGGCGGTAAGAGAGAGAAGGGGCGAGGTAGGAGGAAAGGGAGATTAAGGTTGGAGGGAGAGAGAATAGGAGGGAGACGGTACAGTGTTAGAAGTGAGGAAAAGGGAGGGTTACGTCTGGAGAAGGAGAAATTGGAGGTGATGGTGAGGGTGGTGAGGTAAAATGAGGGAAGGTAGGATAAAATTTAAAGGTGGGGGGGGGGGGGAGTGGGAAAAGACGGTAAAGTGCTAGAGGCGAGGAAAAGGTGAAGGTTCAATTTTAGGGAATGAAAGAAGAGAAGAAAGTCTGTTGAAGGAGGAAGAGGTGGTGGTGGTGGTGTGGTGGTGCTGCTATAAAAAGATTGAATCGTTTTATAAGTGGACTTGTAATTAGACGAAGTAAGATAAATGATAAAGACGAAGTGATGGTAAAGGGATGATGATGATAGATTAATGAAGGGAAAAATAATGAGACGTATGTTGGAGTATGTGAATGGGTGAGGATTAGAGGAAAGACGTAGAAGTAGGAGAGGGAAGTGGAGGAGGAGGAAAGGAATGAAGTTGAGCTGTAAGTAATAAGTGAAGGGGAGGAGGAAGCTTAACTTAAATGCGTGGAACAAGTGGACATTAGCGGACGAAAATAGAAATCAAAGTTAGGAGATTAAAGCAATGGCGGAAAGTTTGGAGGTAAATGAAAAGGAAAACATTATATTGCGCAGTTCGAGATCATGATGGAAATGGAAGAGAAAGAGAAGAGAAAGGAATAGAAGGGAAGGGAAGAGAAAGAAGACCAAGAACGTTAAATTATACATGAAACAGAAGCAGAAAACGTAAGAAGAGGAAGAAGCGGCGAGGCGAGGAAATGAGAATAAAGGTGAAGACAGGAGACAAAGGGCAATAAAGGAGGGAGAAGGAGAAAGAGAAGAAGGAGGAGGAATTTAAGAAGAAGAAAAAAGCATAATTTGATGAAAGCTCCAGCAGGGTCAAGGAGGAGAGAGAGAGAGAGAGAGAGAGAGAGAGAGAGAGAGAGAGAGAGATGGCAAAAAAGAAAAGAAAAAAAAATATAGTAAACGAGAGATCGGAAGCAGGAGGGGAAAAAGGGAAAGGTCGGATTTGCTCCCTCAGCGGACTTTGGTCAGTGGTCCGATATTTAGCTGCTCAGTGACCCGCGGAGGGATATTGCCTCGGCCAGGTGTGGGGGAGGCGGAAGGAGTCGCCAGGTAGGGAGTCACCAGGTGTGTTTGGCGGCTTAAAGGGACAGGGAAGCCGGGAAGGTGTGTGGACGGGACTGGATGAGTGGTAGAAGTGTGGATGAAGAAGTGTTGGATGAGGACGGTGTGGCTTGGACGGGTGTGTGTAGAAAGTAGTAGAGAACAGGTAAGGATGAGGGGATGTATTGAATAAGAGATAGGGAAGCCGGGAAGGTGTGTGGACGGGACTGGACGAGTGGTAGAGGTGTGGATGAAGAAGTGTTGGATAAGGGAAGGTGTGGCTTGGAAGAGTTTGTGTAGAGAATAGTAGAGAAGGAGTAAGGATGAGGGGATGTATTGAATTATAGATAGGGAAGCCGGGAAGGTGTGTGGATGGGAGTGAGCGAGTGCATGGGATAGGTATGGATAAAGAAGTGTTGAATGAGGGACGGTGTGGATTGGAAGAGTTTGCATATAGAGGTGGTAGGAATGAAAGGAAGTAATAGATAAAGAAGGAGAAATAGGAAGCGAGGATCACGGGTTAAAGAACTAAGGTTGATAAGTTATTCTGTATTCTAATGAAGATGAAGGATAATAAATGGACTTAGGGAGGACATATCAGGCGTGAAACTCGCAATTTTCTTCCTATTTTTTCTTACCCGTTTTCTTCTTTCTAATTTTCGGGTAGTTTAGTGAGACGATCGATGGGTTTTGGGTCAGTCATCGGAAAATATTAATAGAGTATGCAGGTATTTTTTCAGATATTTCAGTGGGTCTCCGTCGCATATATTAAGCAAATGAAGGGGGCGTTAATTCAATTCCCGCGAGTCGAAGAAATAAACACCGGCGCCGGATAATTCATGCATAAAGTTTGCTGGGAAAAGAAACCCTTAAATTAAATCCATTATTGGGTGTCGATTGGAAAGTAGTAAGTTTCGGCGGCAAATAAGCAAGTAAAATAGACTCCACGGCCATAATACTGCTTCTTTATTTTATTATTATTATTATTTTTTTTTACAACAAAGGAGACAGCTCAAGGGCACACAAAAAAAGGAACCAATAATAAAAAAGCCCGCTACTCGCTGCTCCTAAAAAGAATCCAAAGAGGTGGCCGAGAGAGGGGTCAATTTCGGGAGGAGAGATGGATACCTCCTCCACCTCCACCACAGGTTAGGTTATAATTCCACATCCTACTCCTTTTCTGGCTTTCATTTCATCCACTTTTCATGTCTCATTGTTTTTTATTCATTCATTGCCCATTCATTGTTCTTTATTTATAGTGGAGAGATGCATACCTCCTCCACTACAGGTTAGGTTATAATTCCACTACCTACTCATTTTCTGGCTTTCATTTCATCCACTTTTCATGTCTCATTATTTCTGCTTTTTTTTTTTTACAGCAAAGGAGTCAGTTCAAGGGCATAAAAAAAAGGAAACAGTAATGAAAAAAAAAGCCTGCTACTCACTGCTCCTAATAAGAGTTCGAGAAGTGGCCGAAAGATAGGTCAATTTCGAGAGGAGAGGTGTCCTGATCCTACCACTGGGCTTACCTCTTAGTTCAAACACATCCCTTTCTTCCTCTTCCCCCTTTAGCATCCACCTCTTCCATCACCTTTTCTGGCTTTCATTCCATCCACTCTTTACATCATACTTCGTCTTTACCTCCCAGTCCAAACACTTCTCTTCAGTTGGCCTCCCATATCTTCTTTATCCCCTCGTAACCTCCCACTTCTTCCACGTACAGATCCAACATTCGTCTGCAAATACTCCTCAACACAAATTCATTCTCAATCCCACTTCTCACGCCTTCTCACGCATCCCAATACTCCGTTTCATGCCATCCACTTCCTTCACACTTCCCTTCGTCGCATCCTCTCCCTCTTCACGTATCTGCTCCCGATTCCCAAAGGCCATGTTCCCTGTTCTTGAGGTGTCCATTCTTTCACCCCGGAGGACCCAGTGCCGTTTTTTTCTCTCACCCTAAGGCCACCACTACCCCAGGCTCACGCTCCCTTTCCCTTAGAGTACTCGAGGCGTCCACTCCCCTCCTTGGCGCGGGATAAAGTGCCTGCTGTAGGGCTTGACGGTTACTTTGTCCACTTGTCCCCTTGCGGTCAGTCCCTCACTCTCAGTCCCTCGCTCCGTGTTTTTTCTCGCGCCTCCCTTCAGCAGCCAGAAGTTAACGTGTGTTGAAGACGTAGTAGTTCGCTTCACCTCCACGCCCTGTCGCTTCTCACCCCAGAGGCAGAGATCAGCTTGATATACGCCTCAGTGATGACTTCAGTTATCTATATCTATATATGGTGCGTGTGTGGTAGGGAGTGGAGGGTGGTTGTGTGTGGGGAAGGGGGAAGGGATTGTGTTTGTTTGTGTGTGTGTGGGAAAGGTCATGTTTGTGCGTAGGGGGGGAGGAGTTATGTTTGTGGAGGGACTGTGATTTTGGGATTATTTTCACTTCTATAATT
Source organism: Eriocheir sinensis (assembly GCF_024679095.1). Lineage (NCBI taxonomy): Eukaryota > Metazoa > Arthropoda > Malacostraca > Decapoda > Varunidae > Eriocheir > Eriocheir sinensis. The sequence goes on along the minus strand of NC_066547.1, from coordinate 3,155,185 downwards.
TATTTTATTTTATGACGTAGATACGTGATTTTAAAGGATAAGGAAATAGTTATAAGTGTGTGTGTGTGTGTGTGTGTGTGTGTGTGTGTGTGTGTGTGTGTGTTCCCCCTTAGCGGCTGTTCTCACTCCCTCCTCCTTCTCCTTATACTTGACCTCACAAATTTAACACGTGCTTAGATTAACAAATAACATCACTTTCTATGTATTCTAAATCTCACACGCAGAAGAACAGCAAAATAGTGTGTTTAAGAAGCATCATACAATTCCCTGGAGACAATTTATGGTGATGGTTTTATTTGAGTTTCTCTCGTTAGCGCCACCAAGATTGCTATTACTACCACCACCACCACCACCACTATCACCACCATCATAACCACAACAACAATGGCCCAGTAAATACGAGGTGGTGGGCGGCGGCTTCATCGGCAACTTTTTCCATTAGCCGAGAGGGAATGACAGCGTTGAGAATCCTCGCCCTGGGCACTTGGTCTTGCGAATGACATCATTGCCTCCTCTCTCCCTCCCTCCCTCTCTCTCTCTCTCTCTCTCTCTCTCTCTCTCCTTCCCTTCCTCGTCCCACTGATCCTCTCTCCTCCGTCCCTCTCCCCTCTCCCTTCTTCTCATTCTATCCTTTTTCCCCTCCTTTGACCCTCCTCTCTCCCTCCTTACCTCTCTCTTCCTCCCTTCTTCGACCCACTGATCCTCTCTCCCTCTCCATCCCTCTCCCCTCTTCCTTCTCCTCATTCTCTTCTCTTTCTCCTCCTTTGACGCTCCCTCTCCTCTTACGATTTTCCCTCTCTCCTACGACCCTCTCTCTCTTCTCCTTCGATCCGCCTTCGCCTCCTACGAACCTCCCTCTCCTCCTTCAATCCTTCCTTCCTTTCTTCAGTCTTCCATCAATTTCGGCCTTCCCTCTTCGTCCTTCTCCTCTTTTGACCCTCTCCCTCCTTCCCTCGCCCACCAACTCCTCTCTTTCCTTCCTTCGCTTACCTATCTCCTCCCTTCCTCAACCCATCTCTGCAGCCTCCCTCTTCATCGATCTCCGTGGAAGGCAAACGCTGACCACTTTTCTTAGATTTATTGGGCCGAGATTACAGGGTTGTGACGCGCGACGGATGGCAGCGATGCGAGCAGTCATCTCCGGGCCATTCCCTCCCTGTCGCGGTTAGAAGTCAAACAGGAGCGATAAGGAAGATTGTTGTCCGTGTGTGGCTTGATTGTTTTAGAGTTGCTGCGTGGTGGTTGATTTGGTCGTGTTTGAGTTGCTTTCAGGTTGTTTTCAGATTGTTTTTAGGTTGTTTTCAAGTTGTTTTGTGGTTGAATGAGATTTTCGGTTGTTGTCTTTATTTCTTCTTTAGACTTAAGACGTTTGAGTTTTAAAGACGAGTGAAATATTGTCTTTTTCTTTGGTTTTAGTTTTATTTTCACAGTTTTTTTGTTGAATTTCTTTATTACTTGACTGAGACACGTGTTTTTTAAGGATAAGGGGATAGGTTTGAGTGTAAAGAGAATTATTAGGAGGTAGGGAAGGTACGAAGAGTGATCATAGTACTGTGTGTGTGTGTGTGTGTGTGTGTGTGTGTGCGGCTCATGTATCACTTCCGGTCTTACATCATTCCTCCTTCCCTTTCTTTCTTCCTCCCTCCCTCCCTCCTTCCCTCCGTTCCTTCCTCTCTCTCTCTCTCTCTCTCTCTCTCTCTCTCTCTCTCTCTCTCTCTCTCTCTCTCTCTCTCTCTCTCTCCATTCCTCATTCCCGGCATTTTTCCATCTCGTTTGCCATCCATCACCACCTCCTCTTTCATCACCTTCTCCTCCTCTTCCTCCTCCTCTAATTCTTTTTTTTTCTCTTGGTTACATTCTCTCTCTTTCTTTCTTATCACATTTCCTCTTTTGGTTTTTCTTAATATTTGTTTTTTCTGTCAGCCATTAGTGAGTCTTTTTTTCTACTGGGGGGAAGTGGGCTGTTATTTTTATTTCTAAGTCTTTGTTTTGCTTCGTTTTGACGCATCACATCCTCATTAGCGTCACCACCACCACTTATCATCATCACCATCACCATCACCACCATCGTCACCACTACCATAAGAACTTCGAACCTGTACCACCACTACCTACCACCCACCCAACTACTACCACCACCACCACCAACAACAACAACAACAACACTATCACGACCACCACCACCCTCACCACCACCATCACCACTACCACCACCATCACCACTACCACCACCATCACTACCGCCGCCACCAACAACAACACCATCACCACCCATCAAACTCTTCACCCCCCCCCCCCCAACCACCACCACCACCACCACGAGCCCATCATGGCGGGACGAAGGCCACACCTCCTTCAGCGACAAGACGCCCTCGAGGTGTAATTAGCATGACGCTGATCAAGTGGACGGCTTCTGCTCCTGCTGCTTCTACTGCCCTTGTTGCTGCCACTGTTGTTGTTGTTGTTGTTGTTGTTGGTGGTGGTGGTGGTGGTATAGTTGCTGTTGTTGCTGCTGTTCATTTTTCTTCACATTATTGTTTTCCTTCCTGTTCTTCTTTGTCTTGTTCCTCTTGCCCTTCTCCTGTTTTAGTTATTATTTTTTTCCTTTCTTCCCTTTTTTCTCTTTTCCTTTTCTTTTATCGTTTCCCATATATTTTTTCTTTCTTTTTGCCTTCTTTTTCTTCTTCCAAATCTCCATCATCATCATCAACATTATCATCATCATCTTCTTCTTCTTCTTCTTCTTCTTCTTCTTCTTCTTCTTCTTCTTCTTCTTCTTCTTCTTCTTCTTCTTCTTCTTCACCACCACCAGCAACATCTTTATGGGGACATTTATTCTGTTATCCATTAAATTTCAAACTTTATTCTTACGACCGCGATATTTCAGCCCTTAGTAATATACCTCCCACCCAGCCTTCATTTACCTCCCTTCCTTCAAACGTGTCGAAGAAGTGAAGGAGACATGCCGACACTTTCTCTTTCGTTTAATAACTTCCATTCTTAACCTCAGTCTTACAATATATCTCCCACCCAACCCTCATTTACCTCCCTTCCTTCCCTTCAAGTGCTGGAGAAGTGAAGAAGACAGACTAACACTTCCTCTTATAACATTTCCCATTCTACACCATTCTCGCAGACCCCATATTTTGCTTGACCTCAGGATTATAATATACCTCCCACATAACCTCCATTTAGCTTCCTTACTTTCCTTCAAATGTCTTAGGAAAGTGAAGAAGACGTACCGACACTTCCTCTTATAATATCTCCCATTATTCACCATTCTCGCAGGCGCCATATTTTGCTTGACCGCAGGATTATAATATACCTCCCACATAACCTCCATTTAGCTTCCTTACTTCCCTTCAAATGTCTTAGGAAAGTGAAGGAGACACACTGACAGTTACTCTTATGATATTCCCCATTCTTCACCTTTCTCGCAGACCCCATATTTTGCACGACTTCATCATCCCCAAACCCTTATTTAGCCAACTTTGACAAACGAGGAAGCGTAAAAGCAAGAAATATAAAGCGTTCATGCAGGCAGACAGGCAAACAGATACTTTCATTCACTCTTATCCTCCCTCTTATCCCTTACCATAGTTATCATATTCCTCGAGTCCATGTTTTGCGCCACTTATCTCCCTCCGAGCGCACATTTACGTTTCCCCGCGACAAACGAGGTGTGAGGGAGGTCAGGGGGCAGGAGTAATCCCTGAGGAACTCCTGCTTGGGGGGGAGGCACTGGGGCGTAACCTTGTGGCTGGCTGGCTGGGGGGTGGAGCAGGAGGTGGAGGAGGGGAAAAAAGATTGAAGAGATGATAAGAATAAAAAGTAATTGATAAGAAAATGGAGGTAATTAAGGATGAGGAAGAGGCGGTAATAAAGTCGTTCACCTGTCACGTCTTCCTAATAACTCTGCAGGTGTGTCTTGCTACCTGGAGGAGGAGGAGGAGGAGGAGGAGGAGGAGGAGGAGGAGGAGGAGGAGGAGGATAAATTGAAACCTTTCCTTCATACACGTGACTGGAAACACCGATTATTAAGTGTTTTTATGTCTTTTTTTTTCTATTGTTCTTTATTTATTTATATTTTGCTTCTATTTTTATTTCTTTTCTTTTCTTTTTGTACTTTGTGTGTGTATGCGTGTTTTGGTACTGGTCCTCATTTCTTTATATTTGTTTCTTGTTATTATTTTTTACTTGTTTTATCTCTATTTTATTTTGAGGCTTTTTTTATCCCATTTCCTCTCCTTCCTGTTGTTGATGTCTTTTCTATGGCGTAAGTTTTTTCGTCTCGGTTCCTATAATGTTCTCAACGCTTCCTTCCGTTTTCTCTTTTTTTTGGTGCAGAGTTTTTCCTTTTACTTCGGTGCTCGTTTTCGAAGAGGAAGGAATAGATGGATCTTGTCTAATGGTGTTGTTTTTCACTCCAAAGTTTAGTCATCCATTCCGCTGTCTTAAATTGTAGTGGAGGAACTTTTGCTGTAGTACTTTCTCTCTTTCTCTCTCTCCCTCTCTCTTTCTTTCTCCATCTATTTATCTGTCTATCTAGCTATCTATCTATTTATATCTTTCCTCTAACTACCTGAGTGTCACCTGTCCGTCTCTTCTTTATATTTGTCAAGGTAAGGATCAGCGGTTTAATTACTACCCCTCCTTCCCTCCTTTTCCCTTCTTTCCTCCCTTTCTCCTCCCTTTTCCTTCTCCCCTTCCATCCTCTTCCCTTCCCTACCTTCCCCTCTCATCCCCTCCTCTCCCCTTTCCTTCCCCTTCTCCCCTCCTCCAGTTAGCCATTACCTGTCACTCGCGAACCAGGTGAGCCATGACAGCATAAGCCTTTAATTCTGTCCACCCGGCATAGTATTGCATGGCTTTGAATAAACATTAACCTTCCCCTACCTAGCCCGTGTGTCGTGCGGTATATGGTATGATATGGCGGCGCCGCTGGACACATGAATTTACATACTTCCTACGATCATTAATGCACAGATTGATCAGGTGCGGTTTGCAGGTATTTCCACGGAGGGGGTTTGTTTTGCTCATTCCGGTGGTGGTTGTTTGTTTGTTTGTCTGTGTTTGTTTGCCTTTTATTAGTTTGTTGCGTGTTTTTCGTGTTGTGTGTTGCTGTGTCATTCTTTGGGTCTCTTTGTAGAGGGTGAGAGGGTGAGGGTGAGGGAGAGAATGGGAAGGAGTAGGTTAAGGAGGAAGATGAGAAAGAAGCAGGAAGAGGAGGGATGAATGAGGAATAGGGGAAGGAGGTAAAGAATAGATGTTGTGGGTTGTGTTAAGTCAAGTCTTGTTGGCAAGTATTTCATTCTCGGAGGAAACTTTCTTTGTGTGTGAGTATTTGTGTTTCTGCGTTTTTTGTGTATATTCTAGCCGTTCAATACATTTTTTTCGGGGATTTAGAGTTCAGGGAAACAGTCTAATCACCTATGTTTACTTGCTTGATCCTGAAATCCACTAAATTGCTCTCATTCCCGAAGTCAGTGGATCAGACATAAATTTGAGTCACCGTCAGAGGCGACACCAAACAGACACCGGCGAGGAGATGAGGCGAGGAGGAGGAAAGAAAACGATGAGGCTCGGGAGAGAGAACAGGAGGACAGGGCGAGAAATGAGGCAGGGAGAGGAGGACAAAAGGGGAAGAAATGGATGCACTGAGGAAGGGAGAAAGAGCAGGTGGTGGAAGGAAAGGAGGATGGAAGAAAGAGGAAGGGGGGAAAGTAAAGAGAGTAGCTGCTGGGAGGAAGAGAGGAAGGAACGAAGAAAGAGGAAGGAAAGAAATAAAAAGAGCAAATGGTGGGAGGAAGTGAGGAAGGAAGAGAGAAGGAGGAGGAGAGGGAGGGAAAGAGAGCAGGGAAGGGAGAGAGGAAGAGAGAAATTGGTGAGAAAAGAAGGGAGTTGAACCATAAATTTGATCTGTAGGAGACGTCTAGCACCCTCACCACCACCACCACTACCACTACCACTCAACCAGACATAGTATACAACCCTTCCACCCTCTCAAGCAACCCAACAACACAGCACAAGGTTAAATGCAGTCTCAACCCCACCCACCACTCCCTTCCCTTCCCCTCCCATCCATTCTTTCCCTCTTTTTCTTCCTCCCTTCTCTCCATTACCTTAGTCTGAACAAGCTTCCATTCCCTCCTCTTCCCTTCCCCTCCAGAACCTTTCACAGCATAAATTCCCGCGCCGAGAACAGACACATAGGCACTTGCTGAAATGGAATTCGAGATTGGGCCTACCTGTTTGTGTGTGCCTCAGGTGATGGTGAAGATGGTGATGGGAGACTTACCTGTGTGTCTGTGTCTCAGGTGATGATGAAGGTAAAAGTGATAGTGATTGGGGGCTTATCTGTTTCTGTTTTAAATGGTGATGATGGTGATGGTGGTTGTTGGGAAAGAAAGTTACTGATGGTGAGGTGGAAGTACTTGTGGTTATGGTGAAGGTGAAGAAAGGAGGACAATGATAATGCTGGTGATAGTGATGGTGGGGATATACTGGTGGTGGTGAGGGTAGTGATGCTGGTGGTGATGATGGTGGAGGAGGAAGAGGAGAAGGAGGAGGAGGAAATTGAGAGGTGGTAGGGCTTGTTTGTAGCTGAGTGGATAGGGGAGGATAGGTGAGAATGTAGTGTATGGGCTTCACATGATTGCAGTAGAGGTTGTGAAGGGTTCGAGGGAGTGACGGGGAGGTGGTGGAGGTGGTGGTGCCTGGCGACTCTGCCCCGTCAGGTGGTGTGGTGAGGGCGGTCCTTTGATCAACTTTGACCGGCCAAGCTTCAAAGGGCAACACTCACACACGGCCCGACGCCAATTTAACTTTCCATAATACACCGAAAAGGGATCGCCGTGGACTTCAAGGGGAAACTGATTATGATTGAGAAGGGGAAAGAAAAACTGTGATGGGGGGTGTTGGATTTTGCGTGTGTGTGTGGGAGGGGGGTAGTAGTGTGCGTGTGTGTGTGTGTGTGTGTAGGCGTCATTTGAACAGATAAAGTCATAATTATAATCTCCCGTTGCGAGTTAGATAAAATAAAAAATAGAGAAACTAAAAGATCAAAGTGTGTTCAGTAATTACAATCAGAGGGCAGTTCCGCTTTGGTCATGAAGTATTGATGTCCGCTTTCCTTTTAATTATCTGGAATATATCTTTTTTTTTCATAAATCTGTGGTTTAATTGGTACATATATATAGTCTGTGGATGTGTTGTGTGCGTGATTGTGTTATGGACCTAAAATAATATTGGGTTTTGTTGAGCTATGAAAAAAAAAGTTGCCTTGTTGAAATCATAACACAGCTTTTCCTTCCTTATACTATCTCTACTATGGTGAGTTTACCTGTTAGTGTATATCTCAGGTGATGGTGGTGATGGTGATTGTGGAGGGTGGTTGTAGGAGAGTGACTGATGGTGTTGGTATTACTTATGGTGATGGTGGTGATGGTGATGAATATTGACAATGATAATGCTGGTGGTGATGGTGGTGGGGATATATTGGTGAATAGTCTACTACCTCCATACTATCTGCATTACCTCTACTAACTTCTACTTCATTCTACTATCTACTACTTTTACTAGCTTTCACTACCTTTACTATGGTCTATTGCCTCTATGCTAGCCTCTACTACCTCAATACTAGCTTCTAATACCTCTTCTAGCTTCTCTACAACCACTGCTATCATCACCTTTTTCTGCTTCATCTTGTCTGTGTATCTTCCCTTCCCTCTTTTCCTTCTCCTCCTCGTCTTCCATATTTCCTTTTGGTCGGCTTAAAGGCAACGGCATTCAACCCTTATCCCTGTTTCATTTTATCTCCTCATATTCCCTCGCACCCTATTCCTCTTCCTCCTTGCCTTCCATATTTCTTTTTAGTCGCCCTAGCAGCAATGGCATTCAACCCTATCCCCCTCCCCCCACCACTACTACCACTGCTACATCATTCCCCACTTCTCTCATTCCTGGTTTCATTGTGTCTCTGGGTTGTCCTCACCGCCTCTGCCACCCTCGTGTTTACTGTGATAACCTTCCCCTCTCTCTCACCACCACCACCACCACCATCGCCTCAGGGCCGGTAATGGGTTTCCAATGTGTTAACTTTGTGTGTCCCCTAAGAGGAAATGTCTCATCGCGCGCCCTGTTATGGAGTCTATTGTTTGTAGGTGGGGACTCAGGCATTTTTTCTTCCGCAAGGGTTCTGGTTCGTGGTGTGAAGTGTGTTGGCTCTTTTTTTGTGTGTGTTCGTGATGTTGAGAGGGGGAAAGTTTGGGTGTGAAGGAGAGGGAAGAGTGGGAAGAGAGAGAGAGAAGAAGGATGTCGAGGAAAGAAATAATAGTGAAGGAGGAAGTGATGCAGAGAAAGGAGTGTTTAAGTTTGAGAAGTGGAGAAAGAGAAGAGAGAAAGTATAGTGAAGGAGGAAGTGATGCAGAGAAAGGAGTGTTTAAGTTTGAGAAGTGGAGAAAGAGAAGAGAAAGAGTAGTGAGAGGAGGAAGTGATGCAGAGAGGAGTGTTTAAGTTGGAGAAGTGGAGAAGGACATGAAGGAAAGAAAGAATAGTGAAGGAGGAGGAAGTTATGTAGGGAAACGAAGGGAGGATGAAGAAAGAGGGATGGATAAAAGGAAAGAATCAAGAGGAAATACTAGAATGTCGGAGGGTAAGAAGGGGAAGTGGAAGAAGTGGACAAAAAGAAAAGGAAAGAGAAGGAGGGAAAGCGAACTGGGTGAAGGAATTAAGAAGGGAAAACACGAAAGAGGAAAGAAATAAAGAACCATTAGGAGAAGTAACACAAGAGAAGGAGGAGGAAGAAGAGGAAGACAAGGGTAAGAGGAAGAGGAGGAGGAGGTCGTAGCGTACCCAGCCATGTCTTAAAACTTGAACACTCGGTAATGACTGGGGTTTTCTCTTGATTATTAAGGGAGAGAGAGGGGAAAGTAGCAGTTTGGTAGCCGATATATGGTTACTGTTGAGCTGGTTTGTGGTAGTCGTGGCGGCGGCGGCGATAGGAGGGGTGGTAGACGGGGTGGTCAAAACAGTAGTGGTGGTGGTGGGATGGTAGTGGTGTTGGGTTGGTGGTGGTGGGCAGAGTAAATGGCACTTAATTGTGTGTGTAAAGGGAGCTGGTAGCGGTTGATAGTGAGGTTGAGCTTGGAAGTGAGTGATTAATAGGAAGGGAAAGAGTATGTTTAAGCGGGAGGGTGGATTGCGAGGGTGGTTGGCGAGGACTCAGGAAACTGTGGAATGCCTAGTGATTGGATGGGGTGGATGGGGGCATGTGAAGAAGGGTTGAAGACTGTAGGGTGGAGTAGGGAGTGAGGATGTGGAGAGGTTTGAGTAAGTGGATGATGGTATATGTTGGAATAATTATATAGTGCATGAGGTCAGAAAGTAGTGTCACATAGGGAAGTAGAATAAATATAAGGTTAAAATGGGTTAATATACGTATGTGGAATGGATTTAGATGGCACATAGGAACATGTCTAATGGAGTGCATTAAGGATCTGTGGAGTGAATGATGGAGTTAGTGAGGCTGAAAAGGGATGAGGAGGAAAAATTTGAATGATATATTGGTAGAGTGCAAAGGGTGAACGAACTTAGCTGAAGGAGATTGTAGTGGTGATGTGTGTGTGTGTGTGTGTATGTGTGTGTGTGTGTGTGTTGAAGTGGAATATGATAGACGAGTAAGGTAAAAAAAGATATAAATGCCTGGAGGGAAGAGGAGGAGGAGGGTTAAAGAGAGGGTCAGGTCATCAGCCTTAGGAAAAAAAAAAAAAAGAGATTTAATAGTAAGGAAAAATGTTTTATCACGCTTAAAATTTACACGCAAAATTATTTATCACTTTACTGCCTGATGAGAGAGAGAGAGAGAGAGAGAGAGAGAGAGAGAGAGAGAGAGAGAGAGAGAGAGAGAGAGAGAGAGAGAGAGAGAGAGAGAGAGAGAGAGAGAGAGAGAGAGAGAGAGAGAGAGAGAGAGAGAGAGAGAGAGAGAGAGAGAGAGAGAGAGAGAGAGAGAGAGAGAGAGAGAGAGAGAGGAGTTTTCAATTACCGTATTTTTCCTCAGTCGTAAATTTCGCCGATTGCAGGTTTTTAGCATTCGACCAGTTTTTGCGTCATGAACCATTTCGCCGCTACTGCTTTTAGTGCGTCGGTTATCGATAATTTCTTGAGAGAGGGAGGGAGGGAAGGGCAGGAGGGAGGAACGTGGAGGGAGGAGAGAAAGATAGGAGGGAAGGGAAGGGGGGGAGAGAGAGAGAGGGAGAGGGAGGATGATGGGTTGGATAGGTCTGGTTGAGTGGGTGGAAGACTTGATTTACGAAGCGGAGGAGTGGGATGGAGGGAGAGAGAGAGAGAGAGATGGAGGAGTTGGATGAGTCTGGTGGAGTGGGTGGGAAGACTTGAGTTACCGAGATAATGAGGTAGGAAAGAAGGTGGAATTTGGTTTGTTGGGTGATCGAGAAAGGGTGTTTAGGTGGATGAGTTTGGTGGTTAGGGCAAGTATGTAGATGGATGAGGGAACAGGTAGGTGGGTGAGTGGGTGGCTGGTGGGTTTCTTGTATGTCTAGAAATATTAAGAAAGGAAAAAATGGTATTACACTTATGGAAGGGTCATGGTAACGGTCGTGTTTTTTTCATGAGGGCGAAGGCAAGAGTGGAGGAAAAGGAATTTAATGTTTTTTTTCTCTCTGTAAAAATGGTAAAAGTAGTTTGTGCCTTTTTTCCTCCTCTTTTTTTTTTTTTACTCTTTCCCTTTCTTTCCAAATTTTTGAATGTTTTTTTCGTAATTTAAATGTCTTTATGCTACGCTTTTACACACACACACACACACACACACACACACACACACACACACACACACACGTCAGAGACAACTTTCCCCTCCTAAAACAAATTAAAGTACCCCATCCATGTGTGTGTGTGTGTGTGTGTGTGTGTGTGTGTGTGTGTAGTCCCCCGTGTACGTACAGTTTGCTTACAGTCGGTCAGCCAAGCGGAAGTGAGGGTAAAGGGAAGGGGGAAGCGTCCTCACCCATTACGGAGGACCAAAACAAACTGAGCAGCGACGTGGACATGTGTGTCATCCCCCAATTCCACATCACGTGCTGGACTCGCTATAGCCACCCAGTACCCTCCCCGAAAGACATAGGAGGAATCTGTATTGAGAGGCAGGGAGTGTAGGCTGCAGGTAAGGCTAATGAGAGGGTGAGAGAGGGAGGGGTAGGAGAGGAATGGCTCAGGGCAGGCTACATAGGTGAGGCAGGTGCATGAGAGAGGTTGTGTGAAGGGCGTAGAAGGTGGAGAGGAGAGAAGGTAGGAGAGGGAGCAAGTGATTAGGAAGCATAGATAGGTACTGGTAAGAGGTAAGGATTTGGAAGAGGAGAGTTATGAGCTAGGATATGGAGGAGGAGAGATTGATGGTGGAGAAGAATATGTGAGAAGGATATGTGAGAAGGATATGGGTAAGTTAAGGTGTGAGAGAGGAGGCTAAGGTGACTGAATTGAGGAAGTTGTTTCTAAAAGGAGAAGGGGGGGCAAGGTGCAAGGAGGTGAGGGTGTACTTGTATTAGGAAAGCTCGGAGGTCAGGATTGGGGAAGGGGGGGATAAGAAGAGGAGGAGGAGGAGGACTAGGGAGGAAGTGGTCAAGGGGGTGATATGCGAGGGGGGTCTGCATTGTGGGTATAAGAGAAGAGGGGGCAAGGAGGTTGGGTGGGGGCATATGACGAAGGCTTGAAGAGGTACGGTATAAGAAAAGGAGGCTGGACAGAGTGGCGAGGGGTAAAGGGTAAGGGGGGTGGTTTGAGGGGGAAGAGGGGGGGGGTGAAGGCTCTTAAGTACTACAACGGTGGGCAATGTCGAGACCTGTGTTGCGCTTGTAAGAATTTTGCACGCTACCTGGCCTTACCTGTACGCCGCTGGTTGATTTATTGTCTGTCGAACACCTGCGTTGTGCGTGTATGTGTGTGTGTGTGTGTGTGTGTGTGTGTGTGTGTGTGTGTGTGTGTGTGTGTGTGTTTGGGTGCGTGTAAGACAAGAATCCTGAATGCCAAAAGTCTGCTCGAGGAAATTACCGACGAAAGACTTGATATTTAGAACCCGGAATGAGGAGTTGGGTTGAATTAATACCTCTTGGTGTGTGTATACGTGTGTTTATGTGTGAGGGTGTAGGTGTGGGTGTGGGTGTGGATGGGTGTGCGTGTGTTTGTGTGTGTGTTTGCGTGTAGCCTGGTCTTGCTTGTGGTTAAATGGACACGTATCGCTGCGTTTTGCGTTGATGCGGCTATAATTAGATTCTTCAAGTGCCTGATAGCGTGTCAGATGGGAAGGAGAGGGATGAGGATGAAGAGCTAGGTATTAAAGGAGAGGGAGAAGGAAGAAAGGAAGTGACAAGAAAATAGGAAGAATAAAAAGGACAAGGAAAATGAAGGATGTAGAAGATGAACCAGAGGGATAAAGCACAAGATGAAAGAAGTAATTAAAGAAAAGGGAAAAGAAAGAAGGGAAGGGATAAGAAAAAAATGAAGAAGAAAAAATGAAAGGAAAAGAAACAATGTACTAGAAAGCAAGCCACTGGGATAAAGTAGAAGATAAAAGAAGTAGGAAAAGAAGAATGAGACGAAGAGAAAATTCAGTGGAAGGAGAATAAAAGAAAGAGGAGATGGAGATGCAGGAGATAAAGAAGATTGTAGTGAAGATAAAAGAGATAAAAGAAGAGAAGATGTAGAAGATAAAATAATATAAGCTCTTGATGCAATAGAAGAAGAAAAAGATTACGAAAAAGGGAAGAGAGGAGAGACAAAATAAAGAAGTAGAGAGTAAGAGGAAGAAGAGGAGGAGGAGGAGGAGAAGAATCAAGACCCGTTTAGACGTTAACACAACCTATTAATTCTCTCTCTCTCTCTCTCTCTCTCTCTCTCTCTCTCTCTCTCGCCCAGTAAAACCCCGCAACTCATATTCTTTAAAACAATTTCCCCCCCCGATATTATCTCGATACTCATAAATATTGGGAGGGAATGGCAGAGTTTTCTTTTTTTCTCTCTCTCCCTCTCCCTCCTCCTCTCTCTCTCTCCCTTCTTCTCTCTCCCTTACCTGAGTCTCTTAATATTACCTGTCATTCCCTCGTGTTTTATTGCCCCCACCGAGTCTGGGCCACACAACACAACACAAGCAGTTCATGAATCGTGTATTAAAGGGATTCGAACCTATTTACTTGCTTGAGCGCCAAATGAGGAATAATAATTGGTGGTTTGAGGATGAGTGTTTGTGGCGGTGCGTCTGGTGGGAAGATTGTGTTTTTGTTATTTTTTGCTTGCACTATACTTATTCACAGCATGGAGGAGAAGGGCAAAACGTGAGAGAGAGTAAGTTTTTGTTGTTTTATATTTACTGACGTCACGAAGAAGGGGGAAAAGAGATATAGAATTAGAGAGATAAAGAAGGAAACAACGAAAACGGTAGGAAAATAAAGTCCTCCATATGTACTGGGGGAGAAAACTGTAAATCATAAGGGCATTAATAGCTTTTCTCTATCATGGAAGCACAAAAGACAAATATGAAAAGAAGTAGAAGGGGAATAAAAGGGTTGATAAAGGGAATTCAGGAAGAAAGGAAGAAGGGAAGGAGAGAAAGAGAAATAAAGAAGGAAAGAAAGGAAGGGGTATACAAAATTTAGTGTTTTATAATGTTCCTGGGAGATAACTGCACATCAAAAGGGTATTAATATTTTTTGTTTCTATCATGGAAGCAGAGAAAACAAAGATAAAAAAGTGAAAGGGGAGTAAAAAGGAGGATGAAGTGAATTAAGGAAGGATGGAGGGAGGGAGATGAAGTTTAACCGGAAGAAGAAAGTGGAAAAAAAGGGAAAGGAAGAAGATAGAGAAGAAGAAAGGGCAAGGAGAAGAAGGTGGAAGGAAAGAGGGAAGGAGGAAGAGAGAGGAGGAAGGGAGAGGAGACGTGTGTGTAATTGGCAGGGAGGAGACAGATGGAGGTAAAAATATTATTGGATTCTGAGTGAAGGGGAGATGAGAAGTGGCATCTTTGTAGCATTAGGTGTTAGTAGAAGTAATAGTAGTGGTTGTGGTAGTCGTGGTGATGGTGTTGGTGGGGGTTGTGGTGGTGGTGAGTGATTATGGTGGTGGTGAGGGAACAAAGAGGGTGACAACATTTTCCTCGCCTTATTAGGAAGATGGAAGACGAGGGACAGCGACAGAAAAGCAGGATGGCAGGAAATGAGCGCTGAAAGTGGTGAGGGGGAGCGGAAAGGTGGATTGGGACGGGGCGAGGCGGGAAGATGAGACAAGACGGAGACGAGACGAGACGAGACGAGACAGAGTGAAAAGGCGAACAGAAACCAGGTAAACAGACTCAAAAGCAGATATAGACACAGCGAATAGAGGAACAGAAACCAGACACAGAGACACAAAGACAGACACAAATACAGACTTTATATAAACACAATAGATGGACGTGGCGAGGCGAGAAGATGAGACAAGACGAGACTGAGTAAAAAAACGCTGAATAGACAAATAGAAAACAAGCAGACTCAAAAACAGACACAAAGACAGCGAAAAGACGAACAGAAACCAGACTCAGAAACACAAAGAGAGACACAAATACAGACAGCAACAGATAAACATAGGTGAAAAAACAGGTTGATATTAAGTAAACAATTTGGCAGGAGAACACGAAATGAAAAATATGAAGTAAACTAATGCAAACCAAACAAAAAAAATGACACTAAAACAGACTCATATCCAGGCATTATAGACAGCAATAGATACACATACATGAATACAAGCAGGCTCATATTAGCGTAATCAATTTGACTGGAAAACGAAAGGAAAGAAACACGTGAAAATAAGCTACTGTGGTGTGACTCTGTATAGGAAGTCTCTTAAGGATGAAGTGTGGAAAGGGAGGAGAAAAAAAAGTAACGGAAGAAGTAAGGCACAGCAGGGTACATACGGCAGGGGTGAAGAAGAAGGTCAGAGTGTTACTAAAGGGAATGTTTAATATCCCTAAGAGTGGGCACATGAAGAGAGAGAGAAAAAAGGGAGGGGAGTTTTAAGGTAGAAAAGAACTTTGAATATGAAGAGAGAGAGAGAGAGAGAGAGAGAGAGAGAGAGAGAGAGAGAGAGAGAGAGAGAGAGAGAGAGAGAGAGAGAGAGAGAGAGAGAGAGAGAGAGAGAGAGAGAGAGAGAGAGAGAGAGAGAGAGTTTTCAGGAGCGAAGATACAAAATTATATCCATTAAGAAAACAAAACAAGAAAACTAGAACACGAAAAAAAAAGACTGGTAGGATACATGAGTTTCGGAAGGAGGATCTCTTGTACAGAAAGTGGAAAATTCATTGAAAATTAGCAGGGCTCTTAAAAGTTACTAAAGTGCGGCAAAAAAAGGCGGTTAAAAAGTTAAGGAGGAGCCTCGACGGACGGGAAGTTTGCGGAATGTCGGGCGCGGCAGCTGCGGGGAAATTTAAGGATCCAGGAGCGAATTCTTTCCCTTCCCTTCTTCCGTTTTCTTTGATTTGGTGGGTTAATGGGATACACGCGTAGTTTTGATTCTTTAGCTTGCTCTTTTTTTTTCTATCTTTCTGTTTTTTTCTGGTTTATGAGATGATGAATTGGTGCATATGAAGGACTTTTCTAGCCTGGAATACAACTAAACACTACTATATTGGTTTAAATACTATTACAAATACTTCCTGGGTTGATGGGATACATGTAGAGTTTTGATATTTTTTAACCTGGTCTCGTTTTAATGTGCATCTGAAGGCATTTTCTCTCTCTAAATACAGCTAATACTAGAACTAACATTACCCATACTACTACTACGACTACTTTTACTACTAAACACACACACTCACGTTATGCACGGAAAGTTATATATCAATTGAGTATCAGTTGTGTCGTATTCCGTATTGTCAGCAAGGTTAACAAGAAGACGTAGTATTCTTGTCATAGCTTCCTGATTGCTGACAGTGGATTAGTATTAGTTAAAGACACACAAATACACACGTTTAAGTTCTAATTCTCTTCTATACAAAAACCTCCATTACCACATCAGTAAATAATACAAACAATAGACATCTTGCACATTCCCGAACACCCCGAGCGATCCATTCCAGCCTTATCATTGTCCTCATACATATTTTCTTCCTCTGATTCTCGTTCTGGCATCCGTCTTTGTCACAGTCGCCCGCCAGCGCTGTTTGTCAATTTCACGGAAGCGGAGGAAGAGAGGAAGGGGAGGAAAGAGAAGGGAAGATGAAGGTGTATGTGGGAGCAAGGACTTCAAGGAGTACTAGAAATGAGGATAGCAGAAATTTAATGTTGGAGGAATACTCTATAGCTGCGCGTGATCTCAATGTTCATCTCCGTCACATTGGCTTTGAGAAGAGGAAAGGAAAACAGAGATGGAAAAAATAGAAAGGAAGGAAGAAAGGGAGGAAGAAAGGAAGGAATCACTGAGAGTTTATGAGATGCATTGTGTGGACGAGCAAAAAGAAGGAAAGAGGAAGAGGAGGAGGAGGAGGAGGAAGAAGAGGAGGAGGAAGTCAGGAGTGATAATGAGAGGCATGAGTGATGAGTCTGGAGTCTTCTTGGAGGATTAATGTGCTTGGAAAGGAAGTGTTTCTGACGTGAGGCTGAGGTTGAAGAAAAGGAGGAGGAGGAGGACGAGGAGGCGTAAGGGAAATAGATGAAAGAAAAGGAGGAAGAGGAAGGAGATGGAGGAGGAAGGGAGGAGAAAGGAGACAGATGAAAGAAGAAGAGAAAGAGCAGGAGCAGGAGAAGGAGGAGGGGGAGGGGGAGGTAGGCCAGATAAGGAAGGAGGGAGAGCGTGAATAAAGTGGAGATAGAAAGAAGGGTGGAAGGGTGGAAGCTGAAGATTGTGAGAAAAGGGAAAGGGAGATAAATGAAGAGAGAATAAAAGATACTATGTGGAAGCCAGAGAGAGAGAGAGAGAGAGAGAGAGAGAGAGAGAGAGAGAGAGAGAGAGAGAGAGAGCAGAGAGCAGAGAGTGGACAGAACAGAGACGAGAAACGAAAAAAAAGGAGCAATTCGGAACCAAAACCAAAAACAAAAACAGACATAAGTTCTACAGGGAAGGAAAGGAACCAGAGAGAGAGAGAGAGAGAGAGAGAGAGAGAGAGAGAGAGAGAGAGAGAGAGAGAGAGAGAGAGAGAGAGAGAGAGAGAGAGAGAGAGAGAGCGGAGAGCATCGAGTACACAGAAAAAAAAGCAAATCGGAAATAAAATATAAAAAAAACAGAAGTGCTACAAGGAAGGAAAAGGAACCAGAGGGAGAGAGAGAGAAATGAAGGAGAAAAAGCAGCGGGCCGGGGAGCAGCGGGCGAGACAAAGCTTGGACGCGGAGGAGAACAAAGGGCAGCAAACAAAGCAAACGGGAAACAAAGGAGAAAACAAAAGAATAACAATGGCCGCTTAAAGTGTTATTCGTAATCTCTGTTAATTACCTACCTGCTCCTCACGCGCGTGTGTACCTGTGTGCGTGCGTGTGTACGTGTGTTTGGTAGTATCTCTGTCTGTGTTTGTGTCTGTCTTGAAGCATGTTACGTATGTGTGTGTACCGGGTAGGGGAAGGGGTAGGGTCGAACGTGTGTGTGTGTGTGTGTGTGTGTGTGTGTGTGTGTGTGTGTGTGTGTGTGTGTGTTTGGTATACCTGTGTCTGTATTTGTGTCTGTCTTGAAGCATGTACGTATATGTGTGTGTGTGAGATGGGGATGGGGAGGGGGTAGCCTGTGTGTGTGTGTGTGTGTGTGTGTGTGTGTGTGTTAAAGGACGTGCGTGTGTAAGCATGTGCGTGTTTTTTTAATCTTTGAAGGGGGGAAGATGAAGGGCGGCGGACCACCTGTCGTAAAAGAGGGGAAAAAGAAGGGGAGGAGGAGGAAGAGGGAGAGGGGAGAGAGAAAGGGGAAACGGGAGGAAGAGGGGAAAGGAAGGAGGGAGTGAAGGAGGGAGCCTTGCTGAGAGGGGCATTTTTGAGAACTCCCATTTGGTTATAGCTAAAAAAAGAACATGGTCTAATTCACAGAGGGAACAGAGAGGTAGGAAAAAATAACTAATAAAACTGAACCATAAAATAACAAAAGATATCCAACCGTGAAATTCTAAATCGCTGAACACTATGATAATAATAGGGTAAACTTTTTCCTTTCATCCCCCCTTCATCTTTTTTTGGAGGGGGTTCTAAGATGGAAGTTTAGGGTAGAATTAACACATCTACTTCGCCTTTTCCTTGTGTGTGTGTTCTCTCGTTCTCCTCGTTCTACTTCGCCTTCCCTCGTCTCTATTTCCTTGTAGCTCCTCGTTCTGTTTTTTTTCTTTACCTTGTGTCTGTGTTCCCTTGTTCTCCTCCTCCTTCTACTTTCCTTTGTGTCTCTTCCTTGTTCTCCTCGTTCTTTTTCGTCTTTCCTTGTGTCTGTTCCCTGTTCTGATCGTTCTACTTTGACCTTTCCCTTCTGTTTGTTCCCTTGTTCTCCTTGTTCTACTCTGCACTCCCTTCTCTCTGTTCCTTTCTGTCTCTGCTTTAATTTTTTTCTCTTGTTTCTTCTTCCTCTTTCTTTTTATCCTCTCTTTCCCTCTTCTTGTTTCTTCATTCTACTTATTTTCCCTTCTTTTCTTTCTTCAATCTTTTTTTTTCTCTTTTCTACCTTCTCTTTTTCTTCCCAGTCGTTCCCCCACTTATCTTAATTCTCTTCCTCCTCCTCCTCCTCCTCCTCCTCCTCCTCCTCCTCCATCTCCTCCTCCTCCTCCTCTCCCTGCAAGTTTTCATCCTCCTACATTTTTAAGCTGATTTATTTTTGTTTTCTTTTATTGTTTTCTTCGGTTAAGTCTTTGTTACTCTGATACTGACGATATTTTTGCTCGCTTCGTTTTTGTTTTATTTTGCAACTCCAGGATATTGATTTGTTTTTTTGCTTTTGTTTTCTTTATATTCTTTCCTTCTCCTTTTTCTTTTATTTTATTTTGCTCCTCCAGATCTCTATCTGTTTTAATTTTCTGTATCCTTTTTTCTTCCTCTAGTTCTTATTTTACTACCACTACTACTACTACTACTACTACTACTACCAAACCCTTCCGTTACGAATTTTCCTCTCCGATTCTAATTTTTCTTCCCTTACCCTACATCCTTTTCCTTTCCTTCCTTCCTCTTCCTCCCCTTTCCATCTTTTCCCTCTCCCTCTTCCTCCGTTTCCGTGCTCCTACATCTCCCCTCCTCCACGTCCTCCTCTTTCTCCTTCTCCTACTCCTCCGTCTCCTTCAACCGCCACCCGCCTGTCACTCTTCAAAGTTAGTCACTGTCAGACGTCAATTAGTTTGCCGTAGAAGAAGTCAAACAAATCCCTTGACACTGGTTGTTTCCTGTAGCCGGGAGGGAGGGAGAGAGGAAGAGGGAGGAAAGGAAGGAAGGAGAGTGAGGGAACGTTGAAAGGTGGGAGGGAGGGAGCGAGGGTTAATGGGAGGAAGAGGAAAGAAAGCGGAGATAAAAAAAAAGGAGGAGGGGAAGGATATAAAAGGGCAGAGTAAGACTAAAATGAGAGAGAGAGAGAGAGAGAGAGAGAGAGAGAGAGAGAGAGAGAGAGAGAGAGAGAGAGAGAGAGAGAGAGAGAGAGAGAGAGAGAGAGAGAGAGAGAGAGAGAGAGAGAGAGAGAGAGAGAGAGAGAGAGAGAGCGTATGGAATAAAAAAAAAGAATATCGGTAAGGGAGAATGAAAGAGTAGAACATAAAAATAATGATAAAAATAAGAGGGGGAAAAAGAGGAAGCAAAATTGAATTACGAGTATTTAAAAATGAGAATAATAACAATAATATGGCTTTTGTACGGGCAGGTAAATAAATACTGAAAGAGTGCACAGATAACACACATACACACACACACACACACACACACACACACACACACACACACACACACATACACACACACACACAAGTCCCTCCTACACCCACATATACACACACAACTTTCCCCCTCCCTCCCCTCCCTCCACACACACATGCCCCCTCCCCACACCCCTCCCACACACATGCTCCCTCCCCCTCCCCCACACACACATGCCCCCTCCCCACTCCCCTCCCCTCACAAAAGCCCCCTCCCTTCTCCTACCACGCACATGCCACCTCTCCTCCCCCTCCCCGTCCCCCCACGCATGGCCCCTCCCTCCCAACACATACACAACCTACCCCTCCCCTTCCCCCCCCCAGTAAATCAACAATATCTAAACAACAGGATCAATTAGCGCCATGCACGGCTATTGTTAGGACTTCCTGTTGCGCTTATTATTTGATTTCCATTGGCAGCGAAACATTTTTGTCGTGTGTATCTGTTTATTATTTTCCGCTCTTTTTTTTTTTTAGCTATTCAGTTAGGTCATGAACGAAAAAAATAATAATATCGCTGTTTCCGTCGGATGTGTGTGTGTGTGCGTGTGTGTGTGTGTGTGTGTGTGTGAGAGAGAGAGAGAGAGAGAGAGAGAGAGAGAGAGAGAGAGAGAGAGAGAGAGAGAGAGAGAGAGAGAGAGAGAGAGAGAGAGAGAGAGAGAGAGAGAGAGAGAGAGAGAGAGAGAGAGAGTTTAATCCTTTGTTGGAGTTTAATTCAGTCGGGTATTGATACTGCACCAACTTTTATGTCTACTATTACTACTACTACTTCTACTACTTCTACTACTACTATTATTACTACTACTACTACTATTATTACTACTACTACTACTACTACTACTACTACTACTACCACCACTCACTCAACATGCAGCTAACTCCAAACACATAAACACCTTCGCTCTATTTTCCCGTACGTAAACCTTTTGCACCTGTATTTATGTTTCCACACCTGCAATTAATCTGACGTCTAATGCACCTCCTTACTCCTGCCATATATACATCACCTTATTGTATACATATTGCTTAATGGATATATGAAAGTGTATTCAGATGCATTCATATACCTACATCAATTCTCTCTTAATGTGCGTGTAAGATATATGAGTGAATAATTTGTTTATAGTCAAGATACTAATATTTTTATCCTATTTTCTTAACTTTAATCATACATATATTTCATACATCATACGTATTTCATTGTGAGGTTAGGTGGGGTTAGGTTCACAGGAGCTGTCTTGTATAGGGATATCGGTCTCTTACAGACTTCTCATGTTCTAAGCGGGTACGAGACCGAACTGGAAATATGCATTGAGTATGAAAAGAGTATGAGAAAAAAAAATATATGCTAAAAACAGATGAATTTAATCCAAGCAGTGTCAAGCCAAACCAAGACTAACAAGAAACAAGGCTAACCAATACTAAGACCAAGCCAATTCACGCAAAACCCAAGCAAACCACATGCATTAAAAAGAAGCGTTCTGCCGTGAAGCTGGCCATATGCATCCACTCCCCTCTCTCCCCTCCTCTCACACATACACACACACACATGCACCGCCTTCCGCCCTCCCTCCCTTCATGCATTTCTTCCCGTTTACGCCACGCCCGCTGCGATGATTTATTCACACGTCCATAAACTATTAGCCGTGTTTACAGGGCTTGGAGGAGGCCCAGCGCCGCCCCGTAAATATCTCTCGCCCTCGCTCCGAGTTTATTCTGCGGAAAACGTTATTTTTTGTTTACGTTTTTGAACTCAGACGTCGGGAGATTTTTCCTCTTTGACTCTGCGGTATGCGAGACGCTAATGCGAGGAGGAGGAGGAGGAGGAGGAGGAGGAATGAGAGGAGAGGTGGTGAAAGAAGGGATGGAGACGTAGGTTGAGGAAGAGGAAAGGAAGAAGGGACTGAAGTTGGATAAATAGAGAAGAAGGAAAGGGAGGTAAAAAATAGAAGGGAGAGAAGGAGGGTTGGAGGGAGGGAGCATTAGGTAACAGCCCAGGAATAGAACGAAGAAAGGAAGAAAAAAATGATGGAGGAAGAGGTGGAAATAGAAGGGTTGGAGTAGGAAAAAAAGAGTATAGGAGGAGGGGAAGGATGGAGGAAAATGAACCAACAACACGTAAAGAAGACGGTAGAGAAAAATAAGTAAAGAGAAGAAGGAGGAGGAGAAGGAGAATGATAATAAAGAAGAGGAATAACAAAGACCAGTAAAGAAGGAGGAGGGCGCAACAACCGGTCTAGAATAATAAAAAAAAGAGAAAACAAGGGAGAGGAGAAAAAGAAAAAAGAGAAAAGGAAAAAAAAAGAATGCATGAAAGAATTTTGCCATGGATGCTGAGATAGGAAAAGCCGCATATTCGCGTATGTTGAGAGAGAGAGAGAGAGAGAGAGAGAGAGAGAGAGAGAGAGAGAGAGAGAGAGAGAGAGAGAGAGAGAGAGAGAGAGAGAGAGAGAGAGAGAGAGAGAGAGAGAGAGAGAGATCTTAAGTGTTCCATTACCGTAAGCCATGCAAAGGAATACACACACACACACACACACACACACACACACACACACACACACACACACACACACACACACACACACACACACACACACACACACGGCACGTACGCACTTAAAACACCAACTTCGGTACCCGTGTGTGAGTTAATACAATAGAAGGAAAAATAAAGTTTACCTCTCATGCTTTTAAGAGGACATTAAGCTTGATTAAAGAAAGAAAACGGGAAAGAGTTGCTGCGACAGTACCTCACGTCTGCCATGTCCAAAAGAAAAGAAAAAGATGGGAGGAAAGAGCGAAAAAAAAAGTCAGAGTCCACACAAGAGGTTTTTATAATGTGTAGTGAAGTTTAATGTTTTTTTTCTGTGTGGTATTAAGATAAATGAGAAATAGATGAGATGTCAAATAGTAAATACATGCAATAAAACAGAATAAAACGATAGAGAAAGAAATTAAGTTCACATTGTAAATAGTTATACCGTAATGTGCAGTGAGGTTTCAAATTTTATAGAAAGTAAGATGACATAGCAAATAATAGATAAATGCAATAAAACAAATAAACAGCTAGATAGGAAAAGATAGCAAATACATAGCAAGAAATAACAAGGCACTGAGGAAGACTAAAATGATAGAGATAAAAAAAGGTAGCAGGCAGTTCTGTGATGTAGGTGGTTTTGGTGATGACTGTAATGATGATACAGTTGATGATGAGTGTGACAGATGATGGTGTTGGTTTTAGGGGTATGAGTGTTATTCTTTATGGGGGTGAAGGTGGTAGTAACTGTTGTCTGTGTGCTTGTGTAAAGTGGTGGCGGTGGTGGTGGTGGTGGTGGTGCAGGGCGGTTGACAACACACTACACCATCACCCGGGAATGTCAGGCAAACCAGAGAGATCCCAGATGTGTCCCTGTATACACCAGCATACACACACACACACACACACACACACACACACACACACACACACACACACACACTTACAAAACCCCTCAAACACCTTCCACCTCTCGTTACCCCCCTTCAACCCTTTCAACCACCCCAACACCCCTCACAACCCACCCCAATCCCCCTCCATCTCACTCCCGATCCCCTCCAAACCCCCTCCCCCACTCCCAAAGCCCCCTCCCCCCCCACACACACTAGCATTCCACTTAAATTCCTCTCAACAAAATACCTCACATTCCCTAAGCTTAAAAGAGCCACCAGGTATAAGACTCATGATTACTTTTCCTTTCCTACCTGGACGCATGTAAATAGATTGCTTTTACAGTATCAGGAATTAATCTTCCCTTGACTGGTATGCAAATTGACCCCCACCGCCGCCGCCGCCGCCGCCTCAACCCAAGCGTATAAGAGAGGGAGAATATGCGTTTAAACTGATGTGTTGTGAGTGGGACAGAGAGAGAGAAAAAAGACTGGCTTGTGAATTATTAATGTGTTTAGTCTTCCAATATTGCCGAGGAGGAGTATGAGGAGGACGGAGGAAGGGGATAGGAGGTGGAGGAAGAGGAGGAGGAGGAGGAGGAGGTTGGGTTGATGCAGTGAATATCTTTGAAGTTAAAAGAAGTCTTTTGATGCTGAATGATGGAAAGAGGTAGATTATTATTATTATTATTATTATTATTATTATTATTATTATTATTATTATTATTATTATTATTATTATTATTATTATTATTATTATTATTATTATTATTAGTGTACCTCTTCTCTTCATGGCTTTAAATAGACTTTCTTCTTTAATGTTTGCAGATTAAGACAATGTTCGTAGCGCCACCTGTCACAATAGCTTACCTGTATACTTCTACGCGTGTGTATGTGTGTGTGTGTGTGTGTGTGTGTGTGTGTGTGTGTGTGTGTGTGTGTGTGTGTGTGTGTGTGTGTGTGTGTCAGGGGTAGTGGAGGCTTTGACTAATGGCTGATGGCAGAGAAGAGCAATGCGTTTTCTTCATGGCATTGTCTTCAGGCCCATGCTGTGTGTGTGTGTGTGTGTGTGTGTGTGTGTGTGTGTGTGTGTGTGTGTGTGTGTGTGTTTGTGTGTGTGTGTGTGTGGCATGACTAATGTGTGACCAAGTGAAGCATTTCTAGCCATTCCTCTCTCTTTACCAAACGTTTCTGAGCCCGGTCTCGAAACGCCTTCAATTTTCGCCGTAATGAACGTGGAGATTGGGCGCGCGAGGTGACTGACAGGTAATGACTGAAATACGCTTGAACTCTTTATAACTTTTGCTTCTCCATCACTAGATCTATCATTTTCTTTCACGTTCATTCATTATCGTTTTTCAATCATTTCCTTTTTTTTTTTGGGGGGGGGGTGCCTTTTAGAGAACGCTTGAAGTCCGTTTTTTTTGTTTTTTTATTTGCTTTTCCATTCCCTGATACATTATATTTTTTCTCCTTCATTTATTATCTCTGCCATTGCTTCCATTTTTCTGGCGTTTTGAGAGAACGCGTGGTCTTTTTTATTATGCTTTTTCCATTACCTGAAACATTATATTTTTAATCATCCTTTATTATTCTCTTGTAATAACTCTCTTTTTCTGGCCCTTTAATTAACTTTGCATGTCTTCCTTAGCTCTTTCAGACATCACAACTCTTTCCACATCTCTACATGCGTTTCTTAGCCCTTTCAAACATCAAAACACTTTCCACATCCTTGCATACCTTTCTTAGTTCTTTCGGTTATTACAAATCTTTCCACGTCTCTGTTTCTAGCGAGGAAGCTGAATATACTCCACTAGGTCAGTTCATTCCTTCCAAGGCTTTATTCTCCGTCATGTTCTCGAGGGGTCTTTGTTCCTGGAGGTCAGGCTTGCGGGGCTGCTCTAACGAGTGTGTTCCGGCCGAGTGACCAGGGAACACAGGGGGTACAAGGGAGGGAGGCATTGTCCAGTCACTCTCTTGTAGCACTGAAGGTCACTATGGACATGGCTTCCTCAGTTAATGTTATTCTTCACTTATGTATTATTTTAGCATTCTTCTTGTGCCGTCTTTGTTTGCTGATCATTCTTCTTCATTGTCGTTATGTCGCTGTTCATTCTTTTTTGAATCTGCTAATGTTATCCTTTATTTCTGTTTTTCCTTTTAGCTGTCTTCTTTAATGTGGGTACTGCCGCTTCTTTTTGACATCTCTCTTAACTGTTCATTATTTTGTGGTCGCTCCTTAGCTGTTCACTCCTCATGTAGCTGTCATAATGTAGCTGTTCAGTTTTCTCGCTGTCTTTCTCTAGGATTTCACTCATCTAATTGTCGTTCTGTAACTGATCACTCCTTTTCTAACTGTTTTTTCGTAGCATCTTCCTCTACTTTGATGTCTCTCTGAGTTAGTGTTTCTGAGGCAATTTAATCCAGTAATGAGTGACTGGACAGGTGAGGGTGGCTGTTATGGTGGCGGTGGCGGGTACACCTGGACAAGCCTCCCGGTGCGCTGCATATGACCGACCAACTCCCGGAGACCATCACTGACCTCATCGTTGCCCTGACGAGACTGTTAGCTTAGGAAACGGTGCATCAAGCGAATGGTTTATGTTGACCGCCTGAGATTTACGCGCGGGCAGTAGTTTTTGTGTGTTGTTAGACTTCAAAGGTAATCTTATTTCGTTCCCTGCGTGTGTTATCCAGGTAGTAATGGCTTCAAAGGTAATGGAATTGTATATTTTTGCATCCAGGAGCGAGGAAAGCATTCATTTTGTATTTCTTTCTCCTTTATTTGGCCTTGACCCTGACAGACAAGGAGGAGACCTGAACCTCTCTCCCACCCACCTTCCTCTGTGTAATGAGACATGGTAGTGGTGGTGGTGGTCGTGGTGATGCTTGTGTTTGTGATGCTGGTGCCTGTGGCGAGTTTGGTATTAGTGATGATGGTAGTGGTGGTACAGGTATTAGTGGTATTAGGAATGGTGCTGGTATTGAGAGTTTTGATAATATTGGAACAGGTATTTTGGGTATTAGTGGTATTAGCGGAGGTGTTGGTATTGATATTGGAAGTGATGGTAGTGAAGATGCTGGATATGATGGTAATGTTGGTTTTGGTGGTGGTGGTGATGGTAGGGAAGTCTGGAATTGGTTCTGGTAGTGATGGTAACGTTGGTCAGGCCCCCGTGGAGAGTCAGGGATAAAGGGGGGGGGGGGTCGTCGTGTCTGCCTGTGTGAAGGGGGGAGTGATGGATTGCTCTTCAGCCTCCCCCTTCACGCCTGTCTGTCCGTCTGTCTGGCTGTCTGACGGAGAGCTGCGCAAGAGTAGCAAGGCCATGCCACGCTGTATAAAATAACCATGTTGGCTTATGGTGTTCAGGCCAAGATTTTTACTTCTCCGGAACGTTTTAAATTGAACGTATTGTCCATCTATAATTTTTCTTTTACAGCTAAGGAGGAAATTCAAAAGCGATAAAAATAATGAGAGAAAAAGCCCGCCAATCCGTGCTCCCGTAAGAGAGAGTATAAATGAGTATAAATGAGAGGTCAATAACGGGTGGAGAGGTCAACATATTTTCCTTTCATCTCTGTTTTTTTTTTTTTTTTTTGTAATTGTATAAGGGAAATGCTTTAAACTTACTAAATTGTCCATTCTTCTTTCAATTTTCATTGTTTAAGGTATATATTTTAAAGATTAACTTATCGTTCATCCATATTTATTTGTGTAGTTGTAAGCGATGAATATTTTAAAGCTAATTCATTTTTTCTTGTCTACAGGTACGTTACATCGGGCTAGGATGGAGCGAGGTCTTCTCCGGCGTAAGGTATGTCATGAGTCGCTGTTCTCTTCGCCGTCGCCTTCAGTAGCCAGACCCAATCGTTCGCGGTGTGGGAGGCATGGGCAGCAGGGAGGGGGAGGTGGTTGTTGTATAAGGGCTCCGGGGCTCCTGCGGTGTGTGGTAATGCTGGCAGACGAGTTGACTTTCCTTTCGCGGATGAAAATGAATCTGAGCCTTGATTAATTATAAATTCAATCAGTCGGTTTTGGTGGTGTCTCTAGGAGGGGGCAAGGGGCGAGGTACCTATCGGGTTGCTGAGCGGGCTGAGGCGGTGTGTGGGTGGCCGGGCTGCTGCTGCTGCTGACTTTAAGAAGAAGTGACGCTCAGCCAGACAGTAATTTTCAGTGCTGTTATTATGTCGTCGTGATTAAAGTCATGCGAGAACTTAAGTATACGAAGACGAAATAATAATTGGAATTGACCTTTTTTGGCCTCGCGTTCTTTATAACTATTGCCGGAGAAACGTTCAGCGGGGTAATATGTTTTTGCGTCTGTTTTTTCCCGTTGAGCTGCCTCCTTTGCGACCTCTCTTTTGGCCTCGCGTTCTTTATAACTATTGCCGGTGTAGCGTTCAGCGGGGTAATATGTTTTTGCCTTTGTCTTTTCCCCTTGAGCTGTCTCCTTTGCTGTAAAAAAATATTATAATAACGTCGTCGGTTAGATTAGAAGAGCATGAACCGGTCCTACCCTCCGCCTGTCATTCTCTTCGCTTGTCTAATCATTTTCTAGTCATTCGATAGTTCACTTAATCCTCTGGTTGATTCAGTGCATAGTCTAGAGTTTCTTGATCTACCTGTTTTGTTTTTAGGATATGATAGTATTGTGTTTGACCTGGTTTGTTATTTTTTGTCAAGTTTGTGATAGCATTATGTGTGTGTGGGGGCCGGCATGTGTTTTTTTCCCGCTCATAATGTGGTACTGATTAACGTAAAACGTCACAGGCTTTTGAGAAGCGCATCAAAGGGTGTTTTAAATAGTTCAGCAAAATGTTCTCGATAACTCATTAATGAAACGTTATTACGCGCTCAGTAATCCGTGAAGGCGAGTCATGCAGGAAAGGTTTACGCGCCCGCACACACACACACACACACACACACACACACACACACACACACACACACACACACACACACACACACACACACACACACACACACACACACACACACACACACACACACACACACACACATTCCCCAACACATTAAAAAGTTGATTCACATAATTATATACATACAAGCAAAACCATTTTCCCACATTTTTAACCAACGCAACACAAAATCTAACACACACACAACATAATATTTAGCACACACACAACACAACCTAACCTAACCTAACCTAACCTAACCTAACTTTACAACACAAACACACACTCCACCCGCCCCACCAAAATACAGTTAATACATCTACATCTACGTAAACTCACACACATACAAACAAAACCATCCTCTCGCATTCCTAACCACTGCAACACAATATCCAAAGCCTCTATAATGAGCTGAGGTTTGTCAAGACGTGTAGGTCGGGTTTCCAAGGAGGAGAACGAAGTCTGCTGTTCCACCCTCGTTACCTAGCCCCGCCCCACTCTACACCGCCCCGCCCCGCAATGGCTCTATAGGGGCGTCCGGGGCCTCCTCATTACGCCAACGATGTAATTATAAGTTTGCTGAAGCGGGTGTTGAGGCGACAGTTGAGCGCCACCCCTATGTAACCCGACCCACCAGGCTGAAGGGATGGGAAGGGAGGGGAAAGGGGAGGGAAGGGTCAAGGTACTAGGGGAAGGGAGGGGAGAGGGTAACGGAAGGGAGAGAAAGTGGTTGTGAAAAGGGAAAGAGGGCAGAGGAGTTAGAGGGTGATGTAAGGGAGAACGGAGTTATATTGGAAGGAAAAGGAAAGGGGTGTGAGGCAAGGAAGACAAGAAAACGGGCGAGGAAGTGAACCAAGGAAGGAAGTAAGTGTGAAAGGAAGTCAGAGAGAGAGAGAGAGAGAGAGAGAGTGGGAAACAGGAAAGGAGGAGGGTACATGGGTATTATGGGGTAGTCAGAAACGTGGGGGAATAGAGAAAAGAAAGAAGAAAAGAAAAGGGGAGCAATGAAGGTAAAAAAAAGAAGAGTGGGAAACAGAAAAGTAGGAGAGTGGGTTTTATGGGGTAGTCAGAGCCGGGGGATAGAGAAAAAAAAGAGAAGAAAAGAGGAACAATGAAGGTAAAAAAAAAAAAACAGCAATGGGGATTGAAGAAAATATAAAGAAAAGAATGGGAAACAGAAAAGGAGGAGGGTGGGTATTATGGAGAAGTTAGAAACGGAGGATAGAGAAAAAAAGAGAAGAAAATGGGAGCAATGAAGGTAAAAAAACAGCAAGAGGGAATGAAGAAAATATGAAGGAAAGGGAAGTCCGTGTGATATGTGAAGTGCAGCTTGAAACGTTCCTTACCTCGGCTGCGTCTCATTCCTCACTCACTCCAGAGCCGAGGGATTATGGGTACGAGGGCGAGGACTCGGGTGGCGACAGCGGGAGTGGTGCTTGAGGACGCTAAGGACACGAGACGAGGTGCAGGACTCCGCTGGTAGGAGGAGGAGGAGAGGGAGAGGGAGGGGGAGTACTATATAGGGAAGGGAGAGAGAGCCTGTCGGTTTGAAGGGGCGTGAGGTCACATATTCTTGAAGGCGTGTGTTTCAGGTCATAGCGGCGTGTCACATCCTCAGGGCGTGGGAGTCTGCGGTCATAAGGATAAAGAGAAATCCTATGGTCTTGGAAGGATTCTGGGACACGTCTTTGGGGAGGGTGAAGGCGTGGGAGGATACGTCAGTGGGAGGTCATGGTGGGTCATATCACTTTGTCAGGGCGTGGGAGAGAAAGAGAGAGAGATCCTGAGGGTAACAAGGGATCCTACGAGCTTGGAAGGATTGCGTGAGATGCGAAAAGAAAGCCAAGGGGAGGGGGGGTATAGGATGGCAGGATACGTGGGTGAGGGGGAGACTGAGGTAATGGAATTCATGGGTGGGTGGGTGGATACATAGGATACTGACGTGGGTAGGAGTGAGTGGGGGAAGAAGGAGGGTAGGATGTGTGGTAAGGGGGTAAAGGGGGGTAAGGACTTGTGGTAGGATCCTGTGGTGTGTCAATTTAGAGGGCGTAGGAGAGGGGGGGTGAGGTATATTTAAGGCATGTCAGGGAAGGAGGGTGGCAGGACATATACGGAGCGGCTAGTGAGCGAGTCTTTAGAGTACAAGGCGTAGTGTTACCGAGGCGAAGGGAACACGAGCCTATCTGTGGCGTGTGGGGGTGATGGTTTGTGTGAGGGAGGGAGCGAGAGGTGAGGTGTGTGTGTATGTATATGTGTATGTAAGTAGTTAGGTAAGTAGGTGGGTAGGTAGGTACGTGTGTTGGTATTAAATCACAGTCGGACTTACTCTCGTTTTTTCTTCACGATTGCCATCATCGTCTCCGCCACACAGATAGATAGATAGGTAGATAGATAGGTATATGGATAGATAGATTGATAAATAAATAGATAGATAAACTGATAGACAGACAGATAGACAGAGAAAGGAGATATCTTTCCATTATTCCTTTCTCCTCCATCAATGATTTACTTTTAAACAATAACAACAAAATAACAACAAAAACAAGAACCACGTGCCAAAGTAGAAAAAAAAACCGACAAAAAAGTAAGAGGCATAAAAGAAAAAGAAAATAAGAAAAAGTGACAAGACCAGAATTTATGACTTAATGATTGTGAGGAAAGGCAGCTCTGTAAAATATCACCTATGCGCTAATTAACCTTTACCTGTGATTGCCTTAATTGCTCCCGCCAACACACACTCACACACACACACACACACACACACACACACACACACACACACACACACACACACACACACACACACACACACACACACACACACACACACACACACACACACACACACACACACACCCCCCCCACACACACACAAACACACACACAAACACAAACAAACAAACACACAAACAGAGCGGACATCACCTGACATCGTTGCGGGGCTAAGGACAGACGGACATGACAAATTACCTCTTTAAATTACCTGGCCGCGTATAAATTAGCCGGCGGGCCCTAAATAGTGTCCAATTTATCACCACTCCAGCAAGGTAACTAATGGAATGGTGGATTTTGTTTATTGTTTGACGGATGGCTACGAAAGTGTTTGCTGATTAACATGTTTGTGCGTGTTGCCACATCACTCACTCACACCCTGACCCCCTCTACTTATCCCCACTTTGCCCTCCCGTGTTCTCTGCTCCTCCCTAACTGGTCCTTCCCTCTCTTGCTCCCCCTCCACCCCCATCCCACTGTGTCTCCTTTCCTCCCTCCCTCCCTACCTTTCCATCATGTGACAGAGAGTGAAGGATTGTGGCTGGATCGAGAAATTTACAATCAGTGCAAGGGAAAAGAATGGAGAAAGGATGGAAGGGAAAGATTTAGGAATAAGAGAAGGGAATGGTATGGAGGCGTACAGGAAAGGAGTAATAACAAAAAAATATGCATAGGAGAAGAAAAATCAAATAGAAGAGAAGCAGAAATAGAAGACTTAAACGAAAGAGGGAATGAAAGCAGAAAAGAGGAATGACTGAGGAGGAAGAGAAAGAAGTACCGTAGACATACAAAAGAAACAAAGGAAAAAACACACAAAAAGATGAAAGTTTGCATGGATGAGCAGAACGAAGAAGAATAGATAATAGAGAAGGAAGGGAAAGAGGTGGAGATGAAGTATGAGGGACAGAGGAGGAGGAGTAAGAAGAAGAACAGCAGAAACAGGAATAGAAAGAAGAATAAGGAAAACAAGGAGGGACTAGAACGAGGAGAAGGAGGAGGAGGAGGAGGAGAGAAAGAACAACCGAAACATGAATAGAAAAAAACAAAACAAGAGCAACAAAAGGAAGGATGACGAGTTACCAGAAAAAGAAACACCCACACACAGAAAACGCAGCAAGAAAGACAATACAGTACAGCGAGAGGGTTGAGGAGGAGGAACAGAAAATATTATTATCCCAGGGCTTTTGTCTTTTTTTGTCCTCTCTTGCCTTCTCCGTCTCGAGTGCGGGGAAAACACGAGCGGAGTTGATCCCTGTCCTCCAGTGACACGCCGCTTTTGTCTTCTTTTGTTCCCCCTATTATTTTTTTACCCGTTTTCTTTTCTTGCGTTTTTTTCTTATTAAGCTCGTGTCATCATCATTATTGTCGTCGCTGGAAAAGATAGTTAGATTGAGATAGATGGATAGAGAGAAAGAGAGTGGTGTAATTTATTAATGAGGACTTGGCGTTTTTCTTGTTTGAATTAGTTTTTTTTATAGTTATTTTGATTTTTTTTTTATGTCATCGTCGCAGCCGTACAAATACAGATAGACAGAGTGATAGATAGATAGATAGATAGATAGATAGTAGAGTAGTTATCCATTATTTCTTACTATCTTTCCTTCATACATACCTCCCCTCTTTATCCTCTTCCTTTACCTCCGTCCTCCGATCTTGGTCTCTTCATCCATTTCTTCATCCGTTCCTTCAGTTTTCTTTATCCTCTTCTTTTACTACTTCCGTCCTCCATTGATTCTTCCTCCCATTATTTCACTCGTGCTTTCCTTCTTTCTCCTTTTCCTTTTCCTCCCTCCATCCTTCTCTTTTTCCCTCTTTCCCAGAACTTCGAAGTATCTCAAGGGCGTTTGACATAAGACAAAATAAAAATAAAAAGCAAGAACAAGTGGATAATCATAAAACCAGTGACATAATTTTTACTCGCTCACTTAAACTAAAGTAATAAAGGTTAACATTCTATTTTTACCTTTATTCTCCCTCTTAATATTTACCTTTCGCGTGATTCTGTTACAAGCTTTCGTTTATTGACACTGGGATTATTTACACTCCCATCAATGCCCTTCTCCCTATCTTTCTCCTTCCCCCCTTCCATCTATCTTCATTTACTTAATTTCTTTCCTTTCTTTACCTTCTCCTTCTCCTCTCCTCCTTGCTTCGGTATTTACACTCTCCTTTGGTTTCTTGGTCTCTGTTCTTTTACTTCTTCTCTCTCTCTCTCTCTCTCTCTCTCTCTCTCTCTCTCTCTCTCTCTCATTCATATATTATTACTAAACCCACATTATTCACCTCCTTCCTATCCTCCTCCTCCTCCTCCTCCTCCTCCTCCTCCTCCTCCTTTATCCATCTATCTCCATTTACTTCATTTCTCATTCTCTCCCTTTTCTCCACTCCTTTCGTCCATACTCACCTCCTCCTCCTTCCCCTCTTCCATCTCCTCCTCTTCTATCTATCTCCCTTCACTTCATTTCTCACTCTCCCCTTCTCCTCCCCTCGCCCTTCGTCCACCCCTTCTTCCCCTTCGTCAGCTATCAAGGCCATTATCTCTCGTCTTTGGGGAACGGGTCTGCTGGCGTGCCCGTTCTCTTCCTTCCATCAGTGAGTCATCCATCTCTATCAGCGCCCCGCATACTCCATCCGTCATCCATCCCATTATTATCCATTCCGTGGGTGTAGTTTTGTTTTTCTCTCGCTTTCTCTCATTCTTTAAATGTTTCTTCTCTTCTTTCTTCTCATCTCTCTTTTCCTCTGTTTTCTCCTGTCCTCTTCTCTTCTCTTCATTTCTCTTTTCTTGTTTTTCTTTCCTCATTTTGTTTCTTGTCAAATAATCGTTTATTCTCCCCCATTAATTATGTAGTTGTTGTTGTTTGTGTGCTTCTTCTTCTTCTTCTTCTTCTTCATTCTTATTTT
Organism: Eriocheir sinensis; assembly: GCF_024679095.1. Lineage (NCBI taxonomy): Eukaryota > Metazoa > Arthropoda > Malacostraca > Decapoda > Varunidae > Eriocheir > Eriocheir sinensis. Next base: position 3,121,269 of record NC_066547.1, on the reverse strand, counting down.
TCTTCTTAATCGTCATCATTTTTTTTATCCTTTATCGGTTTCTTGCTCTCCATATTTATTTTCACTATTTTCCTTTTCCCATTTCCCATTTATCGTCTGTCTTTTCATCTCAGTATTATATTTTTTATCCATCTTCTTGCCCCTCTTTTTTTCGTACCATCCACTTTGTTTTTTTTATCTCACGCTCATTATCCTGTCTCTCTTATTGTCTTTGTTTTTCCTCTTTACTCTTCCCATCCTTCATTTTTTGGCATCATTTTCAGCTTTTCCTCTTCTCAAACTTATCATCGTCATCCTCACCCATTCTTTTCATTACCATTTCTCTTTGAACTCTGAACATTCTTTCCTTCTCTTCTAAAAATCTCCCTTCCTTCTTCCCATCAGTCATTCTTCCTGTTATCACTCACCCCTTGCTTCAAACCTCTTCCTCATCATACGTCTTTCATCAGGTGCGTATTCGTTTTGCCATTCTTCCGCCTTCTACAATCATGGGATAATCCTTTACCCTCATTATCATTCCTTCCCTGAGCTTCCTTCCTGTGCGAGAGGAGAAGGAGGAGGAGGAGGAGAAGGAGGAGAGGGAGGAGGAGGGTCATGCTTTTTCGTTTCCTCTCTCATATATCAATTTATCCTTCCTTTCTTTTCTTCTCTTCTCCTTGCATCGGTATTTACTTTCTCTCTCTTTCCTTGCTTGCTTGGTCTCTCTTCTTTTACTTCTTCCCTTTCTCTCTCTTATTTATCGCCCTCACCCTCTTGCTATCTTCGTGTGAGTAAGTTTCTATCTATCACATTCCTTCCTTGTTTTAATTAAGTCTCCCCTAACGTGTATCTTCACCTCTATCTTCTTATTCCTCCTCCTCCTCGAATTATTATGTTCATATATGGTTTCGGATCCTGAATGCATAATCTCGTCCATCTCCTTTTAATACTCTTACATGGCTTCTGATCTTGTATCCATCGCCTCGTCTGTCTCCCTCTCCTTTTGATCACCTTCTTGCTCCTGTTAATAATATTCCTTCATTGCTTTTACGCTTTGTATGTTGCGTCTCCCCTCTTCTCCGCTGCCTCATATGATTTAATCTCTTAATTGTATTGATTCATCGTTCTTTTTATCCTTCCAGTGACTCCCCGTGATTGTCTTCTTCCACCCTAAGACTCGTGTGTGTGTGTGTGTGTGTGTGTGTGTGTGTGTGTGTGTGTGTGTGTGTGTGTGTGTGTGTGTGTAAGCAAACATACTCGTTGCGTAGGTGTACATGTGTCGGATTTCGGAAGAAGAGCGGCAGTGTAGTTCTCCAGTTTCCCGCAGGATGGCTGTTAATGGGAAGGCCTGAGGGAAGGAGTTGATAATGGAATGAGAAGGGGAATAATATGTTGAGAAGTGAATTGAGGAGAAGGAAAGTGGGAGAGAAGAAGATGAAGGGAAAGGAGGGTAAGAGGAAGCAGAGAGATTGGAGGGAGGCTTGAGGAGAGCGGAGGGACAGAAGGGAGAGTAAGGTAAAAGGAAATAGATAGACGGGAGGGAGATGGGAGAAAGGTGGAGTGACGGGAGGTGATATGGAATGAAGAGAAGGAAGAGAGGCGGGAAAAAACTGGGATCGAAGTGAGTGAGTGGGAGGAATATGAAGGAAAATAATTAATACTTTTCTTAAACCTTCTCACTCACTGTACTGCAATATACGAACTCATATTTCCGACCTTGTTTTCTGCCCTCTGATGTACCCCTGAGTAAAAAAGAAAAGAAAAAGGACAAAAGACAACGAGAAAATGGGAAAACGGGCAAGTATATTAGACTCACTCACCACTCTCACACACACACACACACACACACACACACACACACACACACACACACACACACGGATGAGCTTACTTGAGGTGCTTTGTAGAGTCCAGCGATATCTAGTGTAAAAAATTAAAGAAACAATGACAAAAGAGAAAATGGGAAAGCAAGCAAGTATATATTGGACCAAGTTACACCCACCCACACGCAGGGGTGAGCTTACTTGAGGCGGCGTGTAGAGAGTGAGGCGGCATCTCAAGAAATCCTGCCAGCGGGTGTCCTGTAAATAAATGTCAAGCCTGTCTCGGGGCGCTGGTCTTGGGTACGCGAGGGGACTGGTACATTGTCTAGCGTCGCCCTGGACTCCGAGCGCTTTGTAACATGAGTCTGGAGATGCGTCTGATGCTCTGCTGGAAAGTGAGGTAAAGTGAGGGAAGTTAAAAGATTGTATAACATGGAAAGTATTTTGTGTCGGTAGTGTTTCTTGTTGTTAGTGATGATAATGATAGTAATATTTTGTGGTGGTGATAGTTAGAAAGTGTTTGTGATATTATATAGTGATTTGGATAGTTAGCTAGTGTTTGTGAGATATAGTGTTAGTGACTATGTTAGTAAGAGTATAGTTGGTGTTAGCGATTATTAGATAGTATTAATGATAGTATAAGATGTAGATTTATAATGTTAGTGATAGATAATGATAGGGACAGTAGTATAGTGTGAGTGATAGTGCTGGTTAGTGGTAGATGGTGATAGTGTTAGTGATAGTGTTAGATAATGATGATGGTGATGATGATTCGCCAGGTGAAGAAGGGGAGAGAAAAAGAAAGGAGAGGGTGAAAGGAGATGACAGAAACAGAAGGAGCAGAAGCAATAGAAGAGGAGAGAAGGAGACGGAGAGAGAAAGGGTGATTGGGGGCAAAGAAGAAGGTGAGAGGAAAAGGGAGAGAGAAAAAAGGTTGATGGGGACGAAGAAAAAGAAGATGAGTGAAAGGCAAAGAAAGAAAGGGCGATTAGAGGAGACAGTAGCAGTAGCAGAAGCAGGAGCAGTAGGAGCAATAGGAGGGCGCTGGGGAGGTCTTTAGGGACACAAGGTTATCATGTTTAGTCTCGCTTCGCTTCTGCCCGTAACAAGGCCGCTTTGATCACTGCACCCTTCCCTCCCTTCCTCCCTTCCCTCTTCCACCCTCCCTGCCTTCCTCCCTTCTCCCTCCACCATTCCCCTTTCCCTGCCCTATACTTCCTTCCACCTTCTACCCTTCCCTGCCTTCCTCCCCTGCTTCCCTTCCCTCCTTACCCCGTCCACCCTTCCCTTTCTTCCCCCTTCCCCCTTCCCCCTCTCCTCTCTCTCCCTTTTGTACTGCTTCTCCTGTCCTGTCTGTCTTCCCTCCTCCTTCTTCTCCTGTTCCTCCCTTCCCATTCTCTTCCTTTCGCTGTCTTCCTTCTATTTTTAACTTTCTCTTGTTTTGTGGTTCTTTTATATGTCATCTACCTGTCCTTGTTGTTTTGTTTCTTTTCCTTTTTTATTTTTTATTTAATTTTCATTCATCAATTCGTTCCTCTCTTGTTCTCTTTGTAGCTCTGTTTGTCCCTCTGTGTTTTTCTTTTTCTTTTCTTCTCTCTCTGTGTCTCCTTTTTCTTTGTTTCTCCCTCTGCCTTCTTTTTTCCTGTTTTTTTCTTTGTTTCTCCCTTTGTGTCTGTCCTTTCTTTAATTTGTCTCTCCCTCTGTATACCTCTCTTTTTTCTTGGTTTCTTCCTCTCTGCCTTCTTTTTTCCTGTTTTTTTCTTTGTTTCTCCCTTTGTGTCTGTCCTTTCTTTAATTTGTCTCTCCCTCTGTATACCTCTTTTTCTTGGTTTCTTCCACTGCATGTGCATACCTGACAAAGCGTTCCACCTTGCCTTACCTGTCCAATCCTCTCCGTGGCACTTCTTCAATGTAAAGCGTCCCGCCGAAGTAAAGACTCCCCCGTTGCTGCCTTGTAAAGAAACAGAGAAGAGGGAAAGTGACTGGCCATGGTGTGTTGATGTGCTAGACGAAGCAGCATCAGTAACATTAGTAATAACAGCAGCAGCATTAATAACAGGTGTCTTTTGTGCTGTGTAAATGGAGGCGAAAAACAGTTTAGTATCCGCTGTTGAGGTGTTAGAGTGATCGGTATTTCTTGGTAAGGATGAGCTTGGAATACATAAACATACATACGGGTACATACAGATTTCTTTGTAACGGAGAGCTTATAGAATGCATAAAACCTTAGGGGATAGAGATTACCTGATGTTGTTACGTAATATTACTTGTGTTCTTATGCTCCACTCACCTCGAGCGCTGTATAAGGTTTGTTTAAGATAATGCTGAGTCAGTAATTATTCAAAGAGCTGCACTAGTGAGGCAGATTATTATTACGAATGAGGGAGACAAAGGTATTATTACTCAACCTTGTATAGCCTCCGTTGCCACACTATCTCATGCACTCGTCTTTCGTCTCCATTGTCTAATTATTTTTTATTGACCTTGTTTCTCCCCTGTCATATGCATTGTAACACCCTGCTTATTCTTTACTTTATTTTCTTCCCTTGCTTACCCTTCCACTCTCTCGTCTGTCTCTCTCTCTGTCTTCCCCCACACACCCTATCCCTGCCGCTTCCCTTCCTTCTTTCCCCTCTTCTACCTCAGTGGGATTCATCGGTGTGTAAAATTAATATACGTATGTAGATAAATGCTTTGATTACGTAAGTGAATTAGAACAAAGAGGAGGAGGAGGTGGAAAAAATACTGTGTTGGACTGCTCTTGTGTGTGTGTGTGTGTGTGTGTGTGTGTGTGTGTGTGTGTGTGTGTGCGTGTGTTCCCGTCCTACATATATCAAAGGGTGGGAACATTACGCGTTTATTTTTATTCTTTTTAATCATGTGTTTAATCAGAATCATTGCAGTCTATCAGAGCTCAGGTCAGGTCAGGTCAGTCAGGTCACGTACCAGTAATATTTTCCATCATCATCGCTAATAATTAAGTCAAAGTCAGAACAGTTATTATTTTTTTGAGCACGTGACTGGCATTGCGCGGGGAATTAAGTTACGCAGGTAAATGAATATGTAGTCTTTTGATGCTGTTAATTAATACCTGTTACTCATACGAGGCTCGGCACAATATGTTGATTGGCGCCGCGCTGCTAAACGGACCCAATAACATAATGGTTTAATGTACCCGTTTATGACCGGCGTGTGTGTGTGTGTGTGTGTGTGTGTGTGTGTGTTTATCCCGTTTCCTGTTGTCCGAAAAGTATATATAGTCGGTAGGTTGTTGTTTTGGTATTGTTCTGCTTGTTGGAAATGTGTAGTGGTTGATGTTTTCGCTGCTGCTGTTAATGTAGTTTAGGTTCATTTTTAGTTGCTGTTATTGTAGTTTAGATTCATTTTGTTTTCTGTTATTTTATGAGCCAAGAAGTTAATTTTATATATAGTTTTAGGTCTTATATTCGTCTCTTATCTTTGCTTTGGTTGCTGCTGTTAATGTAATTTAGGTTCATTTTTAGTTGCTGTTATTGTTGTTTAGATTATTTTTTGTTTTCTGTTATTTTTTGAGCCTAGAAGTTAGTTTTATATATATAGTTTTAAGTCTGATATTCTCATCTCTTACCTCTTCACCTCTGTCTGAAAAGTATGCGTGTTTATATCAATTGTTTTTCGTAATATTTAGCTTAAGACGTCACCAATTCATCTGTCCTTACCTTCTCGATCTCAATATGGTGCATCAGTTGGTCATTTCAATTGTAGAGAAAAGTCTGAACTGAACCACTTTCCTGCAGTGCTTCAATCTACAGCGGCTCGTTCAGTCCACACACAGGCAGCCTTGGGCACACTGGATAGCGAAAGGAAGGGAGGAAGGAAGGAAGAAAGGGAGGTTGAAAGGAGGGTTGGGAAGAAGGAAAGAAGGCAGGCCGGGAGGAAGGAAGGTTGGGAGGAACGAAGGGAAAGGTTCTGGTCTCAAGAGATGGCCATAGAGCGACCGAGACCACAAAAATCATGTCCAGTGTTTCTTATAAGGCTTGTGTGTACCTGGCGTGATGGGGTGAGATGCTCGTCCAGGTGAGATAGACAGACAGATAGACAGACAGATAGATAGAGGGGGAGAGGGAGCACGGGGTGAAGAACAATAATATGCTCTCTCATTTAAAATTCAGTGATGTTCGGTATGATTGCCGTGGATATGAGCTAATTTTCACTCAGTAATTAGGTTAACAAATATTTTATAAAGTGATAAGGGGTGAGTTGGCAGGATAGGGCGGGAGAGGAGGAGGAGGATGAGAGTGGGAGTGGGAGATAGGGTAGGGGATGGAGGGAAAGGAGAGGAAGAGGAGGAAAGGGAACTGAAAGAAGGATGGGGAATAAATGCTGAATAGAAGACGTGAATAGAAGAACAGCAGAAGGAGGAAAAGCAAAAATGAATGAATGAATGCAAAGAAAAAAGAGGGAGAAGAATATGGAGGAGCCCGCACGGAAAGAGAAGAGAAAGTGGAGATGGAATGAAGGAAGAAAGGGAAGGAAACATAACATCATATGGAAATAGATAAGAAAGTGGAGACAGAACAGAAGGAAAGAAGGAAGGAAGTATGAAAAGGAAGTAAGAAGGGAAACACGTATTGCTATGAGGCAGAGAGAGGAAAGGACAGCCTGGGTGGGACGACAAAACGGGGCGACGAAGGGGAAGAGGATGAAAGGGAGGGGAAAAAGAGGGTCGCGGGGCGGGGACCGGGCTTCGTATATTTACAAGGGCCATCATGCACACAAACACTTCCCCTCTGTTTGTGAATTTACCTTTAGCGGCCCACCATTACTCACCTGGGCTGGAGTGGTCCCCTACACACACACACACACACACACACACACACACACACACACACACACACACACACACACACACACACACACACACACACACACACACACACATATCCCCCCTATACACACTCCCTCGTTCCCCCAACACACAAACACACTATATAACATTCCTTCTAAATTCCTTTCAACAAAATACTTCACATTCTCTGAGTTTAAAAGAGCCAATAGGTAAGACGGCAGATTGTGATGATTTTGATTATGAATTGACATGACACACACACACACACACACACACACACACACACACACACACACACACACACACGGGGTAATACAACCAATCACACGCAACTATAAGTGTTTTGTACCGTGTGTCTGTTTGTCTGTCAGAGAGAGAGAGAGAGAGAGAGAGAGAGAGAGAGAGGGAGAGGGAGAGAGAGTGTGTGTGTGTTTGTACGACTCTTGGGGAAGTTGATTCGCGAAGAAACAAACACGGACAAGTTTTAGGACGTCTGCAGGTGGCGTGGGGGGAGGGAGGGAGAGAGAGGAAGGAAGGAAGGAAGGAAGGAAGGAAGGAAGGAGTAGAAAAATAAAGAAGTAAGGGATAAAGGAGTAAAGGAGAGAGGGAAAGAGATATGAACAAGCATTGGTGTGGAGGAAAGAAAAGAAGGAAGGAGGAACTAAGGCAGGAGGGAAGGAAGGAAGGAAAGAAGGAAAGGAAAATAGAAGAAAACAGGAATAGCGGAAAAAGATCGAAGGGAGAGAGGGAGAGACGTCTGGGGGGAAGAAGGAAGGAAGGAAGAAGAGAAGGATGGAAAGGAGGAGAAAATAAAAGAATATAGAAAAAAAAGAAGGAAGGGAGAGGGGAAGACGCGAGCAAGCATTGGCGATGGGGGAAAAAAGAAGGAAGGAATAGGAGAACAAAAAAGTATAAGAAAAAGGAGGAAGGGGGAGAGGGAGAGATGTGAGCGAGCATTGACATGGAAGGGGGAAGAAGGAAGGAAGGAAAGAAGGAAGGAGAAAGAATGGAAAAAAGATTACTAGAGAAAAAAAAGGAAGGAAGGGGGAGAGAGGGAAAGACGTGAGCAAGCAATAATATGGATAGGTAAACAAACAAAGAAAGAATGAAGGGAGAGAGAGAGAGAGAGAGAGAGAGAGAGAGAAAATGAAAACGAGTACAGCTGCATTGAACCAGACACCCTCCCTCCCTACCCCTCTCTCCCTCTCTCTCTTTTTCTCTCTCTCAAAATAACTCCTCCCCCTCCATTACTAACTCACATCCCGCGTCCAAATTGCAGGTAATACACGTGAACGACGACAACAAATACAGTGATTTTAATATTGTTGTTCTCGTTATGACTCGGGGGTGGATAGGGAGGGCGGGGGATGGGGAGGCAGGAGAGAGGAAGGGAGATAGAGAGAGAGGGAGAGTGTTGATGGTATGCACTGGATGGTAAGGAAAAGAGAGAGAGAGAGAGAGGAAGGGAGAGGAAGTGAGGGAGAGTATGGATGGAAGAGTGTAAGGATGAGCTGCATGGATGGAAGAGAGGAAGAAGATAGGGAATAGACGGAGGGGAAGAGAGAGCGTGTTAATGGTAAACATGAGGAAAGGAAAAGGAATAGGAGGAATAGAAGGGAGGAAGGGACAGTAGGGATAGAAAATGAAGGGAAATAGCTATAAAGAAAGGGAGTTGATGGAGAGAAAGAAGAGGATAGAAGATGGATGGCAAGTGGAAGAGTGTAGGATAGAACAGTAATACAGAAATGGAAAATAAAAAGAGAAGGAAAGGAAGTAGAGAAAGAGGAGGGAGGAACGGTATAAATATAAATGGTTAGAAAATAGGTAAAAAAAAGAAAGTTGATGGAAAGAAAGAAGAGGAAAGAGGATAGATGACTAGTAGACGAAGGGAAGAAGGAGGAATAAAGGAGAAAGAGACAGGAGGAAAAGTAATAAAGAAAAGGAAATGACAGAAGCAGAAACAGAAGGAGGAGGAGAAGAGAAGTAAACAAAAACCGGAAGGACAGTAAGTGAGGAGGAGACAGGAAGAAAAGATGAATGAAACGAGGAGGGAGGGAGAGGAAGGGAGGGAAGGAGAGGAAGGAAGGGCAATTTAATGTGATGTAAGCGGCAGGGAGGAAGGGAGAGAAGAAGGGAAAGAAGAATGGGGAGAGAAAACGGACCCATGCTGAAGAGAAAATGGAGAAGGAAAGAGAGGAAGAAAGGAGGAGGGAGGGAGAGGAGAGAAGAAGAATGAGAAGAGCAAAAAGAGAACGTATGAGACGGATTAGAATCATGTATTGGAGGGAGAGATAAGAAGGAGAAGGAGGAGGAGGAGGAGGGGAGAGGAAGGGAAATGGAGGAAGGAAAGAAAAGAGTGAAGGGAGAGAAGGGAGGAAGGGAGAGAAAGGTGCTGGCAGTGAGTGAGGGAGAAAGGAAGGAAGGGAGGGAGGGAGACAGAGGGAAAAATGGACAAAAAGAAGGGAGCTAATGGACAAGGTTGATCGATAGAGAGGAAAAAAGGACACGAGTTGACAGTGGACGGCTCGAAATGGCTCCACCGCAGATGGAAAAGAGGATAAAAAAATGGTGTATAGGAGAGAGAGAGAGAGAGAGGAACGAGTCGTGTAAAACAGATATCAGTATAAGGAGAAGGAAATAGATAAGAAGACAGGGAGGAGGAGGAAGAGGAGGAGGAGGAGGAGGAAGAGGAGAAACAGAAGCAGGTTGAAGAGAATTAGAATGAGGAGGAGGAGGATAAAAAAAAGAGGAAATAAAAGGAGAGGTCGATTATTATTAGTAGGAAGAGGAGTAAGGAAAAAAAAGAGGAGGAAGAGGAGTAAGATGAGGAGTAGAAGCAGCACTAGTAATGGCACAAGGGGGGTGAGGGGGTGGGGTGGGGTGAGGGGGAGACTAATGGGGCTGGGGGGCGGGGTGACAGCCGTGGTTAGGCGCAACGAGGGTGTCCACGATCGCGCCGCCAACTCATTCGCTGCCTGGCGGGGGACCTTGCCTACCTGTGCCTTCCTCCCTCCCTCCCCTTACCTTACCTGTGCCTCCCTCCCTCCACTTACCTTACCTTTCGTTACCTCCCCTTACCTTACCTGTGCCTCCCTCCCTCCCCTTACCTTACCTTTCGTTACCTACCCTTACCTTACCTGTGCCTCCCTCCCTCCCCTTACCTTACCTTACGTTACCTCCCCTTACCTTACCCAGCCTACCTGTTCCTTTCCGCCCTCCCTCCCCTTACCTTACATTACCTTACATTACCTCCCTCCCTTACCTACCTGCTCCCTACCTCTCATAATTACCTGTTTCCTCCTCTCCTTACCTCTTTATCTACCTTATTTACCTGTTCTTTCTCTACCTTATATTACCTCACCTTACCTTACCTTACCTTACCTTACCTGTTCCATCTCTACTTTATATTACCTTACCTTACCTTACGTTACCGTGCCTTACCTTACCTTTTCCTACCGATCTTTACTTCTCTCTCTCTCTCTCTCTCTCTCTCTCTCTCTCTCTCTCTCTCTCTCTCTTACTCTCTTACGTTACCCTACATTATCTTACCTTATATTACCTTACCCTACCTTAACTTACCATAGCTTACTTTATCTTACCTTACCTTACCTTAACTTACCTTACTTTATCTCTTCCTCTCTCTACCTCTCCCTCCCTCCCTTACCATCCTGTTTCCTCCAGTCTCTCCCTTTCTCTCCCTCCCTTACCTAGTCTTATTCCCTCCACTCCTTACCTCTCTCCACCTCCCTTATCTACCTCTCTACTTCTACCTGTTTCCTCCTCCTTACCTTTCCTCCACGCCTCTCCTCCTTACCTGCTTAACTCACTGCTTCCCTTTGCCTCCTCGCATCTTATTTCCTCCCTTTTGGTCCTTTCCTTATTTGACACTATCTACCTCCTCTGGCTTCCTCCCCCTTTCTTCTCTCTCTGCTTTTATCCTCTCTCTCCCTTTCTCTTCTTGCCTTTCTTCTCTCTCCCTGCCCAGCTCATCCTCCCCCCCTCTTTCCCTCTCTGTCTACCTTTCTCTCCCTCCTCTCGCCTTCCCCTTCCTACCCCTTACCTTCCCATTCCTCCCTTTCCCTACCTAGCTCCTCTGTCTATCTCCTTCTCTGTCTATTTCGCCTTTCTCTTCCATCTTTCTCCTCCTTACTCCTACTTTTCCTTTTATTTTCTTCCTTCCATCTCCCTATCTAGCTCCTCTCCTTTCTCTCATTGTCTTTCTTTCTTCTCTTCTCTTCTCCTTCCACCGTTCCTCCTCCTCCTCCTCCTCCTCCTCCTCGTGCTTGACCTGCTGTTCCCTTCTCCCTGTTGTCGTTATTTATTCACGTTCTGCCTCGTTGCTCACGTTCTTAACTCCTTCGCGAAACTGACCAGCATAACGCCCACCCTCTTCCTTCCTTGCTCCCTTGCTCCTCTCCCTCTCTCTCTCTCTCTATCTCTCTCTCACTCCTTCTCATGCCTTGGTGAATCCCTTCCCTTCCGTACCTTCTTTTGTTGTGTTTATATTTTATTTTTGTTCTTCCTCTTTTATATCTTTTTTCCAGTTCTTGTTTCATTTGTTTCTTTCTTTAGTTAATTTTTCCTTTTTTTCTATGTAAATGGTTCTTTTTTTTCCTTAATTTATTCCTTACTTTCTTATCTTACCTACGTTTCTTCCCTCCTTCAGTCCTAGTCAGTCTATTTTCTTTCTGTTTCTGCTTCTTGCCTTCCTTTCTTTATTAATGTTTCTCCTTCTTAACTTTATTATCCTTTCTTTCCTTCGTTCCTTCATAATTTCTCTCCTCACCCTCCTTGCTTCCCAACTTCCCTCTGTACTCTACACTAATTCCTTCCTTCTTTTCCAACCCTAATGGCCTCCTTATACTTCATTTCTTTACTCTAAAAACCTTCCCTCTTCCTCCGGCTCCTTTCCCTCCCTTTTAATAGATGGGACACAACACCCTCGCTCATGCAGACTCTCCTCCTCCTCCTCCTCACGCGCCATACCTCTTTGAAAACATCCAATTACTCCTCTCTTTTGGGCTTCCTCGCTTTCTCTTTCTGTCTCCACCACCACCACCACCTCCATCGCCTCCGTCTGTACCCTTCCCTTCCTTGCCTCCTTCCTTCCTTCCTTCCTTGGCCAGTATAATTTCTCGCTTATTTATTAATCAGACTATCTCGCTGCACCTGTTTTATGTTAGTGCGGCGCCGCTCCTAAAGGGTGTGTTTTATACGAGACTCAAGGGGGCGTGGCTGGCTTATTTATGGCGGGTAATATGTGGAATTAACATGAAATACAGGTTGAGAGGGGCAGTCAGTCGGGCGAGGTATAGCAGGCAGGCGGACGGGTGGGTGGACGGGTGAACGAGCGGGCTGACGGTAGGGCTGACTGGCTGGCTGGCTGGTGAGTGCGTGAGAGACGAGACGGAAAGACGAGGAGGAAGGAAAGGAACGAAAGGAAGGGAAAGGAAAGCGTGTTATGGATATTGACGTCTGGAAGGGCTGGAAGAATAGATGATAGGTGTGATTTTGGAACGGCTGAATGGATATATAGGCTTACTGGGTGTGTTTATAGTGAAGGTAATGAAGGGTGTGAGCATGGAAATTGATATATAGACAAAGGGTGTGTTAGTAAGATCGAAGGATAGGCATGCGAAGGGATGAAGGGGAAGGTTAGATATGCAGAGAGTGAGTGATAATGGATAGAATGGTAGGGTATAGGTATGGATAGGTATGCAGGCTCAGGGATAATGGATATAGAGGCAAAGTTGTTTGGAGTTAGCAAGGAATAGATTTACTGGGTAAGGGATGAAGGATAGGGTGATAGGTAATGGAAATTTAGGAACAGACATACAGGGTGAGTTAGGGATAGGTATGCAGGCTCACGGATAATGGATATAGAGGCAAGGTGTAAGGAGTTAGCAAGGAATAGATTTGCAGGATAAGGGATGAAGGATAGGGTGATAGGGTGTGAAAATTTAAGGACAGACATGAAAAGTGAGATAAATACAAGCTTGACAGGATAGGAATAAGGATACGGACACTTAGGGATGATGGACAGAAGTGTGATGAAGAGATGAAAAGCAGAACAGGAAAATGGCTGGAATCGGAGACGTAAGAGAAGAATGAGGAGCAGGAATAGATGAAGAGAAAGAAAGGAGAGCAGTGGGGGAGAGGACCATGAAAGGATAAGAAACGGTAGGAGCGAGAACAGGAACAGGAGGAGGAGGAGGAGGAGGAGAAACAGGAAGGAGGGCGAGGCAGGGAATGGAAAGGTGATGGGACAGGGGGACAGGAAGGAGGAGAGGAGGGAAGAACGGGGAGAGGTAGAGAAGGGAGGAAGGGGGAGGTAGAGAAGGGGAGCAAGGGAAGGCAGGGGAGGGACAAGGAGAGGAGGAAAGGGGAACAGGAAGGAGGCGAGGAGGGAAGAACGGGGAGAGGTAGAGAAGGGAGGAAGGGGGAGGTAGAGAAGGAAAGGACGGGGAGAGGTATAGAAGGGAGGAAGGGGCAGGTAGTGAAAGGGAGCAAGGGGAGGCAGGGGAGGGACAAGGAGAGGAGGCAGGGGAACATGTCAGCTGGTTACCCTGCCTAAAGTAAGCTTACCCGGGTTTGTGAAGCCCTGAAGCTGGCGGCCGCTGACACCCCCTCACGCACATCCCTCCTCCTCCTCCTCCTCCTCCTCCTCCTCCTCCTCCTCTAAGCTCCCTATCGCGCAACGTATCACCGTCTCACCATTGACCCTCACCACCACCACCACCACCACCACCATCACCGTCTCCATCACCACCACCACCACCACCTCCATCACCGTCTCCATCACCACCATCACCACAAGTCGTATTGGGGATCGCTACTGCCTCACGGCTAACATTCCTCCTCCTCTTCCTCCCTCTCCTCCTTCTCCTCTTCCTCCTCCTTCACATCCTCCTCTTCTTCTTCTTCCTCATCCATACAACCGCTGTTCATCATCACCAGCTTATTTCTGTTTACATCACCGCTGCAAAGTTTAATGCCATCCATCACCATCACCATCACCACCACCACCACCGCTACCACCACCATTTGCATAACACCATTCCACCACCACCACCACCACCATTCCTCTCTCAGTATATATATGTATTTTATTTTGGTAGTTTTTATATGTATGTTAACGTTTGTCATATATTATTTGGGTGCGTGTGTGTCAGACCGTCATGTTTTCCTCAGTAGATTTCTGAGAGACTAGGAGAGAGTTTTGCCTTAGAATGTGGGACGGGAGATAATTATGATAGGTTAGTAACAAAGGTACTTCTGCTGTTTAATTAGACTTATTTAAACGATAAATATTAGTGGGTAATGCAACATGCCCACATCATCACCACCACCACATTCATCACCACAATCTCCACCACTACCCTCTCCATCACCACCACCACCACCACCATCACCACCACATGTTCTCGCTGCCATTAACTCTCCTACATATCAAGTTTAAAAGCAAAGAATATCCTCAGTTTTATTTAGGACTTATGTTATATGATGATGATGATGATGATGATGATGATGATGATGAGGAGGAGGAGGAGGAGGAGGAGGAGGAGGACCCGGCATTGCGTTCGCCTGCATTCAACAAAGGAAAATGCCTCGGAAATGTGTTAATTCATAGCGAGGAAATTCTTCTTTATCCGTCATGGCATTTAACTGGAGTAGCGTTTAGGTTTTATGTCCCTTCTTTTCTCCTCCTAATGCTGCTGCTCTTCCTCTTCCTCTTTCCTGTGCCTCCAGATTTTTCTTTTGCCTTCCCTGTCTCACTTACAGATTTCTTTCTTCTTCCTCCAGTTCCTAATCATCACTCTCTTGTTGCTTCGTCCTCCTTTTTCGTTCTCTTCCTCTTCCTCTTCCTTTTCCTCTTCCTGCAGCTTTTTCTTTTCCCTTCGTTATGTCACTCAAGCTTTTTTTTCTTTCCTCCTCTTCCTCTATTTCCTCATCATTCGCTTCTTTTCTCCTTCCTCTTCTTGCTCTTTCTCTTCCTTCTTCCTCTTCCTTCACCTTTTCTTTTTCCTTCGTCATTTCACTCACGGTTTTATTTCACTTCTTCCTCTTCCTCCAGTTTCTCATCATCCGCTTCTTGCTTCTTCCTCCTCTTCCCTCTTCTTGCTCGTCCTCTTGAATTAGTTATCCTCTTCTTCCTTCTTCTCCGTCTCTTCCTCTCATCCACTTCTTCATACGTTCAGCCTCTTGCCTATCCTGCTCGATTTGTTGCACCTCCTCCTCTTCGTCCTCGTCCTCGTCCTCGTCCTCGTCCTCCTCCTCGTCCTCCTCCTCGTCCTCGTCCTCCTCCTCCTCCTTGTCTCGGTATAAAGAGCAGATTTCTATGAACATGAGGAAGCATTACCTCACGTCTCCTCCACTCACCTGTCCCAAATTAACAACTTTCCCTCGTTACCTTCCTCCTTACCTCCCTTCCTTACCTCTTCTTTCTCGTTCATTAATTCTACCTTCCCCTCTTCTCCATTCCTTACCTTATATAAACTATCTATCTTTTGCTTCATCTTGTTATTTTTCTCTTTTTTCTTCTTCTTGTTCCTTGCAGTACCTAACCTTTCTCTTTTCCTAACTCCCTTTCTACCCTCTTCTCATCTCTCTACCTTTCCCCTTCCCTACCTCCCTCCTCTCTCTTCCTTACTTATATAAACTATCTCTTACCTTTTCCTCCATCTTCTCTACCTTACTCTTTTTGTTCCTTTCATTACCTTCCCTTTCTCCCTTCTTACCTCTCTTCCTACACCTTTCTCTCCCTTCCTCTCCTTCTCTTCTTGCTCACTGCAGTACCTTTCCTCCCTCTCTTCCTCCCTCCCTTCCCCTTCCCTTCCCTCCACCAGGATCTTATCTACCTTCCATCACTCTGCAGTTTCTCCATCACCCTCCTTGTCTTCCCATCACCACCTCATCCTCACCATCAGGCTCATTAACACCACATATACGCCCACACCCCACCACCCTCGATCCCTACCCTCACACCACCATCCCCACCCACCCCACCCACCACCAGCATCTCATCACGGTGTTGGGCGACCATTCTTCTTTTTTACGCAGTGGGTATCGAGTGGCGTTGAGCGAGGGGGTCGGGGCAAGGAGGTGACACGGACGCCTATATACGACTGGTTCTAATGATGCCTTGGGGTCCGATGCCTTACTAACTAGTGCTCCTGTTGGTACTCTTACGACGCAGTGGCTTGTCAAGGGGTTGGGTTAGGTTAGGGTGTGAGTGGGTGTGAGTAAGATGGAGTGAAGGATATGGAGATGAGGGATAAGGAGATGAAGGGATGCTGGTGATAATGATGCTGAGAGAGGAGAAGGAGAAGGAGGAGGAGAAGGAGAAGGAGTGGTATTTTGCGGGTCAGCGCTGAAAAATTTCGACAACGGAGTAAACGGGAAGAATAAAAGTGGAAAATATAAGAAAAAAAAGATGTTAGGATGGATGAGAGAGAGAGAGAGAGAGAGAGAGAGAGAGAGAGAGAGAGAGAGAGAGAGAGATACAACCGAACAGGGGACAAAGAACGGAGAGGAGGTGGAGGAGGAGGTGTTAGGTTGCTTGGGGTCTCGCGCGGGTCGAGTGTTGACCAACTGCGATATTTTTGCCTCCCGCTGAAATTCCCGGCGGCTTCACTTTCTCTCCTCCCCTCCCGGCCATTAATAAGTCCTTCCCGGCGCCACGCGGAGACACTTCATCACCAACATACACACACACGCACACACACGTTTTTTCTACTAAGGCCTATTTCTTCTGTTGTTGCTTCTGTTATGACGTTTATGATTTTTGTTAATAGTTTCATAGTTTTTTCTTATAATAATTTTCCTGTTCGTTTTCTTGAGTTGCATCCGATTATTGTTTTTTTTTTTTGGTGTTTTTCCTTTTTTGTATTTAAGTAAGTCATGTTTTTTGGTGGTACATTTTCTTCGTCTTGCGTTTGTTTTAAGCTCTTTTTGTCTTTGTGTTTTCTTTTTTATTTATTTATTATCTAAGTCTTGTTTATTTTGGGCTGCTGATGTTTTTTCTTCGTCTGTGTTTGGTATGTGTGTGTGTGTGTGTGTGTGTGTGTGTGTGTGTGTGTGTGTGTGTGTGTGTGTCTTTCTAATACTGTTTCATTTTAATATTCCTTTAATTTTTGTTTTTACAATCTTGTGAATCCTCCATACCCTCGTCTTTCCTCCTCCTCCTCCTTTTGTTCGCTTTCCTTCATAGTCTTGTCTTTCTACCTCTTCCTCTTCCTCCTCCTCCTCCTCCTCTTGTTCACTTTCCTTCATAGCCTTGTCTTTCTACCTCTTCCTCTTCTTCTGCCTCCTCCTCCTCCTCCTCTTGTTCACTTTCCTTCATAGCCTTGTCTACCTACCTCTTCCTCTTCTGCCTCCTCCTCCTGTTCACCGTCCTGCGATACCTGACACTATGCACTCCGCCTCTTCCTTCTCCTTTTCCTCCTCTTCTCTTCCTTCTCTCCTTTTCTTTCAGTCTTTCTCCCCTTCCGTTCCCCTCAGCCAAGCCATAGCCATTAAGGTTAAATATGAAGCTACACTCTCCCCAACAATAATCTCCTCCCTCCTTGTTGTTGTTCATTGTGATTACATTTTCCTCTTCCTCTCTCTCTCATGGGATTATTGTGTTCGTTGATGAGCTTCCCTGCGTCTACACTCGCTTCTCTTCCCCTCCTTTCCTCTCCTCTCTTTGTGTTGTAAGTCTCCTCTCTCTTCCTCTGTTTCTCTCTCCCTCTTCCTGTCTCCCCGTGATCTGTTTCGTCTCTGTCTCTTGCTTGTTGTCTTGGTTTTTAAAGTGAGTTACTACATCACGCGTTAAGGGAGTTGTCTCTTTGTGTGTGTTTTGTGTCATAGTGTTGTGTCACGCTCGCTCGCTCGCTGGATTAAGTATGAGTAAAGACATCATCGTTAATGTGTGTGAGGAAGGGGAGGGTTATGTGCATGTATGTGGGAGGGGTGGAGGAGAGGGAGTGGTTATGTGTGTGTTGGGGGGGTTAGTTTTTTGTGTGTGTGTTCCATAATTCTGTTGTACTTGTATATTTTGAGATTCTGCTTTAAGGTGTTTTATTTCAGTCATTGCGTCCCTCTTTGATAGTCCTTTCAACCTTATTTCTGTGTCCGACTGCTAATATCTTTGCTCTATGAAGGTTTTTGTCTTTTTTTTTATTTGCTTCTACGTGCTTGTTTATTTTTTCCATGTTTCTATTTTCACGTCTCTGGGATTGCTAGTTTTATTTTTATTTTCCTTTTGCCCTACTCTGAAATTCGTCTTCTGTATCCTCCCACTATCTCCTTTCCTAACTCTTTTTTCTAGTCTCAAAATATTTCCCTTGTCTTAAATCCTTGAGCTGCTTCCTTTGCTGTAAAAAAAAGAAAAAAAATCGGCAGCTTCCTTCGTTTGTGTTTCTTCTCCTTACACGTAGTCATCATGCTCTCACTCTCATCTTCCTCATCCCTTCCTTATGTCTTTAAATTCCGTCCGTGTCTCTATAACGACTCCTACCACTATCTATTTTTTTTCTTCACTATCTATCTTTCTTTCCATCTAACTATCTTTCCCTTGCAGCCATCAAGGTCTCACCCTCGCCTTCTTCACCCTTTTCTCACGTCTTCCTTCCACTCGAGTCTCGTCCAACGCCTTACATGTCTTCCATTCTTCTCCTCCTACACACCCCTCCGTCAGCCTGTCCTCATCCCCGCCCTCTTCCCCGCCCTCTTCCCTGCCCCGTAACCCGACGCGGCCACATTGTTCACGGTAAGCCCCTCGTCACGTATAGCTGAGGGGCTGGGGGAGAGGGCAGGTGTGCGTGGGAGGAGAGAGTGAGGGAGAGGGTGAGAGGATGGATGAATAAGTTCTGGAGAGGAAGGTGAGATGGGGTGTTTCAGTGCACAGGTGGGTAAGGGGATAGGTGTTAAGGAGGTAAGGTGGGGGAGATGTGTATATGTAGGGATGTGTTATTTTTGTCAAGGGGATGAGGTATACAGGTGCGAGGAAAGTACCGGGGATACATTTCATAGTGAGGTGATTGATAGCAGAGGGGATAGGTATGTATGATAGAGGAAGGTGAAGGGATATATGTAGTGGTGAGACTCATAGTTTGGGATAAGGGGGAGGAGTAAGGTATAAGGGGAGGATGCTGTGTGTTCATTTGCCACGATATTGATGTCTTTTTGTGCCTCTGTCATTTAGCACCGTATAGCAAGTAGGCAGATGGGCAGCGAGGCGAGTGTGTGTGTGTGCGTGTGATTGTGATTAGAGGTTTAGGGTAGAAATATGTATAGCTGATGTGAAAGTGGTATTGGGGGTATTTTTTTTTTTTTTACAGCAAAGGAGACGACTCAAGGGCAACAAAAAGACCGCAGAGAAGAAAAAAAAGGCCGCTACTCACCGCTCCCATAATAGACAGAAGTAGAGTGATCAAAAGAGAGGTCAATTTCGGGTGGAGACGTGGCTTGAGGTATGACTGGTGTTGGGGGTATTTTTTTTTTTTTTTACAGCAAAAGAGACGACTCAAGGGCAACAAAAAGAGTGCACAGAAAAAAAAGCCCGCCACTCACCGCTCCCATAATAGACAAAAGTAAAGAGTGGCCGAAAGAGAGGTCAATTTCGGGCGGAGAGGTGTCTTGAGGTATGACTGGGGATGACGGTGTGCCCATCTGTCAATACCTGGAGACAAATAAAGATGGCAAGTAAACGGAAAGGTGTAATCAACAGGAAAAGTTTTGGTCTCATCCTTCATCGGTTTACATCGTGACAGCAAGCCAGTGATCGTCCCTCTATCTATTTCCTCTGCTTGTTTTTTTTTTGTATTATTTTTCATTTTCCTTTAGTTTCCGTTTCAATTTCCTTATTTTCCCCTTTCCATTTCCATCGCAATGTGTGTACGTGTGTGTTTGTGTGTTTGTGTGTGTGCGCGTGGGCGTGGGCGTGCTTGCAGTCTCGGAATTCAGACTTCAATAAAATGTTTTGTAAGCTTATTTCGCACAAGGTATATGGTGACTCCGCGTTGACTAATGGACTGTGTAAGGGAGAAGTTGTAGTGTGAGGTGCTGGTTTGGTGGTGGTGGTGGTGGTGGGGGTAGTGGTGGTTGTGGTGGTGGTGGTAGTGGTGGTGGTGGGCTTTTCGGGGTAACGGTGGCTGCCTGAGGAACCTGTTAGGGAGGCAGATGCTTCTTCTTATCGCGGGGATTAGTTCCAGTGGAAGGGAGTGCGTGTTGGAGGCACCCACCACCACCACCACCACCAAAACCACCACTACTATCACCACCATCATCACCACCACCACTACTATCACCACCATCACCACCACCACCGACACGTCCCCCTGAGCGCCTTATGCCGGTAAACACCACTACCTCCTTTTCCTTCCTCCTCCTCCTCCTCTTCATCTTCCTCTTACTCATCTTCTCTTCCTCCTCCTCCTCCTCCTTTGGGTATGCAGTGGGTGGGCTTGACATTG
This sequence comes from Eriocheir sinensis, assembly GCF_024679095.1. Taxonomy (NCBI): domain Eukaryota; kingdom Metazoa; phylum Arthropoda; class Malacostraca; order Decapoda; family Varunidae; genus Eriocheir; species Eriocheir sinensis. Next base: position 3,101,182 of record NC_066547.1, on the reverse strand, counting down.
TACTCCTGCTCCTTCTCGTCCTCCTCCTCCTCCTCCTCCTCCCTCCTGCAGTTTCATTCTTATACCACCTGCATCGTGTGTGTGTGTGTGTGTGTGTGTGTGTGTGTGTGTGTGTGTGTGTGTTTGAGATAAAGAGAGATATGTTGATGTGCTGTCTGTGCATTCTTTCTCTTCTTCCTCCTCCTCCTCCTCTTCCTCTTATTTCTTATCATCACACACACACACACACACACACACACACACACACACACACACACACAAACAACCACCACAAACACATACCCCCCCCCAAAAAAAAAAAAAAAAAAAACGCACATTTCCCTTTTTCCTCGTCTTTGTGGATCCCATGTCAGCATTTCACCCCACCCACGCCCCCCTCCTCTTCACCCCCCTCCGCCCCCTTCTTCCTCCCCCTCCCTCTCCCCTTCGCCCGCAAGAAGTATAGGAGCGGCCGTAAAGCTGCCAACACTTCTTGTCATTTATTACGTCCTGAAGGAGGCTGTAAAGGGCACGTTTGGCTTCCTCGACCAGAATGTCCCGACGACGCCGCGAGAGACTACGAGGAGGGGAAGGAGGATTAAGAAGGAGGAGTAGGAGGAGGAGGAGGATTAGAAGAAAAGAAGAAAGAGAGGACAGAAAAAAAAGTATAGGAAAAGAAAAGAAAGAAGTAAAAGAAGATAAAAAATAATAATAAGGAAAAAAAGATGAAGAAAAGAAGATGTAGAAGCGGAAAGAGAAGACGAAAACGAAGACAAAGAAGAAGACGAGGAAGTAGAAATGGCAAAAACATGAAGTAGAAGAAGAAAAACAAAGAAAAAGAAGAAAAAAAGAAAAGAAAAATAACAGAAGTAGAAGCAGCAGAGGAGGAGGAAAGGAAAGGATGAGGGTGAAGGAAAAAAGAAGAGAGAGAGAGAGAGAGAGAGAGAGAGAGAGAGAGAGATTACCCCCCTCCCCCCCTCTCCCTCCCCGCCTCACCAACACTTCGTCAACACCCACAAGTTGGCCTCAAAGTTTCTCAGCAGCGCCACCAGAGGGCCGCTTCCTCCCCCATTGACACAGGGCCATATTTTTTGTTTACTGCCTCTCTCCTGCAGACCTCTTATCCCCTTCCTCCTCTTCCTCTTCTCCTATTCCTCCTCCTCCTTCTCCTACTGCTCTTCCTTCTACTCGAGTCTTCTTCCTCCTCCCACGCGCAGTTCTTTTCTTTTTCTTTCTTTTTTATAGTTTTCTTCTTCTTCTTCAACGACTTTCCAACTGTCTGTGAAAAGCCTTCTTGCCACTCTTGTCTTCTGCTTCTTTCTCTCTCCTTTTTTTTTTTTGCTCCTCTTCCTCCTTCGCAGCCTCCTCACCATCCTCCTCCTCCTCTTGGTTGTCATTTCAGACCTCACCTCCTTTTTCTTTCTTCCCTTCTCCTTCTCACACGACTTTTTTTTTTATTTCTGCCTTTATTCCTTTGTTTCCACTTCCTATTCTTTGTGTCAGTAAATCCTCTACGTACACTTTTTTTTCCTGTTTTAAAGTTTATTTTCTTCCTCTCTTTCATTCCTATTCTTTGTGTCCTTCAGTCTTTTCTACGCACACACACACATATATATATATACGTATATATATATATATATATATATATATATATATATATATATATCTATATATATATATATATATATATATATATATATATATATATATATATATATAATTTCCTACTTTTCCTTTTTCCATTATTGTGTTAAACTTTCCACATCCTTTTCACAAACATCCTCTACGTACATATTTTTCCTTTTTTCCTTTTTCCCATCACATATTTCCCTTCCACATCCATTTCACAAACACCCATTTCACACACGCTTTCCCTTCCTTCCTTCCTTCCGTACCTCGCCGCCTCCGCACATATAAAACTTAATCCTATGGTGTTGAAATCCATCACAGAGCGGAGATAAATATTCCAATCACCATACCACCACCACCACCACCACCACCACCTCCACTACCACCACCACCACCTCCACTACCACCACCACCACCACCACCACCACCTGCTCCCACACCTGACAAAACGTATTGGAGCGATCATTTGCATTTGTTTTTAATTAGGAATATTTGCACACGTCTATGGTAATGATGCTGCTGCTGGTGATGAGCGGTGGGCTGGTTGCGGGGGTGGGAGTGGTGGTGGTGGTGGTGGCAGGGCGTAAATATATACCTTTTTTCCCCTTTTAATTGTTATGAGCAGTGATACGTATGTTTATAGGGCGAGGGGAAGGGTAATAAGCGACGGTATTTTCATTGTGTCGGCTCGTAATGTCCGAGTCTGCGTTAGTTTAGAATTTGTTCACAGCTGTCGTGTTGAGGGGGGGATGAGGGAGAAGGAGGAGGACTGTGAAGTGAGGGAGGGGGAAGAGGATAGGGGGTTGAGGGGAGCTGTAGGGAGAAAAAGAGGAGTCGTAGATGAAGGGAAAATGGGAGGGAGGGAAATGTAATGGAGAATGAGGAGTAGGTGAGGGGCGGGGGGAGAGAGGGGAGAATTAGTGTTAAGTGAGGGATAGAGTAGGAGGGTTTAAGGGCTGAGGGGAGTTGTTGGGAGAGTAAACGAAGACATAATTGTAGGGAGGAAAATGGGAGGGAGGAGAGTCAGGAATAGGTGTTTGATGCAGGGGAGGGAAATGCAGAAAAAGAAGTGGGAAGGAAATTTGGAGAGAGAGAGAGAGAGAGAGAGAGAGAGAGAGAGAGAGAGAGAGAGAGAGAGAGAGAGAGAGAGAGAAGGTGGAAGGGTAAGGTAGGTAATGAACGGATGGATGGAAAAGGGGGGGGGGGGTGAAGAAATAAGGGGAAATTTAGTATCGAGATGGCAGTTATATGTGGAGGAAGGACACAGAAGAGAAAGAAAAGTAGGGAAGTGGAAGTGGGAAAATGGAGGCCTAAGGGGAAAGTTGGATGGAAAATGTGGAGTCGTAGAGAGAAAAGGAAAATGGAGGCTGGAAAGAGCTGTCATAGATGGCGGGAGAGGAAGGGACAGGGGAGAGAAAGAGCGAGGGAGGAAGGGAAATCGGTGGTGAGGGGAGTGGTCGAGGGGATGGGAGGCAGAACGAGGGGCAAGGTGGCTAAATTAGGATATTACGTGTTGATTGGTTTTCTCCCTCCAGCTAATTTATTGCCGCGAGTGGTTAATGTTAGGGCAAGGCAGCGGCGGCGAGTGAGTCCCCAGTGTGGCCGGCTGAAAGGGGGTTGAAGGGGGGCAGGAAGGGAAGGGGGGAGGGAGGGAACTGGTCGGTAAGGGGATGGGGGGAACGGGACACTGATGAAAGGAGAGAAGGGAAGTGGGTGAAAGTAAGGGACACAGATTTTGAGGGAAGGGAAGGGGAAGGAAGGGAAGGTGGCATTGTGAGCTAGGGAGGTAGGGAGGAGAATGATAGGTTAGGGGAGGGAGACAAAGTACATAATGATGGAAGGAAAGGAAAGATAAGGAAAGGATAGGTTATGGAAGAAGAGGGAAACAAGGAACAGTTTGATAATGGGAAGGGAAGGGAAGGAAAGTATACAGTGTCAGAGGGAAGGGAAGTAGATGGAAGCAAGGGGCATAATGATGGAAGGGACAAAAGGGAAATGTATGGAAACAAGTGATAATGTGATGAGGGAAAGGGAAGGGAAGGGGAGATTAGGGGAGGGAATCGAGGGACATTATAATGGAGAGAAGGGAACTGGGAGGGGAGGAAGGAAAGGGAGTCAGTGATGAAGGAAAATGAAGGGCGTGGAAGGGCAGGGAAGGAGAGGAAGGGAAGAAACAGCGATGGAGAGAAGGGAAAGGGAAGGGAAGAGGCAACGGGAGACAGTGATGAAGGGAAATTAAGGGAGTGGAAGGGCAGGGAAAGGGAGGAAGGGAAGGAAAGGGAGTCAGTAATGGAGAGAAGGGAAGAGATTAAGCAAAGGGAGACAGTGATGAAGGGATATGAAGGGAGTGGAGAGGAAGGGAAGGGAAGGGAGTCAGTAATAGAGAGAAGGGGAGACAGTGAGGAAGGGAAATGAAGGGAGTGGAGGGGCGGGAAAGGAGAGGAAGGGATAGAACTCCGTGATGGAATTGGTAACAAGATTGGATGCTGCGTTTTAAGCTTATCATTAAGGGGATGTGGCGCTAAATGAACGTAAAAGTGAGGAGAACGAGAATCAATTTGGACGTGGGCTAAATGCTATCCGTTATTTCAATACTGCCAAATAAATATTGATAGAATTTTAATTGGTGTTTGACGTTAACTGCAATTATTGATATTATAGTTTATGATATTGTTCTTTTACGATATTCTTGGGGTTGGTGTTAAATGCTGTCAGTCCGTTGTATGTTGTTATATATTAGTGATTGAATTTAAAGGGATAGTTCATGATGTTGCAGTCTGGCCTAAAATGTATACGTTTTCTGCGGTAACTTTCTCACCTGCTCATGTGGGTCGGGCGGCAGGCAGGCGGTGGACAACAGCATGGGGAGCTCTTGTATTGGTGGCCTTCTTAAGTTGTCAAAATTTTGTGTTTTTATGTATATCATGATTATTCTGCTTCCTTGAAAATGGTAGCAACTCAACCTTATATGATCTTACTTTACCTTGCCTTACATTACCTTACCTTACATTACCCAACCTTACATTACCGTACCTTACTTAACCTAACCTTACCTAACCTTACCTTACTTTACTTAACCTAAACTAACGTAACCTTACCTTTCCTTACCTTACCTTACTTTACTTTAACTTATCTTATCGTACCTTACCTTATCTTACATTACCTAGCCATATCTTACCTTACATTACCTAGCCATATCTTACCTTACATTACCTTGCTTTCCCTAACCTTACCAAACCAAACCTAACATAACCTTATCCCAACTAACCTACCTAACTTTACCTTACCTTACCTTACCTTACCTTACCTTACCTTACCTATCTTATCCTAACCTTTTCTTACCCATCCTTACAGTGTCCTACCTTATCTTGCCTTATAAGCCTACAAGAAAAAGGCGTTAGTTGGTTAATAGGAAACCATTCATGATCCTTTCTTGGCTTTCCCTACACACCTTCCTACACTGTTTACGAAGTGAAAATAATGAGGAAAGAGGCGGGAAAAAAAGACGCTATTACCTCTTCCTTAGTTTACTCTGCAGCGTGTTAGCGGCGCCAATAAGTTAATCTTGGAAGGAGGAGAACAACAGAGGTGGAGAGAGAGAGGGAGAGAGGAGGGAGACTGGAGGGGGATGGGAAGGGTGAGGTAAGGAGAGAGAGGAAGAGGAGCTAGAGGGGGGATGGAAGGGAGAACACAGGGGGAGAGAGAGGAAGAGGAGGGGGCGGGAAAGGGGATGGAAGGGAGAACAGAGGTTGAGAGGGAGAGAGAGAGGAAGGGGATAGAAAGGGCTAGGTAAGGGGAACGGGGAGGGAAGGGAAGGGGGAAAACAGAGGTGGGGAGAGAGAAGTAATAGAGGTTGGAGAGGGAGATGGGAAAAGGAAGGGGACGAGATGGGAGAGAAGGGGAGGGGGGAAGGGAAAAAAAGAGGTGGAGATAGAGAGGAAGAGTAAGGGAGGGTAGAGGGTAATGGAAGGGCTAGGGAAAAGGGGAGGGGGAAAGGGGAGCAGGGGGGAGAAGGGGGAGGGGGGGCATCTTACCTGGCCGTGCGGGACAATGTAAACAAACCAAAGTATCCAATTACGGGAGAGCTACAACCTTGAGGGGGTAGGGGGAAGGGGGTAGGGGGTAGGGGTGAAAGTGAAGGTAGGTGAGGGAGGGTAAGGGAGGATGAGGGAAGGTAGGGAGGGTGAGGGTAGGGTGAGGGTGTGAGGGGGGTGAGGGGGAGGGTGAGGAGGCACAAGATCGTAATTAACCCTCACCGACGCCCACAATTACCTCCTTAATGAGTACCATAATTATATGATGCTAAGATTAGATGACACCGCAGCAGGAGGAGGAGGAGGCTTAGTAAATGAGTAAGGAGGGGAAAAGGAAGGAAAAGGGGAAGGATTTTGGAGTGTGAGGGGTTGAAAAAAAAGTTGGAGGAGGAGAAAGAGAAAAAGGAAGAGGAAGAGGTGGAGGAGGCAGTTTGTCAATGGAAAGGGGAAGAGGAAAAAGAAGGAGGAGGAAAAGGAGGAGGAGGAGGAGGAGGAGGCTTGTCAACGAAAAAGGGAAGGAAAAGAAAGAGGAAATAATAAGAAGGAGGAGAGGTTATCAGGTAAAGGGGTTCAGAGAAAGGGAAGAGATGAGGAGGAGGAGGAGGAGGAGAAGGAGGCTTGATCAACGAAAAAGGGAAGAAGAAAAAAGAAGAAATTATTAAGGAGGAGGAGAGGTTTTCGGGTAAAGGGGTACGGAGAAAAAGGAAGAGAGGAGGAGGAGGAGGAGTAGTAGGGGGAGAAGGAGGCGTCGACAGGTAATAATAATAGGAAGAAGCAGGTGCGGGAGAGGTAATTACGTGAAAGGTGCGGCCGTAAAGTGCGACGCGTGAGTGGCCAACGTCTCACTCCCGCGCCCGTTACGATTAATTCCTCGCTGGTTTTATGTGGCAAGTTGTCGATAAGTTTGCGTCTTTATTTTTTTTCTTTTTAGTTTTTTTTCCGTTCCCTAAAGTTTATTGATCTTCACATGTTGAGTTTGGGAAGTTTTCGTTATATTCGTTTCTCATTGTTTGTGTTTTTTCCTTGGGTTTTAAAAATGAACTTCTGTTTCGTTGAATGAAATTGATGTTTGTTCTTTGGTATTAATATCAGTTGGTAAGTTTGTTTCTTTTTATCAATATTCGAGTTGAGTGTAAATAGGTTTGCTCATCCCTCTCCCAACCATGCCACACTCGTACACACACACACACACACACACACACACACACACACACACACACACACACACACACACACACACACACACACACACACACACACATGAGGTATATACGTTAGTCTTGTGATGAAAAAAAAAAAAAAAAAAAACTACCAGAAAACTAACCAAATGCAGAGAGAAAAAAAGTGATTTCCACCCAAGTCGTATTTTCGTATTTACATAAAAGATTAACAAACCTCAATGACGGCGCAGAGTCGAGGTAAAAAAAATATAAAGGGATTCCCAGACTAAGTAATTCGTGAGATAAATTGTCATAAATCTAGGATGCGCCTTCCCTTTTTCCCTTGTCATTTTTAATTTTTTGGTTCCCTCAATCTCTTTCCTACTCCTGCTCCTATTCCTCCTTCCTCGCACGCTTTCCTTGCCCTTACCCTTCTTTTTCTCCACCTCCTCTTGTTTTCTGTCTCCCTCCCTCTTCCATTTTTTTCGATATCATTTTTTCCTCCATTCCTGTCTAACCTAATTCTCCATTATCCTCTTCTTTTATCTCTTCTATTCATTCATCTTTTCTCTGACCTCCTCTTCCTTTTTTCTTCTTTAGTTCCTCGCCTTTCCTATGTTCTTTTCCTCTTTCTCCTTTTCCCATGCTATTCCTGTCTTTTTTCGACGACCCCTCTTCTCTGCCTCTTTCTCTGCCCCCATCTCATTCCCCTCACCCCCCTCTAGCCCCCTCCTCCGCACCCCTCGCCAGCCCCTTTCAACTCCTTCTCTGCTCCCCTCTGTACCCCCCTCTCGCCCCCCTCGCGGTAAATGGTTCTTCGTTATTGAGATGGATGGTAGGCATTTAGCTAGACGGTCCTTTATGAGGCCCGCCTTGTGTGTGTAGAGCAGTGCTTGTGTGTGTGTGTGTGTGTGTGTGTGTGTGTGTGTGTGTGTGTGTGTGTGTGTGTTTTGGCTTCTTTCTTTGTCTGTACAGGTATAGTTCGTGAGAGGTGTTTTGTGTTATGATTTTTTTCTTCGTTTTCTTTTATTTCTTTTTTTTTTTAATCATATATCACATTTACTTATGCTCCTCTTCCTCCTCCTCCTCCTTCTCCCCCACCTACTACTACTGTTACTACAACTACTACTATTACTACTACTACTACTACTACTACTACTACTACTACTACGGCTGGGTGAGTGTTAGGAAGAATGAGATTGTGTTAGGAAGTATATGTGTGTTAAGAAAGCTATGGGACTATTAGGAAGGCTGCTAGGGGCTGTTAGGAGTTTGTGTTAGTGTTAGAAAGGCTGTGGGAGTGTTAGTAAAGGTACCAGAGTTTATAAGAGTCTAGGTCAATATAGCGAGGTGTGCGCTGCGGCTGACGTGCTCTGTCTCTGCTCACACTGGTTTTCTGTTGCGATGTTTTCTGGTAGACTTGCACATTCCCCTCGCCTCAGGGTTTTGCTCTCGGTTATTGCTGCGGGTGTTTTTATATTGTTCTGGGTTTGTTGATGATGGTGTGATGTGTGGGAGTGCGTTAAACGTATTTGGTTACATTTATTTGGTTATTTATTGATTTATTGATTGACCGATATGTTCCTAGCGACATGACAACGGTGTTATTTTTTTCAAGGGGACAGTTTTTTTTCATATATTTATAATCAGCGTGTTTCTGTACGTGCATTTCATCTACTGCTTTGCCAGACCGAATTTATTAGGGAAAAATATACATAGAATAAATAATTTAAAAAAAATGATTATATGAGAACAAAATAAGGGTAGATTTGGCACTCAAGAAAGGTATTAAGAATGAAAATGACACTGATATATTTTCAACGTAACATAGAAAATATTTATGACGAGTCAGACTAATGAGGGGATTGTATTATTAATATCCCTTTTTATAAGCAATATGAATGTCTGTTCCAAACAACATCACGTCGCAACACAACAGAACCGCTCACTAGTCTCCTTTTATATGTTCTTTCGCTAGACGGGACGAAAAATATAAAAAAAAGAAAGAAAAACAGGAAAAACATCAACAACCCCCGCCCCCTCCCCCCCCTCCCAAAAAAAAAAAAAAAGAACCGCCCGAACTTTCATCGCCGCGCCACCAACAACACCGAGTCCTCCGCCACTGTCCGTAATTACTTGAGAATATTCGAGGCAATTTTTACAAGTTTTGGGTCGACGAGAACGAGTGAGACCCATTCTGCGGAAGGGGTGGGGCGGGGAGGGAGGGGGGCATTGGTAGGGGAAGGAGAGAGGGAGAGCCGTTTGGGTGGGGGAAGATGATAGGGAGGGCGACTTGGGTAGGGGAGAGGGGGATTAGAGAGGAGCAAACTATTATTGAGGGAGGTGGGTGGATCTATGTTGATGTGTGGGCGTGTGGGTGTGTTGGGTATGTTGGGGTTCGAAAGTGTGTGTGTTGGGGGTGGTGGTGGGTAGGTGGTGATAGGGTTCAATATATTCTTGTGGCATTTTCTTGTTTAGTGGCGTGGGAGGCGTCGCTTCTCCAACTTTTAATCGGTTCTGCACCAGCTAGTCTCCTGCTGTTGCTGCTGCTGCCTCTGTTGTCAGGGATGGAACCCAAAGAAGTCTGGCGAAGAGGAGGAGAAGAAAAAGGAGAAGGAGGAGAAGGAGGAGGGGGAGGATAAAAAGAAGGAGGAGGTGGATTATAAAGAAAAGAAGGAGGAGGAGGAGGAGGAGGAGGAGGATAAGAAAAGTAGAGGAAGAGGATGATAAATAAAAGGAGGAGGAGGAGATGGAGGATAAAGAGGAAAAAGAGGAGGAAATAAAGAAGCGTCATGAAAAAATGCAGGCTTGGTTACACACACACACACACACACACACACACACACACACACACACACACACACACAGCCACATCCCCCCATCCCCCTCCTCCCGCCCCACACACTTGGCCTATCGTCGCACACAAACATTAGGCGGTATCGATCACGTGCTGGCCGCGGCTCCACGTGCTCCTCCGTCGCCGCGTCTGACACTAGTGGCGGCGGCGGGCAGTGTCGGCCGCTGTGTTGTGGGCGATTAATATGCATGAGCGTGTGGCGCCGCGGTGCATCATTCACAGGGTATTGGGTCCTCCGTCCCTACGCGATGGCACAGGAAGCAGGCAGGGAGATAGGGTGGGGTGGGGGCAGTACGGGAAGTAGGGTGTGATGGGGGCTGTGTGCAGGGCGGGAGGTGGGATGTGAGGGTGGACTGACGTTAGGGCGGGAGGGGGGCTGGGTTCAGGGTGGGAGGTAGGGTGGGAAGTCGAGCTGGAATCAGGAGGGGTTGGTGGTGGTGGGTGCCGCCCCTCCCCTCAGGAAGCCGCGGTCCTCCGGTGATGTATTGCCCCGAGGCTGTCAGGGGCTCCGGAAAACCATCGTCATGTGTCGAATATTGTTTACGAGTGTTTCACTCTGCCAGGCGCTGTCTGGGAAGTTCATTTTGGGGAGCTTTTTCATCTCCAGCACGGCAATATTTCTGCAAGATTCATTCCCTGACAGCGTGATGATGCGGCGAGGGTGCGTTGTAACAGTCTTATATCGCTCATAATGGAGGGTTTAAGTATCGATAATGGCTGTGTTTTCGGTGATATTGACGCTGATATAACCTGGTAACATAATCCCGTGGTTCCTCTTGTGTAGATAGAGGAGACAGGAAGGAAGGAGGACGGGAAGGACGGGGGCTCTGGCAGGATGGTTGGCCGGTGACCCTCCCTACCTCTTCGTCGGCCTGGCGTGGAGGGAAGGACGGTTCGCTGCCTAAAGTTATGGGCGTCTGGGGAGGAGAGTTAGAAAGTGTGCCGAAGGAGGAGGACGAGGAGGAGGAGGAGGAGGAGGAAGAAGAGTTGGACCATGTTAAGGCTGCCTATACGAAGTAGACACATGTTTGGCTCCTGTATTTCTCTCTCTCTCTCTCTCTCTCTCTCTCTCTCTCTCTCTCTCTCTCTCTCTCTCTCTCTCTCTCTCTCTCTCTCTCTCTCTCTCTCCGCTCCCCCCTCCCCCCACCCCCCTCACAGGCCTAACTATTCCCATCAACACGTCAAATCCAGTCCGCCACTCATCCATGCCGACTCTGCCCTCTTCCTCCTCCTCCTCCTCCTCCTCCACCTCCTCCTCCTCGGTGTATCTCTCGCCATTATATAAGAGACGTAAAGATAAATATGTAGCACACGTGAAAAGAAGAAAAAAAAAATAATCCTTCATACATATTTTTGCGGAAGAATGAGCGATTAAGGAAAGATATCAAGCTTTTATACGTATTGCTAATTGACTGAAAGGGGTCGTTAAGCATACCAAGAATCACCGGTGCAAACGTATATAGCTAAGAAAGGTATAATTAGGTAGTTTAGTGATTTAAGGGACAATTTGGGCTTTAAATATACAGCTGTGAGCGCTAACCAGGTGCTGAGAGACCGTGTTGACTGCCGAGATTACGAGTATGGAGGGAGATTGGGAAGAGGACGGAGATTAAAGGGGCTGAGTGGCAGAGGCGTGGTTCACAGTTCGACTCCTAGCGTTAACATTAAGGTGAAATAAAGTGGGTTAAAAGTTGGAAAAGGTATTTGTATTATCTCGATTAGTCTTTATCAGTCTATCTAGCTTTATCTCTATCTCCCTCTCTCGCGGTCGGGTCGGTCGGCACTGCGCGTCACAAAATATAAAACGCTAAGCTCGCTCACCGTAATTGGCTGCATTTAATTCCCGGACTCTTAATTAACCTTCCTTCCCCCGCGTGTTTCATTATCCCGCCGCTCCAAGCATCGCCGCCGCCCCGCCGCTGCCGCTCTCTTTCGCTGCCCTCGCCCCCTTCGTCGCCCCCTTCACCTCCTTCTTCGCCACCCCTTCGCTTCTCACTTCGCCACCCCCATTCGTTACCCCCTTCGCCACCCCCTTCGCCTCCCTCTTCGCCACCCTCTTCGTCTCCTCCCTCTTCGCCACCCCCTTCGCCTCCCTCTTCGTCACCTCCTTCGCCTCCATCTTCGCCACCACCTTCACCACCCCCCTTCGCCGCCCCTCTTTCGTCGCCCCCTTCACCTCCCTCTTCGCCACCCCCTTCGCCTCCCTCTTCGCCTCCCCCTTCGCCACCCCCTTTGTTTCCCTTTTCGCCGCCAACCTTTCGTCGCCCCTTCCTTCGTCGCCCCTTTCGCCTTCGTCCGCCCGCCTCAAACTTTGTCTCCGTCGCTTTCCTTCTCTCACGCCAAAAGATAATGAGTCCAGAGTCGCCCGGTTTATTTAACTGATTGACTTTAATGACTCGGTAACTTTATATTAATCCCTCGGTCTCTCGCTCTCTTTCTCTTCCTCATCCTCGCCCTGGAAGGCTTTTAATTTTTCTTACTTTTTTCGACCTCACTTTCTTTATTCATTAATTCAGTGCGTATTTAAAAGAGAGAGAAGTGAAGCAAAGGAGGTTAATAGAATAGTGTGCCTTTTTTGTATTATGTGCCGGCCGGGAGTGAAGGTAAATCAGTGCTTGTGTTTATATATTTTTTTCTTGATTACTTCAGTGAGTGTTGCGTAATATAAAGAAATGAGAGGGTGAAGCAGAGAAGGTTTATGCAAGAGTGTGTGCGTGACATTTGCTCCCTGCGCCTTCTCTTTTGTTTACCGTGATATATTATTTTCTTTCAAGCTTTTCTTCATTACCTCAGTGCCTATTAAAAGGAGTGAAGCAAAAGAAGGTTTATTTTAGAGACTCTGCGTGGCATTTACCGTCCGTGCTTTTTGTTTGCCGTGATGTGTCTGTATTTTCAAGTTTTTCTTCATGACTGTAGTGAGTGTAGCGTATAAGAAAATAAACACTTAAGTGAATATTTTTTTAAGAGCGTGCGTGTGGCATTTACCGTCCGTGCTTCTGTTTGCTGTGATGTTTGTGTATTTTTCAAGTTTTCTTCATGACCTTAATGAGTGTAGCATATAAGAAAATTCATAGTGAAGTGAATATATTTTTTTTAAGAGCGTGTGTGTGACATTTACCGTCCTTACGTTTTCAGTTTTGTTTGTTTGCCGTGCGGGAGCGAACTTGTTTCAGTGCTTGTGTATAAATGAATCCCCTCCACTAAATCTAAATAAAGCCAACACATAACATTTGCATAAACTCTGTATACTGACTGGCTCCCTTCAGCGGCCGCCACCACCACACCACCACCGCCACCACCACCACCACACAGGCCACGGCGTCCGGCCCCCGACTCATGGCTCGCGGCTCTCAACTTGAACTAGTTAGCATTCGTGTAGGTTCTCCTCCCTCCCTTCCTTTATTCCCCCAGGCTCTGTCCCTTCCGTCTCCGTCCCCGCTCCTGCCCCGTCACTGAATGTCCCTGTCTATGCCCTAAAATGTCTGTCATGTTCCTGTTTTTGATCTGTCTCTGAAATGTCCTTGTCCAGTTCCTGTTTTCGCTCCGTCTCTGAAATGTCCTTGTCTAGTTCCTGATATGTCCCTGTCTAATTCCTGATGTGTCCCTGTCTAGTTCCTGAAATCCCTCTGTCTATGCCCTAAATTATCCTTGTCGTGTCCCCGCCTCAGTTCCTTCCTTGAAATTCCCCTGTTCTGTCTTTAAAATGTCCCTCTTCCGTCCCTGAAATATCTCTGTTCTTTCTCTGCACCAGCGCCGAAATATTTATGTTATGTTTTCTGTGACTTTCGTTCTGTTTATCTACCTTACCCCTCCTACATTCGTCATATTCCTGTTGTGTTCTTGTTCCATTTTGCGTCTGTCCGATATCTATTTCATCACGGTCCCAACTTTGTTCCTTCTCTGTCCTGCTCCTATTTTGCTACTGTCTCACGTTTGTCTCCTCCCTTTGTCTTGTTCATGTCTAGCTCCTTCTCTCTTTGGCTTCCGTCTCTTCTTAATCGCATCCCTGTTCCGTCTTTGTCCCATTTCTGTCCTCTCCGTTTTCCATTTTGTCTGTCCCTTTTCTATCTCACCCCTGTACCGCCTTCTTCCCGTTCCTTTCTTGTCCCTCTTCCAGTTTCCTTCTGTCCCATCTGTATCTTCTCCCTGGCCCGCCTGCCTCCCGTCCTTGCCCTAGATATATGGCTTTGCAGACGTTTTTCATGCGAGATAAATTAATTTCACTCTGACGAGAAAATGCAGAAGTAGCAGCAGCAGCGGGTCTTGAACGGCTGCCAAGGAGTGGACGGCATTTGCAAGTCAGGTACGGCGGAGGAAGAGGAGTGAATGGATGGCTGGGGCGGAGAGGTGGAGGTGGAGGTGGAACGGCGGTCAGAGGGGTGTGGAGGTGTCGTGGTGTGTGGTGTTTGTGTTAAGGGGTGAATGGTTTGGTTGGGTTGTCTTGTTTGGTTGAGAGGTTGATGTGGTATGATGATGGTGTGGCGTATAGGTGGTATGGTGGAATTAGTGTGGTAGTGTCATAGAGTTGTGGTTCGGTGTGATGGTGTAGTGGGTTGGTATTAATTATATGGTGTAGGGATATGGTGAACTTAGTGTGGTGGCGGTATGAGGGAGGTGTTTTCTAGCGTGGTAGTGTAGTGGGTGGTGGAGGTGGGGAGGTGAACAGGTGTGGGCGTGTGACAGGTGTGTGTGGGTGTGGTGAAGGGCAGGTAAGTAATTAGCAAGATTCGTTCCCTTACCTGCACACTTTTAGTTTCTTGCAGTGGCGTTTACAGGTGACGAACTCGACCAACGGTGTGTGTGTGTGTGTGTGTGTGTGTGTGTGTGTGTGTGTGTGTGTGTGTGTGCGTGAGGGGATGAGGAAACTCCGGATACGTACCGCTCCCCCATCCACACACACACACACATACACACACACACACACACACACACACACACACCATACAGACCTAATTAAGATGCACCCTCAAATCATTTATTCCCAGACACACACACGCAAAAAAAAAAAAGTCAGTACAGGTTGTATGTATAATTCCCTGGTGGCTTTGGATCTTCCCCCCAAAAAAACACACATACACACACATACACACACATACACATACGCTGACTCTCCCTCCCCCCCTACCTCCCCCTCCCCACCACCCATCCATACCCCCCCACGCAGCAAGGCGGCAGGACAGAACGACTTGAGTGTCTCGTCCTCCTTCTCATGCTGCGACTTATGTAGATTTTATGTCTTGGAGCGAGTGGTGGGCGTCCCTGGAGGTGAGGCGGAGGTAGGCGGGGACAGGGAGCAAAGGGGTGCGAAGGGGAGAGAAGGGGAGAAAAGACAAGGCAGGGAGGAGGAGGAGAAGGAGGTGGGGAACTAAACTCTACACCCACCTCACCTCCGTCTTGCCCCTGAAGGCGGAGGGCGTGGCTGGCGCGGCTGTTAACGGAATGAAGAGCTGTTTGAGAGGCAGAACTCAGCTTAATCAGAGTGATGAAAAGAAGGACGCCGCCATCAGGACCCGACAGGAGGATGAATCACGTCTTTGGACTTAAAATTTTGGGCTCTCGACGAGTTCGAAAAGTCGGAGTCGAAGTCAGGAGGTCTTGAATGGTCACAGAGACGAGGCACGCCATCAGGAACGTGTCCTAATGAAGTCGAGGCCAAACCAGGGGTCTTCATGTCCACTGAGGCGAAGAGGGGACATGAGAGTGGACAGGAAAGTGGTCATGAGAGTGGACAGATTGGATAGAGTGGGAGTGAAAGTAATAGACGGATACAATAGGATACAATAGGCGGAACTTTGATATTTCGTTCTCTACTTATATTAGTACTTTTATTTTCTACATTTTATAATAAGATTGGACGTTGTGAGAATGAAGAAAATGGACAAAGGGAGAGGTATAATATATGCATAACCTTAACATTTTTGCATTTCTGTATCGATTTTAATTTCCTTCGTTCTTTATTTATATTTTTACTCTATTGTAAGATTGGACACAGTGAGAATGAAGATAAAGAACAGAGTGAGATAGGAAATAATACCCATAAATTTCGATTGTAATTTACTCCTTTTTCTACTAATATTTCCTACTCCTTAATAGTATCCCTCGAGCTTTTGTAGTAGTGACCTTGTAGTAGTAACCGAAGTAAAAGTAAACAAAGAAATAATGTAAATAGTAACCTTGGCGTGGGAGGAGCCAGCAGCGCCCCTCCTCTCTCTCCTTCGTTGGCATTTGGAGTTCCAGTATTAGGCCCGGCTCAAAGTTATTTCCCGGCGCCAATATTGAATCAGGGACGTTTATTTGCCTAGCCGCCGAGTTGTTGAAATCCACGAAGGGCGGCGCCGATAACTTCGCCTCCGCCGCTATACGCCTCGCCTTAACCCGCTTCCTCCTGCCTCTTTCCGCCGTCTGGTTGTCACTGTATAGAAGGTTACGTATTCATCGCTACTCTTTTACTATCTCTATATTGCGAGTGATAGTTAGGCATCTTCTAACCCTTATGTACGCGACTTCTTTTCTCTTTGCTTGTGGTTCTCCTCTTGACTAAGCTCATATTAACTTTAAGAGAACCAAAAATAAGTTTACCTGGGTTACTTTATGCGGAAGGTATGTGTTGTGCGCGCTGCAGGAACCTCTACCTTTCAGTGAGGCCGTTAGGAGTCTGAGGAACGGAACGGGAGAGAGTGAGGGAATGGAGTGGAAGGGAGATTATGGGGTGAGGGGAGGTTGCTGGTATAGAGTACGGGAAGGGAAAGGGTGAGGGAAAAAGTGGAAGAAAAACAGGAGTACAGAAGAGTGGAGGGAGGGAAGGGAAAGGAGGACTATTTAGTGAAGAAAAGGGAGAGGAAAAGTAGGTAGGTGGCAATGGAAGGGAGTGTGAAAGAAGGTAGGGGAAAGGAGAAAGGGAAGAATAGCTGAGAATAAAGTAAGAGGGAAGGGAAAGGAGGGAAAGGAAAACCAGCTAATGGAAGAGAAGGGAAAGAAAGGGCAGGTGCGTAGGTGTCAATGGAAGGAAATGGAGGGAAAGTAGGGCAAAGGTACGTAGAAGAAAAGGGAGGGAAAAAGTAGGTGATGGGATTGGAAAGGAGGGAGGGAGGGAAGGGAGTGGATGTAGTGAAGGTAAGAAATGGAGAGGAAGGGTTGGTAGGTTGTAATGAGAAAGAATGGAAAAGGTAGAAGTAGAGGGAGAGAAAAAAACCCATCAATGAAAAGGGAGGAAAGGGGAGAGGGAAGGGAGTTCATATGGGGTCAGGAAAGCGTTGATTGTGATGGGATGATGGGGCGATGAAGGGGCCGACCATCCGTCACCCTTACCTGTGACGGGGAGAATCAGGGGACAAGGTAAGCGGCCGTTCCCAGGTGATCACGCCACGGTGGGCCTCTCGCCGCGATCACGTCTGGGCCACAACCTGATCAATATTTGTCTCTGTTCTTCATGTCTCTGGTTCTTTTCTTTGCCCCTACTCACCCTTCCTTTTGATCCCTCTTCTTTCTTCCTTCTTTCTGTTCTTTGTCTTACTTTTAGATTTAGTATTTCTAGCTCTTTATCAATACTTGTCTCTGTTCATCATGTCATTAATTCTTTTTTTTTTTACTTCCACGCATCCTTCCCTCCTTTACCCCTTCCTTTTTGTCCTTTCTCCTCCTGCTTTCTCTCTTTTCATCAGTCGTTTAGCTTCATTATTTCTCGTTCTTCATTAATACTACTTTCTATTTCTATTTTTAGTTACCTTCTTTACTCAGTCATCTTCCTTCGGACTCACATTTTTCTCTTTAACTTTAATACTTCCTTTGCTGCATATCATATTTTTTCTTCTCATTTCACTATTCCTTCCTTCCCTTTTCTTCATCGATTACGGATGGGAAGTGAATGATTGCCATTTCTTTGACAAACTCCTCATTGAAAGCTGCATAAGAAACACCAGTAAAAGTTAAGGGTGAACGATGCTTCCCTTCTCCCTATCTCTCTCTCATATCCGTCTCTTTGCTTCAATACTTCCCATTCTTCATCAATACTACTTTCTATCACCAGTAAAGTCTTGTCATATTGTATACTCTACCTCTCTTAATTCTCTGTATTCTTTAATTTCTTTCTGTACTTCATCTGTTTCACTCTCTACACGCTTTTCCTCTCCCTTTATTTAACTGTCAGTCCCTCCTTTCCCCCTCTTTATCTCCCTCCCCTCCATCATCATTCAGTCCTCACTCTCCTCTTTTTCCCCTTTTTCCCAGCCTCAATACACTCTGTTCTGCTCGTCATTCACTCCCTACTCTATTTCTCTCTTCATTTCAGTCCCCTCCTCCCTTCCTCCTCCTCCTCCTCCCCCTTATCATTCAGTCCTTTCCCTCTCCTCTTTTTCTCCAGCTTCCTCCATTTTCCTTTGTGTATTTTCTCTTTTACCTTCGTCTGTGTCTCCTGTACTCGTTTTCTATTCACCTGGCATGATCGCACCTCCCATTTTCTCCTCACTTACGTCTCTATCCGTCTCTTCGTCTCTTCTTGTATTTCTGCCTTTTCAGCGTCTTCTCTGTCTTTATCTCTCATTTTTCTTTATCTGCCTTTTCCTTCTCTTCTTCCTCCACCTCCTCCTCTTCCTCCTTCTCCTTCTCCTTCTTCTTCTTCTCCTTTTCCTCCTTCTCCTTCTTCTTCTCCTTCTCCTTCTCCTCTTCCTCTTTCTCCTTCTTATCCTCCTCTTCTTTGTCCTTTTTTCCTATTATATGATTGATGTTTTTCTCTCGTTTTTCTTATCAGGTTCTCTGCATATCGTCGTTTGGTTTCCCTGTTTTTTCTTCTTCATTTTCTTTTTTTCTTCTTTTTCTCTTCTGTTATTTTCTCAGCCTTCATATTGTTATCAGCTTCTCTTTTTTTTTTATCTGGTTTCCTGCATACCATGTGTTTTTCTAATTATTTCTCCTTTTTTTCTTATCCCTGCTTTCTTTTTCACTCTGTCATTTTCATTGTCTCCCTAGTTGTCACACTTTATTAGAGGGTTTTCTGTTTTCTCTCCTTTTTTTCTGTTTTTCTTCTTCCCGTCTTCTTTTCCGCACCGTCATTAATTTATCTGTCCTCCTTGTCACCTATTTTCTCTCCTTTTCCTTCTATTTTTCTTTTTCTCGTCTTCTCCGTCTTCTGTCATTAATTCATTTGTCTTCTTCATCGTCATACTTCAAGGGGATGTTCTTCGTTCTTCTGCCCTCAGCTGATTGTCATTCTTAACTTCCTCGGTTCCCAGGGCGGCCTCGAGGCTCACTCACGCCGCGCACTGCTCCGGTCCGCGGCTGATATCTCACAACATTCCATCTCTTTTCCCCGAGTTAGAGGCGCAAAGAGAGAAGAATGCTCCTTAAAGTTGCCTGGCTGCTCCTCCGCTCGCTGCCTTACGGACGGGATGCTGAATAAACTCCTTTGCCTTGACAGACGGCTCATTGATCTGGAGACAAGGACAACAACAGCAGCAGGAACATGTCATCAGTTAAACAAAGGAGAAAGATGGTCCCTTAAAGATGCCTTGCTTAATCTGGTTCGTGATATTATGGATGAGACGCTTAACTGATAACCTTTTTTGCCGCTACTAATTGCCTCATTAAAACCTGGTAAAAAAGTATGAATATGTGCTTAGCCAAGGGAGAAAATGCTCCATATATACACCTTATTTTGTATAGGATGTGGATACAGTCTTTTCTTTGACTAATTAAACTTTGAAATCAGCCGTAGAAACACATGCTTGGTTCAGAGAGATACAAAATAAATCTCAAAGTTGCATGATGATTTCTATTACGGATGGGAAGTGAATGATTGCCCTTTCTTTGACAAACTCCTCATTGAAAGCTGCATAAACACCAGCAGAGGTGAAGAGTTAATGACGCTTCCTTTCTCCCTATTTCTCTCTCATCTCATCTCTCTTAGCTTCAGTACTTCCCATTCTTCATCAATACTACTTTCTATTCTTCATATTTTCAGTTCCTTTCTTTCCTCTCAGTCATTCTCCTTCTGATCCCATGTTCCTTCTTTCTCTGTAGCACGAGGGGAAAGTGAATTGACTCCCTTCCCTTGACAAACTCGGTACATCAACACTTTTCTATTCTTCATGTTTTCAGATTTTTTTTGCTCTCAGTCATTCTCCCTCTGACCCCAAGCTCCTTCTTTCTCTGTAGCACGGGGAAAAGTGAATTGATTCCCTTCCCTTGACACACTCGGTACATCAACACTGTTTTCTATTCTTCATGTTTTCAGATTTTTTTTGCTCTCAGTCATTCTCCCTCTGACCCCAAGCTCCTTCTTTCTCTGTAGCACGGGGAAAGTGAATTGATTCCCTTCCCTTGACACACTCGGTACATCAACACTGTTTTCTATTCTTCATGTTTTCAGTTTCTTTCTTTCCTCCTGGTCATCCTCTCTCTGACCCCAAGCTCCTTTTTCTCTGTAGCACGACGAGGAAAGTGAATTGACTCCCTTCCCTTGACAGACTCGGGTGCAGGACTTAAACGCCAACATGTGCTCGGCTTAAGAGAGTAAAGAGAGGATGTTCGGATTTAACTTCCCCATCCGTTGCCAGACAGAAACCGCCACGCCAATGACTTATCCCCGCCAAGTTTTACAGCGCCAATAATTTACCGCGGAGTTATCGACAAGAGACTAACATTAAAGCGAATTATGGCGAAGTTGCAACAATAACGCCGGATATATGGCCGCGTATTAATGTTGTTCTGATTTACTTGAATATATCTCTCGTGACGCTTGTCGGGCGGGGTGAGGTGTGTGTGTGGGGTGAAGGTGAGTGTGTGTGTCTGTGTGTGGGGGAGGGTGAAGGTGTGTAGGTGTGTGTGTGTGTGTGGGGGGGTGAAGGTGAGTGTGTGTGTGTGTGTGTGGGGGAGGGTGAAGGTGTGTAGGTGTGTGTGTGTGTGTGGGGGTGTGAAGGTGAGTGTGTGTGTCTGTGTGGGGGAGGGTGTAGGTGTGTGTGTGTGTGCGGGGGGGGTGAAGGTGAGTGTGTGTGTCTGTGTGTGGGGGAGGGTGAAGGTGTGTAGGTGTGTGTGTGTGGGGGGGTGAAGGTGAGTGTGTGTGTCTGTGTGTGGGGGAGGGTGAAGGTGTGTAGGTGTGTGTGTGGGGGGGTGGGGGGTGAAGGTGAGTGTGTGTGTCTGTTTGTGGGTGAGAGTGAAGGTGTGTAGGTGTGTGTGTGTGTGTGTGTGTGTGTGTGTGTGTGCGCGTGTGCGTGTGTTTTGTTTACCGCCTTGTTATCTTTTCTTTCTTGCTTGTTATCATCGCCCTTTCCTTGTTTGCCTTCCATTTATCACCTTCTTACTTTGTCTTCATTTAGCAGATTACTGTTTAGACACATTCTCTTTTGTTTACATCCACCTTGTCCTTTCTTTTATGGTTGTCTACTTTTTCGTTGTTTTCATCTCGCTCTCTTTGTTTGTCTTCCATCTTTCAACCTTCTTTAGCTTCACTTCGATCATTGTCAACCTACACGTCCCTTCTGTACACTCATCCCGTCGTCCCTCCCTCTTATAAGGTCGTTCATCTCCATCCTTGTTTCCGTCTTGCGTGCCTCGTTCTCTGCCGCACCCATTCCGTCGCCACCGCCCCTGTCCCTTCCCTACCTACTCCCTCCTCTTACAAGTCGCAGGCACGGGGCGCTCTGTATTGGTTCCTCTATCGGCGGTGGCGGCGTGCGTGGCGGCGGCTGATACACGCAGAAGCCATTCGAAGGGAAATCCTGTCTAGAGCCTCGAGTGAACATCAGATGCTACGGTACGAAGCGGCCCCCGTGTGTGTGTGTGTGTGTGTGTGTGTGTGTGTGTGTGTGTGTGTGTCCACCATGGAAAGTCGACGCTCTCTTCCTCTATGTGTCCGTACGAAGTCAATGGGTTGCCTCCTTCCTTGGTTCGGTCAGTAGGTCAGCCGTCTTGCATTATCTGCCTTCTGCTGAATTGCCTAGTATCCCTCATCCCTCCCTCTCTCTCTCTCCTTCCCTTCCTTCTCCTCCCTCCCTCTGGCTGCAAGGAAGGAGGGGAGAAGGTGAGCACATGGGGGGCTAGGAGGGAGAGAGGAAGGAGAAGGCGGAGGTTTAATAGTTTTCTTATGCGATTGAGAGGCTTAGCAATGGTCTGATTTACGGCGGAGCTTTCACTGGGATGAGAGTTAAGGCGAGGAGGGAGAGGGAGGCGTGTGGAAGGGGAAGCGGGCACGGGAGAAGGCGTGGCGTGGCGTGGCGTGGCGTGTATCCCTAAGTCGCTTTAAGCAGGGCACACTTCAGATAACCATCCAGCCGAGCGAGGATAAGTGTGACGGCGGAGTCCACGGCGGCGTTGGCTATCCGTCAGGCTGCTGGTTCCTCCTCCTCCTCCTCCTCCTCCTCCGCCCCCTTCTCCTTCGTCCTCCTCCTATACATACGCTTGTCGCCGTATTGGTCATATTTGATTTATACTCTCAGTGGTTCCCTTGCGTCTTTCATCACGCGTCGCTGGCAGCCTCTTGCGTGTGTGTGTCTGTGGGTGTGTTTATATTATCCCGTTGACAGTATTAGAGGTGGTACCATTTCATGCTCTTCTTTATACTTTTGTTGCCCGAGTAAGTAAAATGTGAAGCGTGGACTTAAAACAATATAGTGAGGAGATTTTTTGTTCGTTCTTTATCTTTCTTCCACCCAGGAGGAGAGAGAAGGGAGGAGAGAGGAAAAAACCCGATATATTAGGGAGATTTCTTGGTGTTTCTCTACTCTTTTTCCACCCAGGAGGAGAGAGAAGGGAGGAGAGAGGAAAAAAAACCCCGATATATTAAGGAGATTTCTTGGTCTCTACTCTTCTTCCACCCAGTAGGAGATAGAACAGAGTGGACCGGAAAAGAAACAAGAGGGATTTCAGTTCTCATGTGCCTCTCTTTCTGGATGGGTCGGCCCGCTCTCCTTGGGGTTCCTAATATCGATGATTCCCGATCCACCTGAACCCACACCAGGAAATACCAATCCTCGCACCACAGGCCCCTCGCACGCGCCGGCTCCTCAACGCTCGGCCTCTCCGCGTGTCTGCCTCTGACTTACTGTGTTCCGCGGCTCGCCTTACTCCATGCAGCCTCACGTCCACCCTGACTTGTGGTGCCGCGGTTGCTGCTACTACTACCCCACTTCGGCTCCCTCCCTCCCCTCACACGTCCTCTGTCCTCTCTGTCTCTTCCTCTTCCTGTCCTCTTAACGTCTCCTTCCCTTCCCTTCCCTTCCCTTCCCTTGCCTTGTCTTGCCTTCCCTTGCCTTGCCGTACTGTCCTTACCCTTCACTTTCCTTTGTGTTTAATTTTCTTGCATTCTTTTCTTTCCTTCGTGTCTGTTACTGTTTTTTTTTTAATTTTCCTCCTTTTTCTTTCATTCTTTTCCCTTCCCTTTCTTTCCTGTGTCGTTATTACCCTTCCTTTTCCTTCTCGTCCCTTCTAATCGTCTTCTTTTCCATCTCTTTCCTTATGTTTCCTTCTTCCACTTACACCTCCTTTTTCCTCCTCTTTCTTTTCCTTCTCACGTTTCTCTTCGTCTTATTCTTTCCAGTCCTTTCCCTTCCCTGTCCCAACTTCCCTCCCCTCGCGTCCCTTCCCGTTCTATAGCTCCCAACGGACGCTTCGTACAGGACAAATGAAACTCTATAAGGCACCAAAATGACCTTAAAAAAACAACAAAAATGGCACGAAGAGGGAAATAAAGTACAAGCAAAGTTTCATTCACCTTGCATTCCGGTCTCTTTGTCTGCGAATTGAGGAACTGAAAGAAGGATGAGGAAGGGAAGGAGAGGAGGGAGAGGGTGTAGATATAGTGGTTGGAGATGCTGAGGGTAGGGTGGAGGGGATGCTGCTAATGGTATGGTTCTGTGATACCTTTTAATACCGGTGATTGAAGGGATATGTCGAGTCACGGGAAGACTTTGTTCTCGCGGACGGAGTGTCGTTACGGCGTCTTGTGTTGATCGGTTGTCTTGCAGCAGCTGATCCGCGAGTGTGAGAGGGTGGAGATGAAGATGGAGACGAAATGGAAGACGATGAAAATGAAAGTGAAAAATATGAAAATGAAGACTAACATAAAAATAAAGACAAATAAAAAAATGAGAATGAAGACGAATATGAAATGAAATTGTGAGTAAATATGAAGATGAAGATGAAAATGAAGAATATGAAAATGAAAGCGAATATGAAAATGAAAACGAATATGAAAATGAAGACTAATAAGAAAATGTGAATGAAGACGAAAATATGAAGGTGAATATGAAATTGTGAGTGAATATGAAGATGAAGATGAAAAAGCTGAAGATGAAAATGAAAATAAACGAATGTGGAAATGAAGACTAATATGTAAATGAAGATGAATATGCAAATGAAGATGAAAGATGGATATGACGAAGATGAAAGTAATGATGATGATGATGATGATGCATACATACATACATACCATCGAAAAGGAACGTAACTAATGTCTCTGAAAATGTGTTATGCCAAGTGAAGGGGAGGGGAGGGGTGGAGGCTGGGGGGTGGCTGTTACCTCTAATGCTATATGATTCCCCCCTCCTTACCCCCTCCCCCCTCCCTCCCCCTTTCCTCCTTCCCTGTCCCCCTCCCCCTATTATGGCGTCGCGTCACTCGATGGGCGGTTAATGGCATTGAGAGATAAATCGTTTACGGGGAATTAGTAAAAAGGCATGCAAGCAATCTCTCTCTCTCTCTCTCTCTCTCTCTCTCTCTCTCTCTCTCTCTCTCTCTCTCTCTCTCTCTCTCTCTCTCTCTCTCTCTCTCTCTCTCTCTCTCTCTCTCTCTCTCTCTCTCTCTCTGTGGGTGTATTTTACGTATGAATTAAGCTTTTCTATAAATAGCAGAATCCAGCATTAGTCAGTGTCTAGTCGTAATGGGCGGCGGGAGTGCATACATTAACTCCACGTGTTGGTTGGTCTCGGGTCGTGAGCCCTAAACCCTTTCTCTTTTCCTCCCTCCTCCTCTCTTCCTCTCTCCCTCCCTCCTTCCGCCCTTCCTTCCACCTCCAACCTCCAAGCTCTTGTTCTTTCCCTCTTTTGTCTTGTTCCCTTTGTTTTATCTCCGACCTTTCCTTTCCTTTCTTTATTCTGCCATTTCTGTATTCATATAATTTATCCTAACCTACCCTTCTCTACCCTAACATAACTTAGAATAACCTAACCTAATCTGACCTATCCTAACCAAACCGAAACCTAACCAAACCAAACCTAACCTAACCTAACCTAACCTGATCTAACTTATCCTAACCAAACCCAAACCTAACCAAACCTATCCAAACCTAACCTAACCTAATCTAACCTGATCTATCCTATCCTAATCAAATCCAAACCTAATCTAACCGAACCAAACCAAACTTATCTAAACCTAACTTAACCTAACCTAACCTAACCTGATCTAACCTATTCTAACCAAACCCAAACGTAAGCAAACCAAACCAAACCTATCCAAACCTAACCTAACCTAACCTGTCCTAACGTTGCCTCACACTAGTTATCCGACTTATCTCTTTCTTTGTCTCTCATTCCCTCTCTTCTCTTTACATTTTCCTCCTTTGTTCATCCTCCTACCCTTGTTCTTTTCTCTCCTTTTCCTGCCTCTTCTCTGTCCCACTGTCTGACTCTTTTCCAGCTTATGTTTTTTGTCTTTTCTCTCACGGTTTTCTCTTCGCTAACTTTTCCCTCCTGACTGTTTCCACTTTTCCCCTCACCATTCCGCTTCCACTTCCATCTCTTGTTGCTCCACCTCACGACCTATCAACCTCTCTCTCCCTCCTCGTGCTGTCTCTCCCTCCACCCCATACCTCGATCTCCTGGTAATGGAGGAAAGAGAGAGGGGAGAAGAGAGAAGAGTGAGAGGGAAAGAGAAGAGAAAGGGGATAAAGGGGAAAGGGAAGAGGAAGGGGGAAGAGGAGGAATGGGATGTGCAGGAGGGAGGAGGTATGGGCGGGGCGGCCTGCCACACTTATGGTAATGGACAAAGGATTACAACATTTGCTTCGGCGTTTAGAGGGGCACGCCGCCGCCACCACTACCGCCGTCGCCCCGCCCTCTCTTGCATGTATCAGACCGGAGATTGAGCAGAGCATAGTCAACCCAAGCCAAGCCGAGCCGAACCGAACCGAGCCAAGCCAAGCCAAGCCAAGCCAAGCCAAGCCAAGCCAAGCCGAACCGAACCGAGCCAAGCCAAGCCAAGCCAAGCCAAGTCAAGCCGAATATGGAAATGAAGATGAAAATAAAAGTGAAGATGAATATAAGAATGGAGATAAATATAAAAGTAAAGATGAAAACGAATGTGAAGATGAAAATGAAGCTATGAATGAGGATGGAGATGAGGGTGAAGATGAAAGATTACAATGGAAGATGAAGATGAAGATTAAGATACGCACATACATACATACTATAAAAAAAGAGAGGAACTGAATGGACTGAAAAACTATACAAAAGTCACCTGTATAAACTGACCCTGCATACCTGTACTTTGAGCTCACCTGTCAGCTTACCTGGCGTTGTTGTCTTCTGTGTGTTGGGAGGTAGACGGGCCTCACACTAATATTAAAGCTGATGATAGTTATAATAATATTCTTCGTCATTATCATCATATTCGTGGTTGATTAGCGTTGGTAAAAAAGTGAAGGAGAAAAATAATAATAGTAATGATAATGGTATTTCTAAGCCAAAAATAAAATAATGCGTACGTGTGTGTGTGTGTGTGTTAATGATTATATATTTTTACCTTAATTTTTTAACTTACACACACACACACACACACACACACACACACACACACACACACACACACACACACACACACACACACACACACACACACACACGGCAATTTTCCGTAATATTTAGCACAATAATTATCAGTGGAAAACGGTAAATGAAATGTGGCGTCGGTGGTGGCTCATTATTGGCGTTTATTTACTCGACTTCTTTTTTTTTTTGCTTTCTGACTTGAAACAATGGAGGAAGGAGGAAGGGAGAGAGAAGGATAAGAAGGAGAATGAAGGGAGAGGAGGAGGAGATTGAAGGTGAAGGGGGAGGGGTAGAGGAAAGAGAAGAAGGGTATAGGGAGAGAAGGAAATAATGGAGGGAAGAGAAGAGGAGGAGGACAAGGAAGAGAGAGTGAATTAAAACCAGAGGAAAGAGAGGAAGGATAGGGAGAGGAGGATAAAAGGCAGGAAAGAGGAAGGGAGAAGTGGAGAACAAGGAAGAGAGGAAGACTTAGAGAGAGACAAGGGTAGGGAGAGGAGAGAGGAAAGAAGGGGGGGGACAGAAAGAAGAGCCGGAGGGAGAGTAGAAGGGTGCGGATTAGGAAAAGATGGAAAAGAGGGGATTACCGAAAGCTGTGGAGGGGGGGATGAGCGGTGAGTGGAGGAGTGGAGGTACTGAGACAAATGAGAAAATGGAGCTAGCGTGGAACACATTTTCTGGGCCGTTTGTTAGGCAGCGGCGAGAGGCGCGGCGAGAGTGTGAGCGCTAATTAGTTACGTAGATGACCCGGAGCAGAGCAGAGTGGCCAGGATCCGTCAGTGTCTGCTCCGCCCACACTGCCTCACCCCCTCCTGTCCCCGTCGAACCTCACCTAACCTAGCCTCATGCCCTCATTGCATCCCTTCACAGCCTCACTCAGCCTCACCTTATCCCCCCCTTTCCCCCTCCCAAGCCTTACCTAACCTTACCTCATACCCACAAAACTTCACCGTTCTTCTCTACAGGCTAACCTAACCTCACCTCAAAGGTACATTATATCCTTTCCCAGCCTCACTCAACCTCACCTGACTCTCCCTTCCCTTCCCTTCCCCAGTTTCACCTAACCTCACCTCATACCCACAAAACTCCACCTCATCTTGCCCCCCAAAATTTACTCACCGTGACCCAGAAACTTACTCACAGGATATGCATCAATGTATGTATGGGACAAAAAAACCCAGTAATGGAATGGCTGACTCAGTATGTAAGATTATAAGAACTACTACTTAGGGTGTTCGTACTCAACCTCACCTTACTCTCCCTTTCCTTCCCTTCCCCAGTTTTACCTAAGCTTACTTCATACCTATATTACTCCGCCTTCTTGCTCCCTCACATCCTCACCTATAACCTCACCTCATACCCACATTACTCCCCTTTCCTTCCTTCCCATCCCTTGCCTCACCCAATCTCACCTCAAACCCAAATTACTCCCCTTCTCTAAGCTCATCTCATCTCACTCTATACCTGCCTGCCATAACTCGCTATACGACTATTTTAACACATGTTTCTAAATTAATATACACAACTGTTTCAGCACACCTGCCACATACCTGTCTATAGCTCTCGCTGTACACCCGTTATATTGTCCAACGCTTCATATTAACCTAAAAACTATTCTCCGCTCATGACAGTTAAGCGAAAGCCAATCAAAATCAACCTTTCCCTTTTCCCAGCATCCGTCAGTCATGTGCAGCCTGAGTTAGAAAGGGGGCGTGGCTTGCTTTTGAACTGACCAATGAGAACGCTTAATAAGAAAAGAGGGAGGAGTTTATTTGCCAAGATAACGTGAACAGAAGCACAAATAACTACCTCATTAACAAACACCACTGCACATACATATAGCTTTCTGCCTTCCATATGTTAACCTTCACATTTTCTATTTTTCCTCATGAGCTTACGTTTACTCACTAATTCGTCTATATTTCAACTTATGAGCTTAATTATCATGAGGGAACACCATCACGTCTAACCTGTAATTAAGACGTAGCACAGAGTTGAGGGAATTAAAAGGGAAGAGTAAAAGAAGGAGGAGGAGAAGGAGGAGGAGGACTAAGGAGAAGGAGAAGGAAGAGGAGGAGTACTAGCAAGGAAGGAAGAGTAAAGGAGGTGAGAATGAGTAAGAAGAGGAGGAGGAGGAGGGAAGGAAGCGTAGGGGAGGCATAAATGATAAAGAGAGGGGGAAGAGTGAGGAGGGAAGCGTGTTTAAATATAAATACTCGTACTCGTGACTCAGCCTGTGACGTGAGTGTGGCTGGAGGTCACCAAAGCACTTATCGATTGGTGTATTTAGAGTAAATGTCACTCACTGCTCCCTCCTCGCTCCCTCCCTGTCTGCCTGCCTGCCTGCGTCTCTCCTCTCCTCTCGTTCTCTGTCTGCCTCTCTCTTCTCTCTCTCGTTTTTCTTTTTTCTCTTCTTTCTTTGCTTTTTTATTTCACTTTGAGTTTCTTATTGTCTCTTATCCTTTCCTCTCTCGTTTCCTCTGCACTTCTCAACTCGTACCGCCATATCTCTCCTTTCTTGCGCCGTGTCTTCCTTTCTCTCCTTCTTTTCTCTCTTCTTTATTATTTTCTTTTCTTTTCTTCTCTTTACTTCCGTACCGTCTCTTCTCTAGTCCCCTTTTTCTTTATCTCTCTCATCTCCTCTGTATTTCTTCTCTCCTAGCATCATCACCTCTTTCTTCTCCCTTCTCTCATATCCATCTTTCCTTTCCTCTTTTTCTGCATCTCTCGTCTCCTCTACATTACTCTTCCCCCACCACCACCTCCAACACCACCTCTCTCTTCTCCCTTCTCCTCTCTTGGCTTCTCGTCTATGCATTTCTCCTCTCCCAGCATCATTCCTCTCTCCTCCCTTCTCCCCTCTCCTCTCCTGGCTTCTCGTCCCTCCCAGCATCCTCGCGTCCCTCCGTAAACAAACTAACGCTCACGTCTTTCCACCGCCTCGTCAGCCTACAGTTTATGCACGGGGGCGGGGCGCGGCGCGGACGGGTTAATGGATCTTTATTTATTTTAGTCCGGTTATTATTTTTGCTCCTAATTATTTCTTCCTTTGTGTTGAGTTGTGGGTGTGCGTGCATTCACCACATGGCGCCCCGGGATGCAAATGGAGGAAGGGAGAGAGGGAAGGGAGGGCTTTCTTTCTTTCTTTCTCTTTCTTTTTTCTCGACTCTTATTTTTATTTTTGTTATTATTTTGTCTGTTTTTCATTTTGTTTTGTCATTTTTAGCCTCTTTTTC
The DNA here is from genome assembly GCF_024679095.1 of Eriocheir sinensis. Lineage (NCBI taxonomy): Eukaryota > Metazoa > Arthropoda > Malacostraca > Decapoda > Varunidae > Eriocheir > Eriocheir sinensis. Next base: position 3,071,536 of record NC_066547.1, on the reverse strand, counting down.
TTTATTTTCGTTCAGGTAGTTGTTTCTTTTTTCTTTTGTTTGTCCAGTGAATTTACTTATGTGTTATTTTCATTCGTATTCTCGTTACTTTTTGGTTTCATCTTCGTTCATCTGTCTGCTTTAATTCGTGTCCTTATCGCTTTTTTTCGTTATTTTTCATTTCAGCAAACTCTCCTTTTCATTTCAGCAAACTCTCCTTCTTTTCATTTCAGCAAACTCTCCTTCTTTTCATTTCAGCAAACTCTCCTTCTTTTCATTTCAACAAACGCTCCTTCTTTTCATTACTTCTGTGCACCCCTCCCGTTTTTCCTTCCTAACCCTCTCATTTCCTCTCTTTCCTTACCTCTTATTCGTTTTCTCTTTTCAGTTACTCCCCCTTTCATCACTTCTCTATTCCTTTACTCCCATCTTCATCTGTTTTCGTAATCTCCTTTTTTTTTATACTTTCTCCTCTCACTCCTCTCTTACCTCATCCCCTTACCTATTAATCCTCTTCCCCTTTCTCCCTATCTTCTCATCCTTCCTCCTAAACATCCCTCTTTACCCATCATCCCTCATCTCACCCCATTCTCCTTCCCTCTCCCTTCCTCCCTTACAACTCATCATTATCTTTGCTCCCTTCCGGCCACGCTCCCTCACACACGTCAATACCTGGCCACTTCATGTTAATTAATACACCTCTTCCCCTATGCACTCACCTTTCCACTAATGTTTGGGCTCACAGTCACACGGAACATCATTAAACACTGCACCCCCTCTGGCTATGAAGGGATCCGATGGCTTTTCAGCGTGATAGGAATAGGTTTATTAAAGGGTTCAGCTTGATTAGTGGGGAGAGGAATGTGGTATGTTGTTTTATGTATGGTCGATTGTGGGGATGTGTTTAAGTTGATGTGGGATGCTGGTAGAAGTGTAAGCATGGTGGTTCTACTCATTCTTCGCATTATTCTTTTTCCTCCTGTTTTTACTTCTCCTTCTCCTGCCGTCCCTCTGGTTCTCCCTCTTTTTCCTCTCTTCTTTTATTACTTTTGTCATTTTCTACTCCCTTTTTAGCTCGTCTTTCTCCTCCTCCTCCTTTCTCTCGAAGTACTCCCTTTCCACTTTCTTTCTCTTAACCCTTCACTTTCTTTTCCCCATTCACATACCACCACCTCATGATCACCTACATACCTTTTATAAACATTCTGCTCCTCAATTCACCCCCACTTATCACCACCACTATCAACCCCACCACCACCACCACCACGAGTCCCCTCCCCATTTCAAACAAACAATACAGCCGTAGTAATTGGATTTCTCTTCCCGTGTCCCAATTTAGCAATAACACATAACCGGGAGACGTGGACACGAAGAGGAGGAGGAGGAGGAGGAGGAGGAGTCGGAGTCGGCCGGAGTCCTCCTCCGGCCGAGAAGGAGGAGGAGGAGGAGGAAAGAGAAGGCCATTTGCAGACCTGATTCCTGAGACCATTTTCTTTACACGTGAGACTATTTTTCCAGGTATTTTTGGAGGGACGGGGAGATGAGGGGGAGGGGTAAGGGTGGCTGGAGGGATGGGACTGGGGACCGTGAGAGAGGGTTGGGGACTGTGGGAGGGGATTGGGGAGGAGGGGAGGGGGATAGGGGTATGCGGAAGAGGGTTGGGGATATGTGGAAGGGGGTTGTGGGGGGGGGGGGTCCGTGATGCTCCTATTAGCCTACTGGCGTGATGGGGGAGGCTATACTTGGTCGGCAGGTGGCGTGGCGCGGTGGTGCGAGTGGAATCCTGATGGGGTGAATAAGGTGTTGATGGGCGCTGGTGATGGTGGTGATGATGGTGGTGCGGAGGTGGAGGAGGAGGTGGTGGAGTGGTGATATTAAAGAAGGAGGACGATAAGAAGGAGGAGGAGGAGGAGGAGGAAGAGGATAAAAAAGGAGGAGGAGGAAGAGTTAAGTGGTGGGAAGGGTAGTGATTTTTGTGGTGGTGATGGTGGTGGTGGTGGTGGTGGTGGGTGAGTGGGTTAGTGAGGAAAGGGAGGGTTAGATATAGGGGTGATGGTGGTGAGGGAGAGGTGTTGAGGGGAAGGTGTCTAGGGTATGTAGAGTTGTGGTGAAGGTGGAGATGATGAACAAAGTAGTGGTGTTGATTGTGGTTTTGGTAGTGGTGTCGGAGAAGGAATGAAGGAGTGGTGGTGGTGGTAGTAGTAGTGGTGATGGTGGTGGTAGTGGTGATGGTGGGGGAGAAGGAATGAGAGAGTGGTGCTGGTAATGGTGGTGGTGATGGTGGGGGGGGGGGGAGAAGGAATGAGAGAGTGGTGCTGGTAATGGTGGTGGTGGTGGTGGGGGAGAAGGAATGAGAGAGTGGTGCTGGTAATGGTGGTGGTGGTGGTGGGGGAGAAGGAATGAGAGAGTGGTGGTGGTAGTAGTGGTGGTGGTGGTGGTGGAGGAGACATGGCACTCTGTTAGGACATGGGGGCAAGGTTGATGATATTGCGGTGTGCTAACCACCCCGTATCCCCTTCCCTCTCCACCCTCCCTCCTCACGCCTTCACCCCTTCACCCCAATCCATCCACTCACTTCTCCACCCCACAAATGAACAAGGCTGATGAAATAACCGCCCTCACCACCGCCACCACCACCACCACCACCACTACAGCCACTACCACCACCATCACCACCGCCGACTACACTGCTATCAAGGGGGAACAACAGTAATTCATGAACCCTTTTTTGCCAGGTGTTTTTCGCTACCTGTCGTGCTATTAATTATGTTCTTAAGTAATCTGAAAATCCCTGTTGTTTACTTGATATTTTATTATTTCCTATTTATTATTTGTTGTATTGTGTATTACTATATCTAGCGACTTGTAAATTATTTCCATATGCCATTTTTTCTTCTTATTATTACGTTTTATATTATTCATGTTCTGTTAGTGTTTTTATTCATATGTAGAAGTCGTAGGTAAGAAAAAAAAAGTTCATAGGAAGATAAAAACATAGGAAGATAAAAAAAATAGCACAGTTCTCCCTTTTTATTGCTGTTTTTTTTCTCATTTTCATCCCATTTTCTATTCCGTCCAGGTCTCCGTTTTCAGTGATTCCATGTCCCGTTAGTTTTTATGGCAGCCTCATTACTTTCTTGCGTGGCTCCAATACTCTAGTTTTTATCTTCATGTTCCTGTGGTGGCTTTCTCATGTCTTTATTTCATGGTGTTGCTCTTCTTCTCATGTTCCATTCATCCATTTGGCCTTGCATCCTAAATATTTTTGTCGTAACACGCGTTTACACAATTCTTCTCTTAGTTTTAATTATCCCTAGTGCTCGTATTTGATTTCTTTCCTTTCTCTACTCATTTATCCCCCGTTATCCTGCATACACCTTAGTTCTTCCTTATTCTCCTTAAGCTTCATTGTTTTCCCCACGTCATTTAGTTTTCTATCCACACTTCATCTTTATTCTTCTCCATCTTTTGTCTTCTCTTTTATCTCTTTACGTCGCTTTCTTCGCTTTAACTTCACCGGTGTTTTCCTTCACTTCTTATCCCTATCCCCTCACGTTCTTTCATTCCCCTCCTCCATACACTTTTTTTCATCCCTTCTCCTCCCCATAACCCCCCCCCCCCCCAAAGCAGCCCACTGAGGGGACACACCGTTGGCGCCTCCATTAATAGCCATCCCTCGGGGGCTCCAGGACTCCCAGGGGCCTCGACACAAACGTGATTGGCATCGTGTCTGGCCGCCACTGGGGTTTATTGGCCGTGCTGGTGGTGGTGGTGGTGGTAGTGGTGGTGGTGGTAAGGGAGTAAGGGAGAAGGGGTGAGGGAAGGGATGTAGGGAGCTTGTAGGGGAGTTAAGGGTAAGGAGACTTGAGAGAGGAGAGATAAGGGTGTATAGTATGGTGCTGGGTGAGGGGGAAGGGTTGGGAAGAGTTTGTATTAAGGGAGGAGGACTATAAGAAGGGGTGGAGGTGTGAGGGGAACTCGTAAGACAGAATGAGGGGAAAGAAAATGAGGGAGAATAGTATAAGGGTGATGGTGATTGTGGTAAGTGGAGCTGATGAAGTGATGGTAAAAGGGAGGTGTTAGGAAGGGGAAGAGGTTGTATTAAGGAAAGAGGAACTATAGGAAGGGGTGGAGGTGTGAGGGGAACTCGTAAGACAGAATGAGGGGAAAGAAAATGAGGGAGAATAGTATAAGGGTGGTGGTGATTGTGGTAAGTGGAGCTGATGAAGTGATGGTAGAAGGGAGGTGTTAGGAGGGGAAGTGGTGTTAGGGGAGGAGAGCAAAACTACAGTGGCGTAAGAATGAGAGGAAAAGAGATGAGAGACGAGATATGAGGTTGTAAGGATGCTGTAAAGGGTGAGGGGAACAGAGGAAGGGAAGATGAGGATGTGAAGAATTATGTGAGGGTAATGGTCATTTTTAGTGCCATTTCTTGTTACCGGAAGGGAAAGTAACCATTAAGTGAGTATTTTTTCCTTCATGTAAGTCAGACTAAGCAAGGTCTTTTTTTTTCAAGTTCTTGTGCATCTTCCATAATTATCCTTATTTTAATAGTACTTTTTTTTTAGTAATTATAAAGATTATTGAATATACATGATTTATTGTATTTATTTATTTGTCGTGCATCTTTAAGTTAATATTATGAAGTTATTGTTATTTATTTATTATGTATATTAGTATTAATTTATTTTTATCGCTCTTAACACGTTCCTTGTGTGTGTTGAGGTTATTATCCCGTAATTGACCCCTCTTTCGGCCACTTCTTCGGATTCCTTACAGAAGCAGCAAGTAGTGGGCTTGTTTTATTATTGTTTCCTTTTTTTGTGCCCTTGTGCTGTCTCCTTTGCTGTAAAAAAAATATAGTACTCGTATGGCGCAAGTATGCCAAGAAAGGTAATTATAGAGTGCCATATAGGTGGAAGTCATAGAAGGCGAATAAAAATTTAGAAGCTACTGTTGGTTTTCGAGTTGATACTAAATAATGACCTCTCTCCGTAACGTATAGTTGCAATACAGTCGTTTGTCTCCGCGGCCCCGAACAAGTGACACAATAAGTAGCTCAACACACAAACACACACACTCAGGTGACAGGCGGAGGCAGGTAAACATCGCTCATTGCCCTTTTTTTCCCTCAGGTGAGTTGTGGTGCTGGCGGCGCGGCGTGGCAGGTCTGGCGAGGGAGCAGATGAGGTAAAGTACGGTTTTGTCTCTATACATTTATGTAATGGTGATTGTGAGGTTATAATTTTTTTACGATGTCTTAGTGCTCTCATAAGTCTTGGGTTACTTACTACAGAGAGGGTGAGGTTATTTGGGTATTAGATGTTAGGTATTTAAGAGTTTGTTGAAGTCACGTTTGAAGGGTTAGTAGATTCTGAAGGCTTCTAGATCATAACTATTTTGATTTGTCCCATAACTTTCTTTCCCTAGTGTTATATTGATCAGTGAAGGCAGTGGTCCTCGAGGTTAAAAGGTGTAAGGTCTCTAAACTCTTCTCAGCTGGGGTATTTATTAACTAGTGAGGTATAGGATAAGATACGTTTAGAAGGCCAATTTTAGCCTTAGAATTAAGAAGACAGTATCATTTAATACATGCCAGAGGGACGTGAGGCCTCCTTAAGTAAGGTGGTAACATTATTTGATTTTTGTAGCATCGGCCAAAGTCAAATCAGGTCATATAGCCTCTTTTTTTTAGCCAGGAGTCAGGTCAAGGTCGCATAACTCAGAAGCATCATTGTCGGTATTCTAGGAAGAGAGACAGGGTTGGATGAATGGTTTTCCTGGTGGAACGGAGCAAAAAATGACGGGGGTGAGAAAGGGGAGGAAAGGGAAGAGCTGGGGTAATTAAAGAGGACAGTAGTATAGTCACCGTGAAAGGCCTGGGCTTGGAAACTTGAAGGGCTGAAAGAGGTAGGATTTCTTTTGTCTTATGTAGGGAAGGAATGAAAGCAGAAATAGAGAGAGGAAAAAGCGATGGGAAAGAGAGTAAAGGACGCGAGATGAATGTAAGGAAAGAGCGTTCATTTTCCTCTTGAGCCTTACGGGGAAGGAAAGAAGGAAGGCAAGAGAGTTGAGGATAAAGAGGAGACGTACGAGAATCAGGACGTGACAAATCAGTGAGGCAAAGAATGACAGAGTGGAAAGGAGAGGTAGGGATGACAGGGAAGGAAGGAGAGGCAATTATGTAAAGAGAATAGTGTATAGAAGAGAAGAATAAAGATTAGAGAGACAAAAAACAGGATTAGAAAATGTGAAGCAGCTAATAGAGAAGAGAAAGAGATAAGTAGATAAAAAAAGAGAATAGGGGAATAAATAAAAAAAAAAGATAACGAAGATGAAATGAAAAAGAGAAACAAACAAAAAAAAGGATGAAAAATGAAACGGCAAATCGCTAAAAGAAGGAAGCGAGAAAGAATAAAAAAAAAACAGTAAAAAGTAATAACAGTTAAGTGGAGGAAGAAAGAGGAAAGGTGGAGAAGGAGGAAGTGAAGGCGGTGAGTTATGGAGAGGAAGGGATGAGGAGGAAAAGGCATTAAGGAGACAATATCGAGGTAGAAAAAGGGAGGAAAGATGAAGAAGGAGGAAGCAAAGTCGGCGAGGCAGGAGGTGACTTATGGGGAAGAAGGGATGCTGAGGAAGAGGCAATAAGGAGGGAAAGTGAAAGTCGGGAGGAGAAGAGGAAGAAGGCAGGGAAGAAGGGAAAGAAATAAAAGAAAGAAGAGGGTGAGGAAAAATAAGTAAAAGAAGATGGGAGTGTAGAAGAAAGGACAAAGAGGGAGAGGCGATAAGGAAGGAAAATGAACGTTGGAAGGGAAAGAAGAAGACCGGGAAGAAGATGAAAAATAGAAAGAGGAAGTGGAGGAAAAATAAGAAAAAGAAGGTGGCAGCGTAGAAGGGACGAAGAGGAAGAGGGAATAAAGAGAGAGAGTGAAAGATAGGGAAGGAGAAGAAATAGAAGGAGAATAAAGGAGAAAGAGGAAATAAAAGATGGCAGCATAGAAGGAACAAACAGGAACAGGCAATAATTAGGCAGAGCAAAAGTTGGGGAGACAGAGGAAAGGGAAAAGAAAAAAGAGGAAAAGGAGAAAGAGGGGAAGAAAAAGAAGGAAGAAGAAGAAGGTTGCGTCTCTTAGCTGGCCTCCGATTCTCCATCCATCACCGGGAACACAAATCATTCATCAGCTCGTGACAACTACAATTTGCGGCTCACTCCATCAGGGGGCGTTTTCCTTCCTTCACGTTGCAGGGAAGACTCGCCCGTTTCCTTCGAGTTTTTTAATAAGGTGGGAATCAAGTGGTCGATGTTATTTACCTTATTATTAGCATTTGGACACAATTTTCGACGGTTTTTTTTCATATTTAGTCAAGTATTTGTGTTGTTTTTTGAAGACTGTTAAAGCCCAGAAGGAAAGTGGGTTGTTTTAATTTTTTTTATGAATTTTATCGCTGTTTTTTTTGTCTCCCATCCTTCATATAGTTCTGTAATTTCAGTTTCCTCTTTATGAATATTTAATTCATGAATGCCGCGTATTTAGTATTATCTTCACTCCTTTTATCGTAAGTCAAATGTTCCCGCAATTACGTTTCTTTCTAAATATATCGGCAGTGAAAGGCAGTTATTAATTTTTTTTTTGGCGTGTGATTAGGGGGAAGGGGCATAATTACGGTGTCGTGCTTCATTATGGCGTAAATGGCCCCGCGGCGCCTAAGTATAGCAAACATGGAGCCTCGCAAATTGCTTTAGAAGACTTCCACCCTTTTTTTGCGGCGGGGCGGGTCGTCTCGGGGGCCTCCAGGGTGCCGTGGCGGGTCAGGAAACTCTTCGTCCAAATTTAACTTTCCTGGCGCAGTTTTTTTCCTTGGCTCTTCTCATCACCGCGTCAAAAATATCACCTCGCCTGATTTCTTTTTCCTCCTCCTCCGCCGTAACAGATTTCTTTTTTTCTTCTTCGCTGCTTTTGCTGGTCAAGGAAATGAAGAAAATGGGAAGACTTTTAGTAGGGCAATTATAAAGAGAATAACTTTCCTCTATATGTAGATTATTTGTACATGGATTTGGAATAGAGAAAGAGAGAGCCGTAACAGATTTCTTTTTTTATTCTTCGCTGCTGTTGGTTAAAGAAATGAAGAAAACGGGAAGACTTATGAAGGGGAATTAAAGCGTTTGGAATTATAATAAGACTCATTTTATTGTATATAGAGATTTTTTGTACATGCTTTTGGAACGTAGGAAGAGATACTTAGATAAATCATGCCCCCCAAAAAATGAAAAACATAACGAGAGTAATTATCCTGCCTATTGAAATTACTTGTACTTGCTTTTGAAACAGAGGAAGAGATAGTTAGAAAATTGCAGGAAAATATTAAAGGAAAATAAAACGAAATCGGACGTAATGGCACTACTAATACGCCTCTTTTATTGCCTCGCCGTGTAATAGCTCGCGCTCTTTATTCTTTTTAATGCCGCTTGCACCTGCTGTTCCGGATGATCGAGATGATTAATTGGCTCAGCGGAGTGATTAGTAAAGTATCGGTGTATGTGTGTGTGTTTTGGTGTGGCTGGTGGTGGTGGTGGTGGTGGTGCAGTGCGTCAAATAGCTGCCACACACACAAACAAACAAACAAACGAGGATTGACAAATTAAGTGAGTCTTGCATTTAGGGCGAGGTGTCAGGAGAGCACTATATATAAGATCCATTTAATCTGTCTTTAGTGTAGAATTTTTTTAGTTACTCTGATTGTTCTCGCTCTTTGTATAATGTCATGCGTGGGTGGTGTCGTTCAGAAAATGCTAACGTATGCGGTTTAACAACATGAAGTCTCGGGATGTCTCCTGACACATTTAACAGCAGAAGACTGATCAGCAAAAGGCGTTTCAGCAATATTCCCACTAAATTATCACCACTTATCTGTTGTCCAGGAGTCAGGAGTGTGTTACGGGCGGAGTGTTACCCAGGCAGTTACTTAGTAAAGTCTACGGACACAGCCACCCACGTTTACATTACTCAACGGCTTTTGTAATTTATCCCGAAACTTTATCCCTCCCAGAACATATTTATTCACCATTACTGTATATATCACATGTTATCAGAGCGGGTAATTAACACTCTAGTCATTCTTTTTATCATATTGAGCTTTCTTTCCTTTGTAGTTACTCATTCTCCCTTGTGGTGGTTGTGTCTGGTGTTAGTGATTGTTGGTGATATTGTGGTGACGGTAGTGGTGGTAGAAATGGTTATAGTAGTAATTGTGGTGGTGGTGGTTGTGTTAATGGTGCTCGTGGCTAGACCAGAACGAGAGGTGTAAAAGTGGAATTACGGATGGGTGGAGGGAGGAAAGGGGGAGGGATACAGGGATAAGAGCGATGGAGAGAGGCAGGTAGGACAAAGAGAGGGAGGGTGGGACGAGGGGTGAGGGGTCCGCGGTGCATGATAAATCTTGTAATAATTTCAACACGCATTGCCGCTTAAATCATAACTGGATGGTCGTAATTTTCTTTCGCGTAAATGAGGCGGCGGCGTGTGTCTGGTTTGCTCTCGCGGGTTTGTTTGCTCTTCCGTCCCACGCGTTGATGCGGCTCACCAAGTTTTTATTTTTATTTTAAGCAAGGGAGGCAGCACAAGGGCAAAAACGAGAGCAACGACAGTTAAAAAGGAAAAGCCCCCTAGAAGCTGCTCAGAAAATAGAAAAAAATAAAGAGAACGAGACGCAAAAAGAGAGGTCAATTTCGGCTGAAGAAGTGTGAGCAAAAAACAACAAAACTCACACTCATTGACAAAATTACGATTACTCAGCTCACGAGCATAATATTACATAGCTAGACGCTCCTCCAAACAAAAGTAGAGAGAAGGAGACGCAAATAGAGAGGTCATTATAGGCTGAAGAGGTGTGGGGAAAAAAGAAAACACACATTCGACAAAAATATAATTACTCTCAGTTTACGTATATCACATCACATAACGCAGTAAATATCGTTTATCATGGAATACAATTTAACGTTATTGTTGTTGTTAAATACTGTCAAACGTGATAATGCATAAATATATTGGTAGTGGCGATGCTGACATTCCATTGATTTATTTTTCTGTGATCTCTCATGTGCATAAACCTGTATATATATTTTATATTTTTTTCTTAGTAAAACTCGAATTACATATTATTTCTTTCGATACTCTCTGATGTATTATAAACTGATGGCGTGGCATTTCTTCTTCAAATCTTCATCTTTCATGCATGTGATTTATTTTTACTTTCTTATTTATTTCAATTTCTGATATATCTCTACTTTCCTTGCCTATCGCTTTGGTGTTAGATTTCTCTTATATACATTCATCATTCATTTATTTATCCATCCTGTGATTTATTTTTCCTTTTTCATTTCTTTCTATTTCTGATATCTCTCTCCTTCCCTTTCCTCCCGCTTAGTGTTCTTGCCCCCATCTACCAGCTGGCGTTCCCTCCCACCGCCTTGTTCCCTCTCCGAGTGTGCCGTATTTATCTGGCCCACAAGAAGAAGTCGGGGCTGTCGGAGGGTGGCGGGGAGGCGTCGTGGCTGCGAGATATTAATTTGCATATCTGTGGCACGCTTGGCTCTGTTTTGTGGTGCCCCGGGCGTGTTGCGTGAGCTGCCGGGAGTGGAGATGGAGGGAAGGGGGAGGAGGGAGAGAAGAGGGACGGAGGGATTAAGGGAGGGAGAAAGGGTTAGAGGCGTGATGGTATAGTTGGGTTCGTTGGGTAAGGTTACTCAGCTTGTGGGAAAAAAAGGAGGAAAAAATGAGATAGAAAAAAAATATAAGGAAGAGAGCGATTAGAAAAGGAGTAGGGAGGAGAGGAGGACGAAGACGAGGACGAGGAGGTAGAGGGGGCTATTATCTCTCTCTCTCTCTCTCTCTCTCTCTCTCTCTCTCTCTCTCTCTCTCTCTCTCTCTCTCTCTCTCTCTCTCTCTCTCTCTCTCTCTCTCTCCCTGGCCTGAACTTTTTGTGTTGCGGAGATCACAAAGGGTTGCAGAAGAGAGAGGAGCATATTTTTGGAGGGAAGGAGGAGGATGAGAGACTGGTGGTGGTGGTGGTGGTGGCGATGATGGTGGTGGGAGATGAGTTTAGAAGCGGAACGAAGGGAAGAGGAAAAAGGAAAAAGATGTAGAAAAAGTGAGAGAGGTTGTGAAATGATGATGATGATGATGAATATGGTGGTGATTAGGATGCGGGAGGATGAAGATGAGGATGAGAAGACATAGGAGTGGTAGTATGCAGATTAAAAGATAGTTGAGTTAAACGAGAGATGGAGGAGAAGCATGTGAACGTGGTAAGTAATTAGAAGAAAGGATATTGGGATGCTGTCAATTAAAGCCGAGAGAAAGAAGAGAAAGCGTGCATACGGAGATAAACAATGTGGCCTTAGTGCGTTGAGAGAAGGGAGGAAGAAGAAAAGAGAAAGTAAGAGGAAGAGGAAGAAGTGTGAAGAGATGTGAGTCCCCAAAGCATGGTTGGGACGTGGCTTCAAGAGGGAGGAAAGAGGAGGGGAGTGAGAGGAAGTTGTGTACGACTTTGAAAGAGGGAAGAGTAAGAGTGTGAGGGTAGGGGAGGAGAGGGAAGGGATAGGAGGAAGACAAGGTATACCAAGGGAAGTGTGAAGAAAGAAGGGTAAAGGAAGGGAGTGAAGGGAACGGAAGGAAAAGAACAAAAGGTACGGAAAAGGAGGGAAGGAGAATAAAGGAAGGGAAAGAAGATGAGGGAAAAGAAAGGGAAGGGCAAGGACAAGGGTGGTACGGAAAGGGGCGGGGATAAGAAGGTTAGAGAATAGGGATGTATAGAAAGAATGTCGAGGAGAGAGACGGAAGAGGGAAGAGGAGGAGGGAGGAAAAATGCTGAGAGGAAAGAGGTTCATTTTGTGCCGATTGTCACTCGTCTCTCTCTTCTCTTTCTCCTCCCGGTCTTTCTCCTCGTCCTTGCGAAGTCCCTTTTCTTCTCTATCATCATCTGTATCTTAGTGCTCTGCGGTGGTGCCATTTTCCAGGCGGTAAAGGGATTGATATTTGAAAATATTGATCTGGAAATCTTCAAGTGTGTTAATGGGATCAAAACAACTCATCACTAAGAGCTCAGGTGTTTCCAGGTGCTGGTTTAGTAAGTAACAGCGTCGCAGTTCGTTGTTTGTTGAGTCGACGTCTAACAAGGGATATTCTTTTTTTTTGTGGCCTTTGTAATGGCTCCTCTTAACACGAAGCAAAAGATCTTGCCGGACCGTGTAGTTAAGACTCGCAACTTCTCGTGTGTGTCTTTTTTCCGTAACATCGGGGGATCGTGGAGAAAAAGTTTCCGGGAGATGTTATTTTCGGGTTATAGAGGGTCGCCGCGGGGCACAACGGCCGCCCAGGCGCCGCTAAAACTCCAGATAATAGCATGTTGTGTCTTGGCCGCCGGGGGGGAAAAAATCGTCCCTCCAAAGTCCCGCGGAAAAGTTGTAATCCCAACTTTCTGCATTATATGACTGACATTTCGCCCCCAAAGATTTCCCCTTCCTCGTGCGGTGGAGTCCGATGCCATTTTCCGGGAACAACAGCCGAGTTACCCCTGAGGGAGGACGCTGTTGGCCTGGTGACCTGCGTGTTGGGCGTCACCTGCACCTGGTGAGTGGGAAGGAGGAAAGGGATGGGGAGGGAGAAAGTAGGACGGGCTCGGGTAGGGCAGGGGGGGTAGGGGAAGGGAGGGCTAGTAGGAGGGCAGGCCGGGGCAAGGGATGGGAAGGGAAGAAATGGAGGGATCGTTTAGGAGACAGTGATTCCTGGAAAAGCCTGACAACGATATCGAGTCGGCGGCAATATTGAACCGCCGCCCGGGAAGGGGTTCCGGCGCTGAGCTCGTTGATACGCGCTGAGTAACACTTGTTTTCGGAGCCTCACTTTGCAAACCCATCGTGTGAATGGCTTTTATCTTTTTATTCCGGCACAGAAACACTAAAAAAAGAAGAGTATAATGGCTTCGTAAAATAAGGCTCCAAAGTTTTCTTCGCGCGGCGCCCAGAAGGTGTTTTGTGGCGCGAGCAGCTGTCCCCGCCATCAGGGTTCGCGGCTCAGCGCGGCACAGATGCACACACGGACCCCGTCACTCACCGCCGCGGTAATTTTTGCCATACATAACTTTTGGCAGTGATATATAAGACGGTGGTGGCGTACCGTGACGGGCAGGATGGTCCGGTTGACGGAGGGACACGTGGCGCTGGGAACACGGCGCCGCGGGGGTGACTCGCGAGGGGGACAGTGAAATCTTAGCGTCCTTAGGCAGGTCAGGGTGGCTGAGTGTCACTCAGGGACCCATATGTGTATCAGACACTGAGGAACACTTGGCACTTGACGTCTCGTATCGAAGACAACATAGTTGTTAGATCAAGTAAGAAAAACGTCCATCAAGAAAAGAATCAAGTCAGTAAAAAAGTATTAGGCCCCGCTGTGGCCCTGGCAGGCTCTGGGTTCATGGCCAGCGCGTCGCGGGGCCTCTCATGCCCAGCCAGCAGGTTTTCCTCGGCAGTCAGCTCAGCAGTCAATATATGATAACATAAAATCCGTCCCAGCAGCTCCCGCAGATCCTCTCTTCACAGACTCAATCGTATTTCACGCCGAGAATATTAAAGGCAAGTTTGTCTTCAGTCCTCGGCAGGTGATGCAGTGGGGAGATTTTTTCCTCTCCACAGAGTGACGCATGGGACGTGGAAATTGGGAGTCAACGGAACGGCCCTTCACTCTGAATGTGGCCCGGCCAAGGGCCATTCGGGGCGTTGCTTTCGAGGATCACTTGATGTCGCCTGATATGAAGTTGATTGTGATTAAAAGATTCCTGTGTAGCACCGCGGTTCAAAAGGGAAAATATTTTGCACGTGATTCTCCATCATTGTGCTCGCCTACTTCCGCCTAGGAACGGTTCAAGAGTTGGAATTTGGTTTGTTTCTGCCGTTGCACAGTTTTCACGAACACAGCTTGCCACGCCGGAGAATACATGGCACACGATAATGTTAGTATAGTTGAAATATTTGTACCCTTCCCATCCATCCTCTCCTCCCTGCAACACACAAGAAAAGAAAAACGGAGGACAGACTGGAACATGTTTGCGCCGCGGTAGAAATAAACTTTGTTACGCTTCCCGCTGCTCCAGGAAAAAAAAATCTAATAAAATAAAAACTGCTCGTGGGGCGAAGAGTATTTGTTTGAGCGTGCAGGAAAAGTAAGAGGTCGTATCATCGCTGTGGCCGGACGCAGGACAAGTTATGCTCGTGAAAAGTGTAGTTTGAAATTCATGCTCGTTGACGATCCTGTATCTCTTGATTGTCAGCCTCGACCATGGGCACAAGAATTCCCTGTAAGCTCTCTTCGGCACACGGGCGGCAGCGTGCGGGATGTGCTCTTTATTTAGTGGCACGGCGTCGTCACTCTGGGTTTGTGGGTCTCGTAAAGATCTGGCCACAACAAGCCGTCTCCTCCACTAACGCTGCGAGCCCCGACGAGGATGTCAACTCCTGCGAGATAACTTTGGGCCAAAGGTATCATAACGCCAAGTTTGGCTGAGATTGGTCCAAGGGCAACGGAGCCGTGGTGGTGGTGGCTGTGGAGGTGGTGGTGGTGGTGGTGGTGGTGGTGGTGGACGAGAGAGAGAGAGAGAGAGAGAGAGAGAGAGAGAGAGAGAGAGAGAGAGAGAGAGAGAGAGAGAGAGAGAGAGAGAGAGAGAGAGAGAGAGAGAGAGAGAGAGAGAGAGAGAGAGAGAGAGAGAGAGAGAGAGAGAGAGACTGGGTGAAAACGCCACAAATTTCAAGACAATTTTATATCCTAGATACATTACTTAAACATTCAACATTAAGAAAAATAACTTCATGTTATCAGTTAGTGCTTTCTTCAATCGGTGTGTTTGTGTGTGTGTGTGTGTGTGTGTGTGTGTGTGTGTGTGTGTGTGTGTGTGTGTGTGTGTGTGTGTGTGTGAGAGAGAGAGAGAGAGAGAGAGAGAGAGAGAGAGAGAGAGAGAGAGAGAGAGAGAGAGAGAGAGAGAGAGAGAGAGAGAGAGAGAGAGAGAGAGAGAGAGAATGGGTGTGGGTGGGTGTGGGTGTGAGTGTGTACGAGTGTGTGTGCCATGCTCTTGACCCACATGGGCGTGTGTCGGTGTCTGGGTCAGTGAGCACCGGCGGGAAAGTGCTGTGACTCGGGCAGGAGGGTGACCTGTGGCGGCGGGGTGACCTGAGCGGGCCGGGGCTGACGGGGAGAAGTGGGGGGGCGGGGAGGTGAGAGGCTGTCTGGGCCGCCAGTAGCCGAGCAGCTGCCGTGGCTCCCGCTCACCAGCACCGCCGCGCTCCATCCTCCCGCTCTCCGACGTGGGCCCCTGACCTACTCTGCGGCCCTCGCCCCTTCCACTCCCTTCTGTGCCCCTCCCAAAGGTGGCGCGCCTTCTCTCCGTGCTGGGGTAACGAGAGTATTGGTCACCGAGGCTGCGACGTAGTCAGTGCAGGTCGCTGTTAGCGAGGAGGTGACGCGTGCCGGCACCTCATCTGGCGGGGGCCGGTGCTTGGAGTGACTGTGCGGTGATGCCTCCCGTCGCGTGGCACCGACTCCCCGCCGCTGCGAGTGTCACGAGTTGCCGGCGTGAGGCCACGAAGGACCGAGTCTCCCGAGTGAGCCAGCAAACCCCTGAAAACCTGTGCTTCTTCCCGCAGTGCCGTGATGTGTCCGTCGAGGGTTTTCTCTCGACCCTGGAATTAACAGTGTTCATTCCCGGACCTGGAACTAATCAAGGAAACAAATATGTACACGCTTGATATGTTAATGACTTGAGCGAGTAAGTTGACAGTGTGTAATGGAACTGATTAACTCCGCTGTTCTTTCGCGGGATATGGAAATCCTGCCTGGATCAAAAAAGGTCTTTCATGCATGTTGTTGTAAGTATTTAAGTCGCCGCGACAGAGATAGCGTCCAGCGTGCGAGGCCGGGAGTCGCAGCCTATGAAACCCCAAGACAAATATTGTGAGAGGCAACACTTCTCGAAACTTCTCACTGCTACTCTGAGATTCTTGGCCCACACTGTCTTCCTCCCGCGACACCTCCCGTCAGGTCGGTGTCTTCCAATTGGTGCCGCTGCCGATACGTCAGAGTTGGTGCCTTCCATTCGGCGCCGCCCCGATACCTGCCTGTCAGTCCCCGTGTGGGTTATGCTGCCTGGAGGCGTCGCTCACAGGGACTGACAGGCGACACACCCACGACACGATGCTCAGGGCCTCGTGTATAGCTGACGCCTGACACGCATGACGACCTTTGACCTGGACATTTCGCAGCGTCCCCACAGTATCGACCCGTAGCTGTAGCATCCTCGGCAGGCCCTGAGCCGCTCATCTCGACCCGCCGCTGGCCGCCACACCCACACAGACGGAGAGGGACGAAATTCATATCTGGAACATTTGCACTAACCTTATCCACCTCGATGACACCACATGCACTTCACACCAACACCCAGAGATACACCTCATCCACCTTCTGAACACTTTAACGTCATCTCAGAACCAACATATAATGAGAGAGACGCCGTACCAGCCTCTATAACAGATGCACGCCACCTCAATACCTAGAAAGACTTAAATTTAACCTGATCTACCCCTTGAATACATGCACGTCACCACAACACTTTGAGAAACAGAGAGAAACGTCGATCTATTGCATCATCTAGATATTTCAGTTTCTTATCCACCTCAATACCACATGCACTTCCGCCCAACACTCAGAGACGCAGAGAGGAATTTAATGCCCCCAGAATTCATGCATATTTCCCAATACCCAGAGACACTGATTTTTACCCAGAACACATACACTTCTTCCCTAACACCCAGAGATAATGAAATAAAGACCCATTATCCACTCTCTGAACTCATCTTTGCCCCATTAACACCCTGAGATTCTGAGAGTGACACAATATCCATCCTCTTAACACATTCACGAACTCCCAACATCTTCATTTATTGAGAGAAAAGTCTTAACCATTTCCAGGGCATATCCAGATTCATACAACGCTCAACACTCATTTCATAATTTCACAAAGACAACCCCAATCACTCACGCAACACACATCCCACGCCAGCAAAGGGGGACGTGATGACACATAGAGGACATAATAACACACAGAGGCCTGGTCTTATTGCTGCTGCCACTGATGATGATAATGATGATAATGATGACGATGATTACAATTCGAGGACCAATCAACATAAACCCCAACTTGTTAGCTCATTAAGAGACCCGCATGACCCAATGACTTCGACGCATAATTATTAGGCCAAACGGTACAAACACATAGATAAGGACTAATCAATACCCCTCAACGTGACGCTCGCTCTAACACGACACGTAAATTCGCCAGTTTTGCGAATAAGTCCATTAGTTGTCGCTTCAGCCTGCACGCATCGCTGCCTCGTGTGTTTAATCTGTCGTGTTGTGTCAAGGGATGGACTCGGGATTGTTACAAGTTGCTCTATCTCCCTCTCGCCCTCTCTCACTTACTCTCTCACTGTCTCTCTCTCTCACTCACACTCTCCCCCTCTCTCGTTCCCTTTCGTCCTCGCTCTCTCGCCCATGCATGATGAACCAGAGACTCAGAGTGGCTTGCTTGCTTGCCTCCCTGATTGGCTGGTTGGGCGAACTTCCATCGTGAGTTAATCGCCTTGTTTCGGATTCAGTGTTTGTGTTGATAAGTCATACGCGGAATTGTGAACTTCGGGGATAAGAGAGTAGAAACAGAGGGATCACCACAGAGTTGAATTTGCTCGTAAATGTGGTTAACTGCAGCATACTAATGGGGAACTATCATCACTATCGCCTTTTTATTGATAACCATTTTTTCCGTATCCCTTTCCTTATCGTTAGTCAAGTATGTTGCCTCTTTTATCAGCCACCACCATCACCAGTGTCTCCCTCTAAGCCACCTCTTTCCAGCACGCTTTTTTTCACTTTTTTCTGATTTAAGCTTTGTCGAGAGGGGGCCACTTTTTTTTCTTGCACTTTTCCTTCAGTTTCCCCTTTTTAAAGAATACAAGTTGTTTTTTTTAATGTGTTTGGTCTTTTTCACCTTTTCCTGATTTAAGTATTGTCATGAGGGCGCCACTTTTTTTTCTTGCACTTTTCCTTCAGTTTCCCCCTTTTTAAAGAATACAAGGTGTTTTTTTTTCTTAGTGTGTTTGGTCAGTCTGCTTTCTCTATCAATAATTAAAAAAAGAGCTTCTAAAATCATTATCTCTCATGCCGATATCATCATAATCTCCATCACCATCATCACCGTTCTCATTTTTACCATCAATCACTATTTCCTTTCCTACTGGTCTCTTAGTCACCACCACCACCACCACTACCACTACTGCAACCACTACCACCACCACCACCATCACCAGCATATTCATCACTTCTGCCCAGCCCTCGTCACTTTCTCTCCCTCAGTTTATACTTGCCCGCGCCCACAAAACGCTGCTGCCCTTAATGATGCCCGCCGGCCCCTCCCCGCGGCCTCGGCACTGGCTGGCTACCTGTCCAATAGTGCGCTCTCCTCATGATGTTATTTCCCGCTGCGAGGCAATTAAAGGTGTAGGCTACTAATGGCGTGGCCTGTAAATTAGGTTAACAGTGAGCGATCAATCGGATTATATCTTTCTCCGCTTTGAGGTTTGCTTAGCGTGATAATAGTGGATTCTTTTTATATATAGTATGTGATTATTATGTTTTGTTTCTTTCTCATGGTTAATTATTTGCATTTTTCTTATAGTTTATGTGTTTGATGATTTCTGTTTCATTTATCTCCATCTTTTTTGGTATTGTGATCTGAAATTAATCTAGAAAGTCATTTTTCAGGTTCTTTTTCATATTTTCACAGCTTTTCATTTTCTTCAAGTTTCCACGTAATAGTATTTTCTCCGTTTTCTCTTTCAAACAATGACTTTAGTGTTGTGTTGGTCGCTACTGTGAAAATGACCGCGAAAGTGACTCGTCGTTGAGGTGGAAGGGAGTGAGTGCATTGAGGCCGTGCAGTAGATAGTTATTTCATTCTATTGCGTCGTTTTGTCCAAGCTAGTGTGTGTGTGTGTGTGTGTGTGTGTGTGTGTGTGTGTGTGTGTGTGTGTGTGTGTGTCATGGTATCAGGGTTTAAAAGCAAGCAGTACATGTCCAGATTCAGTTAGAAAGTAAAATCGGGCAAAAGACACACCAAGACTTGTAGAGATGGAGTCACACTTATCTCGACTCCTCCTCCCTAGTCTGACATCCATCCTCCTTCCTTCCTTCTCCTCCCTCCTTCTTCCTCCTGTTTCTGCTTCCTCTCTTTCGTTCCTTGTCTCTGTCTTGTGTCCTGACGCCTTGAAGTTAAAGTGTGTACGAGGCTTTGCCAGAGTGTTTTGTGTTGCCTCGGGGATCTGGGAAACGAGTCCTGCCTTGCTGTGTCCCGGCTCGCGTGATTCAGGGCGAAGGACTGAGAAAAAGTGTGGAAGGGCTAAAAAAGAGGAAGCGTAGCAGCCGGGGAAGTGATATCTTTTTGTGTCTTCCTTTTCTCTCTGGGTTTGGGGGACAGGATGCAAAGTAAAAGGTGGTGATGGTGGTAATAGATAACGCAGGTGATGATGATGGG
This sequence comes from Eriocheir sinensis, assembly GCF_024679095.1. Lineage (NCBI taxonomy): Eukaryota > Metazoa > Arthropoda > Malacostraca > Decapoda > Varunidae > Eriocheir > Eriocheir sinensis. The sequence continues at coordinate 3,051,928 of NC_066547.1, read as the reverse complement.
TGATGGGTTATGGATGACAGGGAGGTTTTTCGTGTGTGTTTAGGTGCGTGATAGTGTAAAGGGTTATGGAGGTGGGTGGGTGGTTGTCGTTTGTGTGGTGTAAATGGTAATACATGGTGATTTGTGGTGTGTGTGTTTGTGTGTGTGTGTGTGGTGGGCTTGTAGGTGTTATTGGGTGAATGTGTTTGTGGTAATAGTCGTTCGTGGTGTTGTATTGCAGTGGTCTGGTGATGGTTGAAGTGGAGTTGTAGTGGTGTGATTGCCGTGGTTTTGGTAGTGGGTGTTGTTTTTGGTGTGTGATGGTGATGATGCGAGCTTCATTGTTATAATTGTACTGGTGTTGCAGTATTAATGTCAAGGGGTGGAATATAGATAGTGATGATGAACGGATGTGATGATGACGGTGTTTGTAATTATGCTAAACAGAAAAAAAATCCTGTCATACATATTTTTCTTTTATTGTATTTACACTTATTACGATATATTGGCAACGCGTCATATTTATAGCAACCAGTAACCTAGATACGGTACAGAAACCATTATTAACATCAACAATCACTATCTTGCGTTAACCACCTTCAGGCTTCATACACATGTTGTAATGGAGGGCGTGCGTGTGTAGGGGCGTGTGGTGTGTCTGCAGGGCGCGGTGAGGCGTGGCGTATATCAGTGTCGTGGGAGTTCGTGGCGCCGATGACTTATTCAGGTCATCGCTCACTTCTCAGGTGCAATTAAGGTAAGAAGTTGAGCGAGTGGCTGATTTGTCGCCTATAGTGCACCGTGCAAACCTTGGCAGTCGCGATTTAGTCTGGTTTTGATCATGTGTGTGTATGAGTGTGTGGGTGGGAGGGGGAGGGTTACGTGTGTGTAGGGGGGGGTAGGGTGGGTGCGTGTCTGCGTATGAGTGTGTCTGGGGGGAGGGAAAGGGAAGGTAAGGGGAGAAGGATTAAGGTGATGGAAAGAGAAAGAAAGGGAGTTAAAGGTTCATTGAAAAGGGAGGAAAAGGGTGAGTGTTGAAGCTAAAGCGTGTGAGGGGGGTGTGTGTGTGTGTGTGTGTGTGTGTGTGTGTGTGTGTGTGTGTGTGTGTGTGTGTGTGTGTGTGTGTGTGTGTGTGTCGCATTTTGTGTTGTTGAGGAATAAAGAACCTAGTTGGGAGTAATGTATAATTTGCATATTGCTGGAAAAGAAAAGGGAGACAAAAAGTGGGATTTGTTAGTCTGTCCTTGTTGGCTGTGGAGGTGGAGGTGGAGGAGGTGGAGGGAGGTGGAGTAGCTACGTGAGGACCATTGTGGTGGCCGGGGCTGTGATATTCCTCCATTAGCGTGGTCTGGTTTTGTCATGTAAATCTTGAGAGTAGTTTTATTTGCATACATTCGTAGACTACACAACGAGGGGGAGGAGGAGGTGGAGGGGCGGGGAGGAAGGGGAGTAGTAGGTAGGAGTGGAATGGAGTGGAGTAGGGGTGGCGTAGATGGTTATGACACTCCCCACTTATATTATTTGTCCTTATTCCTCTCCTTTTCCTCCCCGCTCATTTTCTTAACACTCTCTCTCTGTTCCTTAGCTTTCCCTTTTCTCTATTCTGTTTTCTGACTCTCTTAATTAATATCTCCGTTTCCTTTTAATAATTTTGATGTCTTCTTTTTTTTTCCAGCATTCTCTTTCTCTATTCTTTTCTCGATTTTCTTAATTTCACTCCTTTCTTTTTAAAAATCTCAGTATCTTCTTTTACCTCCTTTTATCTGAGAATGTCACCTTCTTCCCCTTTTGCGTCCCCTTTTGTAATGTTTCTTTCTTTGTACTTTCTCTCTCTCTCTCTCTCTCTCTCTCTCTCTCTCTCTCTCTCTCTCTCTCTCTCTCTCTCTCTCTCTCTCTCTCTCTCTCTCTCTCTCTCTCTCTCTCTCTCTCTCTCTCTCTCTCTCTCTCTCTCTCTCTCTCTCTCTCTCTCGCATTACAGTTTCCATTCCTTCTCTTTTCTTTCCTCCTTTGTTCCTACCGGTCCCTCACTCTCCTTCCCTCACCCTTATCGTCTCCTTCCCTACTTCTCTTTCTTTCCTCTCCCTTATCGACCTCTTTCCTCTCGTCCGCTCTCCTCTTCCCTCTCCTTCCATGCAATCCTCGGACCCGGCAAGGGGGAAGAAAATGCTAAACTGTTGTTCCTTATGTCCAGTAATCGTAGGGAGGCTGGCGGGCTCTTCTTAATTAAACTCGGATCCTCATTTTGTCATTTGGAATCTGCAGTGTGCGTTGGGACGTGGCGTGGGAGGCGGGGAAAAATACGAGGAGCTTCAGGCCTTTTCTTGTAGCAGGGGAGTGGACGGGCTGGAGGCTAGAGAGAGGGAGAGGGAGTGGGTGACGGGGAGAGGGGGAGAGAGTGAGGGAGTGTTATGTTTATTTTATGTAGATGGCTCCCACTTCTTATATTTGTGTAAGATGTGAAATATTTGCTTGGGTAATGTCCTTTTCTCTCTCTCTCTGCTTGTGTGTGTGTGTGTGTGTGTGTGTGTGTGTGTGTGTGTGTGTGTGTGTGTGTGTGTGTGTGTGTGTGTGTGTGTGTGTGTGTGTGTCAACGATTTGCCCGGATGATTAAATTGGCCCTCGTGTCGTTTTATCATCAGCATCAGCATCAGGCCGCTTTGACGTGTCCTGTGGCGGCGATAATGGCGAGGCAGGCGTGAGGGAAGGAGGGCATGCCGTGTTAATATACCCCCGCGCGCGCACACACACACACACACACACACACACACACACACACACACACACACAACACACAACACACAGAAACCACACTCGGACATTTGACTTCTTGGCACCTCCCGCTTTGCCTTTCTTTACCTGCTTTACACCTGAGATTCGAGGTTGCACAGTATTCATTAGTCCCCATTTACACCTCTCCGCCTCTAAGTGACTTTACCCCCAGAAGCACCACACCTCACCCCTGCACCTCACACTAACCACATCCTCCTTTCCTTACTCCTTCCTTTCCTGGTCTCTGATGCTACACCGGTCTCCTCTCCTCTCCTCTCCTCGCCTCTCTCTCTCCCGCAAACATGTGTGCTTTAAGACGGGAAGCTGTGCCGTGTCTTGCGGGAACTAACGAGCTTATGTTGGGTTAGGGGATGGAGGATGTGATGCCGGAGAGGGATGAAGAGTTAGATGAGGGAAGGAAGGAAGGTAGGGGAAAAGGAAGGTAGAGGGAGGAGAATTAGGAGATGGAAAGAGAAAGACAAGGAGTTAAAGGTTTATTGAAAAGGTAAGGACAGAGAGAGAAGGTGAGGGTGAAGATGAAGAGGTAGAGGAGGAAATGAAAAAAATGAAAGAGGAAGAGGAATAGAGCGAGAATGAAGAGAATAGGATAGTCAAGTAGAAGGAGGAGGAGAACGAAAATGAGGAGTAGGAGAACGAAAGAAGGAGGAGGAGGAGGAGGAAGAGAAGCATGGGAGAGTGGAGGAGGAGGAGTGGAAGGCAAAAAAAAAGTATTGTGCTCCCTCATTCTCTCTGTTCATTTTTTCTCCCTTCTGACTTTTTTCTTTTTTGTTTAAGATATTTTTTTGGGTTTCCTAATTGTGCATCTTTTGAATCCAGTCGCGCTAAATGTCAAGATGGCTTCGAGATGCTATTGTTCTCTTCTCATATGTCAGTAATTTTTTTCTTTATTTTCTATCTAGCTTCATTAACGAGTCAGATTGCTGTCGGTGTTGTTATCATTAGTTGTCATTATCATCATCATCATTAATACTATCATTACAAACATCACCACTACTTTTACCTTCAATGTCATTATTATCACCATCATAGTCCCCATTTCCTCTCCTACCATCACTGTCAGTATCACCAACATCGACACGGGGGGAGAAGAACGAACCATTATACACGAGCTAAACAGATTAACAGCGAAAGACGGCAAAGGCGTTAATACCAAAGCGTGTGTGTGTGTGTGATGGTTTTTGTTTCCCATTTACAAAGGCATCAAGCTCATGGGTCTTCCTGGATATGGATCGTGATAGCGAGGTGTTTAAAGCGAGACCTGGGATGGAGACGGGGCTGGAGGGATAGAGGGAGAGAAAGAGAGAGAGGGTGACCAGGAGCAGGACAGAAGCAGGGGGCGAGGGATGAGTCGAGGAACATAGAGCTGCGGCGTTGTGTCGTGACATATGGAAATGAGCGTGGGTGGCAGGCAGTGCGGTGCGTGCCAAGCTGGGCCGCTAAGTCAGAGATAGTGCCGCGGGGTCCCTGATGGAGTGCCTGTAGGGGTGGTGGACGGAAGTGAACGGATGTGATGTCTTGGTGCCAGTTCCCAGTGTGTTAGTCAGCGTCCACAGTATATAGAGCTCTTTCCTTTATGTCTGTGGTTAGTGTGTGTTGGAATGGATGCTGAGACTCCCTCGCTCCAAGTTTGTTTGTGGGAGCTTCAGGCAGTTTTTCAGTTCCTTTTCTCTGTTTGGAAAGGTCAAAAAGGTTTATCTTCTCCCCCTGATATTTGTTTGTAAGCACTTAAAGCAATTCCCGGTCTTTCATGTTTGTTTACAAGAGCTCAGACTAACACTTCCTCCCCTTCGTTTATTTGTATGTAATCTCTTAAAGGAATTCTCAGTCCTTCAGTTTGTTTAGAAGAGATCAAAAGCATACTTACCTTTTCCTTTAATGTTTGTAATCACTTTAAACATTTCCCAGTCTTTCATGTATATTTGTAAGTGCTTGAACCATTATTTTCCTCCCTTAAAATTTTGTGTAAGCTCCATGCAAAAGTTTAGTTCCCGTCAGCCTCCCTACTTGCCTGTACATCCGGGAATAGTTTGTGAGCGCACCACCAACAGCGAGGGAAGGGGTGGTAGTGGCTGGCGGTCTTTTGCTTCGTCCAGAGCTGTCATGTGGCTGCTTACAAATCGACGTAGAAGTGGCGGTTAGCGGGAAGAGCCGGGAAGATGTAGAGGTGTTGCTATGGTTTATGGAATGGTGGGGGAGTGCTCGGGGTGTTGGCGGTGGTGAGTTTAGGTGGTGGTGGTGGTGATGGTAATGGTGGTGGTGGAAGAGGGTGGATATGGTGATGTTGGTGGTGGTGCATAGGTGGGAATGGATTTTGTGGTAATGGTATAGGTGGTGGTTGTGATGATAACGGTGGTGGTGGAGGAGGGTGGATGTGGTGGTAGTGCTGGTGATGGGGGATGGGTTTTGTGATGGTGGTAGTATAGGAGGGTCATTGTGGTGGTTGTGGTGAGGTTGAGATGGTGGTGATGGTGATGATAATGGTGATGGTGAAGGAGGGTGAATATGGTGGGGTGGAGATGGATTTTGAGGTGGTCTAGGGTGGTAGTGGTGGTGGTGGTGGTGGCAGGTAGGGCAGTAAATTGTATGTTTCCCTCAGGAAGTCAACTCTTCAATGGCTGGTCGTAAAATTTAAATTTCCTCGACATACATTTTTCCCCCGCCGTGAAATCGACTGCTCTTATTTATTTGCCGGATTTTTTTTTTTTTAATTCATTTCCCCTAAAAAAGTCTGCCTGGTCCACACGTTCTTTAGTTTGAAAGAGTCATCTCGTCCTGGTCTTTTCTCTGCCACTTGAAGACGATTTCGAGAGAAGAAAGTTTCCGTGCATGTCCTTCAGGTGATTTTTTGACCCTTGAAGGAGTGCAGCCTGGTTGAGGTGGTGGTTGTGGTGGAGGTTCATGGTGGTGGTGGTAATGGTGGCTACGGAGACTTTGGTTGAGATTAGAGCGGTGATGGTGCTTGTGGTATTGGTGTGGTCACTGGTCCTGGTGTTGATACATGGGCACTAGTGGTGGTTGTGGTGGTGGAGGTGGTTATGGTTATGAAAATGGTTATTGTCGGTGACGATATTTATAATGATAGCGGTGATTATTGTGGTCACTGGTGTTGCTGTTGGTGTGGTTACTGATGGGAATGGTGGTAGTGATGATGCTTGTAAATATAATGCCTACTGATGGTGATTTTCATGGGGATTGCGCCGGTGATGGTTGGGGTGGGATATGGTCACTGGCGCTGGTGTTGGTATGGTCACTGACGGCGGTGGTGGTGGTGGTGGTGGCGGTGGTGTCCGGTGCGAGGGTGTTATTGCCGGCCAGCTGGTGTGATATTGATTCCCGGCGCCTCCCGTCCCGCCTCGCTCACGACAACACTACAGTTTATTGGGCCGAAAACAGTCTCTGCACAGCCCACACCCATACACCCGAAATATAAAAAGGGAACAGACATACTAACACAACACACATACGGGCCTTTGTTATGTTGAGAGCTTCTGTTTTTTGTCCATTTTGCCCTTGAGCAGTGTCCTGTGATGTAAGAAAGACGACACACACACACACACACACACACACACACACACACACACACACACACACACACACACACACACACGAACGCACCCAAACAGTAATACTAAATCAATCTCACGCCATGTAATATATTTTTCCCTTTCATTCACCCTTTCCTTTCTTGTAGTATGTCCACAGTTGGGTTCCCGCTTAATGGTTTCCCTCACTGTTCTTTTTATCTTATCCCTCAAGTTTTCTTTTCCTTTTTTGCATCAGGCTTTCGATAACTTGAGGCGTTGCTGAAAGTTTCTGTTCACGCGATGTTTTTTTTTTCCAAAGCTGCTCTTCATCTCAATTTTTTTCCCCAATTCTTGTCTTTTTTTTTCTGTTTATGTTTTCGACCCTTGAATTTGCATCTCCTGGGTATAAGAAACTAAAAAGATAAAATGTCTAACCCTTTTTTGTGTTGGTTTGTTTTTTGTTTCCCTTCTCGATTCTTTCCATCTCTTCTTCGCCTTCTCGCTTTATCCTTGAGGCGCCCGACGCTTCATCTCCTGAACTCCCGGCATTGCAATCTGCGCCTGAATAAAGATGATGTTAATTATTCCGCACAACTGCTTAAAAGTGTCGCCGTAACCCGATATAAGTCTTATGAGAGAAGTTTTTCTCGCCGTCTTTTTCTTCTTCCTCTCTTTTCTCGTTTTTTTTCTTCACTTTTTTAAACTTTATAACTAAGATGATATTATGAGAGTTTGCGGGGAAGCTGCTGTGCAAGGTTTTGGAGGAAGGAGGAGGAGGAGGAGTACGACGACGAAGAAGAGGAGGAGGAAGAGGAGGAGGGTAAACGAGTACTTGATGGGAGGGGTTTGGGTGGAGGAGGGAGGAGGGGTGGGTGTGAGTTCATGAGTGTAAATATGGGTACAGGGGACGAAGAATAGGTAAGTGTGGTAAGAAGAAGGAAGTTTTTGGTACTGGAGGTTATGAGGGAAAAAAGGGAAAATGAGAGTGAAGGTGGGAGGGAGTAGGTGTAGTAGGTAGGTAGATGGGTAGGTAGGAGGTGTTAGTAATAGTGGAATGTGGATGGAAGTGTATAGACGTGGAAGGGAATGAAGGTGGACGTATTTAGAGATGGGTGAGAGGTGGTTCCTTATGCCCGAGAAAGGGAAAGAAGACAAAGGGTAACACGTGTCTCCCACATGTAAAATCACACTACTTAAAATTTCATCAACTTAATTTTTGTCATAGTTACTGTCATGCACGAATCTAAGCCTACACATAAACACACATACACAGTTCCTGACGCTAATACAATCTTGCACCATGCTTTACCTCACTCCTAATAGCTCTGTTCTAATACGAGTCAGAATATTGTTATTAACTGAATGCCGCATAATACGTGAATGCCCCGTGAATAATTGCCGTGATATTGTGCAAACTCCCACGGGCACACACGCTTATGCATATATTACACTGTTTCGGAAGTGGCTCGCCCTGATTTATGCGCTCTAGTCCAGGTTCCATTAGGTTGGTATAGGTCGGGGCAGGCAAAGTCATGTGTGGATTAACTATAGGTAATGATAGGGGCGGGTTAATTTAGGGTAATTTCGACTAATTTAGGTTATGCTGCCCAATTTATGGAGGCATCAGTCACAGAAATGGGGGCTTGATATGCATAGATTGACACACACACACACACACACACACACACACACACACACACACACACACACACACACACACGCACACACACACACACACGCACACACACACTCACATACCCTCTACCCCACCCCACACCCAAACACGAAAGCATACACTGTCAAAAATAAAGAGACGTCGAGATATATAATGATAAACAGAAACAAGGGATGAAGTTGATGTATCGTTGAGTGAATGAAATAAAGAAAAGCGTGCAAATAAGCCTCCGGAAAGCGTGGGCGTGAAACATCCCGCGCGCTGATAAAAAAAAAATATTAGTGTTTGTATTCAGGCAAATGATTGTGTGACACTTGCAATTGCTTTCTTGATTGCGAAACCTGAAAAAAAATATAAAAAACAGACAGCCATTAGAGGGAAGCTTATTATTATTTTTATTTTGCGTTGCTGTTCATGGAAATCATTAGTAGTGAACTGGAATTTGGTGTTTGCCATTAAATGCTGAGTACGATAAATTGATGTTGAATAAAATAATGTAAAAGGAATTAATGAACGTGACATACATTTATACAAGAAAGATAAATAGATAGATAAATAGATGGATATAGTGAAAGAAAAAGACAAAAACGTCGAACAAATCTGTGCTTCACGAAAATAAGAACAAAAGTATAATAAAAAGTAAAATAAATAACAACAGAAGTAGAAATTAAAAGTAAAATCAGTAAAAAAACAAATAGATGGAAAGAGAGAAAGAAAAATGACACAAAACATCGAATAAATCTTGACCATGGAAATAAGAACTGAAGTAAAATTAAAAGGAAAAGAAAAAGTAACAAAAATAAAGTGAAAAGTAAAATCAGAAGAAAAATAACCATGCTCTAAGAGGAGAAAAGACTTAGCACACAATCCCTTCTCCTCCCTGAACACAAAGAAAAACAAACAAAACAAAAAAAAAAAGAAAGTAACAGCGGTGTAAAGAGAGTCGCCGATATTAAAGAAAAAGGCAATATGGGCCGTGTAACTTTGCCGAAAATACCGCTGCGTGAGGGGGCCAAAAACAAGGCGAACAATAATAGTATAAAAAAGGGTCAACGTAACGTATATAAACTTGTGGACATGAAAGAGGGGAAAATATAGTCAACAAATAATGATGGAGATAGTTACAAATAAAACAAAATCCAAATAGAAGAGAAAGATAAATATTGTAATAGAAAAGTAAATCTGAAACGGTTAAAATAATGAAACCGACACGAGTTACAAATATAAACCAGTCATTTTCAAACCACTAAAACAAGAACAACAAAAAACAACAACGAACAAACAACAAACAAAAATAAGAGAAAATATACATTGCAATAGAAAAAACAACACAATGTGAATGGATAGTAAAAATGAAAAAAAAATCAACAGAAAAATAAAATCGAAGAATTATCAAATCAATCACGAAAGAAAACAAAAACAAACAAACAACAGACAATAGAATAACAAAGAAAAATAATCACTGCATTAGAAAGAAAAATAAAATGAATAGAGATAGAAAAGGAATACATCAATAACAAATAAAATCCAAGAATTATCCAACCACTTAGAAAACAGAAAACATAAACAACAAACAATTACAAAAAAAAAATAAACATTGGTATAGAAAAAAATAATCTGAGAGGAGAAGAAAAAAATGCAAAACACAAATAAAAAATAAAATCCAATAATTATCCAACCACTTACAAAACAGTAAACACAAACGACAAACACCAAACAATTACAAAAACAAGAAAAATAAACAGTATAGGGAAAAAAAACCGGATAGAGAATAAAAAAAAGTGTACCAATAACAAATAAAATGCAAGAATTATCTAACCACCAACAAAACCGACAACATAAACAACAAAACATTTAAAAGGAGGGAGGGAGGGAAGGAAGGGAAAATAAGCCACAAAGGCACAAACATAACGACTCGAATAGAAACAAAACACACTGAACCGTCAATAAAAAAAAAAGTGAAGCAGGGAACCTCAAACGCGCTCGCTCCACAAGGATCCTGCTTGAAATTTAGGCCAGCGGGGTTGTTTTACAAGCAGGGAAGGGGAAGAGAGGGAGAGCGGGTCGTGAGATGAGGAGGGAGGGAGAGGTAGTGGAGGAGGAGGAGGAGGAGGAGGAGGAGGAGGAGGAGGAGGAGGAGGAGGAGGAGGAGGAGGAGATGAAGGGAAAAGGAAGGGACTGCAAGAGAGAGAGAGAGAGAGAGAGAGAGAGAGAGAGAGAGAGAGAGAGAGAGAGAGAGAGAGAGAGAGAGAGAGAGAGAGAGAGAGAGAAGAGAGAAGAGAAGAGAAGAGAAGAGACAGACAGACAGACAGATACAGACACAGAAACATACAAAAAAAAGAAATGCACACACACACACGCACACACAAGCCCACACACCACACGGAACACAAATACATGAAACCAAACACCAATAGATACACAAACAAACAAACAATCACACCCCACACACCCCACCCACTACCCACCACTCACCCCACAACACAAAGCATCCATCACCCCAAATCAGAACGCACGATCACTAATGCAAACGAGGCGAGCGGGGGCGAACGAACACATTATTACCTGGGAACTAGATCACACCTCGGATAAATCTCACACGTGCACCTGACACCCCTCTCATAAACCTGGCCTGGGTGACGAATAGACGAGGATACGGAGGCGGAGTCGGAGGCGGCGGCGGAGGGAACAAGGTCGAGTGAGGAGAAACTATGACCGAACGAACGTGCTCCTGCAAAGTTGGGAGGCGAAGGGAAAGGGAAGGGAAGGAGGAGGAGGAGGAGGGATGGCTAGCAGAAGTGAGGGAGGGCGGCGGGCAAGAGTAATGAGGGAGGCGAAGGCATAAACAAGACCTTATTGACAGGTGTGATAGGCGGGCGTGATGGGTGGCGCAGATAGACACAAGGAATATTGTCGCCAAACCTTTTAGTGGGAGACTGGTGGAGGTGGCGTGGCTGGCGTGGCTGGGTGGAGGTGGTGTGGGGGGGCGTGGTAGTGGTGGTGGTGGTGGTGGTGGATGGTCATGGCGAAGGAAGAAGGAGGCATGGAAGGAAGGAAGAAAGGATATGAGGAAAGGTTGGAAGGATAGAGGAAAGGAAGGAAGGGAAGAATGAAGCAAGAATGGAATGAATGCAGGAATAAAGTATAGAAGGGGAAAAGGCTGGAAGGGAGCAAGGAAGGAAGGAAGGAAGGAAGGAAGGAGGAAGGAAGGAAGGAAGAAAAGATGCAAGAGTTGAGTGAATGCGGGAAGAAAGAATGGAATGAAGAAAGGGTGGAAGGAAGACAGGAAGGAAGAAAGGAATGATGCAAGAATGGAACGAATGAAGGGAGAAAGGAGGGATAGATGAAAGGAGAAAAAGAATGGAAAGAACGGAATGAATGGAGGAAGGAGCCGAAGAAGGAAGAAAGGAAGGCTTGAAGGAAGGAAGGAAGGATCGAAGGAAAGAAGGAAGGTTTAGCCAACTCTTGACAAGGGTGAAGGAGGGTCAAAGAGCAAGGACATGTCTCTTTTAGTTAGGCCATGTAACCATCTTTCCCTCGACGCCTTGCTTGCTTAACACGCCTTCACCGCCTCTCCTTAAGTGGCTGAGGCGCCGAGGGTCTACGGAACACCTCGAGGCGCCCACCATCCTTGCGTGTCTTGCCGCTGCTGCAGAAGAGAAATATTTCGTCCTTCCTTTATCTGGTGACCTCTTGAGACCGTGAGCCGAAGGGAGGGAGCCATGGAGTGAAGGGAGGGAAACTTGAGGTGAAGGGAAGGAACCATGGATAGAAGGGAAGGAAATGATCTTTTGGAGAATCTGATTTTTATAAGAGGGATTTTGAGACGAGCATTCGAAGTCATAAAAAAAGGGATCTGTTAATAATTCTCCGACGTACCTTACCTGCATTTCTAGTATTTTGTCGCTTTCATTCTTTCCATAATCATTGAAAATCATCAGTTTTTATGAAGTAGTATATTTGTTACTGAATAAAAATCTCATCTGTCATTTATTTTTAAAGTGTACAATTCTTTCAATTCTAATGCAAGGAAAGTAATAATCGTAATTCCTATTTTTATTTCTGAACAAAAACAGTAACATCCCATCTGGCTACTTAGTTTGGGGTTCCCGTGATCAGTGTCTCTGTCTAACCTCCATTCCATAAGATATTTCATGAAGTTTTCGATTCCAGTAATATATGCCAATGCCTTTTTTGTTCGGGGCGTGGGTGTGGGTGTGTGCGGGTGTACTTCGAAGGCTTATGTTATTCGTGTTTCTGTGTGTGTATGTTAGTGTGTGTGTGTGTGTGTGTGTGTGTGTGTGTGTGTTAGGTTTAGGGCAGCACAGTACGAGGCCTCCATGTACGCTGTCTGATTATCGTTAAAACAAATTGAAAGGGGGACCTGGTCTCACGCGGGCGGTTCCCAATATTACATTTGTACCGATTCTGTGCCAAATGCAGTGGGAGTATTTTTTTTTCTTTTTTTTTTGTTATAACGCAGCATCGGAAGTGGGAATGTTAGTGGACAAAAATTTGCTGTGTTTGTGTATGAATTTCCAAACTGGTGGTATTGGTGGTATTGGCAGAGGTGGATTATTATTATTATTATTATTATTATTATTATTATTATTATTATTATTATTATTATTATTATTATTATTATTATTATTATTATTATTATTATTATTATTATTATTATTATTATTATTATTATTATTATTTTTGCTTCTACAGTCAGCTGAATCTAACCTCACGTGCCTCCTCATGCTGCCCTCAAGCATGCCTCACTTTCCTCCTCCTCCTGCTCCTCCTCCTCCTCCTCCTCCTCCTCCTCCTCCTCCTCCTCCTCCTCCTCCTCCTCCTCCTCCTCCTCCTCCTCCTCCTCCCTCAAACCAGAGTCACTGCCGCAGGGGAAGGGAGCGAATATTTTAATACACTTTTGTTTTATTTTGTTTACCGTACATTTGCATACTTTTGTTAGTCCTGGCACAAAGCGTTCCCTCTGCGGCCTCTGCCTCTCCTCCTCCGCGGGTGTTCCTTGGGGTGTTATATTCCGCTATTAATTCATCGCCTCGCAGCCTTGGCCAGTGTATTGTTCTTGGCCTGATAGATAAACGTGGCTGTTCGTCTTGGGCCCCTCACATTGCGCTCCGGGCGGCGACGGGCGACGTGGCGTGAGTTGCGAGGTCGCCGCGCGGGTGCACTTCGACCCCTTCTGGTTATAGGACGCGGCCAGATGGACGGCGCGAGGCGGAATGCAAGATTGCCTGGCCTTCACCTTATATAAAAGTGGGCGGGAAACAGAGACGCGGAGCACCCCGCGGCCCGCCACCCATCCACTGCACGTTACACAAAAACATAACTCTTTCCAGGCGGCATATTGCATGGATTTCTCCTTTTTGACCTTCTCTTCCTCTCATTCCTCCCTTTTCCCTCCCTTTTCCTTCCGTCCCCTTCCCCTCCTTGCGCGCCTGCTCGGGGGGAAAACAGTTCGTCGACTCTAATGTATTTACGGCGGAAAGTCTCGGGGAAAAGGATGCAGCTGGGATCCGAAGGCGCCGTATCTTAAGAGGATTGTTTTCCAGGCCGGTCGGTGATTTCTCAGAGTAATGCAACTGCGAGAGAAAGTGATGCCGGCTATAAAAGGTGAACCATATGCCGGGTAATGATAATGCCTGCCAGTAAACAACCCGCCGTCTCAATAACCAAGTCGTTCGGAAAGTGTTGTCGTGGAGTCGCTGTTCCCTCTCCTCTCCCTCCCTCCCCTCGCTCCTCCTTCCCATTGCTCCCTTACTGACGGGCATGATGGAGGGGAGGAAAGGTGGAAGGCCTGTCCCTAAAGCCTCCCCTCCCCTCACCTTCTCACCCCATCTCACCCCTGGGCGCTGTACCCTCCCGACTTCTTTCTGTTCCTCCCCTCCTCCGCCACCTGCAACTCCACTTTTCTTTACCTTTCTTTACCTTCTTTATTCCACTTTCTTTCTCCACTTTTATTCACACTTTTGTTTTTTATCATGTGTTCTGTTATGATATGAGTTGTTGGTGATGAAATTGGTGGTGGTTTGGGGTTTTGATGGTGTTGTGAAGGTGGTGATGATGGTCGGTGTAGTAGTGGTTGGTTTCGAGGTGGTGGTTGTCGTGGTGATGGTGATGGTGATAGTTTTGTGGATGGCTATGCAGTTGCTCATTATCATCATCATCATTATAATCATCATCATCACCATTGCTTATCACTACCTGTTTTTCCATCTTCCACAACCAACATTCTCTTCCCTTCAAAAACAACCAAACAAATAAAAAACACATCCACCAAAAAATATTCCACCCCTAACTTTTTTTCATATATATATTTTTCCCACTTTTTCTTCTCTCTCTTATTTATCTTATTTTTTTCCCTTCCTCCAAATATTCCCGCCACGTCGCCCGCGCCTTCAGTTCACGGTCGACAATCATTCTCATATATTTTTTTCCTTTTTTCCTGTACTTCATATCTAATTTTCTGCTGCAGTCACCCCCCCTGTCCCCAGTCCATTCCTCTTGGTCTCTCTCCCTCCTCTCACTCCCTTACCCCTTCCTCTCCCTCTCCCTTCCTCTCCCTCTCCCTTCCTAGCGTATAGTGTCCCTGTCTCCGCTGGTGTGTGGTTGGCAGTGGTCCAGGGGCTTGCCTCTCCCTGCCCTGCGCTTCCCTGCCGCCTCTCCCTGCTGGAACTCCCCTGCCAGGCTCTCTCCTTCCTTCCTCCCTTCTTCGTCCCTTCTTCTTCCACCTTCTCCCTTAGGATCGTTTCTCTTTCGGTTTCTCTCCTTTTTCTTTTTCTCGTGGGTCCCTTCTCTCTCTCAACCTTCTACGTCTTATTTGTCCCCTCTTCTTCCTCCTCCTCCTTCTTCCTCTTCTTCCTCTTCCTCCTCCTCTTCCTTTGCAGCTGTGTTCCTTATCCTTTCCCAAAACTACGTCTCTTGCCTCCATTCCACGTGTCTCTCTCTCTCTCTCTCTCTCTCTCTCTCTCTCTCTCTCTCTCTCTCTCTCTCTCTCTCTCTCTCTCTCTCTCTCTCTCTCTCTCTCTCTCTCTCTCTCTCTCTCTCTCACTTCCTTCAACTTAATATCAACTAGAGTAGAAGTGCAACGTTTTGGAGTCTTCTGATTAATGTAAAATCACTTAGGTTTAAGGACAGACCACCAAGTCTGGACCATGGGGTCTGTGTGGTCTGATTTTCTATGTAAATCTCTCTCTCTCTCTCTCTCTCTCTCTCTCTCTCTCTCTCTCTCTCTCTCTCTCTCTCTCTCTCTCTCTCTCTCTCTCTCTCTCTCTCTCTCACTATGACTTCACCTCTTTCCTCCCTCCTCCCTCCCTCCCTCTTGCTCTCCCTCCTCCCTCCCTCCTTTCCTTCACTCGGAGAATTTGCTTCCCTTCAGCCTTCCCTGTTTTCCTCCGTCCTCCTGCCATATTTTTTCCTCCATTCTCTTCCTCCTCCTCCTCCTCTTCCTCCTCCTCCTCTTAAGTCACTATTCTATGGCTTTTCTTTCCTCCGTGACTTCCTCTTCTTCCTCTGTTCCTCACCCCTGTCTTCCCCCCATGCCTCACGCCGCCGCCTGTGCATTGCTTTCTTCCGTTTCCAGTCGGCATTGCGTTGTAATTCCTCTCCGTTCTCTCCCATTACCTCATCCTCTTTTCCTTCCTCCCTTCTTTCTCTGTGTGTGTGTGTGTGTGTGTGTGTGTGTCTGTGTGTGTACGTGCTTATGTGTGGGCCTGTTTGTGTGTGTGTTTTCTTTCTCTGCCTTGCCTTCTCTCCTCTCCTCCCCCTCCCTCCCTCTCAAACACATTCCCTTCTGTTTCTCTCTCTTTTCCTCTCTATGTCACTCGTTTTTATTCATTTGCACGTGTTCCTCCTTCGTTTAAGTCATTTTTACTGCCGCTTTTTTCTCCCGGTCGCACACATTTCCCGCTGCGACGCCTGCTTGGGGCACATTCCCACCCCAGACACACGGCCTCGCTTCTATCTTCGTTCCCTGCACTCGCTTGGGAAGACAGTCGTGGGGGCAGGCAAGCAGGCGGGCGGGCGGACGGGCGGGCGGGATGGCTGGCTGAGTGGCTGGCTGGCTTGCTGGGTGGGTTTCTGGCGGGGCCTTGGGCTCTTGGGCGGGCGGGCGGACTGGCAAGCGAGCCGCCGTGTTTCTCAGGCCACGAAGCTAAACTTAACCCCGGAACACCTTGGCGCGCCTTAATGCAGATGATTGTATTAGCAAAGTAGTGGCGGGTGGAGTTACAGACGCCTCGTGTATTCGGTAATCGGTGTTCCCAAGGCCTCGTGGATCTGACGGAGGGCTGGTTTGCGGGCCTTCGGGGTGAGTGAACGTCGCTGGCAAGCATGAATGTGCCTCGTTATCCCCCTCATGATGGTTACCGCCGCGTGCAGTGATGAGACTCGCCGTGGCTGCGAGCTGAACTGGCGAGGAAGGAAGCGTTGGTTAGTTAGTCTCCGGGATAAATTAGGATTCCGCTGTTGGGTTTTCATCAGTGTAAGGATTGTGGAGGCGGTTGGGAAGGTGAAATCGGGGCTATGTGTTCATCATGTTGGGTTAAGTTATCTGATTGGGCTGTCTCCATTATATTGGTCTCTAACATCTTCCAAGGATGAAAATAGATTACTACATAAGTGATGATTATGTTTATCTGTAATAGTTATGTTGATTTGCACTGGTTTTAATGACTATACCAATAAGCATCTAATTACCAGAGAAGCATAATACCAGAATCACCGCTAAATTGAAGATACATGTGTTTCGAGCATAATCATGCAAAATACCACGATATGCAGGCTCGTCATGATTGCTTTGGATATATTTAGACTATCATGCATTTCATTTACACAGAACCATTATACCAGAATCACCTTTAAATGAAATGTACTTAATTCTTGTATATAATCATGCAAAATACTAAGATACACAAATTTCTCTTGGTTATTTTTAGGGCACCAAACACACACTAAACACTTCAGGAACCATGTTTGTAGCAAATATATGTTCTTTGCATATAATCATGCTAAATACTAAGATATGCAACTTCCCCACGGTTTCTTAGCGCCCCAAACACACACTAAACACCTCAGGAAGGGCGTGTGTTGGTAGGTCAGCTTCAAGGGCAATAATGGCTAACTAAGAGCCTTGTTTTTCTCCGGCAGCTGTTTATTTACCTCCGGAATGTCTTCGAGGAAACCGGTAATTAGTTTTGCTTCCGGGGCTCTTAAAGCAACAAGTGCACGGGGCGGCAGGTGAGCGGAGGCAGGTGGGCACCGCAGCGCCGCCTTCCGGGAATCTTCAATAATTAAGAGAAATGGTTACGGTTACGGGAATGGAGTGTTCGAGGCTGTGCGGAGAAGAGCAGCTGAGGAAGAGGGAAGAGAGAGGGAGAGAGAGGTGGTAGGGATGGAGGAAGATGGGTTAGGTAGGTCAGTTCTGGAGGCTGGTTGGTAGGTAAGCTGTGATTGAGGGAGGGAAAAGGGGAGGGAAGGAATTGAAAGCAGTGTTGGCAGGTAGGTAAGTAGGTAAATCGGTAGGTAAGGAGAGAGGAACGGACGGATAGGTGGAGAGAGTGATCGGTGATTGGTAGGTAAGGAGAAAGGAATGAAGGAATAGGTGGAGGGAGGGCTAGGTTGAGGGAGGGAATAGAAAGCGAGGTGGACTATCACAAAACACCCGGATTTGCAGACTGATGGAGCGACGGCCAGATATATCACGTAGAAGAAGGATATATATGCATGACCAAAAGACTCCTCGACTCCTTCTTGGTCAAAGTACTTCACTTCGACGCCTGATTCCCAACCCAAACTTTATTGAATCGCTTTGAAGACACTGATTTTTGAGTGGCAGAGAGGAAGGAAAGGAAAGGAGAAGAGAGAAGAAGAGTTTTTTAGAACAGAAGGGTCGATGAGGACGAGGGAGAGGTGGGCAACTCGAAGGGAAAAGACGAAAGAGAGGAGAGAAAATAAATACAGCTTCGTGGTTTTGAGAGGGAAAAGAAAACTGTGGGTATCGTTGGGAAGCGCTTGGCAGCCGCGTGTCCTCGCCCGATTTCCCTAAGCTGTGAATATCCAGGGCGTCAGCTTGTTCTGGTGACGCGCCGCGAGGGTGACGACACCGCCTAGTCATCGCCTGAGCTGATCCCGCGCCTCGGCATGCAAATGAAGGGTGTTTTTCCAATAAGTTTGTCCGTTCCTCGTCTTTAGCTCTCGTGCACCCCCAAGCTGACGGCGTAGCGGCTGCCATGGTCCGTCGTCCCCGTTTTGGAGACATGGAGGTTGCTGGAGTTGGTTGTTTCTGCTTATGTTACTTCTTCTTTTGTTGTTGGTGGTTGTGTTGTTGAAGGTGCCGCTGCTAACATTCTTCGCCTCCTCTCTCTCTCTTTTCTCCTTCCTCCACCGGCCATGTTCCTGTGATCCAGTTCCTCTTGACCGCGTTTTTTTGTCTTTATTCTCCTATTGCTTCCTCTTCCTTTAGCTCTTTTTCTCTTTCTCTTCCTCCTCTTCCACCCCCCCTCCTCCTCCTTCTCATCCTATACCACCTCTTCCTTCTCCTCTTCTTCCTCTTCCTCCTGTAGCGTCGTTGCGATAATGGTAATTCTGGGGCAGTAGTATTGGTCGTGCCTGGTTTCTGCTGACGGAGCGGCGCCCTTCTGCTGCTGCTGGTGCTGGCGGTGTCCTTGTGAGTGTTTCCACGGTGCGACACTTCCGTCCTTTCCCGCCATCCGGTCCTTCCCTTCCTAACTTAAGGGGCAGTTGTTAGCATTGCGCCTACTTACCCTCTACGTACACCACATACGTACACATGAAGTCACGCTCATGTGCACTCGGATATATAGGACACTACATACACAGACACACACACACACGCGGACGAGAGAGGGGAAGGAAAAAAGAGAGAGGGAAAGAGAAAGAGATCCTTTTCCTCATGCCTGGCCAATGCGGGGTCGGCTGTGCGTGACTGTGATGGCCCTTCAATACCTTACTGCTCCTTCATTTGTTCCCTCGTCTGCAGCCGCCGCCGAGCCAAAGGAAGGAGAGATCGGATTCCGCCGCCGCCGCAAAAGATCCCCCGAGACTTTTTCAGCGCCATTCTTGAGAGAGCGGTAAAGATGCGTACTAATTGTTATCCTCCCACTCCAGCGTCGCAATGAGTCCCGGAGGAGGAGGAGAAGGAAGAGGAGGAGGAGGAAGGAGAGATGAAAGAAGAGAAAGAGGAGGAGGAGGTGGCGATGGCTTAGGTCAGGAGACGCCTTCACTATGGATGGAGTTAGTTTACGGCGACAGAAGTTTAGGTGATGGTGAGAGAGGAAAGACGAGGAGAAGGAGGAGGAATAAGAATAGGAAGAAGGAGAAGGAGGAGGAGGAGGAAGAGGTGGAGGTGGTGGTAAAGGGTGGAAGCAAACTTGTGGAGAGTGGAAGCGCGAATGTCGGCAACGCAGGCGCTTGTACGCTGTTTAAAGGTCAGGTCAGCTATGTGTGTGTGTGTGTGCGTGTCGCCTCCGGTGGCATCACTAATGAGGAGAAAAAATGGTCTTATCGGTGAGGTTCTTCATGAGGAGGAGGAGGAGGAGGTTCGTCAGGGTAAAGGTGTAGAAAGGGTCGTCATATCTTCTTCCTGATCCCTTTCTTCTTCTTCCTCGTCCTCGTCTTCTCCTCCTCCACCTATTCCTCTTCCTCCTTCTCCTCTATCCAAGAATCATCATCTCTTCTTCCTCCTCCTTTTCCTACTGGTTCTCCTATTCTGTCTTCCTCCTCCTCCTCTTTTTCTTCCTCCTCTTATTCGTCTACCTCCAAGAAATGCGACGCGGAAATGTAGGAAGCAGAAGAAGCCTCGCTGTGTCGGAGTTATTTTTGGCTATCTTCGTCATCATCATCGTCAGCAGCAGCAAAACCGAGCCATGATAAATGCAGGGCAGCAAAGGGCACGGCCACGCGGGTGTTGCTTCCCGACGGAGTGCACCCGACGAGGCTCTCTTTGTTAGTGTTGTCTCCCTTCCTTTGGTGACGGTTTTGTGTGGTTGTTTTCTTGTCCCCGTTTTTTATGATGTGCTTGGCTTCCTTTCACTAATTTTGCGTTTGAAATGTAAAAGTAAAGTTACATCATGTTGTCCTTCTCTAGTTTGGTGATTTGTATTTTTTTTTTAGTTTCCCATTGATTTTTTTTTTCGTTCCCATAATCTTAATAGTACTTATGGTTATCGCCAGTTATATATTTTATGAGTAAATAGCAACTCACACTACGTTTTCTCTCTCTAGCTGTGTGATTTGCGTTTTCTTTTAGTTCCCCATTAATAGCTCTTCGCCAATCCCATAACCTCAACAGCACATGGGATTATCGCGTTAGAAAGGCTCAAAATACTTCACAGGAGACGTCACATTCCTCCCTCATGACAATTAACGATATTTACAGCAAAACACCATCACTCTTTTCGGCTTAACTGTGACTCCGCATTTCTCAGCGTCTCGTAAACTTTCGTACGGACACAAAATGCTTGAGTTTAGTGGTGCTGCTGCTGCCCCTCCCCTCCCTGACCCCCCCCACATCCCACCTTGCACACCTCTCCCCCCTCTTCTCTTTCTCTTTCCCTTTACTTGATCTTTAGTGTTGCCTCCTCCCTGACCCCTCACACCCCACCTTGCACAAACCTCCATCTTCCTCTTCCCTCCCTTTCTCTCTTTCTATTCACACCCCTTCGTTCCTCACTATTTCTCTCCTCTACACCTCCCCTTTACTGCTTACCCCTTGTTCTTCCTCTTCCTCTTCGCTATTCGTCTATGTACCCTTTCATCCCCCTCTCTCACTCTCTCCTCCTGACCTACACCCCTTCCTCTCCCACTATTTCTCTCTCATCTTTACTCCCCTATAACTGCTTACCCCTTGTTCTTCCTCCTCCTCCTCCCCTATTTGTGCATTTCCCCTTTCGTTCCTCATCCCCTCTCACAGACACGTACAGACAGACACACACACACACACACACACACACACACACACACACACACACACACACGCACACGCACACACACACTTGACTCTCCTCTCCCCGACTCGCCGCCTCGGAATTCCCCGGTCGTTGAAAGCAGAAAATGTGGAGATAAGAGGGTGAGGGAGCGCGGGAGGGAGCGGGAGAGTGGCAGATGCAATGAGAGCGTGAGTGAGTGAGTGAGTGAGTAGGTGAGGGAAGGAGTGAGGGATGGAAGGGGAAGGGAGGATGGAAAGGAAGGCCATGGAAGGAGAATAGGTGAGTGAGTGAGTAAGGTAGTGAGGGAGAGTGAATGAGGAAAAACAAGGGAAGGGATAATACGGGAGTGAGTAAATGAGTGAGTGTGGGAGTGATTGCTATATGGATTGAAAGAGTGAATGAGAGAGGGAGAGACTGAGTAAGCGAGTAAGTGAGTGTGAGAGTAAGGGAAGACAAGCGATGGGAAAATGAGATACTGAATGATGCACGAACTTACAATGAGTGAGTGAGTACGTGAGTGAGTCAGGGAAGGCAAGACAAGAGGTGAGGGCAGTGAGAAGTGAGGAGGGAGTGAGTGAGGGCGGACCAGGCACCATCAGCACCACCAGCACCACCAGCACCAGCACGCAGCACACCGCCGCTCTTGTGCTGTCCCGCTGGCTCGCCGTGTAGGTATTCCTGGCTTCTGTTTACATCAAGTCGTTAGCAATGGTCGACACTGTAAACACTCCCAGGCTGGCGGGTCGGGGCGCGCGTGTGTGTGTATCTCGATGCTGCATTTACCATCATACTTATCCCCTGCAAGCTCGGGGCGAAGGGGAGGAGGTGAAAAGAATACCCGAATACTTATTTTCCCATGCACTGTTTAGACTCGAGGATGCTGGCCAGGTGGTGAAACATAAACGGGGCTACAATAAAACGCTTGATTGCCGCTCGCGTAAAAATGGACGCTATTGAAGGGAGTGTTAGTGTTCATGAGAGGCATTAGAGGAGAGGCTCATGGTTGTGTGTATCGTTGCTTGGATCCGATGTTTGGTTCAGGTTCCTCGTTTTCATAAAGTGTTATAGATAGGAATACGTGTTAACATGTTGCCTGACGATGTAACGGTGGAACAAATCAAGTCCAGGTTTAAAAATTATCGTAGATGTTAACAGTTTGTAAAATCCACTGATATATTTATGCCATCGTGTTACTGTCCCTTGAGTAAGTTGTTTCGTGTAAGTTCCTCGCTTCCGTAACGTAATACAACCACAAACTCGTCTAAACATGTTGTCAGGGTACAGAAACGAGGAACAAGTCAACTCTACGCAAACAAACGGTCGAAGTAAAACATTAAACATGAATTCCAATGAGATGTTCCTGTCGCCATGTTGTTGTTCCTCGCGTCAGATAATCGTACAAGTTTCGTAAAGTTATACAGCACCAAACACATGTAAACATCGTGTCAGCAGACGTAACGGCTGAACAAGACACTTAATATCGGGCTCTCGGCGTCACCGTCACAAATGTGCTGATGTACAATGGAACTTGCATCGTAAAACTGCTCGTAAAGTGTTCTCTCCATCGCTACACGCCGCTGGAATCCCTTAACTAATTCCTTTTTATTGTCATTATAAAAATGAAATCCTGACATCCCGATAGATCAAGATATTCTGGCCAGGCGGGGACATAAAGGGGCGGCCGCTAGTTTTATGGGAGGGCGGAAGTTAAGCTCGGCCTCGTCCGGCGCCCCATGTGCTGGCCGGCATCAAGGACGGCATAAATAAAACAAGGAAGCTCCCCCATAAAACTCGCGGGCACCGAGCGCTTACGAGACGGTGATTGGATTTTGTGGCTTGTTTTTAAACCGGAAAGGAGATAAAAACTTGGAAAAAAAGCGGGTACCAAGAGCTTACGAGATAGTAAATAAGTTTTCTTGTGTTTTTTTATACTTGAAGGAAAGTAAAAGCTCATAAAAACTCAGTGATATCAAGAACTTTCGAGTGATTGATTTTTTTTTTTTTTTACGCTGGAAAGAAAATAAAAGTGAAAACTCAGCTGTATTAATAACTTTCGAGTGATTGAATTTTGTTTTGTTTTTTTAATTTCAGAGAGAAGTAAAAAAAAACCACACCGCTACCAAGAACTTACGAGACTATGATTCGATTTTCTCCTTATTTAACACCGGAATGAAAATAAAAAAAGAATCTAAAAACTCAATGCTTCCAAGAACTGACGAGACAATAATTGAACTTTTTACTTCTCATCACCAAGAAAATAAACCATAAAAATCACTTCATAATGGAAAAAAAAAGAAATGGGAAAGCAGGTAAACTTTTCATAATTTTTCTCACAATTTTCTCTCTGGGTTGATGTAAGTTCGAAAGTCTATCAAAAGAAAGAAAAAAAGGCCTAATTGAACATAAGTGATGAGTCGAGGTAAAACTTTTTGAAGGTCAGTCATCCTCGGGGCGGTAGAGTGATCGAAGAGGCGGACGTTTCAACAAAACCTCGTTTCCCACTGGACTTCCTCTTTTTCCTTAGAGAGAAAACGAAGCATAAGAGCGATTGTGTGATAGGGGAGACATATAGACACGACTCTCGGTTAGTCAGCTGAGGCGACGAACCTTCTAACTAACCTACATTTCCCAATGGCCTTCTTCTTTTCCTATACAAAGAGAGAAGCATAAGACCGATTGAGTGATAGAGACACACAAACACAGCTCCTGGTTAGTCAGTAGAGGCGGCGAACCTTCTAGCCAACCTACATATCCCATCGGCTTCTCATTCCTAAACAGAGAGAGTGACATAAGAGAGATCGAGGGATAGGAGACACACAGACACCGCTTCCAGTCAGTCAGTTGAGGCGACGAACCTTCTAACCAACCTACATATCCCATCGGCTTTCTTCTCATTCCTAAACAGAGAGAGTGACATAAAGAGATCAAGTGATAGGAGACAAACAGACGCAGCTTCCAGTCAGTCAGTTGAGGCGACGAACCTTCTCACCAACCTACATTTCCCACCGGCCTTCCCTAAACAGGCAGAGAAGAAACATATAACCGACTGAGTGATACGGAAGACACTCGCTAGGCTCCCATTCAGCCAGCCAGTCAGTTGTCTTGCGGTACTTCTTTTTATCCCTAACAAAAGTAGATGTGGCGGCCGGGCGGTATGCAGATGTAGAGCAATATACATAAATCCGATCTGTAGGGACAGAAAGAGACTTGCCATGAAGGGAGGGAGGGAGAGAGATGGAGGGAGACGAGGAAGGGAGTGGAATAGGGAAGTGACGGGAAGAAAAGGGAGGAAGAGGACAATATTAGTAGGTGAAGGAAGAGGAGTCGGAAGAGAGAGAAAGAAGAAAATTGATATGAGAGGCAAGAAAAAGCTGAGGTGTAGTGAGAAAATGGAATATTAGAGACGAGGCAAGAAGTTTTGAAAGGAGAAGTGCAATAAAAATGACAGACAAAAAGAGCTACAGAAAAGGAATAGGGAAAAGGGAACAAAGAAGGGGATAGAGGGAACTTAGAGAAATGGATGCCGGAGAAGATAGGAAGGAAACAAAGGGACAAAGTACTAATATAAGAGACAGGAGATACCACGGAAGGAAGGAAGAGAGGGGGAGGGAGGGAGGAAAGGGACAAAAGTAGTAGAAGAGAAAAGTTGGAGGAGAAAGGTCCTGGCCGGAGTTGGTTCAGTAGTATGTTGGGTGAGCGAGTGTTTTGTTGTCAAGAACCATCGCTTTTCCGGGCAAGTTTTCAGCCGATGTCAGGAAAATCTCAAAGAAACCAGAAAACTCGGAATGATGGGACGGCTCCGATGTGTGTGTGTGTGTGTGTGTGTGTGTGTGTGTGTGTGTGTGTGTGTGTGTGTGTGTGTGTGTGTGTGTGTGTGTGTGTGTGTGTGTGTGTGTGTGAGTGTGAGTGAGTTCGTAGCAAATTTAGAGAAACATTCTTTACATAAACAAAACTTAATAAGAATATATACGACGCTCCTTTGATTAACGATGAAAGTAAATGGAAAATATACATAAAGAGAGATAAATAAAAGTGTTTAGAGTAAAAATAAAAAAAAGAGAAAGAATGAAAATAAAAACCGAAGTGCGAAGGAATGAAAAACTGAGTCGAAGAAAGACGAGGATAGGTTAGGAAGAGGAAGAAGGAAACGGAGAGAGAGAGGAAAGTGAGAAGGATGGATGATCAGACAGATAGACAGACGGACTGACGGACTGACGGGTGGATGGGGGCAGAGGTAAGGGGAGGGTGATGTGTAAGTTATGGAAGTGTAAGGGCGTGTGTTAGGAGCCACTGAGAGACGCGTGACCAAACTGTACCTAATGAAGACGAATGATGCGAAGAGACGAGAGAGATGGATAGGAGAGGAAAACGAGAGAAAGAGAGAGAAAAAGAGCAGAAAAAATACAAGTTAAAATACGTGCGTAAATTTGACTCCCCATATGAAAGAGAGCAAAAGAAAAGTGGATAGAAGAAGGAAGAGAGAGAAAGCGAGCGAGAGAGAGAGAGAGAGAGAGAGAGAGAGAGAGAGAGAGAGAGAGAGAGAGAGAGAGAGAGAGAGAGAGAGAGAGAGAGAGAGAGAGAGAGAGAGAGTTGTACATATATAGTTTATTGCTTGTGTTCGGAACTTAATGTATGCCGTCTGTCTGTTGCTGTTTTTATCATTTTTATCACTCACTCCGGACGCTTTATGGCTGAAAATATAGGCGGCAGTTTTATCCACTTTGGCGGGAGATATATTTTGCGTTGGTCCTCATCCTGTACTCTTTATTGATGTTTGAAAGGGTTTAGTACCGCCAGAAGCAACCGTAATATGTGTGGGAGGGGGAGGATACGTGTCTGTGTGTGTGTGTGTGTGTGTAGTGGGAGAGGTGAGTGTGTGTGTAGGCGGGAGGTGCGTGTGTGAATGTGTGTGTAGGGGGATATACCGTCGACTTCTCTACTCTTATGCATATGTAATAAGTAAATACTCAGGTAATTTGATACAACCCAGGTGGGGTCCTCTACTGTTTGGTGAAGGTTTAGGCTCTGATCCTCTATACTGCAGCTGCATCTAAAGCTTCGAGCAGGCAAAGGGATCAGCTCAGGACAGGTTGAAGGACGGAATCTCATTGTTTTCTTCTTTACCTTCACCTCCCAACGCACCTCACCTCTCCATGCATTAGTTGGGCCAGGTCACACCTCCTCACTCTCGTAAAGGTGCTAGTGTGACACATCTGGAAGGAGGAATAAGAGAGAGAAAGAGACAGAGAAGGAGGAGAACAGAACACAGGCACTAGGTCCATTGTGGTCGTATACAGCAATATCCACGGAAGGGAATGATCAATGCCGGGCTGTAAATAGTGGCAGGTTAGTTTGT
The DNA here is from genome assembly GCF_024679095.1 of Eriocheir sinensis. NCBI lineage: Eukaryota > Metazoa > Arthropoda > Malacostraca > Decapoda > Varunidae > Eriocheir > Eriocheir sinensis. The sequence goes on along the minus strand of NC_066547.1, from coordinate 3,025,642 downwards.
TGGGGCGGAAGAGCATGTTTCTGGGTCGGTGGGTGGCAGCATGGCGTCCGCGCGGGGCAGGCGGGAGAGAATAATGATGCTGCGGCGGAGAAGTATTCATGGCGGGTTGCTGCACTCACTGTCCTGCGACCTGCAATTTATGACCGATACTGGTGTTGATAGGCCCGCAGGAGATGGGGTGTCCGGGCGCGAAATGTGTGGCTGTGTTTGCCGGTGAGGAGGTGGAGAAGGTGTTGGTGGAGAGGGAGGAAGGGAAGTAAGTTAGAGTAGGGCGAAAAGGTGGAGAATGGTCAGGAGGAGGAAAAGGAGGAGGAAGAGGAGGCAAAATAAGAAGAGAAGGAGAAAAAAAACATGACAAAAGGAGAAAAAACTATAAAAATGGAGGAAAAGAATTTAGCGAAGAAGAACAAAACGGAAGAAAATGTGAAGATAAGAGGAAAGATAATGAAAGGAAAGGGAGAGAAAGGGAGAATGAGATGAAAGACAAAGAGGTAAATTAAGATGAAGCGTTGAAAAGGACGAAACGGAACAGATGGGAATAGAGGAGATGAAACAGGGAGAAGAAAAAAAAATAATAGGAGGAAGATGTTAATGACAAGACAGGGAGGATGCAAGTAGATGAAAAAAAGGAAACTGGCAGAGAAACAGAGAGGAAAAGGGTGATGAGTTAGAAGACACGAAAGACTGAAGTAAAAAAAAAAAAGGTGGTACTGAGGAAACAGGTCACAAGAAACAAGGGATCCAACTCACACACGGGGGGGAAGTATCTGCAGCGTAACCTCGAAGCGGCGAAGGGCAAGGAAGAAAGGAAGGAAGGAAGGGGCAGGTGGGAAGGGCGGGCGGGCGGGCGGGCGGGCGGCGGGGCAGAAACGGATCCCGGCAGCTGGAGTTTCGTCAGGTCCAAAGTGGCGTAAAGTGAAAGTTGGAAAAAGCGTCTTCGCGGCGGAGTGGATGGAAGGAAAGTTACCCCACCGCGGCCTTAGGCAATTACGGCCTTCCAATGCAGGGGAAAAAAGTCACACACACACACACGCACACGGGAAAAAAATGCACATACACAAACACACACACATACACAAGTAGATGCGTTAAGGAAGACTATTTACATGTTGCTTAGTATACTTATTAGGGTCATAAATACGATACTGAAGTTATTGAAGTAGATAAATTACCAACGCTTCTATCTCAGTTTCTATTTAAAAGTGGTAAAAGAAAGACGTAGATTAAATAATTCGTAATACAGAAACCTAATGTAACCGAAAACAGTAACATTCAAAATAGCAATAAGAATAGTAATAATAATAATAATAAAAAATAATAATAATAACATCACCTATAATAACAACAAAATAAGACATGGTAGGCCGCCCATAAAACTCGCACCTTATCTACATGGGTTGATATAAGCAGGATTTATTACTATGGCGCCAGGTTACATATTTTACTCTATAATTTCTTACTCTATAATCTATTTTTTTCTTCGTCGGGGAGATGAATGATGCTTTGGCTACGTTATGCGGGCGACACGGTGTAAGGGTGACGCTCGGGGCCGCCGGGAGAGCAAGGTGTATCGAGGGAGGGCGATGGAGAGGGCGTGGAGGAGGAGGAGACGGAGGAGGAGAGCGGCCAGATTGAGGAGAACAAGATTAATGGCGTGAGGCAGAGAGATGGGAGTGGAATGATAGGTCATGAACTGCGAATACCTCCTCCATCACCACGCTTCTCCTCCTCCTCTTCTTCCTTCTCCTTCTCTCTCCTCTGCCATCCCCTCTCCCCTCCCCAGCATCCACCACCACCACCGCCATCTCATCTTATTTTTCCTCCCCTCCTCCTCATATTTTCCCCACCAGCCTCATCTTCCTTCTTGTCCCATCTTTCTCTTCTTACTTTTTCCCTTGCTCCTTGCTTTTCACTTTCTTTTTTTTCTTCTCCTCCACGTCAGCTTCCTTCTCCCCCATTCTTCTTCCTCCTTTCTCTTTCCTCTTCTCTCTCCTGTGTTCTGTCTTTGCCACTCTTTTTCTTCACTTTACCCTTCTTCCTTCTTCTCTTCCTCCTTCAGCTTGCCTCAGCATCTTCATCCTTCTCCCCTAAACTTTTTCACTTTTCTTCCTCTTCCTCCTCCTCCACCTGGTTCATCATTTTCCTCCTCCTCCTCCTCCTACCCCTCTTTCACTCCTTCCCTTCACCCTCTTCCCTTCTTTCTCCTCTCAGCATTTTTTTCCTTTCTACTCATTAGCCATGTTAATTTGATGCCCTGAGCAGAGATGGATAGGTAATTACAAGGAACAATAAGTACCAGACAGTCATGGGGTCCGTCATAAATTTCTTGCTAACTACTCCTGTAAACCACTTGAAGGAGATCTTTAAAGAAGCATTCATTAGCGGCCTTTTTTTTTAGTACTCTGCTTTTTTTTCTCTCTCAACCTTTCACTTTCTTTTCTTTTGTTTCTTTGTTTTTCTTTGGTGTGGCAGATTTTTCTCATATTCCTCACTAGTTTTGTATTTTCACTATCTCCTTTTTTTCTCTTCTTTCTCTTTCTTTGCCTCTTAGTGTTTCTCCTTTTGTTTTCTTCTTTTCTTTGTTGTAATACTTCCAGCTCTTTTATTTCCTTTTGGTCTGTCATCTTTTCCTCTTCCTTCTGCTCCTTTTCTTGTGTTATCATGTTATTGTTTTCTCTTGTTATTCTTTATCACATTACTCTTTATTACTAACTGCTTTATTTTTTATTTTCTTTGCCCTGTTCCTCTTTATCGTCTCAATTTTATTTTCGTTCCCTTCATTGTTTATTCCTATCCTTCCTCTTTCGTCTCATACTCCTTTTTTTCTTCATTATTTACTCTGGGTCTATTTCTTTATTATCGCCTTTCTTTATAACTGTTTTCTTCTATTATTTTGTCTGCCTTGCTCCTCTTTAACTTCTATAAATTCTTTCGCTCCCTCTCATTCTTTCTTCGTTTATTTCTCTCTCGCACTCTATCACGCACACTCTCTCATCCCTTCTCAGAATCTTAATAATAATCGACGCTCTATTTTATTACTGTATTCTCTGGCTCTTCTTTTTTATCATTCTCTTTATAATTGATTTCTCCTCTAATATTTTCTGCCGTCTTCTTTCTTAACTTTTATAAATTCTTTCTCTCTCCCTCTCTCTCTCTCTCTCTCTCTCTCAATCTCTCATCCCTCCTCAGAATTTCTCTTAACGCTCTATGTTATTATTGTATTCTCTAGCTCTTCTTTTTTATCATTTCTCCTCTTTATAATTGATTTCTTTTCTTATTTTCTCTGCTTTCTGTTCATCCTTAAATTATTTCTCTCGTTCTTTATTTCTTTCTCTCTCCCTCTCTCTCTCGCACTCTCTCATCCCTCCTCAGAATCAATAATAATGATGATGCTTTATTTTATTATTGTAATCTCTGGGTCTTCTTTTTTGCCATTCTCTTTATAATTGATTTTGTATTCTCTGCCTTCTCTTCATCCTTAAATTCTTTCTCTCGTTCTTTCTTTCTTTTTCCCTCTCTCTCTCGCACTCTCTCATCCCTCCTCAGAATCTTAATAATAATCTTGATGCTCTGTGATTCTGGGGTGAAAAATGGTAAATGCTTCTCAGTAATCTTATCTCCCGGGGGTGTAAATTTGACCTAACGTAACGCGTCTCTTTAATATTTTTTCCTATATATCAAAAGCATTACTTGGCTCCTCCGTGAATTCTCTCTCTCTCTTTTCTTTTCTTTTGGCCTATTCTGTGTTATTTATTTACCAACGTATGAATGTAAATGGGTCGCTCGGGCGGTTGGTCGGTCGGTTGGTTGGTCGGGTTTTATGTGTGTGTACTTTGAGGCTCAATTTTTGTTTTGTTTGGTGTGTGTGTGTGTGTGTGCGCGTGTGTGTGATTGTGGCTTTGTTTGTTTGTTTGTGCGGTGTATATGTTATCTTTTGCCAGGGAATAGTAAGGGAGGAAAGGTGTTAAAGAATGCCAAAAGGATGAAATGAACCAAGAAAGGATGGATGAATAGATGGTTAAATGGATGAGAGGAAGGAAGAATGGAAGGAGGAAGGAAGGAAGGAAAGGAATAAGGACCTAAGGAAGGGAGGGGAGTAAATAAGGAAGGAAAGAAGGAGGAAAGGATAAGTAAATGGGTGGATGGAAAGAATGTAGGAAAAATTAATGGGTGGATGGAAGAAAAAAAATAAGGAAGGAAGGAACGAATGAAGGAAAAAAATGAACGAAATGAATGTAAAGAATATAGAAGGAAGAAAGGGAGGAAGAAAGAGGGATGGAAAGAATAAAAAAAAGAAGAAAATGAGGAAAAGAGGAAAGGAAGGAGCCTGAAATAAAGTAGAATTATGAACAGGGATAAACATAACAAAAAAAATACCGGTTATCCTTTTAGTCTCGTCGTTTTTTCTCGCTCGCTCGTTGTGCTAATTGTCTGGTGAAACTGATTGGCCGTCATTAATCCTAATTAATTATTTCTGTTGTCAACCTTTTTAAATAATTAGTCTAATTTTTCAATGGGATTAGCTCTCTTTTGATTCTTTCCTGTTGGCTCACCTGTTACAAATTTCTAGACATTTTGCTTTTTTTCTCTTTTATTTTCTGTTTATTATATTCTGTTTTAACTCCTCTTTTTTGTAATGTTTTGTTTTTGTGTCCTATTTTTTTCGTCTTCCTTTATAGTTCTCTTTTTTAATGTCCTGAACTTTACCTCTTTATCTACACCTATCTGTCAATATATCTGTATCTTTATTTATCTATATGTATCCCTATCTATCTATCTATCTATCTATCATCTATCTATCTATCTATCTATCCTTCTATCTACCTATCTTTTTCCACTCAGTAACTTCTTCCTCTCACTTCTTCCGTCTTCCTTTTCTTCCCTTCCTCGACCACTTCCTTCCTCTTCCAGTCAATTAGTACTCTTACCTAACCCTTTCTCTTCCTCTTTTCTCTCCTTTTCTTTCTCCCTTCGTCTCCCTTCCTGCGCCAGCCACTTCTCTCTCCCTCTCCCCCTCCCTCCCTTCCAGCGGCTCATTTGTCTCCCTTCGGCTTTGATTGTATCTTAACCGTCATCGATTTCTCATTAAAAAGTGCTACTCTTTAAAGAATAGCTGCCGCCCAACTTTAATTAGCTATATATATTAAAGTTTTGCTCCTGGTTCATTTAACTTCGACTCTTTCTCTCCTGTCTCTCTTTTCCATCTCTATTTTCCTATATTATTCCATTTTCAACTTATATATAGAACTTTCTCGTCCTTGTTTCTGATGCTGTTATTTGTGTTCATTATTTTCATGCTTAAATTTCATCAGCTGGAATATTTAACTTGTCATTTTCTGCTTATGAATAAAACTAAGTAGTCTTTTGAGGGGGCTAAGTTATTTATGTCCATTATTTTCATGCTTATATATAATCGTCTAAAATATTTAACATATCATCAGAACATTTCCAATAATTTTAATCAGTCGTATTTCACTTTTTTCCTGGTAAATGACTGTGTGTTTGTGTATTTTTATGTATAGAGGTGCGGGAAAAAGCCATACAAGGGTTCACGCCTGGACTGTTAATGAGAAGCCTTTTGACAGGTAAAAAGGTTAAAGGTGCACAGGTGATTGGAGAGTGTAGGTAGATGTGTGTGTTTAGGTGTCTGGTGGAAAATTCTCTCGATATAAGTAAGCGTGATGGTGTAAAAGGGAAGATGAGGATAAAGCATAAAGAAGAGCGTTAAGTACGACACAATGACGGTTAAGGAGGATGAAGGGATGACGAGGTATAAAAAGTGGTGTTAAGCGAACGACCAAGAGGAACATTGTGGGGGGAAGAAGAGAGGTTCTGTAGGTCGAAATGGGTCTGTCTGTGGGTGGGATGATGCGTCGTAGAGGGCGGAATGGGTGAGCGTTAGGAGAAAATAGGAGTTTGTGAGGATGTAATAACACGCATTAAAGGGAGAATAGGGAGGTTGTAGAGACACGGGGAAGCCTGGACGAGGTGTGTGATTCCTTGGGTAGAACATTGTGGAAGACTTATGTGAGAGAGTAGAACTGAGGTTAGTGTGGTTCATATTCACTTAGAAATTCTACCCAGATGAGAGAAATACAGTTGATAAAAGAGGTTAGACACGTACAGTTGCAAATATTAAAGTGGGTTCGTGATTCATTTAGCAGATAAAAAAATGAATTTGAAATAGTTTTAAGGGAAGATTGCGTCGGCGATCAATCCACTCAGCTAAATTTTAAGGTGCTTCTATCCCAATCACGGTTTAAAAGAAGGAACGGATTAGCTGGTTCTCGGCTTAATGTACTGGGAGGGACTGTGCTGGATGACCGACCTCTTATTAACTCTATTTTGTTAGTGTATTATATTTTGAGATCTCAGTGGGATGCTGTTTTATCTGTGGGAGTGTCTTTTAAAGTTTATATTTATGGGAGTTTGTTATTATTGTCGGTATGAAGTTTTATTCTTTTTGTTACGATGAAAGAGGCGATGGTGATGATGAAGATGTTTATGATAATAGATAACTCTCTCTCTCTCTCTCTCTCTCTCTCTCTCTCTCTCTCTCTCTCTCTCTCTCTCTCTCTCTCTCTCTCTCTCTCTCTCTGTATCTATCTATCTATCTATCTATCTACCTATCTATCTATATCGTGATAAGGTTACTGCTGAAGGATGTCGCTTACTCCCATCATCCATTCTTTCTTTCTTTCTTTCTTTCCTTCTCTCTCTCTCTCTCTCTCTCTCTCTCTCTCGCCTCCCCCTGCCCCCCCCCTAGCGAAAGAATATTACCGGCGCTCACTGACGCGGAGGAAATTACCTGTCGTACCTCACACTCATGGTATTACCCGCGCGGCCCCGCTCACTCACTGCCTGATTTACTCGCCGATTCACTCATTTGCGTCTTTTTCACTCAGCCCTTCGCTTCTTTACTAGCGTAGTTAGTTATCTGCTTGTTTCCTCTTTCCTATTTTTTCTTGCGTCGTTTTGTTTTGAGTTTTTCCTTGATTTCTTAGTTTTTTGTCTGTTTGGTATTTTTTTGTATCTTTCTTGCCGTCTTGCTGTTCAATCGGATGCTTCTTTTCACGCAGATGCTTATTCATTTTCTGTCATCAATTTTTCTCCACTCTTTTTCGTTTAAGTAATTTATCGGTTTCCTCTCATTCCCTTTTTCACATGCTTAGTTATCTGTATTTACTCTTTTGAATCTATTAATGCTATTTTTTTCATCTCTGCGAGTTTGTTTTACTCAATTCGCTTTTTTCATCGTCCCTTTGTTGATTCATTTTATTCTCTTTTACCCTTTTTTTCTTCTGTTCTCATTTTATTATCTTCTACTTGCCGCCGCTTTACTGATTTATATACGGGACCTTTATTGTATTTCATCATCATGGTCAGAAACTTTAGAGTATTTTTCTCACGCCTTTGGATCCACGGAGAGTTAATCACGGTCTACCCTGAGTCACTTCCTATATCTCTTACTCCCTCTTTACTCTCCTCATTCACTTTCTTTATTTTCTTAATTCACTCATCGCTTACTCACTTAAAACAATCCTTTCCAAACCTCCTTCCTCCTTTTCTATCGCTTTCTCCCCCCTCTCTTTTACGTCCTCATCGATATACCCAATAAGAATACTAAAAAGATAATGTTCCCTTCCTTCCTCCCTTCCCCACTCCCTCTCTCTCTCTATCTTCCTATCAATTTATCCCCCTCTCCTTCTCCCTCTCTCTCTTTTGTCCACTGTAAACTCCGAACAAAAAGGAAAGTAAGTAGATTCTATTAAAGGATAAAAAATGATGTACCTGACTAACTTCATTTCATGTCTTCTCTTTCCCTTTCCCTTCCTTTCCCTTTCCTTCTTCCTCCCTATCTCTCTCAATGGATGTATTACTCACCTCTGAATCACTCACACACTCACACACTCGGCATAATACTCCTCCATCACCTTCACGTTCCTCCCCCCCCCTTCCCCCCTCCCGAGTATTAACCTCTTTTTCACGCCAAATATCTCGCTCAACGAAAGAGAAAAGAAGGCGATATTGCCCCCTCCCTCTCCCTCCCTCTCTCTCTCCCGATCTCTCTCTCTCTTCCTCCTTTCTCTCCCTTAAACCTCCGGCGTGACAGGTTTGTAGGGAGTGTGAATGAGGATTGGAGAAAGAGGAGACGTAGGAAGAGAATCAAGAGGAGGAGGAGGGTGATTGGGAAGGAGGAGGTTTTGGATGAGGTGGAGGAGGAGGAAGAGGAGGAGGAGGAGGAGGAGGAAGAAAGGGAGACGGAGGGTGATTGGAGAGGAGTAGGTTTTAGATTAGGAGGAGAAGGAAGAGGAGGGAGAAGAGAAGGAAGAGATGAAGGAGGGAGATTATGAGAGTGGTGAGGCTGAGCAAACTTGGAGGCAAAGGAGGAGGAGGAGGAGGTAGAAGAGAAGGTGAAGGAGGAGGAGGAAAAAAATGAGGAGTTGCGTATTATGGGGCACATCAAGGGATAAGGAGCATTTAAAAGAACATAATGGCTCATGCGCCTCATAAAGACTCGCAGTGAGCCGCCGACAGCCGCCCCTCCTACTATTAAACCCGCCGAGGCCGCATGCAAAGTGGAGCCGTCTGCGAAGTTTTGCGTCTCTGCCTTCTTTCTTCGCCTCCTGCTGCTCTTTTGTCCTTGTCTTTCTCTTGCTGTGTTGATCTCTTTTTCTTACCATATTCTTCTTTCGTTCTCTTATTATCCTCGTCTTCTGCTTATTATCCAACTTATCTTCAATTTTTCTTGTTTCTCTTGTCGATTCCTTTTTCTCGCTTTATCCCTCTCGCGTTCTCTTATTATATCTCTTCTTCTTCTATTTATTATTTATCTCCTCCTCCTTCTGTCTCTCTCTAGTTCTGTTGATGTCTTTTTTTTTTTTCCTGGTCGCTCTTCAGCTGTTTCTTTTTTTGTTGTTGCTTTCGTTCCTTTTCCTTATCTTCTTTTTCATCCTCCCTACCTCATCTTGCCCCTCCTTCTCCTTCCTTCACCCTTCTCCTCATCCTCCCTCTCTTTCTCTTCCACCTTCTCCTCCTCGTTCATCCTCCTCAGTCTTCCTCGATAGTCCTTGCTTTTCATCCCTGGCACATAACGTCGTTTCAAATCTTCTCCCTCTTTTTAGCACGCCGCTCCTTCACACCTTTCCCGCCTTTGGTTCGTCGCCCTTCACTTGCCCTTCACTTCCCTTGAGGCCCCCCCCCGCTGCGTCTCTTTTTACATTTCTCTGTTTCTTTGCTTGTGTTGCTGTATCGCACTCGTACGTTACTTGAGTCTCCTTTTTCACTGCTTAATTCCTCGGTTTTGCTTCACGCTTGCTTCGTATTTCACGTTCTCCTTCTTAATCTTTACTTTCTTTATGCTCCTCGTCTTTACATTTCAACGTTTCCTCTTTCTCCTCAGCTTCTTTTTTGCTTCTTTTTTATCCTCTTCCTCCTCCTTCTCCTCCTTCTCCTCCTGCCTTTACCTTCTCGTCACTCACCCTCCACCTCACTCTCTTTTTTCATCTTCATCTTCCCTCACCTCCACTGCAGCGACCTAACAGCCCCCACGTCCGCCCATCATCACCTCCGCCATCAACACTTCTGAGTCTCATCCCTCACAACTATCCTCCGTCTTCTTCACACTACTTACCTCCTTTTGCTTGGCCTCCTCCCACTTTTCTCCGTTTTCTTTCCAATTTTTATTTGTTTGTTTAGCCTCTCACTCTTAATATCTATCTAGTTTATGATAGTATATATTGATGCTAGTTATCTATTGCTGCTAAAACGTGTATTGTAATTTCGTCAGAACAACAACATAAATAATAAACGCATGTGGCCTTTGCATAAGTACACCTGCGACTGAAAAATTGATGTTGGTGTGAAATAATCAATAGCAACAACACATTTACCTTGACTACTCGACGTGATGACTGACACGACACGAATTTTCTGACAGCCAGACTCTGTAAATATTTTTTTATATTAAGGTGAGGCAGACCAACCGGGTGTTTTAAAGTACAATGGAGTAAAAAAAATATACCCCTTTCTTGGTGATTTCAAATAGAGATTAACTCGATGATTGAGATTGGAATGAAAAAGCTTAATTAATTTGCGTAGTTTCATCCGGTTTCATGTTTGAGGTTCAGATGTTTGGCTTAATTAAAGGATCTCAGAGCATTTAACTTGAGGAATGTATTTTTTTATATTCTGGGGACATCAACAGAAGTTCCCTGTCTGGTGATGTTTATAAACTGGCCCTACTGTCGTCCTCAGCATCACCACGACAACCATTTCTGCCACATCGGTCAGCTGAAACAAGGGGGAAAAAAAACAAAGAAAAAACGAAGAAAAATAGCGCTTAACGAAAATAATTACGTTAATCACCAACTTCAGCGACAACAGGAACACGATCAGCCGCAAGAACATTCATCTCAACGATTTCAACAACGACAACAGCACGAACAAACTCCACCAGAAAAAAAGACGAAAAAGCAAGAGAAAAAGCGAGGAGGTGAAACAACAGAAAAAGCACCATTGCCCATCCACCTCCACCGTCTACAAACTCCCTTCTGCATCTTTTTCCTACACGTGGTTTGTTTGTCATGTGGTTAAGTGTATGTCTGTCTCCGCCGTGTCTGCTGCGTGAGGCTCCCAAGGTGACGTATATTCCTTTCCCCCAGCGAAGACCAGGTGTAGCCGTTGCTGCCGTCCTACCACTCCGCTGCATCACGTTCTTCACCCAGCTGTCCTTTAATAGCTGTGGAACTCGTGATCTTTATGCCAAATGGTTTATGTATTGGCTCATAGGCACATACACGTGATACAGCACTCTTCTGTACCCCGTGTGTGTGTTTATTACTCGTTATTGTGTTTCATGTTCGTTCTGTGATTGATTTTTCTAGTTGGGATGCAGGAGCTGAGTTCCCAGGTAATGTTATGGTGATGTTTGGGACACAGGTAAGGTACGTCTGGGTTTTTGGTGAGGCCTCTCGTTCAATTTTTTTTTACTTGATAAAACACTAATCAGCAGGGAAGGTATACCAAGCAAGAGTTAACGTAGGAACGAGAGGGAAAAAAATATATCCCTTTCCTCGTGCTTCTATATAGCGGGCCTTTTTGTTATATTTGTTTATTGCCCTTCAGTTCCCTCCCTTGCTGTAAAAAAAGGGTGTTTATGGGGGAGTATACATGTGGTGACGTCCATGCATCAGATGAGCGTCTCCACGGATTATCTTCAGGGATCAGTCGTAAGTGGGAAAGAAGGAAGGGTTGGGAGGTTACAAGGGAGGGAGGAAAGGAGGGAAGGTAGGCAAGAAGGTCTCTCTCTGTCTTTATTGATCTGATGATGAGGCGGGATTTGCTCCTCATCTCCCCGCGGGGCTGACACTGACCTTTCTTGAGCCTTCTTCTTTGTGTGATTTGCAACATCGCTTTAAACGTGGAATGGAGATTATTCGGTGCGATGTCTTCCTCACGCGTCGCTCCATTCTTTACCAAATGTAGATCCTGCTTTAACATGATCTCACACGCCTATACACCCTTACACGCACGCACACAAAGCATACCTACCTACATACCTACCTACCTACCTACATACATACATACATACATACATACACACACTTGGGAACTCTTGGTCGATGTAGCACTCAACGAAAACAAACACGCACAGGCAAGGATGCATAATATTAAGTTAATGGGATATTGAGGAGCAGCATTCCTGGAAACTCGTCAGCAAGGAGGAAGGAGGAGGCGGCGAGGCGAGGTGGCTTGAGGCGGCTTCGGGAGGGTTGGCTTGGCTTGACTTGGCTTGGCTTGGCTTGGCTCGGTTTGGCTTCACTCCGTCGCCGAGGAAATCATGTGTATGTCTTCTTTGAAAATTGATATTCCGATCCCAAACTTATTGCAATTGAATCCCAGATCCTCTAATCTGCTTTTAAAGGAGCTTTTAAAATAGAGTCGGTGGTGATCAGTGGCCAGCTTACTCACTGCCGTCCGACCAAACACCTCCCATTTTTTTTCCTGAGAAGCTCGTCCCCCTCCGAAAGAAAAGCCAAGAAAAGCCAATTGAATCACACATTTTAGAAAGTTTACGATTGTGAAAAAAATGGCACAAATTGACTCTCGGGCCATTTAATGTTAGAAGAATGATCAGTCTCTTATTTAAAAACTTAATGCGTGTGGCGTGAAAGTCCACGGAGTAAGCATGCCGCGTTTCATTGTCTCCTCGCCTCGACGCTCCTGAGAACGTGATTGTGTCCTGAGCATTTGGTGCCCTGCGACGAACCGGCCTTCTCCCTGACCCTCCACCCTCACCCTGGTAATTAGTGGAGGATGTGGAAGATGTAGTGTGCTGGCGAAGAGGAGGAGGAGGAGGAGGAGGAGGAGGAGGAGGAAGAGGAGGAAGAGGAGGATGAGGAGGAGAAAGAAGAGGGGATACTGCAATGATAAAGTTTAAAGTATTGTTATGCACTTATGGGGAAAAAGCTGCACAAGGAAGACAAAAAATACTGTCTTCCGTACATAAAAAAATTAGTAATATATTAGTATCTTGTGGTAAGATTTAAGGTCTGTTTTAAAGGGCTTAGTTATAATTTTGCTTGCGTCATTTTTTCACCGGGTCTAATTTATATTCTTCATTCTTCCTTTTCTTTCGATCTCTTCATTAATGCAGTTTATCTCAACCCTCTTCACGCGTTTCTCGTTCAAGGCGTAAAAGCGAGGATGCAGGCGGCGGCGGTGGTTCCCTCGCCTCGCTCCTTCCGTCCCACCTCATCAGACGATTCTCTTGGACCAACATTCATTGATTATTTGCTCTTTACTCATGCCTCGTCCTCGATTCCAGACATCTTCCTCTTACTTCCTATTTCCCCTCCTTCTCGTACTCTTCCTCCTCCTCCTTCTCTTACTGCTCCTCAATCTCCTTCCGTACCTTTGTTTCCCCATTGCGTCATTTCCTCTTTCCTTTCGGCATATCTAGTCCGCTGCTTTCGCCTATCTCTCCTTAATTTCTTTTCTTCAACCACTTGTCTTTTTCGTTAAATGGTCCACGTCTGGGTCTCTCTCTCTCTCTCTCTCTCTCTCTCTCTCTCTCTCTCTCTCTCTCTCTCTCTCTCTCTCTCTCTCTCTCTCTCTCTCTCTCTCTCTCTCTCTCTCTCTCTCTCTCTCTCTCTCTCTCTCTCTCTCTCTCTCTCTCTCTCTCTCTCTCTCTCTCTCTCTCTCTCTCTCTCTCTCTCTCTCTCTCTCTCATCTCCCCAACAACCTTTCCTTTCCTTCGCTTCTCCAGTCTCATTATGTTCCGCGATGGTTCATTCTTTCCTCCGCCCTCAGGCGTGTCTTCCTTCCTTTATCTCCCGGCGTGTGATATCAGGTTACGGCTCCTCTGTCTTCACTGTTTAGCTAGAGAAGGGAGAGGGAGAGAGAGTGATTCAGTCCTGTAATTCGTTGTATGAGGTGTTACGTGTCCCTGTCTTTTGCTTTTTTTTTTTTTTTTTTTTTTTAATATATTCTTCAGTACGGTTTTACTCTGTCTTCTTCTGTTTCGTCTTTAGAAGGTGATTTCTTTGTCATGTAACTCGTCTATCTTTCACTGTATTTAATGGATGTTCTATCGATATTTATGTGTTGATTTTTGTAGTGGCCAGCAACATTATCTCTTAACTCTGCCAGATTTCCAATTTCCCTTCCATTCCTCTCCTGGAAGCATTCTTTCTCCTGCGTCGTCGTTGCCGTCTTCGTCGACTTGCCTCCCCGCCTCCACCTTCCTCCTCCTCTTGCCTCCCCGCCTTACTCCTCCTCCTCGTGCCTCCCAGCCCCCGGAGCCGCGAGACCTTTTTCCGCGCCACTTTTCCCCTTCATTCTGCAGGAGACGGCCGTAAAACTGCATAACGGGTGGCCTGAACGTCAAGTCAAATGCGCCAGTGACTGTAGATCAAGGCGCGAGGGCGAGATTCTGCCGGGAACTTCTTGGAGCATTGAGACCTCGGCTGTTATTTTTACCGATGCCTCTGTTTGGGCGTTCTGTCGCTGCAGCCGCCGCTACTACCTCACCTTCGCCGTTCCTGTCCTCGTCCTTGTCCTCGTTCTTGCACTAGTTTTTGTCCCTCTCTTAGGTTATGTGTTTTTTATCCTCTGTTTCTTCGTTTTCCTTCTCCGTTCTCACGCTGGCTCCGATCTATCCCCACCTCCTCCTCCTCCTGCTACTGCTAGGAGGAGGCAGGCGAGTCAGGTTGTTTGTTTATTGTTATGTCTAATATCGCGTCGTGTGTTGCCATAAAGAAAGATGAGTAGTCGCCTGTCTCGTTCCTGCCTTGCTTATTTGACAGAGGAGAGATCTGGTAACTAGGCGAAGGAAGGACGGAGGGAGGGAAGGAGGGGAAAGTAAAAGAGGGAGAGGAATGAGGAAGGGAAGGAGGGAAGGAGGTAACGAAACTGTGAAATGAGGAAGGGATAAGAAGAGAGGAGAGAGAGACAGGGGAAAAGAAACAGCGAAGACGAAATTAGAGAAAAAAGTGGAAGAAACTGAAACGAAAGATAGAAATGGAGGGAGGGAAAGAGGGAGGGAGGGAAACGAGGGAGGAATAAGGAAAGAGGAGAGAAGTGGGAGGTAAGAAAACGGTGGAGACAAAATGAAACGAAAAGTGGAAGAGACAGAAAATGAAAGGTAGGAATGAAGTGAAGTGAAAGAAAGCGGAAAAGTTCAGAGGAGAGAGAGGGCGATAATAGCGAAGGAGTGAGGAAATTGTGGAAGGGAAAAATGAGGGAAACGGGAAAGATACCTAGAGGAAAATGAGGAAAAGATGGAAGGAGAAAATTGAGAAGGATCGATCATGGAGGAGAGAGAAATTGCCGAAGAAGGAGATGGAGGAGAAGAAAAAACGGAATGAGATAAGGAGACACAGAGAGAGAGAGGAAAAGGAAGAGGAATGTTGTTTGCAGCTACTATTCAGAGAAGGGGATGAGAGAGGAGGAAGGAAGGGAGGAAGGAAGGAGGGAATCAAGGAAGGGAGGGAGGAAGGAGTCAAGTGGTCTAAAGAGATCCGCTTTTAGTGTCACACAAGTCATAAGAGGATCAGCTCTCTCACTTTCTCTCGCCCTGTTGACTTGTTTACCTTCCCCCCTCTCCCTTCTCTCCCCCTTCTCTCCCTTCTCTCCCCTTCTCTCCCCTTCCTTACCCTTCCTCCCTCCCCCCTGTTAAGAGTAGCACTAGCCATACCCTACTCCATTTCTTCCTTGGTTTTCTCTATCTTATCTTCCGTTTCACCATATTATTCTTTCTTGTTCTGTTGTTTTCTCTTTCCCCTCTTTAACCCCTCTCCTTTCTCCCCTTCTGTTCCCTTCCCCCTTCTCTTCTTCCCCTTGTTAATTAGTCCTAGCCATACCCTACTCCATTTCTTCCTCTATTTCTGTCTTATCATCCGTTTCTTTTTTTATTTTTTCCCGTTCCTTGTCTTTTTCCTTATTCCCATCTTTCTTCCTCTCTTGTTTATGTCCTCCATCCTTGAAACTTCCATTTTTCTCTTCCGGCTTTTTGTTACGTTGTCTCCATTTCTTCATTAATCATCTTCTCCATTTTTCTTCTTTTGCTGCTTCTTGTTACCCTGTTTTCTTTCTTCTCTCCATTTCTCCATATTTCTGTGTCTCTCTTCCAATTCCTCCCATTCTCCTCATTGTCCTTCTACCCGGTTTTCTTTTCCTCGCACTTCCCTTTCTTGTTTTGCTTCTCGTCCCCCTCATTCGTCTTCTCTCCTACTTCTCCCTTCTTCTCATCTTTGTAATTTTAAATCCTCTTGTTCCTCATCCTTACCTTTAAACAACCCTCGAGTCCACACCTTCCATTCTCCTATCTATTTAGTCATATTATCCTTTCCCCGTACTGTATTTTTTTCTTTCTCACCTGGACGGTTTTTGTTTCTCATTTTTACGCCTAACCATCGAGTTTACTCTTTCTATTCCTTTCCCCTTTTCGTTTTTATCATTTTCTCCTCCGTTTTGTTATAATTTTTTCTTCCATGGCTGGTTCTTGCTTCCCCTCCTTACTACTAAACAATACTCGAGTTCGTCGTTTCCCTTCCCCTTTACCCCTATTATCTTCTCCCTTCTGTTATCTCCTTTTTCCTCTCGTCTTTGGTTCGCTAATCAAGTAATTTCTCGTCGCCGCCGCAAGAGAGTTTCAAAGGCGCCGCGCTAAGCCTTTATGCCGCGGTGGTCAGTCGGCTACACGGAATAACTGGTATTAATTAATTAGTTAATTATGTTAATTGACCTGTCGGCGAATACATTATAATACCGAGCGTCCGGAAGCCCACTGAAGCCCCGCCACGGTATTTTCTTCCGCCTTTAATATTCAACTTCACGTGTTTGGGGAATATTCTCAACTAGCGCTCGGCTCCCCTTGATAAGGCTGCATTATTTAGCGACGCTCAGGGAACGCTTATGCAGTGTTTAGGAATTGTAAACGTTGCTTAATATTCTCAGCGGAACAGCGACGGAGATTGGGCTTATGGGGAGAAGGAAGGGAAGGAGGAATGTGAGGGAATGGAGGGCGGGAGGGACTTTGCGTTAGAGGAAAAGGCAACGAAGCAACGAGAGGAAAATGAATAGCGAAGAGGGGAAAGCGGGAGATGATGTCAGTGGTAGGGAAACGGGGGGAATAGGATAGGGAAGCTAGGTTAGGTTATGTGGAGGAAGTAAGGAGGAACTAGAGAGATGGGAAAAAGGCAACGATAGGGAAATGGGTAGTGGAGAGAGAGAAGGAAAGACGTGAAGAGGGAAAAGGGGGAGATGATTATGTCATTGGTAGGGAAACGGGGGGAATAGGGTAGGGGACGTTAGGTTAGGTTATGAGAAGGAAGGAGGAAGTATAGAGATGGGAAAAAGGCAACTATAGGGATATGGTTAGTGCGGAGACAGGAGGAAGGAAGTAAAAAGGGTATGGGTAAACATGATGAAGCTTTCAGTAATGGGTGGTGCGGGAGGACCAGGGTGGGTGAGTGGATGGTCTTGGTTTCCTTGAGTGGAGGGGAAGGGCAGCGGCATGACTAATGACCGGCCGCCGCCTTGCGTTTATCAGCCGGAATGGTCGGTAAATGTGACGGCGACGCGGCCCCGCCTCACTACCTCCAGATAATGTGTTTGCGCGGCGGCGACTTGTGGCTGGCAGCAAGATCGAGAGGATACAAGCGCCGCTCACTTCACGCGGGGCATTCTCTCGGTCCTGGCTGGCGAGGCTCAGGGGAGGCTTTCTGCGAGGCCTCACCTGTTTATGATTAAATTTAGAAGCAGTAACAAGCATAAGGGATTCTAAATGCTCGTCAAATTCCTTCTTTTCATTACGTGTATGTATGAAGATATGATTTTTTTTAACATTGCCCATGGTGATAAGTTTGTTTCTTAAATGATGCTCTAGCTGAATGTCGCAATAGTTTCTTTTATGTCTCGTTATAAAACATGCATTATTGATTTTGCACTCACTTAACATCAAAAAGAGACAATCAAGCAACTTATGGCTTTAAATAACATGCTAAAGATCCAGTTTTATAGCTTTGTCTAAATAAAAAGTCAAACATTCAATTCACTCTTTAGTCTTTGATAATTAGAAAGCAAAACGAGTCATACGCTTTTCATTTCACACTTGAGACAAAATTTTCCTTCTGGGGTTAATAAAGTAGTGCGTCGTCCTCCCTCCACTTCTTTTCCTTTTCCTTTCCTTTGTCTGCCGCTGCTCAGTATTGCCCCGGCGCGCGAAGGGATTGGAGGTCTCCCCGTGTTTGTTTTCACGACGCCACGCTGAGTCCTGTCGTGGGTCTGTCTCCCTGCGTCGCCTCTTTTTTACGTCTCTCTCTCTCTCTCTCTCTCTCTCTCTCTCTCTCTCTCTCTCTCTCTCTCTCTCTCTCTCTCTCTCTCTCTCTCTCTCTCTCTCTCTCTCTCTCTCTCTCTCTCTCTCTCTCTCTCTCTCTCTCTCTTTCTCTTTCTCTTTGTCTCTTGTCATCACGTTCAGTTTATTATTATTTATTTTAACTCAAGAACTTTGCGATGACCCGATTTTTTTGTACGTATTTTTTTTTTTTTGCACACACGGATCGTCCCTTTACCACACACACACACACACACACACACACACACACACACACACACACACACACACACACACACACACACACGCACTTCCACACCAACGAAAAAAGCAATACTTCACGCCCACACTAAAAGCTTAAGACTCTTCACACCATACTAACGACTTTATTTGATTCCCGACCACTCGGCCTCTGCAGCAGCTGGTGGGGCCTTCGGATATCTGCACAGCGGCACTCCTCGGCAATGCTCTCCTCTCTCCCTCCTCTCCTTGCCTTGCCTTGCCTTGCTTGTCTTGCCCCGCTCCCTCATTACTCCACTCTCAGCATTGCCTCGCTCTTCCTTGCCCTTCCCTCTGCTTAACCTGAAAATATCTTCTCTTGCCTTCCTCTGTACCTATTTTCCTCTCTTCCACGCTCGGTCTTACCCTGCCTTCATCTTACCCTGTCTCACTATGCCCTTAAATCCTTGACAGTACCCTTTTTAGCCTCCCTGTTTCCCTATTTTCCCTCGTTTCTACTTGCCTTATCTCTATATTCTCCTCCTTATCCCTATCTCTACTTTCCCTGTTTCACTGTTACCCTTTTCTCCTGTTCATGCTTCCCTTAGCCTCCCTTTCTCATCCATTGTTCTCGTCCCAACTATTCCGATGTCGATATGTCCCTTCTCTTCCCATTTTGCTTTCCCTTACCCAGTCCTGCTTTGCCCTATCTCCCCTGGCAATGCATTCCATCCCAACCATTAGTCCCTATTCGCCTCGACTCCACTCTCCCCACTTTACTTTACCTCCTCTCTCTCTTTCTCTCTCTCCCTATCTCGCTTCTCCTCGCCCCATCTCACGCACACACACAATGGCTAATGCAATGTGACTACAGAGGCCCCGCGCCCGCCGCACACACTATGTCGTTTCCACGCACACTTAGTCATTGCCACTCCCAGCAGCGGCCTCTGTCCCAGTCTGTTTCAATCCCAGTTTCAGTCACAGCCGCCAACCCAACCACAGCGTGCGGAGGACTAAGGGAGCTCTTGTACTGCCTGTCTCATCTGTTTCTGTCTCTCTCTCTTGTTCTCTCTGTGTCTTGTTGTGGGTGTGGATCTTGCTCATGGTGTGACTTTTCCTTCTCTTTTTTTTTTTTTCCGTCCAGCGGCAGAGGACTAAAGGGGCTCTTGTACTGCTTGCTTCATTTCTCTCTGTGTGTGTCTTGTTGTGTCTGTTTCTCTTTCTCTGGGTTTGACTTTTCTTTCTCTCTTATTTTCCTCCAGTGGCAGAGGAGTAAAGGTTTGTTTCATATGTGTCTCCATCTCTCTGTGTCTTGTTCTGTCTGTTGCTCTTTCTGAATGCTTGACTTTTCCTTCCTCTCGTTTTTCCTCCCGCGTCTTTTTGATCATGTTTCTTTATTGTTGTTTGGTTTTCCTCCTTACTTTTTGCGGGTATGTCATATTTTATTGGTAGTGTAAATTTATTGTTGTTGTTTTCGTTATAAGTTTCGCCTCTCTGTGTCTCGCCTCTTTATCTTTACCGCTCTATAATGCACCGTAAAAAGTGGGCAACCATGAAATAGTGCTGCTCGGAATATACTGCATGTTGGCTCCTGTTCTGCAGCAAAGTTTACGGTATATATGAACGCATTAACTGTGGGCGTTGTAGTGTAAATAACTGGCTGGCTTTTCATGTTTTTTTTTTTTTTACTCTTTGCTCGTTTGTCTGAATGGTCTTTATTTAGTCTTTAGTTCTGAGTAGCGAGCAACAGCACTCGAATCCATTATTTTATCTTGCACTCTTACCTTTAACAGTCTCTTCACATCCTCCTTTCCATCGTGTTATCTCGTTTCTAACATTCTCTATTTACTAATGAAAACGTAATGCACTGTACTCCAAATCCGGGTACTCTACGCAAATTACTTACTTTATGCTACTTCTTCTATTATGCACCATTGACAACCACCTAATATTTCACTCTCAATATGCATCTTATTCTCCTACTCAACTTATACGTTATCCTTATGTGCATTACTTACATTCTGCTACTCGTCAACTTATACCCTTTGACAGTACTCACCTTCTAAATGGTCCCTATTACTACAAACTCCTACGTAATATCATCCCTAGTGCTTCTTCTAGTGTCTCCTTGGAAGGGTCGCTGGCCACACTTTAACCCTATCACTCTGCAGTCTCCTCTTCCTCTTTCTCCTTCCTCGCCCGGCCTCATTACCTCCACCAACATCTCCTTCCTGGCCCACGTCTCCTCCCCTGCGTCCCTGCAATACTAATGAAGGGCCACGGCGTCCTTCCTTGCGGGTGTTGGCTGGCAGGGTTGACGTGTTGGTCGCCTTTCTCTATCCCCAGCATGGCCGTCCTCCCTCACTTCCTCCCTCCCTCTTTTCCGATCTCCCTCCTTCCCTCTTCCCCGTTCGTCCGTTTTTCCCTCTGTCCTTCGTCCCTCCATCCCTCTCGTCCGTTCGTAGTCTGTCCCTCTGTCTGCCCGTCCGTCCGTCCTCCTCGGTCTCCTCAGGTCGCGGAGTCAAGGTCACAATGAAGAGTTTTTGAGATAGTATTCTTCCCCGTGTCTCGTCGGCGGCCATTCATCCCGCCGGACTGTCACTCAGCTCTCCGGCACGACCACTCTCCCTCTCTCCTTTTTCTTTCTCACTCCCTCTCTCTTTTTCCATGTCTCTGTTCCTCTCCCTCAGCTCAACTTTAGTAACTGTGAAAGTAACTCATTGGGCGAGAACATGTGGGAGAGGCCATTTGTCACGGGGAAAGAGATGGAAGAGGGGAGGAACTTGCGATGGGCTGACTTTACTCCTTACAAACATGGTGTGTGTACTCTAACAGTCTTCATCATTCCAAATCACCGTGTTATTTGCTTTCATTTCTCTGATTGCGTCTCTGAGTAGATCATTCAGGCAGTACACAAAGCAGAGAAGGAGATGAAGTGAGGAGAAACTTGCAGTTGGGTGACTTTACTCTTTACAAAGATGCTCGCGTACTCTGCTAGTCTTCATCCTTCCAAATCACCGTGTTATTTGTTTTCGTTTCCCTGATTGCGTCTCTGAGTAGATCATTCAGGCAGTACACAAAGCAGAGAAAGAGATATGAAGTGAGGAGAAACTTGCAATTGGGTGACTTTACTCTTTACAAAGATGCTCGGCGTTCTCTACTAATCTTCATCATTTCAAATCACCGTGCTATTTGCTTTCATTTACCTAATCATCTAACATTGCTCCTCTCAGTAGACAATCCAGGCTGCACACAAGCTCAGGGACCACCACAAGCAATACTCGAGGTGCGGGGTAACTAAGCTCACTGGCTCTCGCACTGCCGTACATTAAGTAATATTAACCCCGCACCGGCGACTACTGGGGCATTATGAAGTGATGCAACACGCGGGAACACTGACTCCCCGCCCCGCTGACCGTGTGACTCGCCTGTTTATGCAGCGGGAACGACTTAGTGTGTGTCTGTGTGTGTTTGCACCAGTGGCGTAACGTTGTCTGGTGTTTGGCGGTGCTCTGGTTTGTCGTGAGGCTGTGCTTGTTTTGTTTGTCTCTTGTTGTGTCTGTAGTTACGCCTTTAAAATTTTCCTTGTGTTTGTTACCTATATAATGTTGTGTCCGTGTATGTGTCTTTGTATTTATGTCTTTCAAATTGTCCTTATATTTTTAACCTAATTCGTGTAGTTGTGTTTATGGTTGTGTTATAAAATTCTTCTTATCTCTGTTTCTTAAATCATCTTTAGAATCGTTTTTCGCATACAGAGATAAACCATGAAATTGCGATATAAGAGAAAGGAAATGAACAGTGAAATCAGTGATAGTATAATAAATAATTGATAGATAATAAAAAATCGAGCTGTCTTTCAGAACCTTTGATTTTCCTTTATTGAAAACAACTGATTAGGTAAATTTGATACTGATATAAAAAAAAGCAAAATAGAGTTGTCATTCACAGCTTTTGATTTTCCTTTAATTGAAAACAAACTTATTAGGTCAAAGAAAGGAAAAAGCAACTCGAAGCGTGTATCCTGTTAACGTTTCATTCTCCTCCAGCGGCCGTCGAATCATTATTGGCTTTGGGATATTTTCTGAAATTTCCTGTTGGCCTTGACTTCATTTTTATCTCTGGGCGGAGGCGGAGTTGTTGTGCTGAGAAAATGGTTCCTTTTTTGTGTATCGGGAAACGAAGTATTATTGTTCCTTTCACGCTTTTCGTTTTGATGGTGATTATATGAGCTGCTGTTATTGCCCTGCCCGCCTGCCTCCGTCCCTGCCTCCTTCCTTCCCCCTGCCTCCCTCCCCTTGCCTCTCTCCCTTGCCTCTGCCCCTGTCCCTCTCTGTCTCTCTCCCCAAGCCTCCTCCAGCTTTTTATTTCTCCTCCCATCAGGCCTTCTCCTCCTCCTCCTCCTCCTCCTCCTCCTCCTCCTTTTAATTCCTCTTCTCCTCCTCCTCCTCCTCTTCCTCTTAGTCTTTCTTCTCTCTGCCTTTTCCAGATTTTTGGTTTTTTTCTGATTGAGTCTTCTTTTTCTCTTTCTTCGTCTCGTCATTTTCTTAGTTTCTCTTCTTCCTTTCTTCCTCATTTTTTTTCTCTTCCCACTGTGCCTTCTCTTCCTCTTTTTCTCTTTCTCCTTCTCTTAGTCTCTCTTCTTCCATGCCTCCTTTTCTCTTTCCTTCCCTTGCCACGCCTCTTTGCCACCCTGCCTTTCCATGACCCTTCTCTTTCCTCCCTACCTCATCCCCTCACCATGCCTTTTCCTATCCTTCCTCTCCCTGCCACGCCTTCTCCTTCCCTGCCTTCTCCCGACCATTCTCTTATCTCCGTTATCCTCCTCCTCTCTGCCTTCCTGTCTTAGTTTTGCCCCTCTCCGCTTTCCCTTAACCTACCTAACTTTTTTCTTTTCCGTCCCTGCCCTGCCTCAGCGTCCCACGCATAAGGTCACATGTTGGGTGTATGCTAACTTTTGTCTCGCTTAGTTTAAATTGAGAGGTTGCTTACTTGTGAAGAGTTTTACTTTCAGTTAGTTAGCGTCAAACCTTAAAGCGTTCAGTGTAGTTTGCTGTTTTTTTCACTTTTTTTAATGTTAAAGTGTGGATTCGGTTTCTCATTCCCTGCATTGACCTCGTGTGGAATTCCAGCTTCATTGTCGGTTCAAGTGCCAATAGTTTTCCATTGCTTGGTTTCACAGTGAATGATTCAATTGTAGCCTAGCATATTTTTTTCCCTTTCTCCTAGTGTTCTGTTTCACTGTTTAGAACTTGACTTTGGTGTAAGGTTCTTTTTAATCTCTCAGTGTTTGGTTCAAGTGTCTGTATGTGTGAGGCGTCTCTGTGACCTTGATTCTATTGCTTTATCGGGATGTGTTAAGCTCTTGACCTGGAGTGACGGTTCGCTGATGCCGACTTGTGGTTCTCTCGCTGCAGCCTCCGTCCGAGCGGCATATGACCACTGTAGTTGCGGCGCTGTGACTTGATATACCCCAAAGCCCTCATCCTTGCGCGGCCTTAGTCTTGCTGCTCTCCCCTTAGACCCCGCGAAAATTACTGTATTTGCTTTTATTTGGCGGGAGTCTTCTCGTCATACTGGCAGGAGGCCGGGAGACTATCTTTGACCTCCATACACACACACACACATAGACTCAAACATACAGACGATTGCCGGTCTTTCATAGCAAACAGATTCAACGGACGTCGAAGCCATGTAACATACGCAATATCCTCATAATCCATGTTCAGGTGTTACAGATAAGAACTAACACCACTAACACCGCCTTCTGTAGCTACTTAAGAACCCGCAATGATCTGAAATGGACCTCAAAACCTCTGCCTCCGCACTACGCACTTGGCACTGATAGGGTTCGGGTACATGGAAAGGGAGGTAGGAGGGAGGGAAGTCCAAACGCCACCCTGGATGTAGGTAGTTGGCTGTTCCCGAGGCGCTGGATCCCCAACGTTCCCGAGAGGTGCAAGTTGGGGCCGAGAATGCCGTCTGGAGGGATAGGTTGGCCAGCGGGTCGTGCGAGGGACAAGTTTGGTAGGCGAGGCGGTGAGCTGGTTGGTGTCTCGTCCCTCGCGTCCTCCATATCCCGGATTCCTGCCCAACAAAGCTGTTTCATCACACGTCGCCTCGTCGTCTTACGTTACTGTGGTATGGGCGGTCGGTCCTCATGCAGCGTTTGGTGGTAGAATAGTTAACGGTTTGTGATATGACCGTCCACCCTTCTGTCTATCTGTCTGTATCGTTACTGTTCTTCCTCTATTCCTAACCCATATCACTCCGTAAGACACCTTCATCCTCCTGTCTTGTCCATCTGTCTGCCTCTTCACTGTTCTTCCTCTATTTCTAACCCATCTATCTGTCTATCTATCTATCCATCTATCTTATCATTATTCTTCCTCTACCTTGCCTATTAACTCTATGACACACCTGGTAATAAGTGCTGTTCCTTTATCTTTAATGTATATCTGTGTATATCTGTAAAAAAAAGCTCTCTAGAATCACGGTAAATGTGTAATAACTCCCAAAATCGGTTTATCGGCACTTGTATTCACGAAGCATATTCACGCGTGCATCCTCGACTGTTCAAAATGGCAAAGAAACCGATAGTCTCTCACCCTCTGAATTCACATGCACGATTTAAGACCTTCTGTTAATGGCCTCTCGTACACCACCTCCTTCCCTTCCTCTCTCTCAAGTCTATGGCGTGCTCAAGTAGCGAGAGAGGATCAGAAGCTCGGAATGTCACCCTCTGAGTTATGTGGCAATTTGTGAGGCTTCGTCCATCTCCGCGGCGCCCCTGTGAGCCCAAAGGTGAGGCGAGCGGTGCGAAGGGAGTCAAATCCGTAGTCTTTAACGTATTGGTCCCACAGTTCGCCTATTTGAAAAGCCTATCAGCCTATCGTGGAAGTTACTGGGATTTTCGTGGAGTGTTTCGTGATCCCAGTGATAGTTTTACACGACCTCGGATATAGTTAGAGTGGAAAGTAAGACTAATTGAGGTACGGGGTTAAAAATAAATAGGAAATAATACATACCTACATTCTTACAAAATAAATAAAAAAAAACTAAAATTGAAACGGGAAAAATCACCCAAGAAAGTCCGGTTAGTTTTCTCTGTGAACTTGTGAAATAGTAATTGAGTCATCTGGGCTCGATTAATAATATGGACCTCACTCTCTCTCTCTCTTTATCTTGCTCGGAAAACGTCCTGAGAGCTACGCAAATTCCTGTCCGGCCGAGGAAGTGCCGAGGTGATATTTTAAACTCAACACCTGAACGTCGCTGGGCATTCTTAGTCGGCGTTACCTTTTCTGACCTTTGCGTTCTCATCGTTTGTAAAGGTCATGCACGTAACACGCAAGCACAACCCCCCCCCTTACCCTCTCACACACATGCACCTTCCCCCTCTTCCACACACACACACACACACACACCTTCTTCTCCCTCCCCAAATCCACACACACTTCTCCCCCAACCCCTCCACACAGACACACACACATGTTCACACGCACACACAGACGGCCCCACACACACACCTCATCAGTTTCGTCCCTAAAAAGCGCAACACAACTCCACGAGAATGACTGCTGAAAAGTGTCCTCAAAGATCGGCCTGAAACACGGCACTCACGGGAGCAACTATTTAATCCGAGAGAAACTGAGAGAAAAATGGCGTATCGGGTAAACGTTTTCCAGCCACTCCATTGAGACCGATTGAGCCGATAAAGCAAAATAGAGGAAAAAAGGAAAATAACAGGGGTGGAAAAATACCGACCTAGTGATAAATTTCCGGGTGTAGAGATAGAGATAGAGGTGAAAGTAAGATAGATGAAGGCGCAGAGTAAAATAAGGTGAAACAAGTGAATCGATAAAGCAAAATAAAGAGGAAAACAGGAAAATAATAGAGGTGGAAAAATGCCGACCCAGTGATAAATTTCCAGGTGTTGAGATAGAGATAGAGGTGAAAGTAAGAAAGATGGAGGTGCGGAGTGAAAAAGATGAAGACGTTAAAACAACATAGATAGGATAAAAGGAAAATAATAGAAAGCTGAAACAAAAAGCAAAGCGAGTGATACATTTTCAGGTGTAGAGATAGAGATCGAGGTGAAAGCAAGATAAATGGAGGTGCGAAGTAAAGAAAGGCGAAACAAGTGAACCAATAAAGCAAAATAAAGGAAAAAAATAATATAGAGAGCTGGAAATTCGAGATATAGTAGTAGTAGAGATTTAGTTAGAGTGGAAAGTAAGACTAATTGAGGTACGGGGTTAAAAATAAATAGGAAATAATACATACCTACATTCTTACAAGATAAATAAGAAAAAAAAGAAAACCTGAAAGCTTGAAAAACCGAACGTGGGATAAATTTTCAAGCGTAGAGATTTAGATAGAGCCAAAAATTTAGTTAGAGTAGAAAGTAAGACTAATTAAGGTACGGGGTTAAAAATAAATGAGAAATAACACATACCTACATTCTTACAAAATAAAGAAAAAAAGAAAATTAGAAAGCTTGAAAAACCGAACGTGGAATAAATTTCCAAGCGTAGAGATTTAGATAGAGCCAAAAATAAGACATAAAGGTGAAATAATACACACTTACAAAGGATATTTACTACTCTTTCTATCATGTATCTCAAAGTTCGGTAATACACGTTCGGTCTAAAAATATTACCTTGTTCTGTTATTTACTGTGCTTAAAGTCACCTGTAATTAGCTGGCCGCCACGTGACATTTACCTGTGTGTGTGTATCCGAGAAGGTACGAGAGAGAGAGAGAGAGAGAGAGAGAGAGAGAGAGAGTGTTTGAACTTTAAAGGCTTGTTATGTTATTTATTTATAAGTTCAAGGAAGCATCGAGGCAACACTAACCAAGTAACACCACCACCACCTACTACTACTACTACTACTACTACTACTACTACTACTACTACCACCACCATCACCACCACCACCACCTCAATCATCATCATCATTATCATCAACACTAACGACAAGAATATCAATCACAATGCGGATCGATGCAGGCTTTCGGAGGAGGAGGAGGAGAAGGAGGAGGAGGATGAGGAGGAGGAGGAGGAGGAGGAGGAGGAGGAGGAGGTGGCAGAAACACATCCGATTTACGTCATCACTGAAAAATGTTCTCGTCACGGTTCATTGATTTTTACGACCATATAACTCTCCCTTGTCTTAGGAACCTCACCCTCCTCTTCCTCACTCTCCTCCTCCCGCACCTCACACCCTGGAGACACCCCGTGATAAGGCCTATTATATCAGGGCGGCAGGTGTGTGGGCCCTCCGAGATCCCGCTCCTCCTCCTCCTCCCTTCCCTTGTTACCCGGATGCTGCAGAGACAAGAGGAACAGCGACAGGGAAGAGAAGAGAATGCGAGGGAGGGAGATGAAGCTGTGTGATTCTCGTTATTCGTCTCCGCATTATCATGAATCGAGTCTTTAAATTGAGGTCGTTTGATATTCGCTGTCGGTAATAAATATCTAGAAAAAATGCTCGGAATTAATAAGGTTGGTATGCAAATTCCTTCCCATGAGGAGGGCAAAGAGGAGGGAGATCTGGGGCAGGAGGGAACATGAGGGAACTGCGGAAAGGAAAAGGAAGAGGAGGAATATGTGTGGATAGGATTAACCAAGGGGAGGGGAGGGAGAGGTGAGGAGGGAGGAACCAGAAGTGAAGGGAAGAAGAGAAGGGGCTGTAAGATGTTGAGGAAGAGAAGAGAAGAAGGAAAAACAGGGAAAATTAAGTAGATGTTGAGAGGAAGGAACCAGAAGCGAAGGGAAGAAGAGAAGCGGTTGTAGGATGTTGAGGAAGAGAAAAGAAGAAGGGTAGAAGAGGAAAAGGAAGTAGATATTGAGAGGAAGGAACCAGAAGTAAAATAAAGAAGGGAAACTCCTGTAGGATGCTGAGGAAGAGAAGGGAAGGATTTGGAGCCTGAATACCGCTAACATCAGTGAGAGGAAGCACGAGAAGGATGAGCGTGACCAAGAGGAGGGTAAGGAAGGGAGGGAAGAAGGAAGATACCAAGCCTGTTTATATCACCAGCAGCAGATACTTGATGATCGCGGTATCTTAAAGTCGCGGTCATAATTAACATCTCCTTGGCGCCACAACTCACGGTCCCGGCGCCATAAGTCTCGCGGTATTGAGAGGTCCGCGGCGTTAGTGAGGGTCGCTGCTCCTGTTTACAAGGCAGTCACTCACGGGCCGCAAGCTTTCGCCAATAGGAGGAACCCCGGAGCGTGAGCGGGCGGGTGCAAGGCGGCGGTGTTCTTAAGGGAAATGTATCGATGTTGTGATAGTGGGTGGGTGTTTCTCTTACTTAACTCTTGTATACGTGGATTTTGTCTCTTTGTGTGTTAGTATTTCATATGATATTTACTCCTTGTTTATTCCCTGTGTCTCTGTCCTCTGTTCTTGCCTATCGCCCTCACTTAACTCTTCTATACATTGGTTTTGTCTCTCTCTGTATTACTATTGTTGGATATGTATTTACTCTACTTCTCCTTCTGTCTCTTTCTCCTCTTCTCTCTGCTTTGTCCTGTTGTCTCTCCTTCTCCTATCTTCTTTTTTTTTAGTTCCTCTCTTCCTCCCCTTCACTCCCTCATGTGGTTAAAGTTCTTGTATCAAAACTGAGTGACTGACTACCTGTGTTTTATGAGAGGGGTGGGGGAAGGGGTTCGTTGAGGAGTGGTAGTGGTGGTGGTGGTGGTGGTAATGATGGTGGTGGTAGTGGTGGCGGTGGTGGAAGTGGTGGTGGAGGTAGTGGTGGTGATGGTCCTTCCTATATACTCCCTCGATCCACCTCGCCCACTCCCCTGTTCGTCCCTGTTCCTCCATCTCCCTCACGCCTCCTCCTCCTCCTCCTCCTCCTCTTTCTCCTCCTCCTCCTCCTCCTCGTCCCTCCTCCTCCTCGTTCCTCCTCCTCCACCCGACCGGCCGACCGAGCGGTGATATTGGCCAGACATAAGCTTGGAAATTGGTTAATGAATTCGCCCATCTGAGAGTTATGGCGACGTTATGCGAGGCGGAAGAAAACTGGGCTCGAACTGGGGGCCATAGTGTGTGTGTGTGTGTGTGTGTGTGTGTGTGTGTGTGTGTGTGTGTGTGTGTGTGTGTGTGTGTGTGTGTGTGTGTGTGTGTGTGTGTGTGTGTGTGTGTGTGTGTGTGTGTGTGAGGGAGAAAACAAAACAAAAAAGAAAGAGAGACTATAAAACGATATTCGACAAAAGAAATTACATAAAAAAACACAAAAGAAAAAACAAAAGGACTAATTTTCTCCGCCTAAAAGATACACTCGCGCCAAAACAAAAGACGATCGGATAAAAATAAACACAAAATGCCGCTATTCTTTCTCACAATTACTATCAATATATAAAGTTTTATCTGGGAGGGGGAGGCTGAGGGGGTGGGGGGCTGGGAGAGGGAAGAACGGACCAATTCTGAGACTGTCTTCGTGTGTGTGTGTGTGTGTGTGTGTGTGTGTGTGTGTGTGTGTGTGTGTGTGTGTGTGTGTGTGTGTGTGTGTGTGTGTGTGTGTGTGTGTGACCTGCCAGCACCTTATCTTGCGTGTTCTTCTTTTCCTCACTCCTTTAATCCTCATTTCTCTCTCTTTCTATCTCTCTTTCCTTTCCCTTTTAATGCTCTTCTATATCCTTACGTCTCTTCCTCTCTTCTCCTTTCTTTCTTTTCGCTTCATCCATTCTCTCTTGTCTTCTCGTTTCATCTCTAATTTTCTTTATATTTGTCGTCATCTTCTTTCCTCTTTTTCTCTCCTCTCCTCTCCCATCCCCTTCTTTCCTCTTCCCCCCTCCGCTCCATTCCTCTCCTCTCCTCTCCTCTCCTCGCCTCGCCATCTGCCAGCCGTCCGTGCTCGTTCGCGCAAAATTCCGTGTTGACCGAGAGAGCAGATCGGACGGGGCGCCTTCCTTCGCTCCGTCCTTCCCTCTGTGACGCGAATCTCATTTCCGAGGCTTTTTCGTTAATGGCCGAAAATAGTCCCCCCCCCCCCCCCGAAGACACACCTCCCCTGGTCCCCCTCTGCCCCTCTCTCTCTCTCTCGCAAACCTTTTCTTTCTCTATCTAAATCTGAGCGATTATTATGAAAATGATGATGCCTGGGCTCCCTCCCTTCCCTCCTGTCTTGTCTCCCTCCCTTCCTGCCTTGCCTTCCTTACCCATTCTCTCCCTCACCCCTTCCCTCCCTTGCTCCCACCCACCTTGCCTCCCTTCCTTTCTGCCTTGCCGTCCTTACCCTCTCCCTCCCTTACACATTCTCTCCCTTGCTTCCTCCCACCTTGCTCCCCTTTCTTCCTTGCCTTCCTTTCCCTCTCCCTCCATCTCCCTTCCTCCTCTCTCCATTCGTCGCTTTCCAGATGTCTTTAGGAGTGAGTTATTATAATTCATTTCCCTCCTTTTTTTTTTACTTCTAATTTATGGGCTTTTTATTTTTCGTGAAGGTTACTGTCTGATGCTCTTTTTTAAATGCCTTTTTCTGGGGTTTAAAAGGATGAAGGTTAGGTCACAGGGAGTGATTGTGTGGTGTCTGATTCTTTTTGGTTTGTCTTTAGTGACCTTGGCATTGGATAGTGTGTGTGTGTGTGTGTGTGTGTGTGTGTGTGTGTGTGTGTGTGTGTGTGTGTGTGTGTGTGTGTGTGTGTTTGTGTTTGTCTTGCCATCTGGAACACATGTCTCCTAAGTGAACCATACGCCTCCGACATTTCCCCCTCCCTCCCTCCCTTCCTCTATCTCCCTCTTCCTCTTCCCATCCCTGTAAAGCTTTTCCCTTTTCTCTAATATCTCTTTCCTCTCTCCCTCTCTATCCTTTCCTCTTTCCCTTCCCTTTCTTCGCTGTCCACTTCCTTCTTCCCTACGTATCTTTTTTCATCCCACCCTCTCCATACTAACTTTCTTTTCTCTCACCTCTCTCCACTCTGACAATACCTTCCCTCCCTTCTACCCTCTGTATCTTCATTCTCTCTCCTCTTCCATCGTCTCTCCACTTCACTGTCTCCCCACCTCTTCTTCCTCTTCTTCTCTTTGTCTCCCTTTCCTTTTCTTCTCTTTCTTCTTTCCTTTTACTTTATCATTACTCTCTTATCCTCTCGTTTCATCTCTAATTCTCTCTATTTTCGTCGCCGTCTCCTCACCTCTCTTCTGTTTTTCTCTATATCCTCTTTCCCTTTCATCCTGTATCCCTCACTTCCTCTCCCTTCAATAACTTCCCTTCCCCGTATCTCCTTCCCCTACAGCTGCACTCGGAAGCTCGGCGAGGGAGTAAGTAAGCAAGCAAGTCTCCCTTACGGCCCGCCACCGCGCAGCCGAAAATTTCATTACACGGTGACTTTTCTGAACCGAATCCTCTCCCGCTGTTACTGATCTTAATTACCTGGGCGCCGATTTACGTGGAGGAAACGCGGGCGTCCTTCCTCTTGCTCGCCTCATTACCTCGGGGGATTGGGCAGCTGATGGTCTCTTGGGGGTGGGGTGGGGTGAGGGTGGTAAGAGAACGGGGGAAAGGGGGAGGAAGGTTGCAAAGAGGTATTCACCCATCTTCCCCTTTTCTGTTTTCTCAATATCTCTCTCTTCTTTATATATCTTTCTTCTCTTAAAATCTTCCTCTTACTCATTTTCCTTCCTCCCTTCTCTCTCTTTTAGTCTTTTTCCTTCTTCCTCCTCCTCCACCCTCTCATACTTCTTCCCTCTCTCTTTCTATATCTTCTCTATATAAACCTTTTTCTTCTTAAGGTCTATCCCATCTTCCCTTCCTTCCTTCCTTCCATTCCTGCTTTCCTATGTTTAGTCTTCTCTTCTCCTTTTTCTTCTTCCTTCTTCGCCTCCTCCTCACCAGCCGTCCACAAGTTCCGTCTCTCCAGTTTCTCAGCGTTCCATTTTTTTCCTCAATCCCTTTTCATTGCGTCCATCCATCCACCTCTTGCGCTTCCTTTTTATCCCTCAATCCCGTCATTCATTCCTCGCTCCCTCCCTCCTTCCCACCCTCTCTCGGCCTCTCTACGCCCTTCTCCATAACGCCCTTTCTTTCTCTCTTCCAAGTTTTTATTTCCAGCCTCATATCCACCGTGTTTTGTTGCCCACTGCTCGTCTTGTCTCATCTCGGCGTTGTTTCTGTGCATTTCTCAACACCTTTACTTGCATAGTTTAGAGCGGCTGCTGCATACCTTTACGTGGGGCGCACCAGGTGTTCTCAGGTGGGCTAATGAGGTCCAGAGGGAGGCATAGCTTGAACGCCCTCTACCTGTGCCCTTATCTACAACTTTATCTGGTTAGTTTAAAGCCTCGTGCGTTTTGGCTTACTAATGAAGGTTAAAAAAAGGGAATTTGAGGATATGGAAGGAATTTTACTGCATACCTTAAGCGTATCACCTGTACACTTATCAAGAACTTTACCTGGTTAGTTTAAAGCCTCATTTTTCTGTACGGGATCCAAGCGTGTTTTGGCCTTACTAATGAAAGCTAAAAAAAGGGAATTTGAGGATATGGAAAGAAATTTACTGCATACCTTAAACGTCTCACCTGCACACTTATCAAGAACTTTACCTGTATAGTTCAAAGCCTCGTTTTTCTGTACGGGATCCAAGTGTGTTTTGGCTCACTAATGAAAACGAAAAAAATAAAGGAAGTGAAGGATAAGGAAAGATTTTTAATTTTTCTCCATCCTCACTTTCCCGTCCCTCTGCTCACTCCCATGATCCGTCTGTCCAAACTTTGTAAAGAAAAAGACACAGTTTGCTTTTTTCCTATTTCCTCGCTCTCATAATTTCAGGCTGGGAATGGAAACTTAAGTGGGGGATGTGCATACGTAGAGGGCGATATGGGAATAGGAAGGAGGGACGTGATTATGATAGGATATTGAATGTAGGTAGAATGTGAAAGGTTGACGCTGGAATATGAAAGGAGGGATATGCTTAAAGGCTGTTGTAGGAATAGGAAAGGGGGATGTGAGTAGTAGATGCTGATGTTAGAATAGGAATGGCCATTTTTTCTCTCTTGGTACAGATGCATTAATTAAGGAATCTATTAGAGCGATACGGCGTGGCGCGGCGAATGGCTGCATGTAATTATCTTCTGTTTTGGTGTTGAATAAATTACCGATTCATTAAGATGTTACAAGATGGTGCCCGATCCTGTGTGTTTGTGTGTTTGTATTGTTTTGTTTTTGTTTGTTGTTTTGTGGTTTGAAATTTCTACTCGATTTTTTTTTTCTTTTACTTCATGTATTGTAGTTTTGGAGAGAAATCTCATTCGTTCCGGCATCGGTTCTTAACGTTGATTATTTTTTTTTTATGTAATTAGTTTGTATCCTGTTTCTGATCTTATTCTTCTATCTCAATATATTTCCTTCTATTTCGTCCAGTTCATTCATTTAATTTATTTAGTGTCAGGGAAATCTCACTTACTCCGACGTCGCTTCTTAACGTGTTCTTTTTACAGTGTTTATAGAATTACTTTGTTTAATTTTTCTGGTTATATTCTTTTACACAATCTACTTTCTTCTATTTCATGTCGTATTTTAGTAGCAAGTTGAAATCTCACTCACTCCAACGTCGCTTGTTAACGTGTTCTTTTTACCGTGTCTATGGACTTACTTTGTTTAATGTTTCTGCTTTTATTCTTCTATACAATCTTCTTTCTTATTTCATGTCGTATTTAAGTAGCAAATTGAAATCTCACTCACTCCGACGTCGCTTGTTAACGCAGACTTTTTACGGCGTTAGTTCGCGTTCTTTCTGGCGCGGGAGCGGACGAGAGATGAAGTGGAGGTCGTTAGGCCGCTGACACTTTGGCGGCGACGAAAATATTCCCGGGACGGTCGGGGCGCCGCGTGGGGCAAGTGGCCGGTTATCCCGTCACGCGACTATTTTTCTTAAAGGACACGAGATTTTGATGGGCCCTGAATCGATTATGGCGCCGGCTTGCCTCTTTCCATCCTCCTTCCCTCTCTCCCTCCCTCTTATTCTTCCTTTCCTCACCTCCCTGTCCCACTACTTCCTCTAACTTGTGTGTACTACTCCACTTTGACATGTAATAAAGTTTTCTTGATCCATAAATGATGTAGAATGAGAGATTGCACATACATTAGATATTTTATGGTGTTTGATAAGGTTTCAACTGAGGTCATCTCCCTTTTTTTCCTCATCTTCCTTTTCTCCTCATATGACGTTTCTCCTCTTTTTTTTTTCCCTTTTCCTTGACATGTATTAAAGTTTTCTTGATTCTGTTGTGATGTAATATGAAAGATTGCCTTTAGATTACTGATTTTAGGGTATTTGGTAATGTTTCCTCTGTGGCCATCACCCTTTTCTTCATTTCATTCCTTTTCCATTACATATCCTTTTCTCTATATCTCCCTTTTGTCTTCCTGCCCATTTACTCCTCATCTCGTTTTTCTTCTAATATCTCTTTTTTTTCCTCAGCTTCTTTTTTCTCCACGTCTCCCTTTTCTCTTCATCTCCCTTCTCCCCTCCTTGCTCTCTCCCTTTTCCCTTTTCTTCGGGTTCAGGGCTGCTGCTCATCCTCGGTGGCTCAGAGGATGTCCAAGTCAGCTCATATTCCTCAATCTTTTCTCATTATTCAGCTATCTGAGGATTGTTGTGGCCGCCCGTCCTGCCGCGTGGCTCCTCCGGGTTTAGGGGATATTGACGACTGTCTCCCCGTTGATTTGTGGCCGCCTGATGTGGCATGTATATGGGGCGGAAGATGCTGTGTTGCGAGGCTGCGCTTTTCTGGGATAGGCGATGGTGCTGAGATGGAGGTACTGTGTGGTGCGGGATGGTGCTTAGCTGAAGATACTGTGTGGTGCGGGCTGGTGCTGAGGTAGAGATACTGTGTGGTGTGGGGTGGTAGCGAGATGTAGGTACTGTGTGGTGCGGGGTGGTGAGGTTGTCGGTTGGTTGGTTTATGGTGCTTTGCTAAAGTGTGATACTGGGATGTTTGGATGCTGGGATGCTGGATGGTGGGATGGTGGGATGCTCTTGTGCGATTTGGGGCAGGCGATGCTGAGGTTGTGGGTTGGATGTTTTATGGCGCAATGCTGAGGGGAGGTGGTGCTGAGGCGTGGTGTTGGGTGTTGGTGCGTGAGAGCTTTCGTGTTCCGTGGTGCAGTGATTTGGTGGAGAGATGGTGAGACTTGAGGGACTGAACGGTGCAGTAGTGAGTGGTCTTAATGTTGTGGATGCTTGCTTTAAGATGCTGAGTGGAGTGTGCGGTAAAGGGAGGGCAAGGAAGGACAGGGGGGGGGGGGGGGGGAAATCCTTGTCCAAGTCGCCACGTGTCTGCAAACCCTCACGTGGGCCAACCTTGTCCTTGAAGCGTATTATTGCTCTGCCTCGCCTTGTCCTGCAGCCATTTCCTGCCTTTTTCCTCCGCCTTCAGCCCGGCGGGATGAA
Source organism: Eriocheir sinensis (assembly GCF_024679095.1). Classification (NCBI taxonomy): domain Eukaryota; kingdom Metazoa; phylum Arthropoda; class Malacostraca; order Decapoda; family Varunidae; genus Eriocheir; species Eriocheir sinensis. The sequence continues at coordinate 2,990,180 of NC_066547.1, read as the reverse complement.
ATTGTTTTCCATAAGCGAAGGCCTCGTCGAGTATTTGATTGCCTTCTTGACTCTGCTTTAATGGCTCCCGATTTGGGTCCCGAGCGGATCGTGTCCTACTTCCGAAAGGTTCAAGGCGTCCTCCTTCTACCCCCCCCCCCCCTTCTATCCCTCCTTCCCTTGGTTCAGCAGTGGCGTCGCGTCTTCCATGTTTTGTTTTCAGGGAAACATAGGTGGTGGTGGTGGTGGTGGTTAGTTTATGGTGATGTTCCTTTGATTGCTCGAATTTAGCAGCATCGTTGAAAGGCGCAGGACGGCAGGCAGGGAGGTCCAAGCGGCGGCCAGGTGTAATGTGTGGATGGCTATTATGTAAGATTGTTAAACGTCTGGGGGTTGTTCTGCCAGGTAATTGGGCTTGTATGTGTGTTAGGGGGTGTGGAGGCTTGTTTGTTTGTGTGCTGGGGGTGGGGGTGGGGGGGGAGGAGCTTGTATGCGTGTGTGTGTGTGCGTGCGTGTTTCCTTCATCGGCGGTGGTGTGTGTCCGAAGTAAAAGCAATCTAAGGGATAATTGGATCAAGAAGCATCTGGAGATGAACTGGCAGGGCGGGTCGGGGCGGGGCTGGAAGGGGCGGGGAAAGGGAGGGGCTGGGCGTGGATGCTGCATCATGGCCGGGAGAGAGAGGGAGAGGGAAAGGGAGTGGGAGAGGGAGATAGGAATAGAAACACACTCACATAACAGACAAGCAGATGATAGTAAACAGACGGATAAAAAAGGATATAAATGCAAAAAGGACAAAGAGAAGTAGAGGGAGAGAGGTGGTAACAGACACGGAGACACAGACAGACAAGCAGATGGTAACAGACAGACAAAGAAAACCAAAAACATAACATAAACGCAAAAACACGCAAAAAAAAAAACTATATATAACGACCCATTCATTTACTCTAAGAGCAGGGAAGGCCCGACAAGAATAATTCCCCTGCATTTACATCCCCGGGCCATCCATAACTTTAAGCCCGGAATATCGCGAATTATTTATTTTACGCTCGTTTTCTTTTTCCCTTCTGTGCGGAGTGGATGAATCGTCTGCCTGCCCGAGAAGGAGAGTTGAAACCCGTGTTGGTTGGATGCTCTCAAGGGGGGAGGTGGTGGAAGGAGGAGGGGTGGAGGTGCTTTGGTCACCCGAGGGAAAGTGTTCTGCTTGATGGAGGAGAGGAGGGAGAGAAGGGGAGAGAGATGGAGGGAAGGAGAGGAGTGAGGGAGGAAAGGTTGGATAGTAGGAGGGAGGAAAAAGACGGTCAGAGGCGATAGGACATGATAGGTAAACACACACACACACACACACACACACACACACACACAGGCACACACATGCACAGAAAGTCGACCATCTGCCAACATAAGACTATTGGTTTTCGCCCTCGGCTCGTGATGGTGGGGACTGAGGGCCAGAGAGAGAGAGAGAGAGGGAGAGGGAGAGGGAGAGGAGGAGAGCGAGGGGGCTGCTGGGGGTATGTTGGCCTTCGTGGGCTTAACAGTCTGCCTCTCTAACCTAAGTTTCAAGGATTTGCAGCGCCGTTATTGTAGCGAAGAGCTGCCCGCTGGTCGCCCATTACTGCGGACTCACGTTGGGGGTTCAGGCTTCAGGAATTTCACTGTTTAGTTAAAGCCCAGCAATCTATGTATATAAAGACTCAACTAGCAAATATATCACACTTAAAAGTCCATTAATTAAAAGTGTGAGTGTTAATTTGCAAGTGTCATGTTGTTTGGGTAACGTACAGTTTGCATAGGTTTGTTTTTGCGGGGAAACTATTTCGTCAAACTTTAGCTTAAGGGCGGAAAGGTTTGAAATTTTATTAACTTTACTTTGCTGGAGTCACTTGTGTGCCTCTCAGGGGGGTAAATGTGTTTCCGTGTGCGTATGTGTGTGAAGGGGTTAAGGAAGGGAGGGGGTCTGTTTGGTGGTGGTGGTGGTGGTGGTGGTGATAGTGGTGGTGGGAGTGATGGTGGTAGTGGTTATGGAGGGGATGGTGATTTTTGTAATGGGAATAGTGATGATGGTTATGGTGGTGCAGGCTTTGATGGTTGAGGTGCTAGTGGTTGTGGTGGTGGTGGTGGTGGTGGTGGTGCAGGCCATGTTGCAGAGGAAGGAAAGCAGGCCAGACAGGCTAAAGTGCTGACCTGATTTTTGCTCCCCCTGGCGGAGTTCGGAAGCCCCCATGTAGGCAGAGAGAGGCATCGGGCATGGAGGGAAAGGTCGTGGATAAAAGGGTGTTTTGAAAGCATGAGCAAAGTTCGACTCTTAATAGGGCGTGCAAGGGCGAAGTTAAAGTTGTTAATGGAAGTTTAGCCGAGAGACCCAGCGGAAGTAGGGTCAGATTCCTCCACCTGCCTGCTGTGACGGCGAAGATTTATCCTTTGTCGGGCCCATAATGAACCCCGCGTGCTCCCGCCTCTTAGAAGGAACGGCGACCATAATTTGTCTGCATCAAGGTTCTTGTGGGCGGGCGAGGAAGCCGCTGCCTCCCGCCCACTCGACGGCTGCCATTGTCCCGCCCAACACACTCCAACCCGCCTTCCTGAAGCTGCTGGCCCCTCCTCATCCCTCCTCTCCCTTCTGCCCTCCCTCCTTCCCTCCCTCCGTCCCTTCCTTCCTTCCTTCCTCCTTCCTTTCTTCCCTCATGCCGTGTAAGACTGAGCTTTATCGTCCATTAAAACTATAAATGACACATGCTTCATATCTTGTTACAAACGTACTAGTGACATGAAACCCTTTACTTCCCCTTTCGGCATATCGCGTGTTCCTTCACTTACCCCGGGGAGGTCTTGGAAGGGCCTCGTCGTCACCTTCCTTCCAGTGTCTCCTTAACAAACGGGGCTGTCGAGGGGCGGAGTGATCCCCCAAAAGGGCCGTGTCGCCGCTGAGGGAAAACGGGAGGCGCTCTGAGGAAAGAGTGTCACCCGGCCCGCGATGAATGGACGGGGGTAAAGACTCGTCCGTACGCAAGAAAGAGCCCTTATATCCCTCTTCCTGGCGGCTCAAAATGGATCGTCGCTTCAACCGTCTCGAGGCCCGCGCAATAAAATACGTGATAACCCTATGGGAAGGAGAAGGAAGTGCCACATTAGGGTATTTATTGCAATTCCCGGAGCTTGTCTCGTGAGGGCCGGGCCCGGAAGGAAGGGAGGGAGGGACGTGTAGGGGCGGTCACCAAGGACGGCCGCCACATTAGTCACTTTTAACTCTGACGCTCAAAACATCGTAACTTAAACCGTGAGCGAGGGCGACTTGGTGGGTGTATGGGAAGGGGGCTAAGAAAAGGGGCAGGGGAGTTGGGAAGGGAAGGGCGGAAGGGGAGGGAGGTGAAGAGGGGCAAGAGTTCTGTTATTCCTTGTAATGACTGTGTGAGAAATATTTAATCCACGATGTAAGTTTCTTAAGAGTGGAAGTCAAAACACATAGTCGCGAAATCTTGAAATATTACGTCACTTGATAATAGTCCTTTTTTAGTACAGTTCCCGTCTCTGTGTTTTTATTTGCCTCTTTTTTTGTGTGTGTAAGTGTTTCGGAATCGCCATGTAAGACTCCGAGATTAATGACGTCAAATGTTCAAAAGTTTGTAATGTGTTTTCTCTGGAACACGAGGCATTGTAGGGATTTATAGGCTTCGGGCTCCTTCGTAATGTGATGATCGTGGGGGGGGGGGGGGATGCGTATGTGTGTGCGCGCGCGGGTGCTTTTATAATGTGTTCTTGGGTGTGGCGTAAGCGTGCTGGATGACGTGTAAGAACCTACGTCATCTGTGTGTGTGTGTGTGTGTGTGTGTGTTGTAGTGTAAGGTGTATAGGTAATTAACACAAAGCAGGTCCCCATAAAACACACGTACGAAGAGAATTGACCAACTAATAGACAGACTGACCGCGTGACTCACTGACTGACTACCTCCACCGCCACGGATGGAGACGAACGCCGAGGGATGAAGTGGGTCCGTCCGTTCGTCCACTCCACACCGCCGCCGTGCAAATGTCGCGATCAATGGCAGACTCCGCATCGATTGTCCGCATGTGAAATTGATGGAATTCTCTGTCGGCCACTGGGTACTGCGCCATCTTCCTCCTCGCCTTCCTCCTCCTTCACCACCACCACCGCCACCACCTCCTCTACCCTTCTCTCCTCTCCTCGCTTCCTGTTGCCTCGCCGGGACTAAGCAACAGATCGGTCTCCCTTTTTTCAACCTAAATATAAAAGTTTTTAACCTTTAGCGATATCCTTTATTTATCATTTCGTTGCACCTCTCCCTGGCGTAGCCGTCACCTACACGACTGCCTTTTCTTTGTTCCCAAGTAGAAAAAAGGATTTGTAGTTGTTACTTGATGTCGGTCGGAAGGTTCTGCGCCGGTATTGGAATTTGAGATGCGTTGGTCTGGTGAAGCTTAGGGTTTATCATGTGCTCAAAGGTCGGGTTTTAGATACTGAGAGGTAAATATGTGTTGCCTTTTTTTTCTGACACAGCATTTTACACACATACAGTTGGTGAAGATAGTTATCGTACGACCAGCAGGTTAGGTTTATATGCATGGATAGAAAGTTATGACGCATTTGTATTTACTTTCTTACATACGGGTCATGATACACTGACTAAAGATTAATAAATGAACGTACAAGTAGCAAATTATCTCATTATGCAGTAGGTATGGATATTAAAAGACGAATGGATAGGTCGATATATTCCTAAAAGAGAGGCAACACACTACTATAAGGTTACGTAAGGACTCCTTTGTGTTGGTCTGGACAGTCAACTCTCGCAGACAGCGGACTTCAAGCTCAGGAATGTAATGTACGTGATAGAAGAATATATGAAAGGGAATGTCTGGCGCTTTTCTCTATAATTGACATTAGGTATTTAAGTAGTTTGTTATACTTTTATCTTCACCACACTTTACTGCATTTACGCTCCCACTTACACACAAAAAAGAAATGCCAGATATTTACGAGTGCGTTCAGAAAATGGTATAAACTATCATTTACTTTATAGCCAAGAAAATTAGAACCAGCATCACATCCTTTAGCTCAAGCCCAGCATCCTTTCCATCCTCAGTCACCCAGCCATCTCTCAACTCAACTTTCATCCTTCTGTCCTAATGCATTCTCCTTCCTTCACTTAGCTACAGCATCGTCTTCTTCTTCCACGTCTCGACACAGCACGGCATCCTTCCTACACTAAATCACAGCACTTAACACAGCACCTTCTCGTTGTAAAGAGTGAGAATCGGCGTGCACTCGTGACTGCGGCTGTGGCCAAGACCTAGACCTTTCTCCCTTCCTGCAGGCGGCGGCGGTTGCGTTGGCGTGCGGGGTCACCTCAAGGCAATAGTTTTCGCCGCGCTGCTCTTCTTCCCGGGCCGAGGCGAGGCGACCGGATATTGCCTGGGGAAAGTGCGAGTTTAATATTTCACCGTGTTTTGCCCCGGAATTTTTCTCTTCATCGAGTTTGCATGTCGAGTTTCTTCTGTAACCCAGATAGCGGCGGCGGCGGGGAGACGTTGGCGTTTCACTCAAGGGCGGAAAGAGACTCGACCCCGCTGAAGACTCCTCCGCTGCGAAATATTCTTGACCCAAAAGTTATTTCGGACGGGGAGGTGGCGGCGGCGGCGGCTGTGTGGGCAACTCTTAAAATAAAGCGATACCGTAATGCGTTTTCCCGCCCCGAGTGGCAGAAAAAGGCGCTGGAGTTTAAGGCGCGTTCGTGTGTTGGGCTCTTGTTTTGCGTGAATGCTGAGAGGGTCTGTCGGCGTTCCTCGGGGTGGGTCGTTTATCACCTCGCGGCCTCTTGAGTACGGAAAAAGGGATCAAGTTGGGGTCCTCTTGAATCTCCTGTTCTTGACCCTTAACACCTCGAAAGCTACTTGATCTTGTTTTGGCCGCTGCTTTCTTAATGATATTGTGAAAGGGCGCGGAAAGAAAGCAGGAGAGAGATGGAAGGAAAATAGTATGAAATGAAGGAGAGAAAGAGAAGTCACAATAAATAAATAAAAGGAGGAAAGAGAAACAATGAGAAGTAAAAAACACAAGCTCTCCATTACTGTCCAAAGGCATCGAAGAAAAAATATGAAATGAAGAGAAGAGAAATCGCAAAAAAAGAAAGAGATAAAAGGAAAGAATAGGAATAATGATTAAGAGTAAAAAAAAAATCACAAGGTCTCGTTTGCCGTCGAAAAGCAGAGCAATTATGTGCAATATAATTTCGAAGAAACGTGCATCCATTCCTTGAACTGAATATTAATTCCTTAAAGCCGCGTTGCAGTGCATTACTCTAAACTGCTGAAAGAGCTTAACACTGCTTATGTATTCTTCTGTATTACAAGGTGTGTTTAGAGTCGTATTGTGTGTTTTGCTTGACATTAGGATGGGAAAAGAGGCGGTAATGTTACTTTCACGGTGCAGTATTAAAGTAGGAAATTCGTTTATGATACCCCGTGATTCTTGGGTTTTCTGTCTGTTGTAACCCTATTTGACATTCTATCTTGCCTTTGTGTGGACTGTAGAGGACGGTGGTCATTTAGGTCGGCATTATAAGACACTTTCGCTTCTCACATCACCTATTTCTAAAGGTCAAAGAGGGGATCAATCGGGTTCTAATGAGTGTTTCTTTAGGTTCACGGTACAGAAGAAGGGTCACACTACCACCAGGGCCATAAAACTACTCCTGGAAATGCCCAAAACTCCTACGCAAGCCTTGTCTAATAGGTGAACTTTGTCGACGAAATGTTTAGCAATACGACCGTCTCATTGCTGTGTTAGGGTATCAAAATAGGAAGAGAAATGGTAATCTTGTTCTTCCGATACACTGAGTAAGGGAAATAGTCTTGCACATCCACCCATCTACTTGTTCATATTTGTAGTCAACTCTGGCTTTCATAGTTTGGCTTGTGGATGCTGCTGGATGGGATAAAGATGCCTGCTGACCCGTCTACCCATCTGGAGTCAGCAATGTGTGTGTGGTGGGTGGTAAAGGAGTGAGAGCGTGTGTGTGGGGGAGCGGTATTTGGGTGTGTGTCTGTCTGTCTCTGTGTCTGTGTGTGTGTGTTGGCCGGCCGCTGTTGACTCTCCTAACACGGACCGTTTTACGAAAAGCGAAACTGGACTGTATATCTTTTCCGAAACTTTCCCTTTTCAGCTGTTTTCTCCTCCTTTCGCGTCTTTGTCTCTTCCTTCCCGCGGCTACTTTGCGTTGACTTCCACTACGTTGTGTTGAAAAAGGGAATGGTGGGAAGGGAATGGTTGGTAAGGAAATGAGCGGCGGTGGTGTTTGTCTGCATTTTTAGGGTCAAGTGCAGCTTGTTCCGCGGAGATAATTAATCAGTTTTACGGGACAGGTGAGGTTGTGCCTATTATGACCTTGGCTGCCCTGTGTTTCTTGGTCTGTTTACTGCTTTGTTTGTCTTTGTTTCTTTGTCTGTTTCCTGTTTTCTTGGTCTTTCTTTTGCTTAATTTTCTATGTTTCTTGGTTTGTTTTTTTGTTTTCTTGGTCTTCTGCCTGTTTTTTCTGTATTTCTTGGTGTGTTTTCTGTTGCCTTGCTCTTTTTCGTTTGTTTTCTTTATTTCTTGGTCTGTTTTCTGTTGCCTTGGTCTTTTTCCTGTTTGCTTTCCTTTATTTATCGTTGTTTGGGGTTCTGCTTGTATGATTTGTTTGCCTCATTGTTTCCTTATTTGTTTTGAAAGACTTTATTTTCCCACTTTTCTGATTTAGTTTGGAGGACACACCAAGAAATTCGTCCTCTGATTCTTGTTTGTTTTCCCTCAAAGTTCTCAAGCTGTGATCTCTGCTGTCTCTTTCTCCCGTTTTTTGATTGCTTCAGTGTGATATTTTTGTACTCCATCCACTCCTAAGTTTTTTTCTTCCTACACCCTTTTATGGTACAATTCTTTAGGTTTTGACAGCAGTATATTAACTTCTATCTGTAGTCTTCTTTTATCTACAGTGGTGTATACTAGTCTGACCTCCCTACCTTTCCTTATCCTTTCCCCAAGCTAGCTCTATCGATACTCGCATAATTAATGGTGTCCGTTCTTCCAGCATCTTCTTTTCTCTCTTTTCCCCAAACTGACTTGCTCCCAATACCCCCAGTTAGTCCGTCCGTCCTTCCTCATAATCTCCCTGCATACTTCAAGCAGACTCTCTTTCCCCACGTCCGTAGCTGTCCCGTCCTCTCCAGGCAGACTCTCCCCACCCGTCATCGGCGCCGCCCGGTCCGTGATGCTCAAGATATGTAAATTGAGTACAACTTTCCCTGTTTCACCGCCTCCGTCAGCAGCCTCCGCCGCCTCCATGCAAATCCCTGCCTGCTGACTGCCCTCATCATGCACGCCATTGCTCACACGGCGCTTGATAAACACACACACACACACACACACACACACACACACACACACACACACACACACACATACATACATACACGGACTCATTTGCATGTCTACCTACTTCATACATACACGTTAAATATACATACTGACGTGCCTACATACAGACATATACGTGCTTGCAGTTTCATTTTTTCTCCCATCATCTGATATTCAAGTAGGTTTTTATTTAAATTAGCTTTGTTCCCTCGCTCTGGTTTTAATGGGATTACTTGCTTTATTTGGCCCGACGTGTGTGTGAGGGTGTGGGGGAGGGGGCTCTGTGTGTGTGTGTGTGTGTGTGTGTGTGTGTGTGTGTGTGTGTGTTAGAATGATCAGCTCAAAGTTTATAATCATCAGTATTATTATTGTTATTATCATCATTATTATCACCATTATTGTAGTTGTTGCAGTAATAGTAGTAGTAGTAGTAGTAGTAGTAGTAGTAGTTGTTGTTGTTGCTGTAGTATATTCTCGTAACAAAAGTAGTAGTAGTTATATCTTTTGCATAATTACACACACACACACACACACACGCACGCACTCGTTGCAGATTCGCCCTCGTAAAACGACACTCGACTGACACTTGCATTAAATTTCCTCGACCTTCTAGCTGAGCAGAGTGCGAGCAGCGACCTCCTTTTTCCCCTCCTTTACCCGTCCTTCCCTTCTCCCCTTTCTTTACTCCTGAACCTCCTCCTCCTCCTTCCCCTTTCCCCTTCTCCCTTTTCCTTACTCCCTTCCCTTTTCCTACGGCCATAATAGTGTTCCTTATTACAGTATTACATTATTATTTTTGTGTATTAGTGTATTTTTCGTTATATACCAACGTATCACTGTTCTCATTGTTTTTTTGTCAAGTCTAAATGGACAGTGTTTTCCCTTGTGTTCTCATTTCGTATTTAAGTCGCCGTCCTCGCCTCGCCTACAGCAAAGTACCCTCGTCAAACTCTTTACGACCTACTTTTTCTCATCGACTCAGTTTAGGCCTCGCCCCCGTCAGCGCCTGTCGTCGGCGGGCTCAACGGGGCGGGACAGGGCCGGAAGGGGTTCCTCTACGCGGGTTCCTCCCACCGCACTCGGGTCCCGGGGCGTCGCGGGCACCCCATCCTATTCGATATTCACGCAGCCTTTGTAAGCCAGTCCACAAGCCTCGACTTAATATTCAGCGGGAAAAGTACGCGACGATAGAAACCGCGTGTTTAGTATGCAGCCATCAACCCCTTCCTTAACCCTCTACCACCGCCACCACCACCCCCACCACCATCACCACCATCACCTCTACCACCACCTCCACCAACGCCACCTCCATCAATGCCTATAACTTCACCTCTTCTTCTGTTCCACCACTACCAACCACCGTGTCCCTTAACTCACCACCACCTCTACTAACGCCTCCACCTCCACCACTTCCTCTTCAATCACCACTGCCTACAACCCACCCACAACCAACACCACCACTGCCAACCACCCCTTTCTTTAACCCACATCAACACCAAGGCCTATACCCTTTCCCCACCATCACTATCACCACCGCTTACGTTCCAGCTCCCACTTTTACCACCACCACCACCACCACCACGCCCCTGCCCCAGCCTCCCCAAGCCTACCAGAGTTCCCTTCACGCGCTAAACTGCCTCCCGCTGTTTGACTACAATCATCGTAAGCTTTCTTTAGCACGTATTTTCTTTTGTTCTTTTTCTTTCAATATTTTCCGCGCCCTCCCAAGTTTTACAATAATCAGTGGAATTTAGTGCGGTGGGATCTACTTTCCTCGGCCCTCTTTCCTTCTTCTGGCACTCTTCCCCTCAGTGGCACCTTCCCGAAGCGCCACTCTCTCCTAGTGTCTGTGAGAACTAACTTTTTTAATGAGTTTTCTCCCGCGTTAAACTTGCTTAATCCAATGCTGTGATATATTCTCGGCCCGGCGTGGGGCGGCGCGGGAAAATGTAAAGTATTTCAGGGTTCCGTATAGCGGCCTCGCCCATTAAGGCGCAACAGTTCCGTAGTAAAGCGCGCATGGCCGGCGTTCTGCAGCGGCTCCTTGTGGCCCGTGTGACGCTGATTGTGGCGTTGGGGTCCGGTAATGAGGTGGAGGCGTCTGCGGAACTGCCACGGGTGATAACGAAGTGGCGCTTAGTCTCAACGAATTCGTAAAGTTACACTGAGGGTTTGGCCGACACGCTAAGGCCTCGAGGGTAGCAGATCTCCCTCAACATCGCTCTCACGCTGCCTCCGCATACCCCGCCTTACCCTAAGTGACTGCCCCCTCCATCACCACTTCCATAAGCCCTCCTTACCTTGCTTTCACTCCCTTTTCTCCCTTTTTCTCCAGCCCGTTCGTCTCACCCCTCCTTCCATCACCACCATCATGACCCCTCCTTACCTTGCTTTCACTCCCTTTTCCTCCCGCTCGTTCTTCTCACCCCTTCCGCCTGTCCTCCTCACGTTTATTTTGTGTATCTTTCTCTGATAAAAACTTTGCGACCCGCCACGCCTAGCCTCTTCCCGCTCCCCGCCCTTGCCGAGTCCCCGCGCCTCTTATCTCAGCTCCCCGCCAGCCAAACCCGAGCAGGGGCGTCAGGAGGCTGCGACAAGGCGCGATTTGTCATCATCCGCCTCGCCTCTAGACAATTTATCACTTCCTTTCGGCGGGCTCCGTAAATTGTTCTCGCACCAATTTTTAGCGCAAGGAATTCGCCGGGAACGCAAGGCCCAGTAATGCCATTCTTTTTCGCCAGTGTTTACTCGTCGCGCGGCCGTCGCTTGTAATCCCCTCTTTCGGCCCTCCCTCGGTCCTCACCCGCCCCGCTCTCCCTCACCGTAACGAGCTCCCGGCGACATACGGCTGGGCTGGCTCGCTGCAGGTGTACATCCTAAACTCAGGCAACTTAATTTTTCCCCGAACTAACTTTCCTTTGATGGTAAATTCTGTCTTTATTTTGTGATTGTGTGTCTTGGGGTTAGGTGGATGCATGTGTCTGCGTATGAGAGAGGTGACAGCTTCCTCCTTTCCTCTCACTGCAATTTCAAAGGCTTAAAATCCTCTCGTACCCTGTAGAAAAGCATCGCCTGGACCTGCAATAAGAGAATAAGGCAATGTTTACCTCATCAGCCAGTTGGAACGACCTTTTGATCCCCTTTCGTCGTATACAAATTGGCCACAACTAACTGCCTCGGCTCGTAGGGTACATTGCATTGTTCTCCCTAAGCGTGTGGGGGAGTGCGTGTTCCCATGGGTAGGGCGAGGGTCCCTGAGCTGCCGAGGCGTGGGGAGGCCAGGCAGGAGCTCTAGGCAGGAGTATAACTTGTACAGCGGCTTTGGAATCTTCATCGCCTTGTCAGTATGTGGTGACAAGCTGCCACTATTCATGGAATCCCTCCAGCCCTTGAGGTACCCAAGCTGGAGAGGTGCTGGGGAAGGCAGGGAGGCAGGCTGAGGGACGAAGGGGTGAGCTGAGAGTTTGAGGAGCGAAGAATACGAATTGAGGGATAAGGAGAGGAGAGGGAAGCGAGAGGCGGGGGTGGTGTGCCTGTCCAAGACTTGCAGAAAACTAGGAGGGAGTGGCGGGCTGGGCAACTTGGGGTTGGCTTAAAGGGAAGGAGAGGAAGGATGTGCCAGGAAGGAAGGAATTTTCGAAACGTTGGTACAGTTTTTCCAGCGTGTCCGTGAGGCTGAGGCTGAAAGGGAGAGTGTAGAATAGTACTCACAAACCAAACCCGTAAATACATGGTAGCTAGGTAGAGATTTGGTAGGCGTGAGGTGGAAGAAGAGAGAGAACAGGGAAGTGGCGTAATGGACGGCTATTTTGGATGCATTACCGAGGCCCGAGTGCAGCAGATCGATATTTTCCGAACCTGGGCGGAAGGGTACAAGTCTATCCGACGGGGAACTCGATCAGGGTCGCGGCGGGAGGCTCGGGCGGTGGAACGGGGCGCCACCAAGCATGTCCCATCTCGCCCTAACTTGATGGCCCCCTTGTCATTTTGCCGTTTGCAGCGAGACTCAGCATGGGAGGCGCCGCAAAATGGGACTCACCGTATCCGCCGCAAACCCTCCGCGTCGTAATTGGATTCTGTACCCCTCGGCGTCTCGGTCTGTTGAGAGAAGAAGAAGCAAGTCGGTGCATCTTGTCGGCGTGTGTCTGGGGAGTCGGTGCATCTGGTCGGCGTGTGTCGGGGTCGCAAGTCGCCGCCTCCTGATGGGGGTCGCCGCTGGATCTTCCCTTTTGTCTATTGAGTTTTCCCGTCGCTCGTTTCCTAAGAGAACAAGTTACTGGCTGGATGGTTGTCGTCTGTCTTCCCTCCAGTTATTTCTCCTCCTGTTACAAAGTTAGAGAGCCCTGCGGTGCGGCGAGGCGGTGGAGACGGCGGCGGCGGCGGCGGTCGTGGTGGTAGTGGGGGTAAGGAAGATAGGAAGGCAGAAACCAGCGACTGCCTCCACGACTCTTAGGCCACGTCTCACAGGGGAGATTATCCCCGTCTTGCGGTGCGCCTGCTCGTGACATAAGAGTTTTGAGATTAATGGAAGGCTGCTGTTACTTGTGTTACTCTATGGAAGTCGTGGTTCTGTGCTAAGAGGAGTTCTGGTGGCCTTGGGTACGCTGAATTGTTTCCCCTATCCTTCCACATACAGGACTCATCAAAGTTAGCTAGCACGCGGGGATGGCCGGGTCTCGAGGGAGCAAGGTGGAGAGAAGACAAGGGCTTTGGAGTCTTTGTCAGTAATCCTTTCCTCCTTTTCTTCTTCTTCCTCCTCCTTTCCGCCTTACTTTACTTCCGCCTCTTCCTCAGCTTTCGTTTATTTCATTTCCATTCTTTTCTCTTTCATTTCTCGTTCTCTTCTCATCTCCCTGTCCCGTCTTTCCAGCCTTCCGCTTTCAATTACACTCGAAAATTTCTACTTTCCTATTAATTTTTTCCTTTTACCTTCCATTCTTTCCTTTTATCCTTTTCACCGTCCCAGCCTTATCTTCCCTTCCCTTCACTTAACTTCCTTTTCCTTCCCTTTCCTCCCTTCTCTTCCCTTCCCTTCCCTTCCCTTTCCTTTCCTTTCCTTCCCTTCTTTTCCTTTCCTCTTCCCTTACCTCACTCCCCAATCTCCTCTCCCATCACTGCCTCCTGCTCCCCTCCCTTCCCTCATTCCCTCCCTTCCCTCCCTTCTCGCTTCCACCGTCCACTCTTTTTCCCCAGGCAAGTAATGACCAGCAGCGTCCACCGTTCATGTGCTTTAGATGTTTCAGTGCAAACCCGACCACCTCACAGTGTTTGCCCTTCCCGGTGCCTTGTGCAGGGTCCTTAGTTCGACCCCCCGCCATCGCCACCAGGGAGATAAGGAAGGAGTCACCCCAGAGTCACCCCATCCTCATTCTTTTCCCTGTGGAGTGAGCGGATGGGGTGTTGGCGTGTTGGTGTAGATGTGTTGCCTTCCTCTTCCCTTTCTTCCTGCCTTCTTTTGTTTCTATCATCATCTCCTGTACCCTTTACGCATTCTTCTATCATTCTCTCTGTCTTCTTTCGTCCTTCTCTCTTCCACCTTTCTATTTCTACCATCTACTCCTGCTTCCTTCTATTTCTAGTACCCTTCGCGCCTCCCAGGGTGGACTAGGTGGAACAACTTCTTCGTTAATGGAGCAGAAAAGATCCGTAACTCATGGCGGCAAGAAGTCCGGCCTGGCTGTAACTCCCTTGTATTTATGGCGAGGGACTCCGAGGCCGCCGGTCCCCGCACGTAGCCAACCCGACCAACGCTTATTTTTCATTTATCTTTTTTGCTTTCTTTCCTCTTGTTTTCTTCTTCGTACCCTTTCCTTGCCTTTCCCTCTCCTCCTTGAAAAGCTTTTATTTTTTACTCACTGAGGTTTTATGAGACGGTGATGAAAATTTATATGGTGACTGAAAAGGAATATTTAAAAACTTAGTGATTGAAATAGGAAATAAATATGGTCTAAGGAGCTCTCCCGTTTAATTAAAGGAGCATACATAAAAAAACAAAACAGGAAAGGGATGAATTAATACAGACAGGTAAAATAAATACGAGCTAATTACATCATCATCATCATCATTAAAACATCCACATCTGTACCGAGGGAAGAAAAGGGAGGAAAGAGCTACTGAGAGGGAAGAAAAGGGAGAGACAAGGACCAGTGACAGGGAAGACAGGGGAGGAAAGGGCTATTGAGAGGGAAGAGAGGGAAGGGTCAGCAGGAGAGGGGGAAAGAGGAAAATATTATGGAATGCAATACCCAGAGGCGTGTGAAGACCGTGAGAGGAGACCAGGATCAGCCCAGGCACCCTTTTCTTCCCTTACCTTCTTCTCTCTCCCTTCCTCTGCCTCTTTCCCTTCTACCTTTTTCCCTCTTTCCTCCTTCTATGTCTCTCTCTTCTACCTTTTTCTTTCTTTCCTCCTTCTCTGTCTCTCTCCTTCCTACCTTTTTCCCTCTCCTTCTCCGTGTCTCTCCCTTCTACCTTTCTCCCTCCTCTCTTTCCCTCTCCCCCTTTCCCTCTCTCTCTCTTTCCTCCTTCTCTGTGCCTCTCCCTTCTACCTTTCTCCCTCCTCTCTTTCCCTCTCCCTCTTTCCCTCTCTCTCTCTCTTTCCTCCTTCTCTATGCCTCTCCCTTCTACCTTTCTCCCTCCTCTCTTTCCCTCTCTCCCTTTCCCTCTTTCTCTCTCTCTTTCCTCCTTCTCTGTGTCTCTCCCTTCTACCTTTTTCCCTCCTCTTTCCCTCTCTCCCTTTCCCTCTCTCTCCTTCTTTCCTCCTTCTCTGTGTCTCTCCCTTCTACCTTTCTCCCTCCTCTCCTTCCCCCTCTCCCTCCCTCTCTCTTTCTTCCTTCCTCCATCCTGCAGCAAAACAGTGTTACAAACTACTCCCCCGACCCCTCCCTTGCAACACACGGCCAGCGACCCTTCCTCAGCCTCACACACACACACACACACACACACACACACACACACACACACACACACACCGGCCCGGCAAGACACTCTGGCAGCAATTTCCTAAGATAAAACAGCCTCGCCATTCATAGTGAAGAAACTCGATGGGCCAATTGACGTCAAAAGTTTCAATCCAAAGAAGTTGTGATGTCCCTCTTTTTTCCCCTTTCCTTTTTTCTTTATTTTTTTTTTCAGAGGAGGAGGAGGAGGAGGAGGAGGAAGGTACCGTCTGCGTTCTGGGTGTGTGTCTTCCTCCTCCTCTTCCTCCTCCTCCTCCTCCTCGTAGCAAGCAAGCGGTCGTGAGGGACAATAAAGAACAGAACACGAGGCGGAGGGCTGACGAGGCGGCAGGCGAGGAGAGAGAGGCGGCGGAGATGGGTCTTCGCATGGGGATGGATGCTGTAGTGTTATTGACGAACGGTTCTGTCCCTTCACTTCCCTTCCTTTTTTCCCCTCTCCCTTCTTGCCTTTCTGTTTCTTTCGTCTCCTCTTTCTCCTGTTTCTTGTACCTTTTACGCCTCCTTCTTGCTTTCTTTTTTTTGCTCTCCTCCTATCCTCCTTCATTCCTTTCTATTCCTATCTTCTTTTTCTCCTGATTTCTGTACCTTCTACGCCTTCTATCCCTTACTCTTTCCTTTGGTCTTTTCCTGTCTTTCTCCTTTTTCTTTCTCCTCCTTTATTTTCTTTTATATTATCCTCCTTTCGTCCTTTTTTCTCCTGTCCTTCCCCATAACTTTACGCTTCCATCTCCTTTTCACCTTCCTCTCTTCTATCGTCCTCACCCGTCTTCCTTCCTATATCCATTACACCTCCATCTCCCTTTCACCTTTTCTTCTCCTATTGTCCCACTTCTTCCTGACCCAATGCCTCTTCCACCTCGTCCTCGTCCTCGTCCTCCAACCTAAACCGCCCACTACCTCATACTCCAATCACCCACCCACCTACCTACCTACCACCTCCTCCTCGCCCTCCTCCTCCTCCGCCCTCCCTCACTGTCGCCGCTCGTTCTACCCGACTGGTCTTAAACACTGGGCGTAATACAGTGTGAGGGCCGAGTCCCGTGTGTTATCAGGGCACAAATCCTTCGTATCTTCTGTGGCAGCCGTCTCTTATCTGCCTGGCCCTCACCACTCACGCCTGTCATCGCCTCTTTCTCGTTGTGTTTGGGGGGGGGGGTGTAGGGAGGAGAGTGGGGGTAGGTGTGGGTGTGGGTGGGTGGGTGTGTTTGGGGCTGTCAGTGTTCGTCTTTCCGTTTTCTTTCTTGCAATCTTTCTTTCGTTCTTTCTTTCTCTTTTTTTTGGTAGTGGTTTCTTGTTTTACTTGTTCTTTAGTGTGCTGTTTATCTCTCTCCTTCTGTTGTTTTGATTTTGTTTTCTGTTTTTTTTCTTTTATAAGTTATCTTTTTCATAATTTTCTTCGTGTTTTTTCTTTTTGGTTTGGTTCTTTTCGCTTTTTGTTTGCAAGGTGATGTTTTTTCTTATCTGGTCACACACAATTTACTGACAATCCTTCGTTTATTATCCGTTAGTTTGTTTGTTTGTACGTGTGTGTGTGCGTGTGCGTGTGCGTATGTGTGTGTGTCTGTCACCGTCCCGCTTCCTCCCTCCCCAAATATACTTCTTGTCTCTATTCTCTCTCTCCCTCTCGCTTTTCATCCACCTCCTTCCTCTCCTCCCGTTCCTTTCCTCCGCTTCTCTCACCTTTCCTCCTCTCCTGACCTATCAACTTGCTCTCCATTGATTTCCTCCTCGCGTTCTCCCTTCCTTAGACTCTCCTTCTCTCTTATCCACTCCCTCATTTTCCCTTCTTTATCTCCTTGCATTTTTCCCTGATTTCCTTTCCTGCTATTATCCTCGCTCTCTCAGTCTTTTCTTTTCTCGTCCAATTTCTCGTTTCTTCCATTTTCTCAATTCGGTTTTATTATTTCCTACTTTCTCACTATTATCTCACTCCTTCTTTTTCTTCACACTCTTCTTTTTTTTCTCGTCTTCCTTCCATTTCCTGGTGTTCCGCTTTAATCGGTTTTCGTTTTTACTTGTTTTTTTTTATTCGTTCTTTCTCTCTATTACTTTTTATTCCATCATTGCATTTCCTTTTGATTTATTTCGTGGTATCTCTTCCTCTTCCTTTATTCCCCAGTTTGGATTAATATTGCTTCTGATTATGTTTTTTTCCTCCTTATTTTTATCTTTCTGTGACATATCTATTATATTTTTCACTCCTTTCCGTTAGCCCTGTGGTTGGTTAGCTCTCAAATAAGTTTAAATCTATTGGTCTGGGGTTCGATTCTTCTTAGAGTGGGTAGACGGTACACACCATACCCTATGCCTATCCTAACATATCCTAATCTACCCTATATTTTTGTTTCCCTAGGGCTGAGTCTATAGATACGTCGATTGTTCAGTAAATGTTAGGAAAATGAAATTAATTTACCCAGACTTACCTTATACTTTAGTACATGAGTAAGACTTTTTATATATGAAGTCGAAATATAAATGATTCAAGGTTGAGACCAAAGGTAACGTGGGTTTTAGGACAAGCCTCCGAGGTGATGGAGATGAGCGCTGAGGACACGCGCAGCTATAGTCAATGCCCCCAACTTTACTTGACTTCGAGGCACTGCTTGCTTACCTCTCATTATCTCATTTTCTTACTTAACTTTCTTTACTTGACTTTCTTTACTTGACTTTCTTACTTAACTTTCTTTACTTGACACTATCTCATTCTTACTTGATATTATCTCATTCTTACTTGACATTATCTCATTCTTACTTGACTTTCTGTACTCGACACTATCTTATTCTTACGTGACATTATTTCATTCTTTACTTTACTTGCTTTCGAGGTGTTTCTTGCTTACCTTTCATTATCTCATTGCATTTTATCTTTATCTCTCTCTAACCATTTCCTTCTCCCAACATTTCACTTTCGCTTTCTTCTTCCCTCCCTCCCTTATCTCTCTTCCCATCTTTCCTCTCACCCCTTAACGTTTTCCTCAACCTTTCCTCCTTTCTCCATTCTTCCCTTCATGGCCCCATTACTTTTAACGGTATTCCTCTCCTATTATCCTCATCCCTTCCTCCGGCGTTCTCCATTATTACCCCCATCATCTGTCTCACCTTTATTATGCTCTCTCTCTTATTGATAACTCCATCTGTTCCTGAGCCTTGCCTTCATCATCTTCTTTGTGTGTGTGTGTGTTTCTTCTTGGTATTGGTGGTGTGTTGTTTTGGGGGGCTTGTTTTATGTTAGGTTTTATGATTCTCTTCCTTGTTCTTTTATTTTTGTTTCCGATTATAATTTCCCGTTTTTTTTGTTCCTGTTCTTCCTAGTGTTGGTGTTTTTTTCTTGTTTGTTTTCTGTTTGGTTTTGTGATTCTCTTCCTCCTTCTTTTATTTTTGTTTCCGATTATAATTTCCCGTTTTTTTGTTCCTTTTCTTCCTTGTGTTGGTGTTTTTTGTTGTTTGTTTTTCTATTTGGTTTTGTGATTTTATATGTATTTTATTTATTAGATTTTTCAGACTTTAATTTCCTTCCTATTCTTTTCTTTATTTATTTTTCTCTTTCTTTTGTATTTCCTGTTGGTGTTTGTTTTATGCTGTTTTGTCTGTTTCCTTTTATTTTCTTCCTCATTGTAGTGTTTATTCATTTTTTCTATTTCACCCAAAATTTCCGCCTTATTCATTTCTTTAATTTCTCTTCTTTTCTATTTTCTATTTCTTTCTGTTTTATTCCTTTTTTACCTATTGTTTTCTTATGTTATTTTTTCCTCGTTCTGTTAAATCTTTTCTATTTCAAACTGTAATTTCCTTCTCATTCTATTCTTCGTATTGTCCTTTTTAATCTGTTATTTTTTCTTCTGTTGTTTCCCTTCTCCTTTTTATCCTTTCGTTCCTTCCATTCTAATATCCTCTAATGATGCATCAGTCATCTTATTTATTGTCTACTTCCTTCTATATATTTCCTGCTTACATTTCTCCTCCCATCTTCACATCCTCCAGACATCGTAACATATTCCATTTATATTTATTTCGGGGGGCCATATTTATTACTTTTTATAAGGTCAAGTATTTTTTATCGGCATCTGGGTTTGTATGTTTGTGTATGGTTGCGTCTTTATAAAGGTTAGGATCGTATGGCAACGTGGGATCTTTTTTCTCTTAGGGGAAGATTTATAGGTAGGTAGCATTAGGGAGTCGGTCTTGATCCTTTATCTCCTGTCTCTCTCTTTGCCTCTATATCTCTTTTTCTGTCTTTATTTTTTCCCTTTTCTTTAGTTTTATCTTAATGTTCAGCTTCATCTCACTTGCTATCTACTTTATCCTTCTTATTCTTTATCTGTGCTTCTGATGTTTTCTTCTCTCTTCTCTTTTCGCTTCTGATTCCTCACCCTCTATCTTTTTCTTCTTAATTTAATCTCTTCTTTAGGTTTTGTTTTATGTTCCTTTTCATCTCACTTGCCATCTACTTTTGCCTCTTTTTTGTTTATATTTTTTCCTCGACTTATTTTTCTTCCCTTTTCGCTCGTGATCTCTTACCTTCTCTTCCTCTATCTATCTTTATTTTTCTCCCATCTTCTCTTCAGTCTTCGTTTCATGTCCTTACTTGCTCCATTACTTTCAGGACCACAGCGACTCACAATGGACTACTCTGGGTTATTTTGGACTAGGAAATAGGTCATGTTGTTTTCAGTGGGCATCTTTCCTATCGTCTTAGAGGCAGTGGGTCAGGAAGAAGGTGGTTGAGAAGGGGGAGGAGACCGTCTTTAGGGAGTGGGTCAGAGAGAGGGAGAAGCCGCCTCACGTAGCTCCATCTAGCGCACGCGAGAGCTAACAGGAAGGAGCGGCGCGCGTGTGGCATAGCGCTGGAAAAAATATGGGATGGAAAAAGAAAGGGAGAAAAAAAATTACTTCCTGTCCCTGGATTGGTTTTCCAGGTGACGGCATTCTTAGTGTGTTTGTCTTTTGTCTTTTCTCTTTTATATTTAGGTGGATTTTGGGACGTGTTTTTTATGGTTGTCGATTTTTTTTATTTTTTTTATTTCCGGTTTGGATGAAAAAGTTGTCTTCAGAGTCTATTAATACATTTTTTTCTTTTACTCTATTATTCCCGTGTTCAGTCCTCCTCTCCTGCTCTTTCTCCATTCTTTCTCTTCTCCTTCCCATTCTTTCCCTTTTCTTTCCAAATCATTTTCTTCGTTTTACTCTTTTATTCTTGTTCCACTTCTCTTACAGCCTTCAGCATCCTCCTCTTCTCCCTATTCTTCCTTTCGTTCTCTTCTCCATCTTTCTCTTTGCCTCTCCCTTCCTTTGCATCCTCCTCCTCTTCATCCTCCTCTCGTTTCCTATCTCCAGTTTTCTCCTGCTTTTTCATTCTTTTGCATCCTTCTCTTCCCAATCCTTTCTTTTTCCTCTCCATCTTCTCCCTGATTCTCCTTTACTCTGCATCCTTCTCTAACCAAGTACCATCCTCTTTCTCCTCCTCCTCTTCCATCCTCCTTCTCCTCCAGCGGGGCCTGAAAAATCCGAGCCTTTGCCTACCAATTTCTCGGGACACGGACAAGTTGGGATCAGTGGGCGGCCCATTAAGCGGCGTGGACCGTGTTTTCGGCGCCAGCAACTTTCCACCTGGTAATCCCATTTGGCCATTAGCAATATCTTACCTCGCCCTCTGTCCTATTGCCTCTCTTGCCCCTGAGGTGTTCCCGCCATACATCGAAAGGAGAGTTAGAGAAGAGAGAGACGAAAAGGGAGAAGGAACGGTGAAGAGTAAAGCAAACAGGAAGAGGAGAAGGTAGAGATAGGAGGATAGGAAGGAGGAGGAGGAGAGGAAGAGAGCACTAGAGAAAGGGGAGAAGACTTAAAAGGTAGAGAAGACAGGAGGATGAGGAGGAGGAAGAGAAGGAAGAGGAGGGAGGTTGAGAGTGCTTCCGTTTCATTAAGACTGTCATTGCTTGTACGTTTTTAAAAGAGACGAATGATCTAAGCTCCCTCACCCCTCTCACTGCCTCTCTTCCTCCCTCTTCCTCCCTTCTCCCCTCAAAGGATCGTCACCCCATCCTCAAGGACTCTTATCACTCCCTCCTTCGGTGTAACTCTCTCCTGATGGCGCCTCTGAACGCTTTTATGGCGCCCCTTCTAGGTGGACACTCACGCCCTCCACGTGTTAAGGAACCGTCCGAGGCGCTGCTGATTGGATTGGGCGGGGTCTGAAGAGGGCAAAGGGCAAGGGGGAATGAGGGAAAGGAGACAGAGGGGTAATGAGGTGGATGGAAAGACATGTGAGAATGGTTTAAGTTGGGTTGAGGGAGGATGAGATGGTTGGGGACGAGGAAGAGGAAAAGAAGGCGAAGGAGAATGAGGAAAATGAGACAGAATGAAAGGAGAGGAAAGAGAATGAGAAGAAAGGAGAGATGTGGAAATGGTCTTAGTTGGATGAGGGAGAATGAGGTGCTTGGGGAAAAGAGAGAAAGGGAATAACCATGATGAAAAGAGGACATAGTGTGAAAGGAGAAGAGGGTGTGGAGGAAAGAAAAGGAAGAGGGGGATATCTAAGGGAAGAAGGACAAGGGTTAGGAGGAAACGGGCAGAAACTAGGGTAAACTTTTGGAAATGGGAAAGGAGGAGGAATAGGATAAAATGGCTGTGAAGAGTAAGAGGTAAGAGGAGAGGGAAGGGAAGAAGGAAGGGAGGAAAAGAGAATTGTAGAAAGAAACAGAAAGTGAGGGGACAAAGAAATGAAATAGAGGGTCACTTGGAGAACAAAAAAATAATGAGACTAGGAAAATGAAACAAAGGGAGAACGTAGTGAAAGAGATAAAGCTAGAAATAGAGAAAAGAACGGAAATAAACGACAAGGCGAAGGAAGGAAGGAAGGAAAGAGATAGCCAGGAGGGAATAGAGAAGATTTGAACGATGTGAAGGAGAGAGAGAGGAAGGAGGGAGGGAGGGGAAACAACGGAAGGAGAGAGAGGAAGGGAGAGAAAACAATGGGAACAAGAAGAGATAGGAGATTTAGCGGTAGAGAGAGAGAGAGAAACGAGGAACAAGAAAGGAAAAGAATATTGGAAGTAAGGAAAGTAATAGAATTTGGAAGAGGGAGGAAAGGCAAATAAATGTAAGGGAAGGAGAATGAGAATGATGGAAGGAAGAAGGGCGAGGGAAGGTAAAGGAAGGGAAGAGAGAAATAAAGAAGGGGAAGGAGAGTGAAATAAAGGATAAAATAAGAGAGGGAGAGAACGGAAGGTATTTGGGAAGGACAAGAAAAGGTGAGGAAGAGAAGAGGAATTTGAAGGGACAGGGAATGAGGAAAAAGGGAAAAAAATGGAAAAAAATGACAAGGAATATGAATGATACCCAGAGACAAAAAAAATAGAGTAAAAGGAGGTAAGAGAAGAGAGCAGAAGAGGAAGATTAAGAAGAGTATTGACAGAAAAGGAATTAATAAGAGGAAGGGAGGGAAGGGCAAAAGGACGAAGGGAGATGTTTGCTCCTACCTCCCTTCTTCTCTTTCCTCCCCGTTGCTAGTAAAGAGAAGTAAGGGGAGAGATAAAGAAAAGTAAGTGTAGATAAGGGAGAGAGGGAAGAGAGGAAAAGTTAGGAGGATATGGGGGAGAATCTTACTCGTCTTCTCCCCTCCCTTCGAGAAATGAGTAATGGGGAAAGGGAGGGGAGATTAAGAGGTTGTGGGGAAGATGTTTGCTCCCCTCCTCCCCTCTGTTAGCTCCCCATTTCTCGTTAGGGAAGACAGAGGGAGAAATAGTGGAAAGAAAGGGTTGAGAAACGAGTAATGGGGAAGTGAGGGGAGATTAAGAGGTTGTGGGGAAGATGTTTGCTCCCCTTCTCCCCTCTCTTAGCTCCCCATTTCTCGTTAGGGAAGACAGAGGGAGAAATAGTGGAAGGGGAGGTTAAGAGGTTGTGGGGAGGATCTTGCTGTCTTCTCCCCTCTCTTAGCGTCCCACCGCTGAGGCTGAGGGGAGCGGGCGAGGGGAATTAGTGGTCGTTAAAGCGTATTAATTATCACTCTCGCTTTGTTTGCTGTGATGAGTTTCCGTTCACACACACACACACACACACACACACACACACACACACACACACACACACACACACACACACACACACACATACACACACACATTTATTCCCACTGGTCCCTTTCACTTCCTCTTTTCCTTCCTCTCCCTCTTCCTCTTCCTTTTCCTCTTCCTCCTCCTCTTCCTCCTGCTCCCTCTCCCTTACTACTACATCTTTCCTGTCCACGGCACTCCTCTCTCCCCAACTTTTCCTCCTCCTCCTCCTCCTCCTCCTCCTCCTCCTCCTGTCATACACTTCCATCCGGTTTTTCTTTCAGCTTTCTACAATAAGAGTTTTACGAGTACTCTCCCTTCCTTTCCCCCCCCCCCTCCTCTCCTCTCCGTCCCCCTCCTCTCCTCTCCGTCCCCCTCCTCTCCTCTCCTCTCCTCCCCTTCCTCTCTCCCTCCATCCCCCTGTCTCCTACGTTCATGTTCTCGAGTACTTTTTTTTCCTTTCCTCAATAGAGTCAGAATATCGAGGTAGCCGTCAATAACATCCTTTTACCGCATGTGTAGTTTTTTTCCTATTTTTTTCTTTTTCATGTTGTTTATTATGATTTTGTAAGCAGGTTTTTGTTCTCTACTTTTTTTCTTGGTTTCTGTCTCTGTTTTTGTCTCGGTTTTTGTCTCTCTCTCTCTCTCTCTCTGTCACGGTTTCTGTCTCCGTCCATCTCTCTCGTCTTCTCCTCTTCTCTTCTCTACCCTTCTTTTCCTCTCTTCTCATTTCTTTTCCCTTCCTTTCCTTTCCTTTTCTTTTTTCTTTCCTCTCCATTCTTTTCCTTTCCCTTCCCTTCCCTTCCCTTCCCTTCCCTTCCCTTCCTTTCCTTTCCTTTCCTTTCCTTTCCTTTCCTTTCCTTTCCTTTCCTTTCCTTTCCTTTCCTTTCCTTTCCTCTTCTCTCCTCTTCCCTTCACCCTACACACACACCCATTCACATCTTTCTAAAGTAAAAATCGGCGTTTCGTGAAGGCCTAAATTATAAATATATATGGAGAGTGGGATTCTGTATTTGATCTCATTTATTTTTTTCATTCTCGGTATATTTTTTTTCCCTTTGAGGTTAAAACGCTTCAAGTCACACACAGATTCAACTTTGCCGGGAGTTAGGAGCCGCGGAAGTTTAGGCTCTGAACGCAATCTTGTCGCTCAATGCTCCCTTCATATCCGCGGTTTAAGCTCCCTCGCTCTCTCTACACGGTTACCCTTCTTACATAACCCAGGCTCTTCTTCCTTCCTTCTCTTCCCTACCCCGCTCCTTCCCTTGCCTTTCTTCCTTCTTCTCTCCATCCCTTTTCCCTTCCTCCTCCCCTTCCCTTTCTCCATTCTTCATCTCCCTCACTATTGCCTGTTTTATTTCCATTCTTCTCTTTTCATTCCCGTTTCCCTTCCTCTACCTCCTCTACCCCTGCTCATTCTTCATTCTCTCCCTTCCCTTTCTCGCTTCCCTTCCTTTTCGCCACCTCTTCTACCCTTACCCCTGCCAATTCTTTCTTTCCCTTCCTTCCCTACTCGCTTCCCTTCTTCCTCCTCCAAAACTCTTACCCCAGCCTGTTCTTCTTTCGCTTCACCACCCTCCCCCCTCCTCTTCCTCCACCTTCTCCTTCTTAACATGGATATTCAGGGCAGGGTCTCTGTCGCGCCTAATATTGGTTCTGGTTAGCTTTTTTTTTATGCCTATCAGATGAAAGGAAGTCGAGTGTTGGGCTTCGAAACGTATTAAGTTGATATTCCTCGCTCACAAGCCTGTTCATTACCCCCGCTCGCTTCAGCCTCTCTTTCCCTTTGCTATTTCCATTTTCATTCTTTATCGTGGTGTTTCCTCTCTTTCTCTTCCTCTCTTGTGTCTTCCAGTGTGGTTGTCGGCTTTGGTTGTGGCTGTGGTGGTTGCTGTGGGTGATTTTTCCTGTGGCTGCGGAAGAGTTGTGGCGTTTTCGCTTACTTGGATTCGCGGGAGGGTCGGGGAGACATAGAGCAGTCTTCGTGTCCGTTTGCGTCACTACCAAGCTCTCCTCCACCACTTTACGTGAAAACCAGCCTCCCATTTGGCCCCAGTGCGTCCTTGTGGCTTCCCTTCCTCCCCTAAGAACGAGATGCGCCTCACCCTCTCTCGCCGCTGCCTTATCCGAATGGTGGAGTGCAGGGAGGTTCGAGGTTAGGCGAAGGGAGGTTCAAGAAGGGAGACTCAGGTGTGGTGGCTCGGGTTCAGACTCCATGTTTTGTGCCTCAGCGGCGGGCTTAAGACGCAGAAGAATGGCTCGGTTTAGAAGTTTGCAATTGGTTTGTGTCGCCGACGAAAGGTGGCGTCTCTCAGGGGCTCTTAAGGGACGGGATCAGTCTCCGCTGGTGTTTTTTCACGCGTGCAATTCCTCGCCACTTCACAGAAACCACCAAATTTTAACGAGGTTTTGAGGTTCCTGTATGTGAAGGTTTTCGATCCATATTCTTAAACGTATCGGGCTTCAACTACGGCTATTTCCCAAGGGCACAGAGAAGTTGAGTTTTTTTTTTTGTGGGCGTTTCTTCACGTTCAAAATGCAGAAGTCGGATTAAACTATCACTGGGATTACACAACACTCCATGGTCCATATTCTTAAACGTCGCTAGCCCTCACTACGGCAATTTCACAAGGTCACAGAGAAGAGTACCCTGTTTTTTATGGGTGTTTTTTCTCGTTCAATATGCAGAAGTCGGGTAAAACTATCATTGGGATTACACAACACCTCATGGTCCATATTTATAAACGTATCTGGCTTCCACTACGGCTGTTTCCAAGGTCACAGAGAAGATTAACCGGGCTTTTATGGGTGTTTTTCCCGTTCAAAATGCAGAAGTCGGGTAAAACTATCACTAGGATCACACAACACTCCATGGTCCATATTCTTAAACGTCTCTGGCTGCCATTATAACTATTTCCCAAGGTCACAGAGAAGGTTAACCGGGTTTTATGGGTGTTTTCCCGTTCATGATGCAGAAGTCGGGTAAAACTATCACTGGGATCACACAACACTCCATGGTCCATATTCTAAATTAAACGTTTCTGGATTTCCAAGGTTACAGTGAAGATTAACCGGGTTTTCATTGGTGTTTTCCCCGTTCAAAATGCAGAAGTCGGGTAAAATTATCACTAGGATCACAAAACAGTTCATGAAAATCCCAGCAACTACTATGAGAGTCTGATATCAAATAAGCAAACTGAGGACCCGAGAGTGAAAAATTCTGACTTTAGATTTAGTTAGAGACCGCGAATCATCTACACATCTCTAGCTTGTCAACACCGAAACTTATGTTGTAGGTAGCTTCGAAGGGCACACATCCGTCTGTTCCCAGCGCGCGGATCCGAAATGTCAACACGGCGAGTAATTAAATGCATAATCCTCCCGCCTCCAGTATCGACGAAAGGCAGCCCGGCTCTCAGGCTGGTTCACGAGCACCTCAACTCCTCGTCTTCTGCTTTAGAGTCGTTCCCACTTCACCTCACCTCGCTCTTTCGACACCCACGCCTTTCACCTCTCTACCCTTGCTGTCTCCTTCTCTGAGCCCCCTTTTCTTTCTCTCTCCTCCTACCCCTCTCCACTCTCTCCTTTCCATCCCCGCTTCTCTTTCTCTTTACCCTCGCAGCCTCCTTCCTTCTCTCTACCACTGCAGTCACCTTCTCTCCCCCTGTGTCCTTTACTTCTCCACCTCTCTCCTCTTCTTCCACTCCCGCTGCCTCCTCTCTTCCCCCGCTGGCTCCTTCTCTATATTCCCGCTCCTCCTTCTCCTTCCATCCTTTACACCTTCACCTTTCTACTCAGGCTCCCTCACTTCTCTTCTACAGCGCCACTCACTTGGTTCACGACACGCAACAAACAGCTTACCATGACCCCAAGACCCACCGACACCACCACCACCACAACCTTCCTCCTTCTTCCACTATCCTCCTTGCCACCCAAACCTTGCTCCTCCTTCTTCTACTACCGTCCCATCTACTCCTTCCAGTACCACCGCAACTCCTTCTCCTCCTCCTCCTCCTATCCTTTCTACCCACCCTACCACCACCACTACCACTGTTCTCTCTCCCCTCAACTCCAACCACCCCAGCCATCCACTCCACCTTCGCGGGACACAATACACAATAGACCTTCTTATATTAGCCTTGAGGTCTGTTGCGAAGACGAGTCCAAGAGGGATGGAGACGGAGTTGAGTGGCCGGCCGAGTACCTCCCGCCTCAGACTGTTTCCTTTGGGTGTCTTGAGGGTCACGACGCCCCCAGTCACCCCGGGACGTCTACTTACTTGTCTATGCGTTGTCTTAAGGTCCGGGGATTTACCTCATTCACGGGACTCTAAACAGATGAGGCAGGGAAGGAGGAAGGATGGAGGGAGGGGGCAAGGAGGTGGGGTAAGGAAGTAGCGGGGAAGGAGGAAGTAGCGAAGGAGGAAGGGGGTAGGAAAGAAGATGGGAAGGAGGAAGAAGGAAAGGAGGGAAGGGAAAAGAAGAAGGAGGAAGTGAGGTGAGAAGGAAGAAGGGGGAGTAAGAAAGGAGCGAAGGAGAAAGGAGAGAAGGGGGAAGGTGGAAAGGAATAAAGAAGGGGTGGAGAAGGAGAAGGAAGAAGAAGGAGGAGAAGAAATAGGAGAAAGAAGGAAAAGGACCGTAATTTGCAGACCAGTTAAAGTAGATCAAAGGAAAGCTAAAGGGAAGAAAAATATGAAAGAAAAACAGTTAAAGAAGACACGAATGAAGTGACCAATAAATCGCCGGTGCAGTCTTCGGGCGGGTGTGGAGCGTCCGGGTCCTCGGCCGCGGCGGAGTGGCGGTCATTAGGCTAAACTGAGGCGATAATCTGTGACCTGGAGTGATCCCCGTCCCGCCTGCCTCTGGTGCTGTCATTACGGCCACTCCAACCCTCGTTCTGTTCCTCTTCCTCTTCCTCCTCCTTCTACTTCACTCCTTCATTTCTCTTCCTCCTCTACTTCTTTTTCTCTCTTCCTTTTTCACCATTTATCGTTCTCCGCTTCTTCCTCGTTTTATTCCTCTTCCTCGTCCTCCTTCTCCTTCACTTCTCTTTCTCCTTTCTTCCTTTTTCTCTACTCATCTTTTTCCACTTCTTCCCTCGTTCTCCTCCTCCTCCTCCTCCTTTACTTATTCTCGTCCTCCTCCGTCTCTCTTCATTCTTCTCCTTTCCTCTTTTCCCACTTCTTTCTAGTTTCCTGTTTATCTTTCTTCCATTTTCCTGTTTCTCATTGTTTTCGTTGTTGTCTTTAACTTAACTTCTCTTCCACTCTCCTTCTCTTCCTCTCCACTCATCTTTCTCCACTTCTTCCTCGTCTTCCGCTAAGATTTTTCCTCCTCCTTCCTTTTCTCATTGTTTTCGTCATTCCCTTCCTCTTATGTGCTTACTGTTGTTTATATTTCCAAGGTTACCGTCACTCTTGCACTTCTAATACTATCTCATGACCTCTTCCTTGCCTGCTTATCCCCTCTTTCATCACAATTCTTTCATCTCATTCTTTTTACCTATCTTCTCGGGCTTCCAATACCTCTCTCTTTCCTCACTCTGTCTCCCTGTCTTTCTCAACCCACCAATATGTCCTCCGCATTTCATTGTACTCGTCGACATTCCCCGGCCAACTCAAGGTGACGAGGGAGATGTTGAGGAATGTATTTGATCTTTCGTGGAGGGGAGAAAGACGCCACCTGCATCCCGCCGCGGAGCTGACGTCAGAGGGGCGGACGGGGTCGATGTGTTTGTCCTCCTGTTGGGTACTCTTGAGGGGCCGGATGTTAGTATTCAGCCCTCGTCCACCTTTGTATATGCAGGGCTTTGAGGGGCTTGGCCAGGGGAGAATTAGAGAGAGAGGTAGGTAGGGGGTAGGAAGGGAGGGGTTGATGGGGGTCTGAAGTACTGGCTGTGAGGAAGAATGCTTCACGTTCCTCGTCATTCAGTTGCGATTTGCGTTTTGAAGGTCAGGAAGGGAAAGGGAAATTCTGCCGGTGGTGATTTTTCTAGTATTTTGTCTCCTTTTTTGTTTTGGGTGATCTGTTGCTGTTTTTGTTTTGGTGAGTGAGTGAGTGGTAGTGTTGGTCGTGTTGATGGTGATGGAGGTCTGTTTGTTGCATTCCCCGGTGTTTGTCTGTTTTGTTTTGGCCTTTCTGTTTGTTTGTTTGTTGTTTTGGGGGTAATGTTTTAAATGGTGTTTTGTCATTTTTATTATTTTTAGTTTTGGTGTGTGAAAAGTTGTGTTGGTTGTGGAAAGACTGTTCGTTTTATTTGATTTATTTAAGCCTCATGGTGTACTATTTATGTACTGCACGCTTTTTATTTTATTCCTTTTTTTTTGTAATATATTAGCATTAGTCTGATGTTAAATGTGGCTGGCAATGTTTTTTTTTTCTTGCTGAGGAATGATTGAGCTCCGTTTTCTTCAAGTGTTATATTCAAGCTCATTAACTACTGTCATGCTTTGTTTGTATTGTGTTAATCAAGTCTTTGGTGTCTTGTGGGTAGCTGTGTTTTTTCTCAGCGTTCAGAAATAACGATAAAGTCATATACTCCTTTTCTTTCTCTCATGCGCCATTAAACTCTTTCAACTGATGTCTGTCCTGCTCTGTTTGCTTATATTTCGTGTTTGATGTCTTGTAGGTGGTGATGTTTTTTTATAAGTATTCAGAAACTGTGTAGAAGTCATATGGCGTGTTTTTTCCTTTATCCGTTGCGTCATTCAATCTTCAGCCGGTGTCATTCGTCCTCTGTTTGTTTATATTACGTAGTGTTCGGGGTGTCATGTGGGGGGTGGGGGTGGTTTCCAGTGTTCAGAAATAATGTTAAAGTCATATGAAGCGTGTTTCCTTTATCTGTTGCGTCATTAAACTCTTCAACCGGTGTCATGGGTCCTGTTTGTTTAGTATACATATATTACGTAGTGTTCGGGGTGTCCTACAGGGGGTGAGTGTGTTTTCCAGTGTTCAGAAATAACGTTAAAGTCATATGGAGGGTTTTTCCTTTATCTGTTGCGTCATTAAACTCTTCAACCGGTGTCATGCGTCCTCTGTTTGTTTAGTATACATATATTACGTAGTGTTCGGGGTGTCCTGCAGGGGGTGGGAGTGTTTCATGTTTTTTCCTGTGTTGTTCTAGTGTTAGGGGAGTGTTGGTGTTGTTGGTGCAGGGGCGGGCCTGAATGACGGGCTGTTGTGAGTAATAGATCGAGATAACCTGCCTCGGGGGCCGCCTATTTATACAGGTGTCAGGTGGTAATGAAGATGGTGCTGATGAGAGTTGGCTCAGGTGCTCGCTCTCTTCTTTCTCCTCCTCCTCTTCTCTTTTTATTAGCTTCCCTCTTTCTATCCACTTCTTTTCTCCCTTTCTTTTTCTCCTCTTATCTCTTCCAGTCCTGTATTCGTTTATTTTTTTTATTTTTCCTCCTCTTCTAAATTTTTCCCCCTCTTCTATCTCCTCATGTTCCTCCTTTCTTTTTCCTCGTCCTCTTCTTATCTTCCTCCCCTCTTCTGTTTCCTCCTCTTTCTCCTCCTGTTCTCCCTTTTCTTTTTTCTCCTTTTCTTTTCCAATCTTGTATTCGTTGTTTTTCTTTTTTTCTCCTTTTTTTAAATTTTGTTTCCTTTCCTATCTCCTCATGTTCTTTCTTTCTTTTTCCTCGTTTTCTTATCTTCCTCCCCTCTTCTGTCTCCTCTTTCTCCTCCTGTTCTCTCGTTTCGTTTTCCTCCCCTTCTCTTATTTCTTTCATCTCGGGTTTCTTAATCTCTTCACTATTTTTTGTTAGTATATATTTTGCTGTTGTCTGGTTTGTTCTCTTCCTTTCGTCTTCAGATCATCATTCATTCCTCTTGTTTTTGCTGTTCATTTATCTTTATTAACTAGTTGCTTCTTTTTGTTTTTATCTCTTCCCTTACTCATTAATTTGCTTAACCTTAATATTGTTTTCTTTTATTTTTACTGCGTTCCCCTTCTGCCATCTCCTTTTAATTAACTTCTTATACAGTGACTGAATGAGAGAGAGAGAGAGAGAGAGAGTTTCCTATGGACTGACAGAGAGCAAGACAGACAGTTGGACAAAAATATTAAATTCCTTCGTGTTTTGTGTACGCGATGTGTTGACTGACTGACTGACTGACTAACTGGTTGACTGGCTGACCGACTGACTGACTAACCTGTTTAACTTCATCTGTCTTGCTGCTCGTGCATTCCATAACAAAAAACAATAACAAAATTCCAATTAGGGTTCGTAATATACCCTGCAAGTGAACGAAAGCCTCGATCCCCGCATTACTCATTTCTGACATTCAATTATCATCATTTCACGGTGGGAAGAAAAAGAAACATAAAAAAATAAAACGAAGGGAAACTTGCGCACAGATTACCGTCAGTGCAGCAAATTCGCTCTCCACATTAATATTTTTTTCCTTCCCAAACATTTTTATTCGCAAGTTCCTGTACGTTGCACCTCTAATTAGGGTGATTAAAAACGTCAGCAGGTAGAGTCGGCGTGGCAGGAAAGTTTGTGCCCCCTTAGCAGTCCGCCGCGCTGCCTCCAACGAGATCTTTAACCCATTAACCTCGTGACCTCAAAGCTATTGGGTGGAGAGCCTCTTGTTGGCAATTAGCATCGCATCCTCTTGACTATTGATCCGGTGCAGCCTTCCTCCTCCGGTATTGGTCCTTAACTGTCTCTTGATTCTTCCTTGGTCGCGTTTGAGAGGAAGTGAGAGAGTGAGAGGTGACGGGGAGGTAGGAATGCATGCGGTACAGACGTTTGGCGGACTGAAGGTTAAGGGAATAAGCATAATATGGAAAGAATGGCTGTTTTGTGGTTTAATAATGTGACGTTTAAGTTTAGGTTGCGTTTGAGAGGAAGTGAGCGTGAGAGAGGTGACGGGGTGGTAGGCATGCGGTACAGACGATTGGTAATTTGAAGGTTGAGGGAATAAGAAAAATAAAGAAAGAATAGCTGTGTTGTGGTTAATATGGTGACGTTTAAGTTTAGGTTGCGCTTAAGAGGAAGTGAGAGAGTGCGAGGTGTTGGATCAGATAATAGAGGCATTAGGCGGCTATAACGTTGAAAGGCAAAGGAAATGAGTAAATAAAATTAGTGTTGGGGGTGAAATAGAGAAACGTAATTGGGTTGTAGGAAGATAAAAGAGAAATTAGGTTGTTGGAAGGTTGAAGATGAAAGGAAAAGAAGGGAAAGAAAGGCAGTATCGTGGGAGAAGTAGTGAACGGTGTTGAAGTCGTAGGAATACAGTAGATACATAAGATTATTTGAAGATTGAAAAGCAAAGGGAAAAAAAGGAAGTAGGAACTGCAGTCTTGTGGGTGAAATAGAAACGTGAAATTGCATGATGGATAACAGATAAGGAATAAAGGGCGATAGGGAGAGTTGTGATAGATTGAGCCATAAAGGAGTGATTGGAGGACAGTAGGTAATGGGTAGAGGATGATGGGTAAAGGACAACGGAGGAAGAGTAATGATATTAATAAATTAGTGTGTAGCGGAGTAATTGAAGGATGCGAGGGAGGGAAAGAGGAAGGGAGGGGGAAAGAACTAGACGGGTAAAGGATAACGGTATAAGAGGAACAGGAATATGGTAGTAATATCGATGAATTGGGGGGGAAAGGAAAACCTGATGAAGGAAAAGAAAATGGGTGTTGAAAAGGGTTATTGCTTCAGTTTTTATCTCAACAATCTTCTCTTTCCTTTTTTCCTGACAATAAAGTAATTTTCTATACTAATATCGAAGACGTGGGAGGAAAGAAAAAAAAGGATAGAAATTGGGTGTTGAGATTGTTCATTTTTTCACTCTTAAATACTTTCCTTTACCTTTCAATTTTTTTTGGCAATAGTCTTTTTTTTTTACACAAACCGAGGAAAGGGAAGGAAGAGAAAAACTGGAGAAAGGAGAGAAAAAGCGTGTTAGGGTACTTCATTTTGCGAGCTTTAATATTTTGTTTCTTCAGGTTTTCCTTCCGGCAGTAAAGCATTTTTCTGTGAGATCGATAAAGTTGGAAGGAAAAGAAAAATAACCGGTGAAAGGAAAGAGAGTGTCGAGATGGTCCATATTTCACACTTA
Organism: Eriocheir sinensis; assembly: GCF_024679095.1. Taxonomy (NCBI): domain Eukaryota; kingdom Metazoa; phylum Arthropoda; class Malacostraca; order Decapoda; family Varunidae; genus Eriocheir; species Eriocheir sinensis. The sequence goes on along the minus strand of NC_066547.1, from coordinate 2,956,719 downwards.
TTTCCTTTTTTCCTCTTTTTTTCCCTCTTTTCTTCCGGCAATAAAGTCATTTTCTACACTATCGATGAAAGGGAAGGAAGAGAAAAACTGGAGGAAGGAGAGAAAATGCGTGTTAGGGTACTTCATTTTGTAGTCTTTAATATTTTGTTTTTCTGGTTTTCCTTCCGGCGTTAAAGTAATTTCTGTGAGATCGAAAAAGTTGGAAGGAAAATAAAAATAAACTGGTGAAAGGAAAGAAATAAGGGGTTGAGATAGTCCATATTTCACACTTAATTTCTTTTTTCCTCTTTTTTTCCCTCTCTTCTTTTCCTTCCGGCAATAAAGTCATTTTCTTTGCCTCATAATTATCAACGCCATTAAGGTGGACAGCAAGCACACCTGGGAGGAGCAGCGCCGCCCCCCTTATCCCCCCCCTCCCCCCTTCGCCGCCGCCACAGCCGTTCCCCCTCCCCCCCCCCCTCCCCGCCTCTCCTGCCGCCTCCCTCGCCGCCGTCACCCGAAAGTTTGGGAAATTTTACGGCCTCTGTTATAGGAATTATTTGCTCTTATTTACTATTGCTTTAATATTCCTCCACACGGCCGAGAAAATGAGGTGGGGTGCAAAAAGACGATAGTGGAGGCGCATTATCGTGTGTGTGTGTGTGTGTGTGTGTGTGTGTGTGTGTGTGTGTGTGTGTGTGTGTGTGTGTGTCGTTTTTCTTCGTTTGTTTGTTGGCATTATGGGGCCTCTTTTTCGCTTTCTGGCTTCCAATATTTTATCTTTCCTTTAGTTTACTTTCCCATACATAAAGAGTGTTGAATTAGGAGATACCACTTTCTCCATTTTTTTCTTTTTCTCTTTTTCCCATCTATATTTCAGTTATCCCCATTGCTGTTTTGCATTACTTTATATTATTTTATCTTCCTCCTCTTCATCACTTTGCATTCCTCCCTTCATTCCTGCATCCCTGATATTTCTTCATCTACTTTTTACCATCTTTTCTTTCCTCTTTTTCTTTCTATCTTTTCTTTCCTCTTTCCTTATCCTCTCCGTCTCTCTGCACATCAGATTCTCCCTCATTTTCTCCCCAATGAACTTTCTCTCCCCCCTTCTTCACTCTTATCAAACTATCTCCTTTTATCTTTCTTTCTCATGCCTCTCGTATCTCCCCATCTTCTCTCCACTCCTCTCCTTCCTCCAACCATGTCGTCACTCATACCTTTCCCCATTCTTCCTCCCTCCCTCCTTCCTTCTCTTCCTCTTTCCTTCCTTCATTCTCTCACCTTTTTTCCTCCCATCCGCCTTAGAAAATATAAGAGGAAATGGTCCGTGTACCCAAGAGTGATTTTCCTTTCTTTTTTTTTTTTCTTCTTTTTGAGGGGCAAGGTTGGGAAGTACTGAGAGAGGCAGGCGGCGAGGGAGGAACGGGCTGAGGTGAGGTGAGGCAGGCTTTAGCAGGTTCAAAGGCTCCCATTCACCTTGACTCACCTGTGTTTACGCCTTAAGGTGCTCGTAATTGAAGTCATATTTATTTCCTTCCCCTACTTTCCCTTTCCTCGGCCCTGTTATATATATTGGTAGGGTTTATTTTGATATCTTATTTTTTTGTCTTTTTTTTCTTTTGGAGGGGGGGGGGTCGTAATTAAGGTTTGTTTATGTATACGGTTAAGTGACGCTTGACCTGAATACCTGAGACTTCACACCTGCGAGAACAGTGCTTGTTATGACACCTGTCCGTCCATTACCTGCATTTTCTCTCTTCCACCCTCCCCCTCTTCTTCCTCTTCTTCTCTTTTCTTTTCTCGTTTTCCTCTTCTATCTCTACTTTTCCTTGCCTTCTTACAACCTCCTTGCCTTCCTTCATCCTTATTCTCAGCTTATTATCTTCTTTCATCCTTTCTTTTCCCATGGTTCATTTTTTAACATTCCTCTCTACATCCCTCTTCATAATTTACTGCCTCTTTTCTCATTTTTCCTTCTCTTCATCTTTCTTTTCTCCGTTAACAAACCTCCTCTCTTCCGTTAATTCCCTCATCTGCTTCACCCATTCCTTTCCACCTCATCCCCGCTCTCCTCAGCATCCATCTCCCTCCCTCCCTCCCCCCCGCTCAGCTGTTTACCACGCGGGCAATCAGGAACTCTAATCAGGCAAAGTGAAAATAAATCATGCTCAAGGATACTCGGCTTAGCACGTGGGGGTTGAGGAAGAGCCACGAGGCAATTAGAGGGGTTGCAGCGGGCCAGGAGCTTCGTCCGGCCATAAAGAGTAATTAGAAGCGGCGCCTGTTGCTTGTGTGTGGGGGTGGAGCGCGTGTTGGGGCCGCAGAGGAAGAGGAGAGAGAAACAGGAGAGTGCTGAGAGGGTGGGTAGGAGGAAGGGAGGTTGAGACGTGATGCTTTCCCTGACGTTTTTTATCTCCCGGTCGCGTATTCCCTCTCTCTGTACTGGTATGTTGCCCTCACTCTTGAATAGGGCAGGTTAGGTTAGGTTAAGTTAGGCTTGGCTTTGTTAGGTTAGGTTAGGTTTGGTTAGGTTGGGCAAGGTTTGGTTGAAGTCAGTTAAGGTAATTTTGAGTGGGAATTACAATGAGAAGATTTTCCAGAACCTCCCATGCTTAGTTTTGATGCCATAGTCGAGCATCTTTACTCCCATAGAAAGACTGGGAATATGTCTCCTGGTATCTTCTGTGTATTCCCTGCGTCATCTTGCTCTCCGCCGCCCCGCTCGCCGCCCCGCTCGCCGCCCCGAAGCACGGTTGGCGGCGTCCTGCGTCTGGCCTCGCGTCATGATGGAACGTGACTACTTTTAACACGCGGACATTAGGACGTGTGCCAGCAGTCCACGGCGCGTTAAGTCACCCCGCACCGGCTGTGTAATTACCATTATAGATGTGATTTATGCGCCCCTGATATATGAATCTGTCATTACTTACCTACCCACTAACGTCACCCCCTGAACGAAGGCTGGTGGGGAGCTGGCAAGACTCTCCCTTCTTATCTCCCTTTTCCTCCTCCGCTCCCTTCTTTCTCCCTCCTTCTTTCTCTCTTCCCCTTCAGAAGCAGATGTTGTTGTGGGTCACGGTGGCCGGAGCAGCACTCAAGGGTCCCCGCGATGCATTTTGTCCCGCTAAAAATCATGCAGATGTTTACCCCACTTGGCAAGTAGCGCCGTGAGGGCCAGATGGAGGGACCGGCTGCCAAAACTTCTCTACCTTTGGAGCTTTGGAGAGTAGACGTCACCTTCCCTCCCTCCTTCCCTCCCTCAAACCCTCACCCTTCCTCCCTCTCTCCCTCTTTCCCCCTTCTCATACTCCCTCCCCTTCTTCCCTCTCACTCTTTTACACTACCTGCTTTCCCCATTTCCCTCCCTACCTTTACCCTATTGCGTCCCATACCTATACATATGCGCACCTGTTTTCCTCTTTCTCTCTCCTTCTCTTTCTCCCCTTCTCTCTCTCTCCCTCTCTCTCTGGCACCCCTGTCGCCCATTATCACCACCTCGGACCCGTCACAGAGTCATAACACGTTTCAGACATTTGTTTTCCCTTCACTTTTTTCTCCTCCTCCACTCACATTTTTTTTAAGCCCCGTCATACACACACACGGACGGACGGACGGGCGGGCTCCCAAACAGCCTCGCATATTAATCATACACGGTTACCTTCCCTTTTTATGCGTCTTTTATAACCCCGATTTTTTGTAGCATCGGTGTTAAGTGGGTTTTATGGAATGGTGATCGGGGTGACTTGGCAGCGATCGGGGAAAGAGTCAAGGTCGGGTGGAGACGAGGCGAGGAAGGAAGAGTTGGTTAGCGGTGTGGAGTTGAGGTTCTGCGTCGGACGGTCAGCGCTGTTGGTTGTTTCTTGGGTCGGTCGGCGAGGCTTGGACAGTACTTAATTATCTTTGTGTGTGTATATGTGAGTGTTTGTGTGTGTGTACGGGTAGTCATAGGCTCTCAAAGGCCGCCGACTAACATGGTGTGTGGCGGGGCGTGTCTTGTTGTGAAGCATAACAATTTTTTTTTCTTCTGTTTTTCTTTCTTTAGTCTCCCCTCGCATGTCTCTCTCTGGTGTGGTCTGGTCTCCGTCACGTCATTTACATCGCCGTGAATGTGAATAATGATGAGCCAAGAGATGTTTACCTTTCTTTGCCGAGAGTAAAAAAAATACGATGATGGTGAAGATGTAGGGGATGAACATAGAGAAGGAAAAGAGAGGAAGAAGGAAGAGAAAAATAGATTATAAAGACCATTAATGCTTTTTATGGAGGAATCGACTCAACGGAGCCAATTTATATGACCTTAACCTTAACTTCGTCAAAGAGAGAGAGAGAGAGAGAGAGAGAGAGAGACAAAAAGACAGAGAAACAAAGAGACAGAGACAGAGAGTAAACGCTGCCGCTACACACGTAAATCTGACAAACTTTCCGCCACACACTCACGACAGCCGCCGCCTCTGTTCTCGAAGTCAAAAAACAGCGACCCAAGTTTTGACGCGGAGTAACTTGGAGCTGAACCGGGCGACACTTTCTTCAACAACAATTCACCGATAAAACAGAGGCGTACTTAGACAAAGACGATGCTCTCCGCCATTGAGAGAGCACACGAATGAAGTAACGAATGAAAGATAATAATATAGAGGAAAGGAAAGAGTTGGAGTAGGAAGAGTAGAAAGAGGAAAAGAGATGATGCTGGTGGAATGGAGAGGAGGGGAGAAGATAGGTTAGGATGAAGATGAGGAAGGAACAGACTAAGAAAACATTGAGAGAACACGAGAAAGAGACAACGAATGAGAGATAACGATACAGAGGAGAGGGTTAGAGAAGGAGAAGGGAAAGGAGAAGGAGGAAGAGTAAGAGAGATGATGTGTGTGCAGTGGAGGGAAGGAAATGGATTAGTGTAGAGATGAGGAGAGAAATGGACTACGAAAATATGTTCTCTATGTTATGATTATCTCTTTCTCTCTTCTTTAGCTTATGTTTATGTGTATTTTTATAACCTTCCCCTTTCCTTAGCTCCCCTTCAAAGCCACCCACATGCTCCCCCTTCCCCCTCTCTCCCCTTCCTTCTCCCCTCTATGTCCCCTCCCTCATAGTGTTGGCAGTCATCTTTCACCTCGACACACACACACACACACACACACACACACACACACACACACACACACACACACACGCACACGAGGTCATTCATTCTATCTCATCTCGTTTGTGGTTTCCGGAGCTTCGCATTTGATGGGGAGGAGAACTAACAAGACTTCTCCCCTTCTCTCTCTCCCTCTCTCTTTTTCTTTATCTTTATTTCTGTTCTCCCTCCTACACCCTTTACTGCTGTCTCCTTCGCTTCTGTTCTATCTGTTCTCTACCTTTTGCTGGCTTCTCTTCATTTCTCTTTTATTTTCTTGTCCCTCCTCCCCCATTTTGCTTTTCTCCCGTTTTCCTTTCCTACCATCTACCTTTACTAAGCCTCCTCCTCCTTTTACTACCTCTATTTGTACCTTGCTTTGTTTATCTCCCTTCTCTTACCTACACTCTTTTTATACCTGTGCATGCTGCCTCTTTAGATCAATGTCTGTACCTTCTCCTCCTCTTTATAATATTTTCTTTCTTGTCTTCTTCCTTTTTCATGCGGCCCTTACTCTTTACTCCAATCTGTTCTTAGCTCCACCTCCTCCTTGTCCTTTTACTATTTCTCTTATTTTCTTGTATTCCTTTCTCCTCCTCTTTCTTCCGTCCTCCTCCTCCTCCTCAGGGCCGGCGAGGTGCAGGTGCGGGACAGCTGCTTGATAGGGCAAGGGAGGGGGTATTGCTCTATCTTCGCTCTGCTTTTTATCGTCGTCCTCCTCTGCGTGGCTCTCTTTTTGCGGCCCAAGCATGTCATCTTCCGCAACCCGCCCTCGCCCTCCTCCTCCTCCTCCTCCTCATTCTTCTCCTACATCCCATCCCTGCTTTCCTCCTCTTCCTCCTCCTCCTGCATCGCTCCCTCGTCCTCTCCCTACTCCTCCTTCTCCCGCATCCCTTCCTCGTCCTCCTCCTCCTCCTCCTCCTCCTCTTATTCCTGCATCCCTCTCCACCTCCCTCCCCCTCCTCTTTCTTCTCCTTTATCCCTCCCTTGCCCTCGTCTTCCTCCATCCCTCCATCGCCTTTCTTCTTCTCCTACTGCACCTGTCCTCCTCCTCCTCCTCCTCCTCCTTCTCCTCCTCCTCCTCTTTCCTCTTATGGTCTGCGTGTGTTCCTCTTTGTCCCTCTTCTTCCTTCCCTTTGTATCAGATTGGATGAGTTTTTTTCTGCATTATTTTGTTGGGTATGTTTTCTTTTTGTTTTATTTTGTGATTTTATTATGATTTTCTTTGGTTTCCCTTTTTTTGGGGGGTTTCCCGTTTTTTTTTTTTTGGTTACCCTTTTTTGGTTTCAAGTGCTGATGTTTTCGTTTCATTATATTTTTATCTGTAAGTCTGTCGGTTGTTTTCTTTGATTAGTTTTCTGTTGTTGTTACTATTTCCTCGTTTTGGCAATCTCTGTCTACTCCGAACTCTTTTTGGGGTTTTCTCTTCCTTTTTCTTTCTCGCAATATCTCTTTTCTCCTTGATTCTGCTAGTTTGCATGTCTTGTAACTTTCTTCATGTTTTTTTTATTTTTTATTCCGAGTTGATTCCATGTTTTGGCAGTTTTCCATCTTGATTTTTTTTTTTGCTAGATTATTTTGATACAGTTTGGTAAGTTTTTCATACCTTGATTTATTTTACTTTTATTTTTCTTCCTTCCTGATTCAATATTCTTCGTACTCTACTTTCCCTTCCTTTATTTTTTTTCTTATTTTTCTTCCTTCCTGATTCAATATTCTTCGTACACTACTTTTCCTTCCTTTTATTTTTTTCTTATTTTTCTTCCTTCCTGATTCAATATTCTTCGTACTCTACTTTCCCTTCCTTCTATTTTTTTCATGCCTCAAAAAATATCACTCTATTTCATATACTCTCTCATTTTTATCTTAACTCCCTTTCAGTTTCTACCCATACCGTCATCTAACACATTCTCTTTCGCTTCTTGTTTTTTTGCCATTCCTTCCTTTCATTCCTACTATTTCTTTCATGCTTCAAAAAAATATCACTATCTTCATATACTTCCTCATTTTCATCTTACCATCCTTTTAGTTTCTTCCCATACCAGTACATATTACACTTGCTTTGTCGTTTCTTGTTTTTGCCATTCATTCCATCCAGCCCTCCACTCATCCATCCACTCTACTGTATTTCTCTCCTTCGTTCACTCTCTTATTTGAACCTAATATCTGCTACTCGTTCATTCCACCCATACCTATTCCACATGCTTTTTCGTTTCATATTTTGGGCTTTTATTCCATCCAGCCTTCCTCTCTTTCATCCACCCTCACATACTATCTCTCACTCCTTCATTCAATCTTACCTTCTTCTACTTTCCACCTATTCCTATTCCACATGCTTTTCATTTCATATTTTCGCCTTTTATTCCACCCAGCCTTCCACCCTTTCATCCACTCTCACATACTTTCTCTCACTCCTACATCCACTCCTTCATTCAATCTTGCCTTCCTCTCCTTTCCACCCATACCTATTCCACATACTTTTCATTTCATATTTTTGCCTTTTATTCCATCCAGCCTTCCCCTATCCATCACTATCCATCTCCCCATCCATTCATTGCCCTCCCGTGTGCCGTGAGCGATGGAATATTAGTACTCAACCTGCATAAGAACCAGGAGATATTACCCTTTGCCTTCTGACACTAACTTATGGGTATTACAGATCAATGACCCTAAATTTATGACCCGCTGTTTGTCGGCTGCCGGGGCCCAGGCGTGACCCGGCCGGCTTGACTTAGTTCGGTTCCCCCCCGTAAGGAATGGTTGGTGCTTTTTTTTTTTTCTTTTTCCGCCTTTAAGTATTCCGTTGAGGCGTTGGAGTTTTATCAAAGGAAGGTGTTTGTTGTTTTGCCGCCGTCCTTTTTCTCTCCCATGGGACTTCGTGAGGGGTTTAAAGAATGCTCGAAGTGTGTGTGTGTGTGGGGGGGGGTTGGCTCCTTGGTTTGTTTTATTGATGGTTGGTTTTGTTTTGTGGTTGTGTTTATTAATAGGGTTTGAGAAGAAGGTATGAAGGGTTGAAAAAGAGGCGCATGAACAGTCTTTTTATGTGTTAGTGTTTTTTTTATCCGTTTTTTTTTTTATCTGCTCCGGCTCGTAACTTTTTTTTAGATGATTTACAGTCTGAAAAAGCACTAACTCCAGACATTTATTTGTGTTTCGTATTATTCTCTGTTATGAAGCACTTTGATGTCATAAGTACGTTAATTTTTAAAAACATACACAAACACACACACATGCTACACCCCCCCCCCCCACACACACACACACTATCCCTCCCCCCACACACACTATCTCCCCCCAACTATCCCCCTCCCCCCCCACACACACTATCTCACACACACATACACACTTCCCCCCACACACACTACCCCACCACACACACACTATCCCTCCCCCCACTCACACTACCCCCACACACACACACACACATACACTACAGCTTAACCCCCCAGCCATCCAAACACACTCACTTCACTACTCACTTTTCTTCACCTCACTATTATTTCCGCATCTTCGGCCGCGTCAGGTGTGAGAGTGTTTACCTCAGTGTTGGCCGAGCACACACCTGGACTTGCCGCGGACCCCGATAATCATCCTGTTGTAGACACTTGTTTCCATTGGCCGGCGAGTCCATTCCGCGGGACATTGTAACAAACAGCGGCGGCGAGGAGGAAGCAAGATTGCGGCACGGAAGGCAAATACTGAGGGTGCCGCGATAAGCCAGGGGGTGCGGCTTCCCCCCCATTAGCCGAGCAGTAACGACGGCATCCATTGGCCGGCCTAACGACACGGGCCGTCTGCTGGTGGTGGCTGCGGCGGCCCTATCTCCGCTGTTTTGCTGGCCACGGTGTCAGTTTGCCCTCTCGCCCCCGTCTCTGCCCTCTCCTCTACCGCCTCCGCCTCCGCTGCCCCCCCTCTACTGCCCCCGCCTCCAAAGTCCCCGTTCCCGCCTCCACCGCCCCCGCCGTCCCGATGACTCTGGGTGTTAAAGGAATAACCACGATCTCTCTCACGCTCGCTTCTCGCCTCGTAGCTGCCTGTTGACTTTCTTCCTTTCTCTCACTTTCTCGCTGAACTTTGATGACTTTTTTGGGGGCGCTCAGTACACGTGGAAAGTTGTTATTGTTGTTGCTGTCTTGAGGTGTCAGGGGAAGAGGAGAAAGAAAACTGGGGATTTCTTTTCGTGTTTGTACCGCGATAGTGTGTGGGAGATCCCGCTGGCTTCCCCGGTCTGTTATTCGAGGCAGAGATTGTGGAAATTAAGGTTGGGGTTAGGAGTCAGGAGGGAGGGACGAGGAGGAGGAGGAGGAGGAAGAGACGGAGGAGGAGGGAGAAGCAGAAGAGAAAGTAGTCAGGAGTGTCTAGTGGGTTAATGGGGTGAAGAAAAGAACCTTGGCCTCGAGGGTGACTAGGAGGGTGGGGTGAGGGGGAGAGTAAGGAACTAGGGCCAACCTGGAGGAGAAAGCCCCGATCGTATTTAGTTAGTGGGATGGTGAGGGAGGCCTTGCATGTTGGGTTGGAGAATTGCCTTTGGTTGGAAGTGAATAGGAGAGAAGACTGTGTGGTTCTAGTGAGTTAGGGTGTTGGTAAAGGCCTAAGTTGGAGGTAACTATATAAGAGGAGAAGACTTGGGTGTTTCTACGTATTTAGGGTGAGTTAGGGTGATGGTAAAGGCCTTGGTTATATGTGGGAAGGATGAAGATTAAGTGATTCTAGTGCGTTAGGGTGTTGGTAAAGGCCTACGTTGGAGATAACTACATATGAGAAGACTTGAGTGTTTCTCCGTATTTAGGGTGAGTTAGGGTGGTGGTAAAGGCCTTGATTGGATGTGGTAAGGAGGAGAAGACTAAGTAATTCTAGTAGGAGTGAGTTAGGTTGTTGAGAAGGTCTTGGTTACATGTGGCAAGGAGAGCGGGAACTGAGACTATCGGGGTGGTGGTGTTGGTGGTGGGGGGGAGAGGGTAAGGACCTTGGCTGAGGAAGGAATGGTCTGGTCCTTAGGAGTGTAAATGACCCTCACATCCGCCCATAATGAGGTGGTCGCCAGTGGCCGCCGCTCCTCCCGGAATACTGAAGTGCGCCGCGTCCCAGCGAGGAACAGAGCGACTGGGCGAGGGCGTGAGGTAATGGGGTGTTTATGCCGCCTGTGTGCGTGTGTCTCGAGCTGACCTACGTAATCCTGACCTCCTGGGAATTGGGTCTAGTCGGGGTTAGTTGTTCTTGGGCCAGTTTGATCTTGAGGACGGTTTACTAGGGACGAAGGAGAGGAAGAGAAGTAAGGAAGGGAAGACTCGATGGGTGGAAGACATAAGGTAGGGAAAGGAACGTTAGCATGAGGAGTAGGTTGAAATGACTGGTACGTTTTATTTGTTAGTTTGTCTTGCGTATTTAGTAGGAACGAAAATGAGGAAGAGATGTAACGATTAGAAGAACTTTTGGGTGGGAGACGCAAGGAAAAGAGAGAGAAACGTGAGCATGAGCGATTTATTGAAGGTACTGATTTTTTTTTTGGGGGGGTGGGGTTGTTAATGTCTTGTGGTGTGTGTACGTGTGTGTGCGCGTGTGTGAGTCGTGTTCCCGCTCCTCCATTTCTTCATGCGTGCCCGGCGAACATTGCGTTATAGCATCTGTGTTCCGCGTCGAGTCACCTCCACCGTCATGTTCACGGGTCCGGTTATGATGGATGTGTCGGCGGCTATTTCTGTGTGGCCGCCAAGACGCTTCCTGCCACCACCTCCTTTCTTCTCCTCCTCCTCTTCCTCCTCTATCTTCTTCCTGTGTATCCTCATGTTTTCACTATCTCCTTTTCTTCTTTTGTGTCATTCTGCTCAACGTTCCAAACCACCTCTTCCTCCTACTCCTCCTCTTCCTCCTCTTTCTCCTTCTCCTCTATCTTCTTCCTGTGTATCTCCTGTTTTCACTATCTCCTGTTCTTCATTTCTGTTCTGCTGCTCAACCTTCCAAACCACTTCCTCCTACTCCTCCTTCTCCTCCTCCTCCTCCTTCTCTACTTTCTTGTTGTGTACCTCCTGTTTTCATTATCTCCTGTTCTCCATTTCTGTTCTCCTTCTCAACCTTCCAAAGCTCCTCCTCTTCTTCCACACACACTCACACACACGCACACAGTCACACACGCACACACACACACACACACACACACACACACACACACCATGACGGAGGATGCATGACGGGGCGGCTCCTCTAAAGTGGCGCGCCTCTCCCTCTTGCTGTCGAATCCAAACAGCCTGATTTCCACCCCCGTCGATTTATGAAAGCGTCAAGGGCCACGTCCAGGAACCGAACGCTCTCTATAAGTCACCTTCTGGGCCCTCGGTGCGCGGAATTAACTCGAATGTGTCTGGGTATTGTCTGGTTTTGTGAGTGTGTGTGTGCGTGTGTGTGTATGTGGTGGTTGGTTGGAGGAAGGAAGGAAAGGGAGTGTGTGTGTGTGTGTGTGTGTGTGTGTGTGTGTGTGTGTGTGTGTGTGTGTGTGTGTGTGTGTGTGTGTGTGTGTGTGTGTGTGTGTGTGTATGTGTCCTCCCTTCTACGTGTCAATGTTTCACCTTTGACCTTTAAAATATCGTTCACTGGGATGGGTGGGTGGGAGAAGAGAGAGAGAGAGAGAGAGAGAGAGAGAGAGAGAGAGAGAGAATGAGAGAGGGGGAGAGGGAAGGGAAGAGAAAGAGGAAGGGAGAAATAGAGAGAGAGATAGGAAGGAAGGGAGGACACTAACTCTTGCTATAGATCGAGAATGGAAACAGGAGGAGGAGAACAAGAGGACACACTCGCCTGTTTCGATGTCTCTTGGTGTCTGGGAACCATCTGGACATCCTTGAGCGGCGGCTGAGCTTCACTTGTGTCCCGGTGACGAGTCGCTCAGCCGAAAATCCTGAGTTAGTGTTGTCCTGAGGGCGACGCCGTGGCTGGTGAGGGTGTGGACTGCGGGTGTTGAGACGGCATATGCGTGGGCTGATATGTTGACTAAGAGCGCTAAGAGACGAGACTTCCAGGGTGAGGATACGAGACTGAGGGTGTGGTACGGGACTTTGAGGGTGGAGTGCGAGATTAGGGGTGTGGTACGAGATTTTTGGGGTGAGTGTACGAGACTTTGGGGTGTGGAACGAGACTGGGGTGAGGGTACGAGACAGGGGGTGAAGGTGCATGACTAGAGGGGTGAGGATTCGAGATTGGGGGTGTTGTTCGAGACTTTGGTATGAGGGAATGAGATTTCGGGGGTGAGGGTGATTTAGATAGCCTTGGATGATAACTTTTGGGGTGAAGAGCTAAAGATCGGAAGGGGAAGATGCGAGGAGGTCCACAAACAACATCGAAAGAACCCCGTCATGGAGGATTCATTTACTATATTATATAATAGAATACTCTGCCATAGAACATTCAGCCACTACATGGATCATAGAAGAAGCAACGCGTCACTAGAGAACCAAAACGAACGCGAATCTAAATGCATAATAGAGGATTTAGCCATAGAACATTCACGCACTACATTGATCATAAAAGAGCCATCCAGTCACTTGGGAATCGGAAAGAGACTCCAGTTGCTACATCGTTAATAGAAGAAGCATCCCATAGTAGAGAAACAGAACGAAGGGTAAATCTAAAGGCACAATAGAACATTCACTCTCTACGTAGATCATAGAAGAACCATTCAGTCACTAGGGAATAGGAACGGAGAGTTAATCTAAATGCATGATAGAGCCTCCAGTCACGTTCCAGCAGTGTTTGGGCTTTGGAGGGCCGCCCGGCAGACTACGGTGACCCATCGGGCGTGTCACGTGGGCTGCGAGGAGCGGGCTTTCGAGCGTTCTTGGTGCGCTGCCACGATCCCCCTCCGCTCTTCCGGTAAGGGAATTGAATCGCGCTAAAGTTGAGTTACAATTAGCATAGAAGAGCCTTGCCAGACACTCCCTCACTCCCTCCCAAGTCCTTTCTTCCTTCCTATCTTCTTCCCTTCCTTCCTTTTCCCTTCCTCCCTTCTTTACTTTCATCCTCCCTTCCCTCCTTTGTATATTCCTCTCTATAATTCTTCCTTCTTTCCTTCCTCCCTTCTTATGTTTCCTTCATTTTTTCCCTTCCTTCCTCCCTCCCTTCCTCTCTTCCCTTCTAAATTTTCCCCCTTCTTTCCTTCCTATTGCCTTTCCTTCTTTCCATCATTCCTCCCTTCCTTCTTTCCTTACTTCCATTATTCCTTTCTTCGTTCCCTTATTCCATCTTTCCTTCCTTCCTTCCTTCCTTCCTTCTCTCTCTCTCTCTCTCTCTCTCTCTCTCTCTCTCTCTCTCTCTCTCTCTCTCTCTCTCTCTCTCTCTCTCTCTCTCTCTCTCTCTCTCTCTCTCTCTCTCTCTCTCTCTCTCTCTCTCTCTCTCCCTTCCTTTATCCTCCCCGCCGCCTTCCTTTCCCGCCCATAAAGTGTACTCCATCTCAAAAAAATATTGGCGCGCCTTTCCTTTGGTTGTGTCCGAGGAACCGCAAAACCTGGAGAGAAACGAGGAAAAAAATATAACTACAAAAGGGGAAAATGCAGAATCGTGGTCATTTTTTTCCCTCCCTCTACAGCAGCAGCTTCAGTCGTATAACTTTTGGAATTATTTTATTTTTTTACTATTTTATGTTATCCGCCAAAAAAAGTGTTTCCTCTAGGGGACGATTTTGTGAAACTTTAGTCTGTTATTTTTTTTATATATTTTTATACGTTCACGTGAGGTATCTGCTCGCCTACAAATTCGTGTTAAAGGTTTAATAGGGATTTTAATAGCCTTTAAGAGGAATTCAATACTCTCTTTAAGGAGGAGGGGGAGACGGAGGAAGAGGAGCAGGAAGAAGAACCAGTCGAGGTGAACGTATGGAGTGGATGAAGAGAAGGAGTTGGTTATGTATAGGGGATTAGTTAATGTATGGGTGTGGGTGGGAGGTGACAGGGGAAGGGAAGGAGACTCGTTGGACTTTGTATCGACTATAGAAAGGTGTTTGCAAGGGTTAGTGGTAAAGAACTTCCTTGAGGGGGCGGGTCAGGGAAGAAATGAAGGGATTAGCTAGGCGGTTAGGCAGGGGCGTGTCTGGCATAGGTAAGGTTCTCTCTCAGTTCCATACACTTGTTCTGGTGCATGATAACAGTATTTATGAAGGACTGAAGGTGGTAGATTAGGCCACAGTTTTTATTATTATTATTATTATTATTATTATTATTATTATTATTATTATTATTATTATTATTATTATTATTATTATTATTATTATTATTATTATTATTACTATTATTATTATTGATGTTGTGGATTCATTATTATCACCCGTATTTCTGTTCTTGTTGCAGGTAGTGTTTCTGGCGCCTTAGCTGTCTGTCTGTTTGTTGCCTCAGTAAGTAAGCCACTGTAGAGTCACGCCCTTGCGAATCTTCCATCGGCCACCTGTGCTGTGTGGGGCGACTCGGCTCAGTGTCTCTCTTTGGGCTTTCCTTGTGGTCGTATTCCGTCTCTATAAAATCTGTCGGATATTTATTCATATTTCATTAATCAGGAGACTTTTTTTTTTTTTTCAGCAAAAGAAAACAGCTCAAGGGCAAAACAAAATCACAGGTGTTGTATTTTACAGTGTTGATAAGACGATGGTATATTTTTTTCACTTTAATTCAACGAAAATCCAAGCGAAAAAAATAACACACGCTCACGTTAGCCATAGAAAATAATATGAGAGTTAGGGGAAGGGGGTTTGTGACTCAAAGGGTTTTCGCTCCGTTGCTCATAAACGTAATAGGAATGATAGTAATAGGGAGTAATAGGGATATTTTCACTTATTTTATCGTGTCCCTTTCACATACAGGTCGATATTATAAGACATTTTCGCTTCTCACATCAGCTATTTCTAAAGGTCATAGAGGGGGTTAGTTGGGTTCTAATGAGTGTTTCTTTGCGTTCACGGTGCAGAGGAGGGGTCAAACTACCACCAGGGTCAGAAAACTACTCCTGGAAATGCTCAAAACTCCTCTGAAAGCCTTGTCAAATATGTGTTCTTGGGCGGTGGAATGTTTTATAATACGACCCACAATCTTCGGCAGTCCCCCAAGACGTGTGTATTATAAGAGGGGAAACAACTGTAACTGAACGAATATAATAATTACTAACTCGATATCTTGGCACGATTCTATTTTTTCTCTGATCGATGAGTTGTCTTCTTTTGTTCTCTTAAGTGGTGGGTGGGAGTTTTTTTTCTTCTTCTTAAAGGTATAGTGCTAGGGTGTTTTATCTCTCTCTCTCTCTCTCTCTCTCTCTCTCTCTCTCTCTCTCTCTCTCTCTCTCATTTTTTAAGGTTCCTTCCAATAATTATGTAATCACGGCTTTTGCCCTTACATATTTTAACCCCAAACTTTCCTACTCATTTCCTTTATTTTTTATTATTTTTTTTTTAGATTTTTTTTCATTTGAACTTTCTCATTCAGTCCCTCTTTCTCCCTCTTCCTCCCCCTTTACCTCTCTCTCTCTCTCTCTTTCTCCTTCTGTCTCTCATTCTTCCTTTGTTCTCGTCTCTCTCTTTATCCTTTTCTTTGTCGTCTTATTCTACTTTTAACCTTCCTCCTGCTTTTATCTCTATCTCTGTCTCCCTTTTCTTTTACTAATCTTCTCTTCTCCCCACTGCTTCCTTCCCTCCCACTTTCTCTCTCTCTCTCTCTCTCTCTCTCTCTCTCTCTCTCTCTCTCAACCCTTTCCTCCATATAATTTACCGTATTTCGCTTCCTTTTCTGTCTCAGCTAAAATCTTTTCTCTTCCTCTCGTCTTCATAGTTGTCTCTTTTCCTCCCTTTCCCTCCCTCCCTCCGTTCCTCCCTACCTAGCTCTCCTCTCCTTCCTTCCTACCCACCGCCTGCCTCCTGCTCCTTCCTCCCTTCCTACTCAACTCTTTCCTCTTTCCTCGGTTACCTCCGCCGCTGTGGGTCTCAGTCTTGGTTGGCTCCATTGTCTGTGCGGACGGCAGGAAGCTTGGCCGTCTGGATGTCTTACAAATCTACCTTATTTTCTGGCCATGCGAGAGTTCCACCTCAGTCAGACACCACCACCACTGCCGCTGTCTCTGTCTCTTTCTCTGCCTCGACCGCCACTCCCTTGCTCTCTCTCCCTCTCTCTCTCTTAGCTTGTTTCTTTTTCTTCTTCCTTCTCCTCTTGCTCTCTTCTCTCCTCTCTATTTAGGTTCGCTCTCTCTATTTTTTCGGCTCCCTCTGCTCTTCTGATCCGCTTTCTCATATTTCTTTTATTTTTTCCTTTTTTTCTCCTGTTGTTTCTCATGTATTGATTTTTTCTTTCTTTTTACTTGATTCACTCTCGCTCTCTGCTTTCTTTGTGTTTCTCTTTCTTTGTCTATGGCTGAGTGTATGTCTTTTGTCTCCGTTTCTTTCTGTTTTTATTTTTCTGTCAGCATCTTTTTCTTCCTTACGACACTGTCTTTCGTTTTTCAATACTTATACATTTGTTTTTTCCTTCATCTTTATCCTCTTCCCTTCCTTCCCCGTACTCGTCGTCCATTCTAATCCTACATCCCTCTCTTTTTCCTCATTATTTTCCTTTTTTTCTCCTTTTTTTTTCTCCTCTTTCTCTGCCTACTTTTCCTGTTCATATACTTCGTGTAATATTTTCTCAATTGTATTTTCGATACAGAATAATATAACCATCTATCTTTGTATACACTCCCAGACTTATTCATGTAATCTTTAGAGCCAACCTTATTTAATTACTTATCACTGTTGACCACTCCAGGGAAAACGTAACATCTAAACGAAGTAAAAGAGAAAAGGTCACACTCAAACGAAGTAGGAGGAAAAAAAAAAGGTCACTCTCAGACGAAATAGAAGAGAAAAAGGTCACACTCAAACAAAATGGAAGAGAAAAAGGTCACACAATCAAATAGAAGAGAAAAAGGTCTCATAATCAAATAGAAGAGAATAAGTCACACTCATACGAAATAAGAGAAAAAAAAGGTCACACTCAAACGAAGTAGAAGAGAAAGAGGTCACACTTAAATAGAGAAAAAAAAGTCCCGCAAGCAAAACCATCAGCATCAGCAGTCAAACAGGAATGCGGCAATGCACAAAAGCCTCACTTCTTCCTCTTCCTTCTCCTTCTTCTCCTCCTCCTTTCTCACGCTTCTTGAGCTTCACGGAAGGGGAGAGGAGAGAGAGAGAGAGAGAGAGAGAGAGAGAGAGAGAGAGAGAGAGAGAGAGAGAGAGAGAGAGAGAGAGAGAGAGAGAGAGAGAGAGAGAGAGAGAGAGAGAGAGAGAGAAGTTTAATCCACGTGGTAATTACAGTTCCAGAAGTTCCCCGAGTTTATTTTCTGGATGTGTGCGGCCTCTCGGTAACTTCCAAAAGGCACATGATATTAAAGAGGCGCAAGTTTGGCTATCATTCAATTGGATTTATCTCGCGGTCGTTAGCGGGTGGCGGTGTGTTTTCAGGCCATTAAGTCGTGTCCGTTTGGCGCGTGGAGAGGGTGTGGGGTGGGCGTGGCAAGGCGTGGAGTGAGGCCGTTGTGGTGCTCCGAGTGGCCATTCTCTCTTATGATTGATAGTCCCATGCAGTCTTTCCGTATGTGTGTGTGTGTGTGTGTGTGTGTGTGTGTGTGTGTGTGTGTGTGTGTGTGCGTGGTGCGAGGGGAGGGAAGGAACCGCAGCTGTTTCTCTTTCTCTTCTAAGTGCTTTTTTTTTTTTTTTTTTTTTTTTTTTTTTCCCTTGCACTTTAAGCTCTGAGGTGTTGCTGCGTTGTCTCAAGATTACGTACGTGATTGTGATGTGAGAAAACCGCCATGAAGAAGTGGTATTGTTATGTCTTTGGGGCGAAAAAGGCTTGGTCGTGGATGTGGATGTGAGTGGATGTGTGTTTGTGGTTTGTGTGGTCTCTTCCGTCCGTGTGTTCGTGTGTTTGTCTCCTTAACTGCTCGGATTATGAGGATTTCTACTCCCCGTGTGACAGCGAGCAGAATGGAGGGGCGGCAAGGAGGGAAGGGAAAGGAAGAAGGAGGCCTGTTGAGGTATTGTCGTGTTCCTGTGTGGCGTGAGTTTGTTTTGGCTATGGGACCGTCCCTTACCACCACCACCACCACCACCACCACCTCTTTCAACCAGGAACTTACGGTGTGACGAAGTGTGGAGCAGAAAGCAGTGGGGAAGTGTTTGCCTTTTCCTGAGAGAGAGAGAGAGAGAGGGAGAGAGAGAGAGAGAGAGAGAGAGAGAGAGAGAGAGAGAGAGAGAGAGAGAGAGAGAGAGAGAGGGAGAGGGAGACAGACAGATAGACAGAAAGATACAGAAACAGACAGAGAAACCGACAGAAACACACGGTGACTTCTTCCTTTTTCTTCAAGAGGGGAATGCTTCTTACACCCACAAAGGAGAGAGAAGTGTTTGAGGGAGAGGAGGAAAGGAGAGAGGGAAGGACGGAGGTGATGGGAGACGCAATATATAACGTTGCACTTACGGTTCAGTGTCTCAGTCTGTGTCTCGGTCTGTGTCGCAATTACGTAGTCTCTTGTTGCTCTTTTTTTTTGCCACCCCGTGAATGATGTCCCTCGCTCGCCCGCCCTCCTAAGCTGCATGATGCATTGATCGTTCCGTCTCAAGCGCCTCGCCAGCCATTCTTTCTCGGTTACAAGACGCATTCCCTCTTCTCCTCCCTCTCTTAAGATACATCGCCGGAGCCAACTACTGCCAAGGTCGAGGGAGGGAGAGAGGAGGAAAGCAGTGTAGGAGGAGGAGTAGAAGA
Organism: Eriocheir sinensis; assembly: GCF_024679095.1. Lineage (NCBI taxonomy): Eukaryota > Metazoa > Arthropoda > Malacostraca > Decapoda > Varunidae > Eriocheir > Eriocheir sinensis. Next base: position 2,937,864 of record NC_066547.1, on the reverse strand, counting down.
GTCGCTGGTGCTGCTGTTAGGGGTGCTGCTTATGATCCTGCTCCTCCCTAAACGTATCAAGCGGCAGAAGTGTGTCAAGAATTTCATTAAACGTCATTTCCGCACCTCACTCAGTCTGGACAAGAACCCGCACAGTGAGGAGAAGGAAAAGGGTAGACGGTCAAGGGGAAGGAAGGAAGGAAGGGCCGTACTAAGCTGAGGGGTGAAGAGCGAGAGGGAGAGAATGAAGCAGACGCGGAGAAAGCGATAGGAGAAGGAGACGAACAGAGATAGATAGGCCATCGTCCAGAGCAACAGTCCACGTAAGGAGAAGGAGGAGGAGGTGGTAGAGAAGGATTAAGAGGCGGAGGAGCAGGATAAGAAGGAGGGGGAGGGCCAGTCATCTCGAATCTATCAGTGTTGTGGTTTGCTATGGGCGTGTGTAAGGAGGGTAGCTGAGGGAGGGTTGTTCTGGTCAGCTGTGAGGAGAGTGCTTATGGTAACCTATCAAATTAAGCGTCTAAAATTAAGCATGACAGCGGGATCTAGCGCTTAGGACTTGGCTCGCTGCCTGACCCGCCTACGTTGCCAAGTCTCCTTCTCTCTCTCCCTCTTTCTCCCTCTCTTTGGTTACCCCCTTCTTCCTCCTTCCTCCTCTTGTATCTTCCTCCTCTTCCTCCTACTCCGTGTCTCCTAATCCAACCCTCTTCCTCTTCTCTTCCTCGTGTTCTTCTTCCACATCGTTTTCATTTGAGATTTCTGATTCTTATTTGTCCTCAATTTCTCTTCTTTTTGCTTTTTTTTCTCGTCTTCTCTTCTTTCTCCTCCTCTTTCTCCATATCTCCACCTTCTTCTACCCTCCTCTTCTCATTCGTCTTCCCCATCGTTCTCATCTTCTCTTTCCTATCTTTATTTGTCCTCCTCCTTCTCTTCCTTCTGCTCCTCTCCCTCATTTTCTCCCTCATCTTCTTCTTTCCCTCGTAATCATTTTTCAACCCGATTCCTGAGTCGCTCATCAAGGTCTTCATTTGTAAGGCATTGGAGTGCCCCTTAGACGAAACGCTCTCTTCCTTTTCCTGCCGAACTCCTTAAAGTCTTTATGCCATTGGGTTCAAACACCACCAATCAATACATCAAAAAGCATCCAATCACCTTTTTCTTGAAGTGGTCTTGTTTCCTCTTCTTTCTCTCCTTCCTCTTCCTCTTTTTCTTCTGGCAGAGTCGGTAAAGAAGATGTGGGGAGCTCTTTTTTTTCTCTTCCCTTTTCCTTCGTTTCTAATCTTATCAGTTTCGCCCTGTTTTCTTTTTACTTCTTTTCTTTTTAAGCTCAAAGTTTGTTGCGTGAGAGAGTGAGAGAGTTCAGAGGAAAGGGAATACCTGGTGTCGAGGGAGTGGACGAGAGGAAGGGGTCAGTTAGTTAGGTAGGTAAGTGAGTAAGTGAGTGAATGAGTGAGTGAGTGAGTGGATTTCCTGCAGGAGGTTATAAGAGAGTGAGGAAGAAATGTGACTTTAGTGTGAAGTGTTGCCAGTGTTTAAGAAGAAGAAATGTGATGAAGTTAGAAGGATTAATGTGTGCATGAGAGCGTTCGTTAGAGAGAAATATAGATAGATAGATAGTGATGCACAGACTGGAAAAGAAAGAATCATGTCTGCGAGCTAGATATAGGTAGATAGTTGGGTAGGTGAACAGATAGAAAGAGAGAAAGAGAGAAAGAATATATATGTGTATGAGTGTTTGAGAAAGTTATATAGAGAAATTTAGATATATAGAGTTGGATAGATTGAGAAAAGGAGGGAATTACGTAAGAGATATAGAGATAGAGAGAGATAGAGAGAAAGAGAGAGAGGGAATCATTGGAGGGAAGGATCATAACTCTTAAGAGAAGGGGACTACTCAGATCACGAGGACATATAAAAAAGGAAGTATCGATCTCACTCCTCAACGAACGGAACGGAACGGACGGGACGGACACGGAGAGAAAAAAAAAGGGGGAATAAAAAAAAAAAGAGACGGAAGGAAGATCATGAAAGCCGAGAACAGTAATAAGAAAAAGGAGGAGGAGGAGGAGGAGAGATTGTTAAGTAGAGAGGAGGATGGAAGAACATGAAGGAAGAGGAATAGGAGAAAGGAAGAAGCGAAGGTGAAAAAGGAGGAGGAAAGAGGAAAAGGAATAATACAGAAGAGAAGAAAAAAAAGAAGAAAATGAAAATGAGGAGCACGAAGGAGAAGAAGAGGAAGAAGAAGAAGAAGAAGAAGAAGAAGAAGAAGAAGAAGAAGAAGAAGCTGAAGAAGAAAAAGCTGAAGAAGAAAAAAAGAAGAAGAAGAAGAAAAAGAAGAAGAAGAAGAAGAAGAAGAAGAAGAAGAAGAAGAAAAAAGAAAAGAAAAAGAAGAAGTAGAAGAAGAAGAAGAAAAAGCTGAAGAAGAAGAAAAAGAAGAAGAAGAAGAAGAACACGAAGAAGAAGAAGCAGAAGAAGAGAGAAAAAAAGTAGGAAGAGATGAAAAAGATTATATAAGATCATGCAGGCAAAGAAAAGAAAAAAAAGAAGAATCGATCACATCCCGACGGACACGGAAGAAAAAAAAAACGGGAAATCAAAATCAAAGGGGGACTGATGAAAAAAAAGGAGATGAGATGAAAAACTATTCCATAAAGTAACTTATATAAAGAGTTAGAAGCGGCGGCTGTGGTACGTTATTTTGTTGCTCTACCGCATCCACCTGACCCACTTTTGTCGCTGTTTATCGGTGAATCAGCAACGGTCGGGACTAAGAGGACGAACGAGGAGGTGGAGGAGGAAATGGAGTAGGAGAAGGAAGAGGAAGAAGAGGAAGAGAAGTAAGGAGAAATGAACAAGAATGTGGAAGAAATGAGGTAATGAGTGAGAAAAGGATCAGAAGAGGAGAAGAAGGAGGAGGAGGAGGAGAATGAGAAAAAGAAGAAAAAGAAGAAAGAAAGAAAGAAACCAAAAAGAGGAAGAAGAAAAAGAAATAGCGTGAAGGTAGATGAAAAGAAAAAATCATGAAGGCAGAGAAATAGAAGCAAGAAAAAAAGTGAAGGTAGAGGAAAAGGAAGATAATAGAGAAGAGAAGAATGGAAGAACATGAAGGTATAAGAGGAAAAGAATATACAGAAGAATGACAACAAAGCAAGAAGTGGAAGATCAAGAAAGAACCACACCACACACACATCCACACCACCTCGCCCTCCCATACCCCCATCCACACTCCTCCACCCACGTCTTCCTCTCAATGCTCCACCTCAGCTCTTCTCTTTCTGGCTCGATTCATAAAAGACGTACCCAAGAGCCGAGGCAGGTCGTCCCAGAGAGAGAGAGAGGTGTCGATGCGGCGTGTTTGCTTTATATACGAACTCCCCGAATCAGTCTGTGCTTTGGTTACGTATGAGGGCTTGTTGTGGTATGTGGTCGGGTACTTTCTGACGCTCCCACCTGTCATATCATCTCTTACCAAAGGCCGAAAATGAGACTGATCGCCTTCTCTTGAGTTTTCTTCAGGGTCACGGTACAGAAGGTTCATCAAACTACCACAAGGTCCCAAAACTACCCAAGAAAATGCTCACAACTCCTACGAAATCCTTGTCAACTGTGTGTTTTAGGGGATCGATATGTTTAAGTGCCATATTCTTGAACATTTCGGTCCGCAAGCACATACATTTAACATGGCTTTCGTAGGAGTTGTGGTGGCCATTTCCAGGGGTGTATAAATATCATGGAGTATTTGCTAATCCAGTAATGTTGCAGTCTCTTTCTTTCTCTGCCTCTTCACCACTTTTTCCTATACCAAAATATAGCTTAATCTTTCTTCATTCTTCTCCTGTTTTTCTCACATTCCTGCTCCTCTTCGTTTCTCTATTATCTCCATGTTTATCACGTTTTATAACCCTGCTTCTGTACCACCAACCAAAAACAACACTCATGAGGACCCGACTGATCTTTTTGGACTCTGGAAGTAGTTGATGTATGGGGTGAAAGCGTCTGACAGTACCAACGTAAGAATGTGTCCCTCTGTCTCTTGGTGTCTCTTGGTTGCGCCCTTCCCCCTCGAGGCAGCTGCGGGGAGGCGAGGCATCAGCTATCTAATCTTCCCGTGCGAGGCGGCGAAGTGACCCCCAGATCTTGTTTAATCGATCCCCTGCCAGTGTGAGAGAGAGGGAGAGAGAGAGAGTGAGAGAGAGAGAGAGAGAGAGAGAGAGAGAGAGAGAGAGAGAGAGAGAGAGAGAGAGAGGTTTCTTGATAATATTCGAACTTCCATTATAGAGATTAATAATAATGCTTTTCGAAATAAAATCAGTAATATTAAAACTCACACACACACACACACACACACACACACACACACACACACACACACACACACACACACGGGCACCCTCACCCTCCCACACACACAAGAGCGAAGAGGAAGCGCAATAGGAGGAGGAAGGGGAAGTGATGCATGCAAGAGAGAGGAAGGAAGGAAGGAAGAGGAGAAGGAGGAAGAGGGTGCATGCAGGAGGGAGAGAGGAAGGAAGGGGGGAAGGGAGAGGGAGAGGGAGGCTGTGAAGTAGGGAGGGAGGGAGGCAGAGAGGGAGGCAGGGAGGGAGAGCGGTAGATAAGACACTTGAGAGGGCCGTGAGAGCTTTCCGCAAGGTGGCCAAGGTTATTAAAGGTGAAAATTAAATGTCTTCCCGGAAAATAATGGGAGACGTGATTATTTCTCGAGAGCCGCGCTGGACGAGAAGCGGAATAGGCCGGGGACGTGATAGTCCTTAAAAGTAATACAGCAGAACGATCATTTGGGGAGCGGTGGGCGAGTGACTGAGTGGGGTAGACGGCCACCGACTACTCTAGATCCCCACGTCACGGAGATTAAGGAAACGTTGATAAATAAGAAAGAAATGGGTCAGGAAAATAATAGTAATGATGTAACCTTTGGAACGTTTGTCTTAGGGGGTCGAAGGGGGATTTTAGGAATGAATGAACCAACGTAGCATTGAGCCAAGCCGAGTTGAGCCTTACCGAACTAGACTAACCTTACCGAACCGAGCTAAACCGAGTCACGCTAACCAACCAAGGCAAATAACCGGAACCAAGCTAATCCAAATAGAATCAGTTTAACCAAGCGGACCTAATCGAACCGAACCGAACTGAGCCAAGACAAATCAAGCAAGGCAGAGTCAAGGTGAAGAAATAATGAAAATAAATGATGAGAGATTTTGTAACATCGAAGTAGACTCTAGCAACGACATCGAAGTGGAAGTCAAAGAAGGGGAGAATGACCTTCGGGTGAGCCAGAATGTGACCTTGAAGTGGAGGAGGAAGAGGAGGAAGAGGAGGCGGCTGAGAAGGAGGAGGAGGAGGAGGAGGAGGTGGAGAAGGAGGAGGAGGAGGAGGTGAGAATAGGCTGAGGATCATTTTATTTTTAGAATGGAAGAAGAAAACGAGGAATAAGAGGAGGAGGAGGAGGAGGAGGAGGAGGAGGAGGAGGAGGAGGAGGAGGAGGAGGAGGAGGAGGAGGAGGAGGAGGAGGAGGAGTGAAGTGGAATGAAAAGGGAAAAGAACAAAGAAGCGATGACCTCTACTGAAATTACGTTGCTGAGCGAGGACTAGACGAGAGAGAGAGAGAGAGAGAGAGAGAGAGAGAGAGAGAGAGAGGGAGAGGGAGAGGGAGAAGGAAGGATACCACGAAAGGAGTAGCAGAGTCGGAGGATTCTGGGAGGAAAGGGACTGGACGGGGATGATTGGGGGATAGATAAGATTAGCGAGGGGAAGTTGAGGGGGACACGAGAATAGGGGGATTAAGGGGAGTGACCGAAATGCCGAATGAGGAAGGCGAATGTAGGTAAACAGAAAGACGAAAGATTGAATGGCCACAAAGGAAAGGTGATGATGATGTGAAGAGGTTTAAAAGGGCAAGTAAAGCCAAAACAGAAGAGTATCAAGACACCTTCCTTTACACCCGAAATTGATCTCTCTCTTTTGGCCTCCCGTCCTGTTTTCTTTTGTTGGAGCAGCGTCTGTCTAACCTCTAACGGGTCTTTTTGTTCCTGTTTTTATTTTTTGAGTCTTGCCCTTGAGCTGCCTCCCTTGCTGAAAAAAAATAGTAAAAGAAACTTAGAATATGAGTGAATGATGTATATATTTTTTTTAGGTCCTCGAATGTCACTTTTTATCTATATTTATTTTTATTTGTTCCATTGTTAAAGTGTATTTCGGGTTGGGGCAGGATCTTATGGGGTCTCAATGATGTACTCTATTCCTTATTAAGTATAGCTTGACTGAGAGCTTTTGTTAGCGGCATCTGTTGTTACTGACTGAGTGTGTTATAATGCTTCATGACGTTTTGTTTTTAAGATATCGACATTCAGAAACTTTTGCATAAATAATGAGATCCCCTTAATGAGAGAGAGAGAGAGAGAGAGAGAGAGAGAGAGAGAGAGAGAGAGAGAGAGAGAGAGAGAGAGAGAGAGAGAGAGAGAGAGAGAGAGAGAGAGAGAGAGAGAAAGCTACAGAAAACTCATCCGGCGTTATTGTTTTATTTTTATTTTGGAGGAGCAAGTTTCAGTGAGGTGTTTCCTGGACCGGGGAAGTAGACGACGACGAGGAGGAGGAGGAGGAGGAGGAGGAGGAGGAAATAGAGGAAAAAAGGGGAGAAGAAGGGGTTGCTGGTGGAAGTGGAGGGGGAGGAGAAGCAGAAGCAGAAGGAGGAGCAGGAGGAGGAGGAGGGAGGAGAAAGAGGAAGGAGCGAACCAAGTCTCTAGCAGGGATGGAAAAAGAGGCAAGGGGAAAAATGAGTCCAAAATGCCCTGATAAATGGGTACACTTGGCCGGCGCGATGTGCTTAATCGTTCTTCAAATGTGATGAATTGTTTCGTGAGGGAAGGGCGCAAGGGAGGAAGGAAGGAGGCAAGGAGGAAAGGAGAATGGGGAGAGAAGAGGAAGAGGAGGAGGCAAAAAAGGAAAACGAGGGTAGGAAAAAGTAGGCGAAGGATATGAACTACAGGAAGAAAAACAAGACAAATGAGAATAAGGGGGATTAGAATCGGAATCGAAGAAACGTGACAAACCTAGGATCAAAGAATGTCTTCAGTTTTCAATCCCCTGACGGCTATGAATTTATAAATCTGGAAACACTGGGACATCGAAACCCTCCTCGCTAGTGGGGGCTCAGGATCGAAGGAGAGCTTAAGAGTTTATGTTCTTATTAAAGGAACGACAAATCCTGAGGGAAAGAAAATCCGAGAGGCGGAGTGCCAGCCATGCCGCGGCGGCTTCAGGGCTGGAAGGGGATCACGGGTGGCCTTGGAATCCGCTTAGCCGGCATTCAGGAAACAAATGCTAAACGTGAACTCCTCCTCCGGCTCTCCCGCAAAGAACAACCGCTCAGAACCTCCTTATTAAACAGCTTGAGTGCGGCGCGGCGGCTCACCACCACCATCGGGGCCTCGAGTCTTGCATCCGTGGGTATCGTCGACGCAATTGCACGAGGCTCCGGAATGGTGGCGCTGTTGGCATTTCTTCCGCATGCATTTTCCATTACCCGGGAGGTTACGCGCGTGAGGCGGGGCCGCGATCTCTGTCTCGTCTGTATTTCTCAATCTGGAAGTCGTTCGTATTCCAAAGTCTGTCGCAAACTGCTTCCGCCGCTGAACCTTAACTGCTTGTTGTCTTCGGGGAAATGCCTCAACGCTTCTTCGTTTGTTTACGGTCCTCAGGGTTGGGCGAGTGACTTATACCTGGAGTTATTTACCTGGGCTTTGCATCACGGCATGGAGAGATGAAAAAAGATGTGTCCAGGTGGTTGAAGTGGATGTAGTGTTTGTGAAGGTGGAGATGTTTGAGATTTGGACCGAATGAACTATACAGGCCGGAGTGACTAGAGCCAAATGAAAGTAGGAGCCAAAGTGATTTGTTTTCGTAGAGATGAAGAATAAGTCTTTTAGTAGAGGAATGAGAAAAGAGAGGAAAAAGATGGGTCTGATGGTGGAACTAACAACAGTGAAGATGACTGGTGGTGTTGGTAGCGAGGTGGTAGATATGATTAAAGGCTCTGATGAAGGAGACGGATAGAATGGCTTAGCAGCTTATACTACTGAAGGGGTGAATAATGGGGAGAGTGGTGATTAGGGGTGTTGATGGGAGTTGATAGGGGTGGTGGTGGGGTTCACGGTGATTGGGAGGGGGTGAGTAGGGAGTTAAGAGGACGTGACAACCCTCCCCTCCCCTCCTCTCTTTTCCCTTTCCCTTCCCTCCTTTTCCTTATTCTCCTCTCCTCTCCTCACCCCTCCTTTTTCTCTTCCCCTCTCCTCCCTTCCCTCCCCTTCCCTTCCTCATCCCTTCCTTTTCCTCTCCTCCCGTCCCCTCCCTTTCCTTCTCCTCACCTTTCCCTTTTACTCCCTTCCCTCCCTCCCTCCCCTCCCCTCTTCCTTCTCTCACTTCCCTCTCTTCCATCTCATCCTCTACCCTTCCCTTCCCCTCTCCTCCCTTCCCTCCCCTTCCCTTCCTCACCCCTTCCTTTTTCCTCTCCTCCCGTCCCCTCCCTCTCCTTCTCCTCACATTTCCCTTTTCCTCCCCTCCCCTCTTCCTACTCTCAGTTCCCTCTCTTCCATCTCATCCTCTCCCCTTGCCTTCCCTCCCTTCCTTCCCCTTCCTCTCATCCCCTCCTCCCCCTTCTCACGCCTTTGTTCCGTAACTTTGTCCACCATTTAATTACTCGCCCGAACACTCTCTGGAAGGAAGCGCTCTCTGCTGTCTCTTATTGTCCTCGGCGTTGTTAAGGTTTTGCACGTCTTCTTGCGTCTATAGCGTCTTTTTTTTTAACTTTTTCTTCCTCTCGTTTCTTTCACTTATGTTTTTTTTGTTGTTGTTGGTGTTTGCTTTGCTTTTTGCGCTTTCCTTCCTTCAGGCGTCTTCTTGTTGTTGGTTGTTGTTGTTCGTCCGGTTTAGCTGAGTGTTATTGCGTTGCGTGTTACCTGTTGTGTTTCCTGTTTTTGTCTGCGTGTGTGCGTGTGTGTGAGTTTGTCCTCTTTTTTTTAGTGTTTGAAGTCTTTGTCTCTCTTTCCACACTTTTTCTCTCGTTTATATCAGTTTCTCGTTGCTTTTTTTTCTTTTCTTTTTTTCTTTTTCATAAACCAATATTAATCCTCAAAACATAAAATCACACAACACACATTCATTGCACTGCTTATATACCCTCTCCCTTTCCTCGTATCTTCTGTTTCTCTATCTTTATTTCTCTTCTTTCTCCCTCATTCCTCATCATATACTCATCCTGATCTTGAAAAACATATCGAATACCTAATACACATATTCATTGCACTACTGACCTACCCAATGCCTCTCCTTCCATCTCCTTCACTAACTTTTTATCCTCTTTCTCCCCTTCCTTTCATCGCATACTAATATATCGCCAAAAAAAACTCACTTATATAAATAATACACCAAGTCACATGATACGCTTTCAACGCACTCCTCACTCACCCCATCCCTCTTCTTCTATCTCCTCCTCCTCCTCTTCTCTCCTTCTCCCTTCTTATCTCCCCTCTTCCTCGCTTCCTCGTTTTGCTCCCTGAAAAACAACTCAAATACGTAATACACACTTGCATTGCTCTGCACCCACCTCTCACCCACCCAATCCTTCTTCCTCTATCTCCTCCTCCTCTTCTCTCCTTCTCCCTTCTTATCTCCCCTCTTCTTCCTCGCTTCCTCGTTTTGCTCCCTGAAAAAGAACTCAAATACGTAATACACACTTGCATTGCTCTGCACCCACCTCTCACCCACTCAATCCTTCTTCCTCTATCTCCTTCTCCCTTCTTATCTCCCCTCTTCTTCTTCGCTTCCTCGTTTTGCTCCTTGAAAAACAACTCCAATACGTAATACACACATGCATTGCACTACTCCTACCTCTCACCCACCTCTCACCCACCTAATCCTTCTTCCTCTATCTCCTCCTCCTTCTCCTCCTAGCGGTTGAGCATTGGTGGTGGGGGCATCGATAGGCGCCTGCAGTGTTATCCATCAGGGTTATGGATAAGTGGCCTTGAGCGGCTAAATCGAGTGTCCCGGATCGTAGATAAGCGAGGCCACACCGCGCCGGCCCGCCTCATTTGGTCCTTGGGGCGTCCTCTCATCCGGGAATAGATGGCGCCTTATCTATATGACCTTTATCCTCCCCCCTGCACCCGCCTCCTGACTCCTGATGGGTCCCGCGAAAGGGTGAAGGAAGGCAATGGGAAGGGGAGAGGGGGTTGAGGTGAGGAAGGGAAGAGGGGGAGGGGAGGAGCTTATCGCATGGCTTGAGTTTATTCTAAGTGAGTTATGGATGCGTGTGTGTGTGAGGGAGTTTGTGTGACCGTCAGGTGAGATGAGGTAAGGTAAGGTGAGGTGAGGCTTGTTAAGGTTAGGTTAGGTTAGATACAGCTGGGAAAGATGAGATTAAGAAAGGTGAAGTAAGCTGAGGTGAGGTGAGGTAGGGTATGAGATAAGGTAAGGTTAGGTTAGGTTAGGTTAGGTTAGGTTAGGTTGGGTAAAGCAAGGAAAGGTGAAGTCAGGTTAGGTTGGGTAAGCTGAGGTGAGTAAGGTTGGGTTAAATGAGGTTAGGTAAGGTTAGGTTAGGTTGAGTAAGATGAAGTTAGGTTAGGTTGGGTAAGACTAAGAAAGGTGAAATCAGGTAGGATGAGGTAAAGTCAGGTGTGGTAATTTGAGGTGATGTAATATGATAGCAGGTAAAAAGAGATTGGTTTAAGAGGAGAAACGTTAACTCAAGTATTATATTACACTTCTTCCATCGATCCTTCATGCAATGCACTTGACTCTCCCTTTGTCACAGTCTCCACGTCCCTCCCACACACCCTTGTCATCTCGCAGTTTTTCCATGCTCGCCAAAGGGGGGTGACGTCCTGGCAAGCTGCGTGTCGTGTTCTTAAGGGCTCGGACGTATTTTTCACTCCTTGCTGCTTTGAGACGAGGCAGCGAGCATCTCCTGGCTGTCCTGAGGGCGCGCTTTGGGGTCCTGGCAATTGTTACCCTCACGTTGGGGTTCCTGTTTGATCATCATCCGCATAGGAGGAAAGAATAGAGGAAGTGGAGGACAGAAGTGAGAAATGGGAGGAAGAGAAGGAGCGGAGAAAAGGGGGACATGAAGTAAAGAGTGGAAGAGAAGAAAAGGAAAGGAGGGAAGATGAAAACAGGCAGAGAGAAATTGAAAGAAGGGAAGGAATGGAGGGAAGCGAGAACAGACACGAGAAATGGAAGATAAAAGAAGGTATGGGGGAAGGCGAGAACATCGGTGAGCCAGGAAAGAAAGGAGAAGGAACGTAAGGAAAGGAGAACAACAATAAAAAATGGAAGAGAAGAGCAGGAACGGAGGAAGACGAAAACAAGAGTGAGAAGTTGAAGGGAAGGAAGGAACGAAGGAAGGGAAGAACAGCAATAAAAAAAAAGAGGGAAGAGAACGTGTAGGATGGTGAAAACGAGAACGACACTGTGGAGAAAGAGGAGGAAGAGGATATGAGGAGGTAGACGACACAGAGAGGGCGTAAGAAGCTCAAAAATGTGAAGTGCAGAAGGAGAAGGAGGAGGAGGAACAGGGGAAGAAACAAGAGGAGAAGAGTGAAAAAGAAGAATGAGAATATAGCCATGTACAAGAGGGAGAGGGAAGAAAGAAGAAAAGTAAAAAGAAGAGAATGGGGAGAAGATGGATCAGAAAGAAGGGAAGAAAAAGAACGCAGAAAATGGGAAGAAAAAGAACGAATGAGAAAGAAGAGGAGGAAAAAACAAGATATCAGAGAAGACAAAAAAAAGGAACTAAAAAAGACAAGGAGGGTTAAAAAATATGATTAAAACGAATGAAACGGATGAAAAAAAATGACACGAGATAAAACTAAAACATTCAAAACCATTAGAGAGAGAGAGAGAGAGAGAGAGAGAGAGAGAGAGAGAGAGAGAGAGAGAGAGAGAGAGAGAGAGAGAGAGAGAGAGAGAGAGAGAAGATAAGACACGTGACCCAAGGAGGTACAGCCAACAGGGTCATAAAGAAGGAGAGGTGGAGGTGGTGATGATTATAAAGAGGAGGAGGAGGAGGAGGACTGATGAGAGGAATGAATGGTGATTGGGAATGTAGAGAGAGTGAAGGAGAGTGAGATACAGGACTACAAGAGAGAGAGAGAGAGAGAGAGAGAGAGAGAGAGAGAGAGAGAGAGAGAGAGAGAGAGAGAGAGAGAGCAAGTGAAGGTGTGAAGAAGTAGAGAAAAAGATCGAATCCTTTCATATAAGTGTGTGTGTGTGTGTGTGTGTGTGTGTGTGTGTGTGTGTGTGTGTGTGTGTGTGTGTGTGTGTTCTCCTCTTTTGTGGTTCGATGGGAATTTCTCTTTTTTCTTCTTCTTGACGACGAATATTGATAGGAAAAGTTTCGAGAGAGAGAGAGAGAGAGAGAGAGAGAGAGAGAGAGAGAGAGAGAGAGAGAGAGAGAGAGAGAGAGAGAGAGAGAGAGAGAGAGAGAGAGAAAAACAGGAGTGAGTTAGAATGATTGGAGTGGGAGGACTGTGCAAGGGTAATGGTGGGCCCTCCTCCTCCTCCTCCTCCTCCTCCTCCTCCTCCTCCTCCTCCTCCTCCTCCTCTTCCTCCTCCTCCAGCTCCTCTTCCTGCTCCTCTTCATTGGCTTCCTCCTTTCCTCCACTCTCCGATCAGCCCTCTTCCTCCTTTTCCTCCTCCTCCTCCTCATCCTGCCCATTTCCATCTCTCTCTCCCTCTCTCTTGTCTGATCATTTTTCCCTCTTCTTCCTCCTCCTTTCCTTCTCATTTTTTTTCCTCCTCTCTCCTCTTTTTTTTTATTTGCGCTTGTTTTGTTTTTGCTTTCTTTTCTTTCTTTTCTTCTTCCTCCTTTTTTCCTCATCCTGTTCATCATCCTCATCATCCTAATCTTCATCTTCTTCATGTTCTTTCTCTTCTTCCTCTTCTTTACCTTCTCCTTCCTCATCCCCTGGGGTAGGAAGTTAGGAAGTGGGGAGAGCATTGCGGGGGGCAGCTTCCCAGGGGTGTGAAGGTCCAGGACTGGGCAAGGGGAGCTGCGTCTCGTCTCATCTCCAAGCTCCGGAAGGCGTAGGAGGAGGAGGAGGAGGAGGAGAAGAAGGATGCTGGGGAGTGAAATTATCCTTTGACTATCGAGCTAAAAGAAGGATGCTGAGCTGAGGACGTTAAGCTTGTATGTGTAAGTGTAATAATGGAAGGAGGTTGAAGAGGGAAAAAAATATATTCCTTGAGGTTGAGGTGTTGTGAGAAATATTATATAAGAGGTTGAAAGTGGAGGGGCTTGAGCTCTCTTAGGAACGTAGGTGAGGGAGGAATGTGCAAGTTTGAGGTTCACAGGAGACTGAAGTTAGGGCCGAGTAGGTAATTGTAGTGTCTTGGGAAGGCAGAGGGAGGAAATGGAAGTAGGGCGAAGTACAGATGGAGAGATGGACATAGTGTGAGGTAAGGAAGAACAAGAACATTAAGAGGAAGAACGTAAAGAACGAGTACAAGAACACACATATGAAGATGAAGAAGAAAAATAAGAGTGAATAGAAGGAAATAAACGAAGCAGAAAAATATAGTACAGAAGAAGAATAAAGAAGAAAGGAAGAGAGGAGGAGAAAAAACAAACGGAGGAAGAGAGAGAGGTTGAAGAGGCCAGGGATCATGACACTCTTGTATTGATCAGGGGAGAACAGCGGCTGATCAGGGAGGCAAGGCACAAGACACTGGAGGCAGGAAGGAAGAGGCTGGTGGTGGAGGCTGGCAGATGAAAGAAGGCATTCATCTCCCCGTCGGCCACCACCACCACCAGCATCCCACCGAGTCACGTAGTCGAGGAAGAGGAGGAGGAGGAAAAAGAAGTGATTGTTGTGATGCTCCTCAGTGCTCGTGTTTCAAGGCTTGGGAAATGTGATGATCAGGGTTTTAAAGGAAGGGATTGGAGGGTAAATGTGAACTTGAGGAATTGGATGTCAGTGGAGGATTAAAATTTAGAAGAGGGAAATTAAAAATGAGATGGAATATGAGATAGATAAATAGATAGATAGGTAGATAGATAGATGGATATGGCATTGGAGTGTATATGTAGACTTGAGGAATTGGATGTCAGTGGAAGATTAAAATTTAGAAGAGGGAAATGAAGAATGAGAGATGGAATATGAGATAGATAAATAGATAGATAGATTGGTAGATAGATAGATAGATGGATGGATAGGTTGATATATAGACAGATGGAATAGAAAGTAGATTGTTAGTCAATGGAAAATCAAAACTTGGAAGAGAAAAAGAATAAAGGAAGATGAAATAAAGAGATTGATGCATAGATAGATAGACAGAAGATAGATAGAGAGATTAGATAGATAGGCAGACTGATAGATAGACAGATAAAGATAGATAAGTGGCAGGCATCACATTTCATTAATTCCTCATTTTTCTCCACTTAACTCCACCTCGCCTCGCTTCACCTCACCTCACCTCCCCTTACCTGCCTGCTTCATTACCTGTCCCCGGCGTCACCTGATCTCCGTTACCTAACCCTCCCACGCCCTCCCACGTCCTCCCACGCTACCTCACCCACTCACCTTCATCCCTCGGCCGTGATCAAGAGCCTCGAGAACACAGGCCATCGCTGCATCGCCTCTTTGCTCTTTTTTCTTTCCTTAATCACTAATGACTCGGAGTGGACAGAAGCAAGCGACTCGACTCAAAGGAAAAGGAGGAGGAGGAGGAGGATGGGTAAGAGGAGTGAGAGGAAGGAGGAGGAAGAGGAGGAGGAGGAGGAAGCGAAGCAGCGACTAATATCCACTCATTTGGGAATCAATATTTGGCTGCTTTTCTGGCTCGTATTTCTGACGCTTAGGATTCGTTGGCCGCTTAATCTCTCTCTCTCTCTCTCTCTCTCTCTCACCCCTCTCATTCTCCCTTACACCCTCCTTTTCACCCTTTACATAACCTTAACCCATATGGGGAACTCCCGCCACCCGACGCTTTCCGCCCGAGCGGGAGTTCCCGTCACCCAACGCAAACGGGTTAATAAGACTTACCTATCTGCCTTGCCTTCCCATACACATATTCCATCCCTTCTACCCCTTACACCCTCCCTTACCTCCCTTATACAGCCTTTCTACACGGCTTACCTATCTTCCCTACGTTGCTTCTACACATATTCCTCCTCTTTTAAACCCTCCCCAACTTCACTTAACGTTCCTCCACATCTCTCAGCAGTACTTCTTACGTTTCCTATATGTACCTTCAGCCAGTATCCAATATATCACCCTCCTGTTACTAACCTCTTCCCTACCCATCACCCTAACTCTTCCACCCTATCTTATCCATTCAGTTTGTCTTTCTCCCTTACATGAATTCCTAACCTACCCAACTACCTTCAACTTTATTCCTCCACCTCTGACCTTACCCTTCCATACCTCATACCCCCTCGTAATCACCCTTCCTCTATGCTCCCTCAAGCAGTGTCTAACCCATCTCCTTGCCTTTAACCTTTTCCCTATTCCCCACCTTCACTCTTTCACTCTACCTCAGCTCTTTCAATCTCCCTACCTCCCTTACAAGTAACCTCAACCTACCCTAATCCTTTTCACCTTACACCTCCACCTCCGTCATTGCTACATAGACGTGTCCTTAGTGTCTGTTTGTGTATTTAACCATTTTGTCTTCTTACTCGGGTGCATCCAGGTGTTTAATTATTTCGTTAGGTGTGTGAGGTAAAGGTGAGTGCAGTGTGCGTGTGTGCGTGTGTCTGGGGAAGGTGCTGAGCGTGCGAGCGTGAAAGGTTACAAAGACACGACATGAACAAGTTTATTTCGTGGGTTATTTCTTGAGGTTTTTTATTATGTTTCGTGGGTTCGTGGGTTATTTCTTGAGGTTTTTTATTATGTTGCGTGGGTTTCTCAGTTTATTTCTTGAGGTTTTTTATTATGTTGCGTGGGTTTCTCAGTTTATTTCTTGAGGTTTTTTATTATGTTTCTTATTGGCTGCCATGACCTCAATAACCCGCCTTCGTTGACCTATTAGTGGTACGATCTTACATCCCTTTATGTTTCTCCTTCCATCAGTGGGTTGCCTCTCCTCCCTTCCTCACCCTTTCTCTCCTCTTCCTCCTCCTCCCTCCTGCGTGTATCCTGTCCCCTTTCTCCCTCACTTCCTCTCACAACGCCGCCCTACTTAACCAGCTCTCTTAATCTCCCTCCCTCTACCCTTTCCTCCCTCCATTTAACCCTTCCCTCCCTTTCTTAACCCGTCCCTTCCTCCTTCTCCTCCAGCCCAGTCTCTCTCTCCCTTCTCCTCTTCCTCCGTCACCCACTGCCTTCTCCTCCTCCCCTGTCCCTCTCTCCCTTTTTCTTTCTCCTCCCTCGTCCCTCCCTCCCTCTCTTCCCCTTCCCCTTGATCCCTCCTCCTCGCTTTCCACAGTACTCCATCGCTTTAAAAACCTCTTAATGTGATCTTAATCGAGAGCTACTTAAAAGAAGCCTATGGTCGGACTTCAAAGAGGAAAAAGAAGCGGTAAACGAAGTAAAAAAGTATATTGGAAGGTACGAACTTAGAGGGACAGAGAGGGAGGGAAAGGAGGAAAGGAAGGGAAGGGAAAGGAAGGGATAGATGAGGAATAAAAGGAAGGAGGAAAGGAAGGGTAAGGGATTGGAAAATAAGGATTGGAAGGGAAAGGGATAGAAGAGGAATGGAGGAGAGGAAGAAAGCTTGTAGGAATTAGTTTTAGGGATTGTGATGTTTATGTTTGTTTATTTTTGTGTGGAAAGGATGAAGAAGAGGAGGCAAGGAAGTGCAGAGAGTTAGGAGCAAGGAAAGGGAGAGGAAGGGTTAGATGAAGGAACAGAGAGAAGAAGGAAAGGTTGTTGGAATTAGCTCTAGATATTGTGATGTTTGTGTTTGTTTATTTGTGTGTGGAAAGGATGAAGAAGGAGGCGGAAAGGAAGTGCGGAGAGTTACGAGCTAGGAAAGGGAGAAGAAGGGTTGGATGAAGGAACAGAGAAAAGAAGGAAAGGTTGTTGGAATTGGTTCTCGATATCATGATGTTTGTGCATTTGTGAATGTACGTGTATGTGTAGATGAAAGCAATGAATGAGAGAATGCCAGACAGACTCGCAGAACCCTCAAGCAAACAGACAGCCGAAAAGATAAATCAATACACCAAGAAGGAGGGAAAGAAAGACACCCAGAAAAGATGGAGCGACTGGAAAATCCTCTCGCTTTGAAAATAAATCGAATACAAGACCCGAAATCTGACCCACATTCGCAAACCCTCCCTCCATACCCCCCACCTCCAACCCCTCATACCCTCCCCTACCCCCTACCCACACCCAGCATCCCGCCGCCGCCACTACCGCTGGAGGGCTCACGGCAAATCACGGGTTGATGGATGATTGCGGCATTATACACCTGCCAGGGCTGAGGCGGCGTTGACGAATGGTTTCCCCGAGGCCGTAATATTCTACAAACATGCCTCCTCGTGCGGGAACTTGCCTTAAGCTTATTGGGAGTGGCGATCGAGTAGCCAGGCAGCCCAGCAACCAAGGGAGGGAGGGAGGGAGGGATGCTACGTAAGGTCGGTATACTCAGACGCCTCCGCCTCTCATCAACCATCTCAAAAGGTCGAAAAGGAGGTCAGTCGGGGTCTAATTAGTGTTTCTTTAGGTTCATGGTGCAGAAGAAGGGTCAAATATCCATCAGGGTCATATAAGCACCCCTGGAAATGCACCAACTCCTACGAAAGCCTTGTCTAATATGTGTACTTGGGCGCGGCAATGTATTAAAGTATTAGGCCGAAGAGGGGATCAGTCGAGTTATAATGAGTGTTTTTTAGATTCATGGTACAGAAGAAGGGTCAAACTACCACCAGAGTCATATAAGCACCCCTGGAAATGCCTCAATTCCTACGAAAGCCTCGTCTAATGTGTGTTCTTCGAAAATGTTAAGAATATGACCCCTGGTGGTAGTTTGAGAAGGCTTCTGCACCTTGAATGTAACCTAAGTAATAGCATTTGTACTATCTGTCTTTGTATCTAAGTATTATCATTTGTGGCCTTTGGAAATATGGTCAAACTATAAGAGGGGTCATACAACTACCTCTGGAAATGCCTAAAACTCCTACGAAAGCCTTGTCAGATAGGTGTGCACAGGCGCCGAGTTGTTTAATAATACGACACTAAGTCAGACAGCTCAGCAACCAGCCAAGGGAGGGAGGGAAGGGAGAAAGGGAGGGAAGGTAAACCAATCGACGCCGTGGTTAGGCAAGGCAAGGCTCGTCGTCTGGGGCTCATAATAGGCGGGTGACAGCGTTAACAAATGAGGCTCTTGATCGGCTGGACGGCGAGAAGAAAGTCATGGATATTGATGACGCGGGATTAATCTGTTTGTGTAACGCGGAGGTTCTTTGTGGTAGCCTGAAGTGAGTGGCCTTGTTGGTTTAATCGTAGGATGGGAAGAAAACGGAGTGTGAAATTATAACTTTTTTAAGCTTATCACCCTTCCTCGACCCTCTCTATCCCTAATCTTCTTTCATCCTCACATTGATCCTCATTCCTTTCCCCACCATTTCGATTTCTCATTCCTCTTTCTTTCTCACCCTTTCCCTCCTTCAGCCCTCCTTACCCATCCTTTCTCACCCTCACACTGTCCCTCTCCCTTCCCCATATGGCCCCCCCTCTCCCTTCCCCACCATTCCGATTCCTCACTCTTCTCCTTTTCACCCTTCTTCCCTCATCCTCCCCTTCCTCCCCCCTCCTCACCTCTCTTCATCCCTGGCCTCCTGTTCACTTCCTCACACACTCTCTTTCCCTTCCTCCTTATTCCGATTCTTCACTGCTTTTCTCTCTATCTCACCCGCTTCTTACCCCTCCTTCTCTCCCTTCCTCGCCCTTCCACCTCCCCCCCCCCCCCCCCTCCATGCACTATAAACATGCACGACTCGCTCTTTACAGTTCTCTTCAGGAAACTTGCGGGGGCCAGCTGGAACGCCTCTCCTGCCTGGGCGACTCCTGCTGGGGACCTCCGCGGTATATCTGGCCTCTTAAAAATGTGCTGAGCCTCTCCGCTGTAGCTTTTGTGCGTCTCCCTCGGGGGTCCAACTTTCCCTCCCGCCGCCGCTCCCTACCTTCGTGTTTTTTTTCTTCTTCTCTTTTGAGGTTTTTGTTTGGCTTGAGTTACGTGTGGCCTCTGCAGTAGTAGCGGTGGTGGTGGTGGTGGTGGTTGTGGTGGTTCAGTAATTTCTTCTTCTTCTTCTTCTTCTTCTTCTTCTTCTTCTTCTTCTTCTTCTTCTTCTTCTTCTTCTTCTTCTTCTTCTTCTTCTTGGTGCGGAGTCTGGAGTTTATTAGCGTTTGGAGGGTGTGAATAGTAGGTGTTGGAGCTTGAATTTTTTTTATTATAAAGGACGTTTATTATTTATTTTCCTCGAGGTAACTCATTTTTATCCCTTTTCCGTCAGTGTCCCCTTCGTTGTTTGCAGGTTTCGAGTGTGTATAGTAGGTGTGGGAGCCTTAACCCCTTTTTTTCATAATTTTCAAGAACGTTTATCATTTTTTTCTCATAGCTTTTTTTTTTTTTTTTTTACAGCTAATGAAACAGCTCAAGGGCAACAAAAAAAGGTGTAAAAAAAAGCCCGCTAATCGCTGTTCCCACAAAGATAAAATTAATAAGCGGCCAAAAGAGTTACTCCTTTTTTTCGCTTTCTTCGTCAGTGTCTCTTCCTTTTCTGCACACACCCACTCCCCAACACACACACACACACACACACACACACACACACACACACACACACACACACACACACACACACACATCCTTACCTCACACACACACGCACACGCCCCCTCTTCCTCACACGCACACACAGACACGTACTTCGAACCAAATGAAGAAAACCCACCCATCCACCACCACCACTTCGCTCTCCTTCCCTGGGTGGCGGCGAGCGAGCCATTCCGCCAGACCGTGAATGCAGATTGATGCCTCTTTCTCCGGCTCTCATCCACGTCCCACCGATGAACTCAAAATACGAAATAATACAGAGTTACGAGGCGCAGCGAAGAGAAGAATTGCGGGGAAACGCGTGGGAGGAACCGATGAGGCAAGAAAAGAGGAGAACTGCAGAAGGAGGAGGAGGAAGAATGAGAATGAAGACGAAGATGATGAGAAGAGTTTGAGGTTTGAGGAAAAGATGTTAGGGAAATGGAAGGGATGTGGGAAGGATGGGAAAAGGAAGAGGAGGAGGAGCAAGGAAAATGAAGACGGAGATGAGGGGAAGACTTTGGGGTTTGAGGGAAAGATGTTAGGGAAATGGAAGGGATGTAGGAAGGATGAAAAGAGGAGGAGGAGGAAAAAAGGGAGGTGAGATATGAATAAGTGGGAGAGTCTGAGGGAAGAAGGGATAGATATATGGACAGGAAATGAAAAGATGGGACAAGGGGAGGCAAACATAAAAAGGATGGAGGGAAAGTAAAGACAGAAGAGAAAACATATACACAGGGAGGAGAAAGGAAGAAAAGGAAAGGTAGAGGTAAAGATTTAGGAAAGAAACTTAGAAGAATAAAAAGAGAGAAAGGAGACACGGAGAAGAAAAAAAAACGTGAAAAATTGAAAGAAACGTTGGAAGGATGGAGGAATTGAAACACTGAAGGAGGATGTCAAAGGGGAGGCGGAGGAGGAGGAGGAGGAGGAAGTGAAGCGTTGAAGAATGACACCAAGGAGAAGGAAGAGAGATAGATGGGACAAGAAGAAAAAAGAGAAGAGAAAAAGGTGAAATATATGAGAAACAAAAATGGGAGAGGGGATACAAAAAATAAATAAAAAAAAACAAAAAATAAGAGAAGGATGACGAGGAAAAAGTAGAAGAAAAAAGAAAACAAGAAATAACGGAGAGGAAAATTATACTACTAGAGTGACAACATCAGCATAAAAAATCAGATCAAGAACAGACATGAAAAAAATAAAATAAAATAAAATAAAAAGAAAGCTCAGACGTAGAAAGAAAAAAAGGGAAGGGCAAAGAGGCGAAGGCGAAGGAGAAGGAGAAGTAGGAGGAGGGCGAATAGCGGGCGACCCTCAGCCTCAAGGGCGGGCCAATACGTTGCCTCATTTCCTTTACGGGCTCCTCATCGGGTCGGCAGCTCGTCGGAATCGCGGGAGTGAGGAGTTTAATGAGGAGGCCGAAGACTCCTCATAAAGTTGGTGGCAATCCTGCAGGAAGCGTTGGCCCCCTCCCTGACCCTTCTCTCTCTCTCTCTCTCTCTCTCTCTCTCTCTCTCTCTCTCTCTCTCTCTCTCTCTCTCTCTCTCTCTCTCTCTCTCTCTCTCTCTCTCTCTCTCTCTCTCTCTCTCTCTCTCTCTCTCTCTCTCTCTCTCTCTCTCTCTCTCTCTCTCTCTCTTTCTTTCTGTCTTTATTTATATTTTCCCCTTTTCCTTCTTCCTTCCTTTTGCCTCTTCTTCTTCTTCCTCGTCTCCATTATTTACTGTCTTTTTTTATTTTTTTTTTGGTTTCATTATTAGTTTTTTTCTCATTTTCTTTTATTCTTTTCTTGTGTCTTATTTTTTTTATCTTTATTTCATGTTCAGTTATTTCTCGCATTTTTTTCTTTTCTTGTTTTTTTTTATGATTTTCCTTTTTTTTCTAGTTTTGCTTCATTCTCCACTTTCATCCTGGTTCCTTTTTACTTTTTGCTTCTCATTTTTTTCTTCTTTCCTTCCTCTATATTTCGATCTTTCTCCATTGTTCTTGTCATATATTTATAACTTTTTTTTCTAGTCTCGTTCCTCACTTTTCCTGTATTCATTTTTCCCTTTTACTTCTTCACCTCAATCTTTTTTCCTTCCTTCCTTCCTCTATATTTCGTTTTTTCCTTCCTTCTGTTCGCTTCTCGTCGACAAAAAAGAATCCACGTTGCAGTTTCGTATTTCGTCGTTCTCTTTTTTTCTTCTTCTTTTCTTCTTGTGCATTTCCATTTTCTTTTTCTCCTCTACTCTCCTTTCTCCTTTTCTTGATTTATTCCATCTTCTCTCTCCCTCATTTTCTCTCTCTCGCCCTCTCTTTTTGGTAACACTTTTTTCTTACCCTTGAGAACTTATCCTTCATGTTATTCTTCATCAGTTTTCTCTATTCCTTCTTTTATTCCTCTCCTATTATTCCTTCATTATTTCCTTCCTTTTTTCCATTATTCCCTCTTTATCTTCTTTTCTTTCTTCATCCGTTCTTTTATCCCTGCTCTTTCATTTTTCTTCTTTCCTTAATTTCACTTCATAACATCGTATCATAAGTTGTTCCTGTTGTAGATATCCCCTGTTTCTTCCTCCTCCTCCTCCTCCTCCTCCTCCTCCTCCTCCTCCTCCTCCTCCTCCTCCTCCTTCTCTTCTTTTTCTTCAAGGCCAGCATCTTTCCCTCAGCCTCCACATCTCTGGGCTCAAAACGTTCCCTTTGTTGTTTCGTTTCCCGAGTCGAGGCGCCTGGCTGACCGACCCGAGGCTTAGAGGGACCAGGCGGGAGGAGTGGAGTCCCTATCATGTGTGGGGAGAGGGGGAGGAGAGGGGGAGGTGGCTAGGGTGGGTTGGTGTGGGCGCGGGTGGGGGTGTGGGTGGGTGGGTGGTTGGAAGGGGGCTGAATGAGTTTTTTTTTTTTTTTTGTATATGAATTAGGTGGTTTTTGAAAGGGCAAGATAGTACATGTGTGCTATTTAGAAGGGAAAGGGAAGGGAAGAGAAGGAAGGTAAGGAAAACTCTGATACTTGCAAAGGTTGTTTATATATTTCTTTTTTATATTTTCACTCCCTTATATTTTTTCTTCCCTTTTCTCTTTCCTTGTCATTCCCATCCCATCTTTCCTCTTCATTCCTTTCCAATCTCTACATTTTCATCCATTCGTTCATTTTCCTTTATATCTTCCAACTAATTCCCTTATCACCATTTCTTCATTATTACATTCCCGTTTTTTAACCTTCCCATCCTTTCTATTTTCACCTCCATCTGTCTGTCTCCTTTCGTCTTCTTCTTCCTCTTCCTCCCTTCCACTCCACTCCGTCGCCGCCGCCGCCGCCGTCTCATAAGGATCCAGTACCTTTGATCATTTCCGTGTGGGTTCGAAAATCGTCTCGTCGCTCGGGAATTTTCTGAACCGTTTCACTTTTTTTTTACTTCGTTGGCAACTTTCGTCCGCCCCCACGGGAAGATTTTTATTTAATCTCCCATTAGTTCATTTATCTAATTTTGCTCCCTGATTTCGCCCCCCTCGTCTCCCCTACACCCCCCTACATCTTCCTTTTCTTTTTCTCTCTCTCTCTCTCTCTCTCTCTCTCTCTCTCTCTCTCTCAAGCATACTTCATTTTTAACTTGTAACTTCCTCATTGTAATCCTTCTCTTATGTAGTAATGGACTTCGCCTCCTTCCAAGGGACTCCCAGACACACTCCTCATTGTCGTCCCTTACCCTGCTGCCTTTCCTCAGCCACTCACGTTTGTAGAGCTCCGGGAAACGTTCTTCACTCGTGTCTAAAACCTTAAGTCCATCTTTTGTCCCACCTTTATATATCTCAACTCTCAGCCTCGTCTTTGCTACATCTGCTGCCGGTGATTAATGAAGTGGAGGGGCTGCTGTAGGTGGAGGTGTTGGTGCTGGTAGTGGTGATGTTGGGACTGTCTGAAGTGGAGTAGTGTTGGTGATCTGGTGTGCGGTGGTGGTTGGGGGGGTATTTGAAGTGGAGGTGATGAGGGTAGGATCTGGAGTTATGTTGGTGGTGATAGTGTGGTGATGATGGTGGTGGAAGGCTGGGTGTTTTGATAGTGATGGCGAGGTGGTAGTGATGGTTCTGTAGTAAAGTGTGGGTGTATAGTGGTGGTGATGATGGAGCTATTTCAAGAGATGGTGATGGTGGTGATGGTGGCAATGGCGGCGACAGCGGTGGTGGAGGTGGAGGGAGCGGGAGGTGTGAAGCGGCCCCGGTGATCAAGAGGGTCTAAGTGGAGGGTGAGGTGGGCAAGGGTCGAGGATTTATGTAATGGCGCGGGGCTGCCGAAGGGCCGCGTGAGGGCTGAGCCGCGAGTAGTAACCTTCACCTTTAAGCCGATGGAGGGGACAGGTCAGGTCAGGTCAGCGAGGGTAACGAGGGTCTTTAGGTCAAAGTTTCTGGGTTCGAAGACGAGTTTAGGTGTTTTTTGTGTTTATCGCTGTCTCATGTGTGTGTTTGTGTGTGTTTACGATAGCTACGATGTTTTGGGACGGGTCAGGTCAGGCAGGTCAGGTTAGCGAGGGTCTGAAATACGTGGTGGTCTTAGGTCAAAGTTTCTGGGCTCGAAGACGAGATTAAGTGTTTTTGTGGGTGTCTGATGTTGTTTGTGTTTACCTGTGTGTGTTTACGATGTTACTTTCCATTCAGTTACTTCATTACTCATCCCGTTGCCTCGTCGTCGCCGCCTCACTGAATCTGGCAATACATGGTGACCGGGAAAACGTCTTGATATGTATACACGCCGGGATGTCACGCACCTCAGCGGATCACAAAGCCTCTCTCCCCATCACTAACCAGCAACGGACGACTCGGCGGAAATAATATGGTGATTTTCCGCAACAAACTTCCATCTTATCTCCGTCCAGCCCCGGAGAGGAACGACCGATGCTGATCTGGCCCGAATCCACTATTGCTAAATGTAGCGGGAAATCCCTGTACATTATACCGACTCCCCTTTCCCGGCCGTGCGTCCCTAAGCTGCCGTGGGTCCCTCCGTAGTGCTTCTGTTACTCTGACAAACACCTGGATGGTCGCACACACGGACAAACGCACGCGGACACACACACGAGAGAGCCGCCGTGGAGATGTGTGTAGTGGACGATCGGTGAGGTTGTTCCCTAAGCCCCGTACACCTCCCGCCCCTCCCGCCCCTCCCTCACTCTCCAGGGGTAATTGACCATGAAATATGGACTCATTTGTGTGCCAGCTCAGAACGCTCGCATCCATCAGTCGTGGGATGGAGGGCGGTCGTCACTCTCTCCATTGCTATATTGATCCCCCCCGCCCCGAGTGCTGTTCTCTTTCTCTTTTTTTCTTGTCCGTATCACCACCCCATCTTCTTCAGCCTCCCGGTTCTGCTCTATCTCCCCGGACTGGCCTTCCTCTTCCTGCCGCCCTCATCTTTATTCACACTCCCAGCTCTTCCCAGCCCTCATTCCTGCTCTTCCCCGATTCGCCTCTCCCTTCCCTTCTCACTAACCCAATCTTCATTTTTTCCTCGACTCTTGATAAAAAAAGCAGTGGATATAGGCTTTCGGATTTCAATATGCATAACCGCGCGCCTGCTGCTGCTCCTGCCTTTCCCTCTCTCTCTCTGTTCCTTTTGTCCACGCTGCGCCACAATAACCGGGGATGATTTGTGGCTGTCAAATAAAGTCCCCGAAGTTACGCGGCAGCCTCATTTACACACTTTCCAATTACGCCGGACTGGTTAGTTTACATCGGCCATTTACACCAGTCCTTCGCCCCTTTTCCCCGGCGGTAGGTTGGGGGAGGGCTGCCGCTGCTGGGTCGCGCGAGTCCATTTGTGATAAGATCGTGGCAAAGTTTAGATTGTGCTCCGTAAAGCTGCACATAAAACTGTGGTAGATCCTCCCTCCCTCTCCTTCTCTCCCTCTCCTTCTCTCCCTGTTCCCTCTTTAGCCACGCGCCCTCCAGCTCGCCTCTCCCCGCCTTCCCTTCTCCTTTTCTCGGGTCACGGGGTCAGTCTCGATGCAACAAGAGCCGTGGCCGACTGAGCCCCGTCTAGACCGCTGAAAAAGTACAGCTAAACAAAGGCCAAGAATGACGGCCAAGTGGGCAGCCGCGTCCTTCACCGTATTGAGCGAAGCCAAGCAAATGAGGCGGTAATGGAGGAGAGGAGGAAAAGGAGAACGAGAAGAATACCGAGAGAACGTGACAACAGTGAGGCTGGAGGGGAGGGGGATGAGAGGGATAGGCTTAAGAGTCAGCAACGAGGGAGGAGGAGGAAGAGTCTGAGAGCCGTGAGAATGGTCGGAGGTATTAGAGAAGGGAGGAGTCGCCCAGTGCATTACCCGGAGGCAGGGATAATGCGCGGGAAGCCTCCGGTATCTCGGCAAGATTCATGACTCCCAATGGCAGCCGCTGGAGTTAATGGGTCTCCAAGGACGCGATTCGGACTCCTCGGCTGCGCTACGAAATGCCAGGTGTCCGCGGGTCTCGATGTGGTACCGGGGGGGACGAGGCCGCCGGGATGACAGTATATTTGAGGAAGAACCATGAAAAAATATTGCCGTGGTAGAGGAGAAGTAATTGACGCTCGTTGTCATTAGGTTTTCGGGAAGAGATGAAGGTTTGAAAGGAATAAGGAAGAGAGAAAAGAAGAAAATAGGAGGAAGAAGAAGTTAGTAAAGAAGAAAATAGTTTAAAGACGGAGGAATTGAGGGGAGATGAGAACAACTAAGATGACTTGGATAATGTTCTAGCCAATGTTAAGTTCTTGAGTGGTTGTATGAATATGCAAGGAGGATCACCTCACCAGTTAATCTTTCTCTTCACTAACTATAAACTTTGGATCGCCTTTCTAGTGTCCGAATAAAGAAAAGAGTGTTGATGAAGTTGTGGTTTTACTTATATACAATCACTTTTTCCTTGTCACCCTTTTCATCTTCTTTATGTATCAAACACCGCAAAAACTACACGAATCTCCAGAAAAATGGAAATGTCCCCCTAAAATATATCGTTCACACCCTTGTTTCGGTTAACTTATTCACTCGGCTGTTCCCTATGGGCCGGCATAGACACAAGAACTTTCCCTTCGCCACATTATTGGTAAATATATTCAAATTAGATGTATTGTATTCCGATACGCCGTGTTCCCTCCAGCCTCGGCCCGCAGCCACGCCGCCACACCACGCCGGGACCAGCTGACCTTGACCACTCTCCTTTTTACTCTATTCTACCCTTGAGCAAATGAATACGGACGAAGGACTAAGTAAAAACACCGAGTCCCCTTCTTCCCCTTTCCCTCGTGACAGCTACTCCGCGATGAAAGTGAGAAAAAGAGTGAAAAAAGCCCCGTATTCAATTTTGGAGGCAGGCTAATACCGTGGGTCTGAGGGCGTGAGTTTTTAGGGCAGGAAGGAGAACAGACGAAGAAGGTAATCTTAGTCGGCGCCTCCACACAGCCTCCGCCGCTACCCCGACCCGCCACACTTTCCTTTAAGCCGGCGTGACCTTCCGTGTTTTCTCTCCTCTTCTTCTTTTCTTTTGCTTCTTTCTGGACGTGATTTTTATGTCTTCGAATTACTACTGCTGCACACATTCTCACACACACATTTTCTTCCCCCTCCCTCCTCCCTCCCCCCCGTAAATAATTTTGGTAACTTTAAAGAAAACGCCTAATCTGCGAAAGTAATCTAAAGGAAAAACTAATTGAATCTGGGGGGGGAGAGAGAGATTTTATAATTTGAAAATGACCAAAGTTGATGCGATTCCCAGGTTAAAAATATACACTTTCCCGCCCGAACTTTCCTCCTTCAACACGGAGCACAGACAAAGAACATTTTAAAGGCCCCAAAATATTGAAACTTTTCCTCGCAGTTCCTTGATGACCTTGCCGGTGTGTGTGTGTGTGTGTGTCTGTGTGTGTGTAGGGTAATCAGTCCTTTTCCCGCCCCGTCGACAGTAGCATCGGGTTCCGGGTCTGGCATGCGTGGGTTTTGCGGGTCTGGATATGACACGACATTTACATAACCCATCACCACCAAAATTACTCGACGCGGCAGCTGGAGCCCATCCCTTCCCTTCCTTACCCTTCCCTTCCCTTCTACCCTTCTCTTCCGTTCCTCTACCCTTCACTTCCCTCTTTATACCTCGTGTCAACCCCTTTACTTCTTCTCTTTCCCTCCCTTTCCCCTCCTTCCCTCTACCCTTCCCTTCCCTCATTTTTCGTCCCTTTCCCTTCGCTTTCCCTATATCCTTCCCTTCCCTTTGTTTACCTCATATCAACCCCTTTCTTTCTACCTCTTCCTTCCCTTCTTAAGTCGTGTCTGTTCTCCCTCCAGCCAACCCTTTCCCACATTTCTCCCTCCCTTCGTTCCCTCCTTCCTTCCCTTCATTTCCTCCCCTTCCCTCCTCTCCACTCAGCGCCACGTTCAGGTTGCGATCAGTCAATTGCGTCTCTTCTTTCCTCTCAATATAAGGTTCTTGAAATTCTTCCTTCCGTCTGTGAAAAAGTCTTAAAGTAACACGCTTGGGATGCATCACGTCGCCTATCACGCGACGAGCAGAAAAATGTCACGCGTCGAGAGAAGGGATGAAGAGTGGGAGGCTGGGGTAGAGAGGGATGGAGATTGAGGGTACGTGAAAAAAAAGACCTTGGTAGAAGATGTGAAGTATTGACGGAAAGGAAAGAAAGGGGGAAAGGAATCGAGAATAGGGTTACGCGGAGAAGAAGAAAGGTAGATTAAGAAATAGGATGGGGTGAGGGACATCACGTGTAGATAGAAGAGAAGAATAGTTGGAGAATAGAGTAGAAAGTGAATTAATGCGAAGAAAAAGAGAGACGGGGAAATGGGATGAACATAAGAGCACTAGGAGTCTGCAAGAGGCCGGTGGACGTTGATAGAAGATATTAAGAGTTGAAGGAACGGAAAGTAGAAAGGGAAGGTGAGGGAACGTAAGGAAAGGTAAATAAGGGAATAGGATGAAATGATGAATGGGCCGAATGGATAAAAAAGAGATGAATTGATGAAGAGATGAAAGAAAAGCTATAAAGAGTTTGAGGCTGAGGAAGAAAGGGGAAGAGAGTGAGGAGGGAACGTGAAGAGAAGAGGATAGATGTAAGGATACGATTGATTGAGGAAAGGCGCACGAGGATAGAGGAGATAAAGTGTTAGAGGAGAATAAAAAAAAAAAGTAAAAATGGAGGGGAAAAAAATAGATGATGGAAGGGATGATGGGACTGGAGGGAAAATGTCTCCTGTAGATGGAAGTTATGAAGAATTAGGGAGAGGAAAGAAATGGGAGGGAGGGAGGAAAAAAAGTGAATCAAGTAGCTAATGGCTGACCGATCCGAGTAAGAAATGTGTCTGGTAGATGAAAAAGTGGAATAAGTGAATGATTACAGGAAAGGAGAAAGAGGGAGAGAGGGAGGGAAAGATAGAGGGGAAAGAAGGAAGGAGGGAGAAAAGATAATTAGAGGAAGCTTTAAGAAATATAAATAGATGTAAAGTACTGAGAGGAATAAAGAAGAGAAAAGGCATTACGAAGAGGAAGATGGAGGAGTAGAAGAGAGATAAGAGGCAACGTGAGAAAAAAAAATGAAGAATGAAAAGGAATAAAGAAGAGAGAAAAAGAAAAAAAATAGTATATAGGCCTAGATGAATGAACTGGAAAGAGATGGAAAGCCGAGGGGACCGAGATGAAAAATAGACAGAAATACGAGAAATACAGAAGAAAAAAGAAAAGAAAACAGGAAAAATAGAGGAGGAAGAGTTGACTGCTTGACTTGAAGGATAGGAAGCAACAAGGAATAAAGAAAGAAAAGAAGAAAGTAGGATAAAGATCAGGAACAGGAAGATGGAGAAAAACAAACAAAACAAACTAACAGAAGGAACAGAAGAGTTACGGGAGGCAGCGTGGGTGATTGCTCAAGGCTCATGCACGGCCGAGACTCATCCACCAGTGTGTGCCGGTAAATGGAAGCCAATTCTTGCAGGGATGTGTAGGTGGACAAGGATACCCCTCAGCACTAAATGGGAGGGAGGGAGAGAGGGAGGGGAGAGAGGGAACAGCTGAGAGGGACTAACGGAGAGAGGGATGCTGTCTGTCACTTTCCCTTCATCTCTATATCACTTTCCCTCTTGTATTATTTTGCCTACTGTCACTTTCATTTGTTTTCTTCCTCCTCCTCCTCCTCCTCCTCTTCCTTTGTCTGCTCCTTCTCCTCCACTCTCTCCATTAGATTCCCTCCACCGTTGTCCCTCGATTACTCTCAATCCACTTTCTCTCTCTCCCTCTCTTGCTTTCTGGTGCCTCCTCCTCTTTCTCCTCCTCCTCTTCCTCTTTCTTCCACCAGTACCCCTTTACCCTCTTCTTCCTCCTCCTCTTTTTCCTCCACCTCTTCCTCCGTCTTTTCCCTTTTGTTCTTGTTCTTGTTCTTGTCCATGTTTTCTTTCTTCCTCTTCCTCCTTCGCCCATCCTTTTCCTTTTCTCTTTATTCCTTTTCTTGTTTTCCCTTTCCTACATCTCCTCCTGCTTCTGTTTCTACTCTTTCTTGCCCTTGCCCTTGTCTTCGCCTCCCCCCTTTCCTCCTCCTCCTCCTCCTCCTCCTCCTCCTGCTGCTGCTGAGTGGGTCTTTCTTGTTGGCTGGTCGACCTCCATTAAAACACTCGACTGTCGGCTTCCAAGTGTCTCTGGTTCTTGCCGCCGCCGCCGCGTCCGCTCGAGAGAGGATAGAGGAAAAGAGAAAGGCGAAAAGGAGGATGGATGAAGGGGCTTGGAGGAGGAAAAGGAAGAGGGATATGGTGTATTGGAGGAGGAAAAGGAGTTGGGATGAAGGGGACTGGAGGAGGAAAAGAAGGAGGGATGTGGGGTATTGGAGGAGGAAAAGGAGGAGGGATGAGGAGGATTGGAGAAGAATGGGGAAGAAGTGGAGAAGGAAATGGGATAAGAGTAATGTTTGAGGAAATGTTAGTGGAAGTCGAAAAGGATTGGTGATAAGGATTGGGGGAAGAGGAAATAAAGTTGAAAAGGAAATAGGGAGACGGATGAACGGCGAAAGGGTTGAAAATATAGTTAAATAAAAGAGAATATTAATGGGTTAGATGAAATATGACTTGGGAAAAAGATTGGGGAGAGGAGGAGGAGGAGGATGAAGAGAAGAAATTGGAAATATGAAGGAAGAAAGAGAAAAGTGGAAAGAAGATAGAAATAGGATAAGGAAAGAAAAGAAAAGGGGTGAGAAAAGTGGGTGGACTAGACGAGAAGTGGCTTAGGAGGGGAAATAATTTCGAAACGGAGGAAGTGAAAAAAAGGTTAAAAAGGAAGGTGATAAAGAATGGAAATCAGAGGAGAAAAAATAAAGAAAAAAATGGACTAATAAATGAAGGTTGTGGTCGAGACTGTTAGCATGAAAAAAATAACCTTCCCCCAAAATCACGAAAATCAAGAAGCAATATTTTTGTTTTATCAGGACAGAAAAAAAAGAGAAGGAAAGAAGACAAAGAAAAAATGGACTAATAAATAAAGGTTCTGGTAGATATTGTTAGCATGAAAAAAAAAAGGTTACCCCCCAATAAACGAAAACCAAGAAGCAACATTTTTTATCAGGAGAGAAAAAAAAAAACTAAAACTAAAAGAGAAGAAAGGAAATTAGAGGCGACGAGCGCATAAGAGCCGGGGATATGCTGGGGAAAGAGAACATTTGCGGCACATTATGCTAATCTGATTGTGTAATTATCTGCACGGTTTTCGATTCCGCGCGAAGGCCGTCCATTCTTGAGCTTGATTATGCAATGTTGACCTGAATAACAGATAAGAAGGAAGGGCTGCTGGAGGAGGAGGAGGAGGAAGAGGAAGGAGGAGAAGGAGAGGGAAATGTGTGGGAGGCGTCAGTGAATATATAGATAATGTAGGGAGAGTATGTACCGAAAGAATCGTATGTGTTATTGGTGGTATAAATGAGAGGTTATGAAGGTTGTGGGTGGTGGTGAGGCGGGAGTGACTTATTCGTTGGTGTGGGCATTTAGAACGAGGTATTAAAAGCGAAAAAGGAGAAAGGAGGTTGATGAGGGAGTCGATGTCAAATGGAGAGGTTAGCGTAGGCGAGGAGGTGGTTGGGGTTTTCAGATGATGGGGTTGAATAAGGGAAGGTCAGGAAGAGAATGCAGTGGAAGAAAGGGTTGGGAGGAAAGGCTGAGGTGGCGAAGGGTCAAGGCTGCGGAGGAAGAGAAGGAGGAGGCGCTGCAAGTGTGGCGAGGGCGTGAGGGAAGCTGCGTGGGCTGGTGTAGTGTCAGCGTGGGTCGGCGTGATGGAGGGTCGGCGGAGGGCCAGCGACACTTGAGCTTGTCTTCGCCGCCCATCACCTTCCTCAGCGCCTCCACTCACCTGGCACAAACACGCCGCCCGCCCGATAAGGAGCCTCGGCCACGGGGGAGAAAATAGCGGCGCAAAATCAATTATCAGCGTCGCGAAGTTAAGATAGGCGGCCCTCGGCGTGTGGCTGAGGCACGGCCGCCGTCACTCCCTTTGTCGCTCTTGTTTACGCCCACTATCTTGCGCCTCGAGGCCACGCGCACGCTCCTCCTATCTTTATCTTTAGTATTTACGTCGTTTTTGCAACTTGAGGCAGGTTTTCTTAGTGAGTTATTCAATGAGTGTGTCCTTGAAGCTGCCTGGATTTTGAGAAGGCTAACGGGGATGACGAAAAAGTGAGGCCTTGCAGAAACGAAGAAGAGAAAGGGAAGGAGGAATTGCTATTTATGATCGACGTTACGCCTTACAAAATCCCTTCCATCCTTCCTTCCTTGGGTCTCCTCTTCCTCCTTTCCTTCTTCCTCCTCCTCCGCCTCCTCCTCGTCCTCCCTTTTCACGCTGCTGGTTGCCCTTGAACGAGTTGCTGGATGGGTCAGAAAATGAGATGCACGACCTTGTTCCGGCCAAGAGCGTGTGTGTTCTGGCACCAGGGGATGGAGGGAAGGGATGCGGGAAGCTGCCTCCACCAAACTGGGTCACAATGTCATCTTTCCTTTAGCGGGAACACATGGGTACCCTTACACATTGGCACCCTCTTATATATTGGGTCTTAAGGTCACTCTTCACTCACTTAGCTTTGGAAAACGTGTGAACATCGAGGGAGAGTTCTTTAGGACGTGTCTTAGCCATAACTGAAGCCCAAGAATGCCATGGAATAAAGGAAATCAAAGAAGAAACATTGATACAGGAGTTTAGTCATATATAAGCGTGACCAGTTAAGAAGTTTTTGTGTATCAGTCTCTTCTTCTTTCGTGTTCTTTATTTACGGTCGTGGGCGTGTGTCTGTGCGTGTCTGTGTGATGGAGAGCGCCATTCGTCAGTAGCCAAAGCACACGGCTGAGCGGGCTCGTCCAGTGGCCCTCGTGGATTCACATTATCCCGCAGTTTGTCTCCATAAATCTCCCTCTCCCTGATGTCTTCACTCCGCCTTCCCAGTGCTTCAGGACAACGTGTGGGCCACTTTTCGAAGCTTTTCCTCTCTCTTAGGCACCGAAAGTGAATCAGTAAGTGGAGGAGGAGGAGGAAGAGGAGAAGAGAAAAGAGACAGCGACGAAGGGAGGGACTGGGATAATTGGAAGAATAGGACACTGGCATGCACTGACTGAAAATGAGATAGAGAAAGACTTTAGTTGACTGGACAAGAGATATATTGAAAGAGAAAGAATGGGCAAGAAGAGATTGGGGATGACTGGTCCAGGAAGAAAACAACTAGGCCATGGCGATGACTGAGAAACGAAAGGAGAGACGGAAAAGAACTGACTGAATGAGGGAGAGGGAAAATGATCAAGACAGGGAGGTAACTGGAGACAATCTGTAGGCAATATAAGAACTTTGAGGAATCTGAAGGCCGTTATTACCCTCCATTTATCCTCCCTATCCCTCCCATCTTAGAGCTATGGAATTCAGTGAAGAGGGAAAGCGGGGAGAGTGACCAGACTCCAAGCTCCCCCTCCCTCTCCTCCTTGGCGAGTTTTGATATTCGGTGAGACTAGTTCACTCTCTTCTCTCACGCTCGTCTTTATATATCTATGGAGGGATGACTATGAGAGATGGACGGGCACGTATACTTAATAGAACAGAGGTGTAGCTGCCCCCTTACCTAACTTAACCTGACCTAACCTAACCTAACCTAACCCATTCCAACCCAACCCAGCCTTATCTAACCTAACCTACCCTTACCTACCCTTACCTTATCTTATCCTACCTTACCTTACCCAACTTAACCTAACCTTACTTAACCTAACCTAACCTAACCTTACCTTATCTTACCTTATCCAACCTAACCTAACCTAATCTAACCTAACCTAACCAAATCCCCCCAAATACATATCGCCCTTCCGTTGTAGAGGCCAGTACCACTTCCTGCTTGCCTTGCTCTATACCCCTTTCATGCGTCTCTATCACTAACGACCCTCCCCTTGCTAGCCACTCCGTCATCCTAGACACTGCATTACCTGGGAAGGGGAGACTAATGAGGAAGGGACGGGCACACATACACCTAATGGGCCAAAGGTGAGGTTCTGTATGTTCGCTGCGGTGCATATTCAGGCTCGTAAGTATAATTAAATATCACTTAAGGGCGAGGAGGAGAGAGTTGGCGTGTCGCGTGTAGGTAATTTTGTGCTTCATTTTGTCCTTGTGTCCCTTCGAAGTTTGTGTTTTGCGAGGTGTTGATTCTGGAGGGTGACTCTGGTGCGTGTTATCTCTCCCTGCCTCTCCTCACTGGTTTCTCTCTCTCTGTGTCTCTCTGTATATCTCTCTTTTCCTTCTTCGTTTCTCTCCTTTCTTGACTCTCCTTACTCCTTCCTCCCTTTCTCTCTTTGTCTTTCTCTCACCTTCTCTTTCCTTTCCTCTACTTTTCTCTTTCTCCCTTTCTTTAAATTTTCTAACCTATTTTCCCCCCCCTCTTTTCACTTCGTTTATCCATACTATCCCCTTGTTCCTCTCCTCTCCTCTCCTCCGCCTCTTTCTTCTCTCTTTTCTCCTATCATTCACTCACACTCCCTTTTCTTTCTTCCTTTCATTTCCTTACCGAACATCTCTCCTCTTTTCACTTCCTTTACCACTATTATCCCTTCCTTTCTCTCCTCTCCTCTCTTCTCCTATCCCTTCCTTTCCTATCTCATCTCTACTTCTTTCCCTCCCCTCCTCTCACCTCCCCTCCCTGCGCCTTCCCCTTCTCTCTCCATTCCACAATCTGAGGCAGTAACATCGAGCAATTGAATTTCTGATAACTTTGTGCTATCTCCAGTTAAGGACGGCTGACCCTTCGTTTATAGGACAGCGGACCAAAGTGTTGCCTCTCCAGGGTTGCCTTGAACTGACAGGAATTGCTTAGCCCTCCTCTCTTCTCCTTTTCTGGCCCTCTTATTTCTTTCGTCCTTTTCCCTTTTCCCTTTTCGTTGGAGTCCTTGTGGAGTTGAAGGTTGTCTCGTGTTGCGTTCTGTTATTGTGGCTTATTTGTGTTGTTTTTGGGAGTCTGGTTCTGTCTCTGTATCTCTCTGTATCTCTTTCCTATGTATTTAGTTTTAGCTAAGTGAATCTTTAGGTAAATTCACGGCGTTAGGACTGTGTTGGTGATGTTTTGTGTTGGGGCCAGGGGCGGTATGGGCGTGGGTATGGGCGTGGGTGAGGGTGTAGGAGGGATAGGGTTGGGGTGTGGGGGTAGGAGGGCGGTTGGCTGGATGAGTGAGTGTTTGACCTTCCATATGTTTTTTTTTTCTCTCTGGTCATCTTTTGAACGAATTCTCTCCTCGTTTCCTCCTCGTCCTTCAACCCCGGTACTCCTTCCTCCCTTCCACTCTCCCTCCTTCCCTTTCTCCCTCCCGTCCTCTGCCTCGCCACGCCGGGCACGGAGAGGCGTTGCAGTACCGGGACAGACGGAGTTATTGGGAGTTCACAGCCAAGGGGAGAAAGGGGAAAGAATAGATGGCTTTCCAATTCGAGCTTGACTTTGACAGAGCGAGCGGCCCCCACGAGGCTCCCAGAGAAAGAGGGAAAAAATGTGCACACCTTATCCAGACGTTTTTACAGCCGTTTTAAGATTCACGAAGTCTTGAGTTGCGTGCAGGTAGCGGGAGTGTTGCTAGGTTGAGGAAGTAAGGAACAGCCACCCCCTCTGCCTTCGGTGTTCCATATAGTACTCTTCCTTTCTTTAACTTCAAGATGAACAACCGCTTTCCATTTTCTTTCGTTAACCCCGAGATGAACAACCACTCCCCTTGCTTCCAGTGTTTTATATATTGCTATTTCTTTCGTCAACCTCAAGATGTTTTATAAATTATTCTAACTTTCTTTCTGTAGCCTCAAGATGAACAACCTCCCCCTGCTTTCAGTGTTCCATATATAGTATTATTTTTCCCTTCGTTATCCTCAAGATCCATTGTACTGCACGACGTTGCTTTCACTGTTCCAAATATTATCGTACTTTCTTTTCGTTAACCTCGAGACTAGCTGTACTCTACGAAGTTCATGATAAGGGCAGATTTCTATCAAGTTTAAACCGCCCTACTTAAAGATTCATGCAAGCGTACTCTATGTCGTTCTTCTTGCCCTTAAAGATCAACGTTTCTTGCAGTGGGGTACGTCAGGGGAGAAGGAAGACCGCGAAATAAGTAAACAGTATCTTAAGTCTAACCCTTCCCTTGGTCAGCATTGCTTTTCCTCTTTTCATCTTCAATATCCTCAAGAACAGCATCTTAATATGACACTCTACCTCGGCCACTATAATATCCTACCGTCTTCATTTTCATTATCCTTTAGAATAGCAAGCCTTTGTGTTTGGGAGAGCAGAAACCAGCCCGCTAAGTAACCGAGACACCACCTACTCGAACTCGCAATCTTCCTGTTATTTTTACCCTTTCTCCTCTCATTTCTTTCTCCGGCAGGACTCTAATGCCCCTTAAAGACCATGGGCCGCAGCGCCTTGCCCCACATCACCATTAGCGTCCAGTGGGGCCTCAGCAACAGCCCACCACCACCACCACCGCCTCCCCACCCACCCCGCGACCCTATGGTGATGACCCCGCGGAAAACTCATATTTTACCGGCTGTTCGTAGCAGAATGAGCCGCCCGCTGTACCGCTTCAGTTAATCGACCGAAAAATTAAAATCGATACGGGAGAGCCTGCCAGAGGACGGCCATAGGAGAGGGGAGGTGGTAGGAGAGAGGTAACAGGAGGAAGCAGTGTGGGAGGTGATAGGAGGAAATGTGAATGGGTGAGATGGGAAGAGGATGTGGTAGAGAGGATTAAAGAGAGAGGAAACTATGGGAGGGAAGGAAGGCAGTTTGTATGAAGGGAGATCATTGAAAGGAGGAAGGAGTTTAGATAAGAAGATAAAACTGAGAGGAATGCGGGAGAAATGGATAGTTGGAGAAGTGACATAGATGGAGAAAGGGAGCATGAGAGAAATAGTTGGAGGAAGAAAATGGAGAAAAGGAGAGAAAAAGAGAGATGGAGACTTAGAGAGACAGAGAGAGGTAAAGTAAGATATGTGTTTTAAGGTATTCAATAGATTCCAGACTCTATCTATACCAATAATTTAGGCTTTTGGTATAGATTAACACACAATTCCTCAACACCATTCACCTTACACCTTTTTACACCTACAAACCCATAACCAAGATACTCCTACACACACACACACACACACACACACACACCACACATACTCCTCCCACTCCCTCTTTTAATCTCCCGTCTCACCTCACCATCCCTTCTCTTCCCCTCACTCCTCTCTCTTCCTCCTCCTCTCCCCTCACTCACCGTCTCGTAGATCTGCCCGTAAACTGTAAACATTTCTCGGCCATTTTCCTCGTCGCGACACCTCCTTTGTGCCCCCCGGAAGGACTGTCGCGGGACTGCCCTTTTGCGCGGATACCCGGTCGGGTTTTATTGCGAAGGAAAATGGGGAAGCGTTGTCGTCCGTTTCCCGTTTTCTGTGTAGCGATCTTTAGGGAATCGGGGAGTCAGAATAATTGTTTCCAGTTCTCTTGTGGGTGATCTCGGTCAGTCATCCAGTCAGTAAGTTCCTCTTCCATTCAGTCAGTCAGTCAGTCACCCAGTTGCTCTTTCACTCAGTCAGTAACACTTGAAACTACTTATCCACCCAGTCATGCAGCTCTCCAGTCATCCAGTCAGTCACCCAGCACGTCAGTTACAAAATCACCCTCCCATCCAACTAGTTACCCAGTTACAAATAATTACTCATCCACCAGTCATCCAGTTCGTCAGTCATCCAATCACTCACTCAGAACGTCAATTGTCCAGTCATCCCTTCATCCAGTCACCCTCCCACCCCGTCAGCCTCGCATTCACCCTTCCACACAGTCACCCACTCCGTCACCCAGCCAGCGAGTCAGGTACTTTAAGCCCCTCCCAAAACTACGCTCGTATGTACAGAAACTTTGCCCGCTTCTGCAGTGTACAACCTCACCCCCCCTCCCCTTTACCTCGCACCTCCACCACCACCACAGCGCACCTTCACTTCTACCACACGACCCTCCACTGAAATTTGTTATCCTGGTGTTTTTCCCCCTCTCTTCAATGTGTGTGTGTGTGTGGGGGGGGGGGGGGTGCGTGCGTGTGTGTGTTTTCCGGGTAGTTGCGTCATTCAGTTCCCGTCTTTCTGGCTCAACGCAGGAGTGGTTTAGCGAGGGCGTTGAGAGGGTTGACTAGAAGGGCGCGTTGCTACTGATGGAGGCTCATTGGAGAAGATGGTCTATTCCTCTTGTTTCTATATTACTCCTTTTCTTCTTCTTCATGGTATTTTTTTCTCCATTTACTTCCCCTCTTTCTTTTCCTTTTTCCTCTTCTGCATCTTCTTTTTCCTATAGTTATCTTCTTTCCCGGACATATCCTTCAATTTCTTTTCTTTTTCTCCTCTTTCTCTTCCCCCTCTTCTTTTTATCTAGTACTTTTCCTATTTGTATTTTTCTATTATTTTCCTTATTCCTCTTCTTTTTCCTATTACTCTTTCTATTGGTACCTCTCATTCTTTGTATATCCTTCCTACTCCTCCTCCTCCTCCTCTTTCTCTCGTTTCTCATTCTCTTTCTCCTCCTTTTCTCTCCATTTTCTTCTTTTCGGTTAGTTTTATCCACATTTCATTTCTCACCCTCGCTCCGTGTTAACTCGCTCCTTTCCCTCCGTTTTATATGTCTTTACTTCTTTATTAATTTTTTAGTGCTTACTTTCTCTCCCCTTCCTTTATACCTTCCACCTTTCAGTAATGTTTCCTACGCATGGTTTTGTATTAATGTTTCTTGCCTCTTGTTTCCTTTCCCGGCTTTCATTTTTCTTTTTTTCTTTTTTTTCTTGTTTCTTCCCTTTCCGGCTATCATTTTTTGTGTCATTTCCAGCAGCTTCTAACTTAATCCGTCGCTCGATTTTTTTGTTCTCATTTCCTCTGTCGCGTTTTTAATTTATCGCTTCTTTCTCTCCTCTCTTGTCATCATCCTTCCCTTTTTTTCTTCTTCATGGCACGTTCTGCTTCGAGGTTTCATTATTCTTATTAGTTTCATTCCTCATTTCCATCCTTTTTACGTTCCTAGTATGACCTGACCTCTTGCAGACTCCTTACGTTCTTACCTTCAGCCGTTCCTTATGCATTCCTCCTTTCTCTGTTTTCCCTTGCATTAATTTTCTTACGTTTTCCTTAATTCACCATTTTTCTTACTTCTCTTTTCTGTCTCCTCTTTTATTCTATTTCCAGTGATTTCTTTATGGATTTCCCTTGTCTCCTTCTTTCCATATCCTCGTTGTCATGTCTTTCCATTTTCATCGGTTGATTTTGTGCGTCTTTTTAACCCTTCGTTCGCCTTTTTTTATCGCCTTCCTTTCCTCTCCAATCCCGAGTTTTATTCTCATCGATTCTCATATATTTAACTCTGCTCCGGGTGGCGTTCTGCTCCTCCTCCTTCTCTCGCTCCACCTCCTTCTACTCCTTCTTCTCCTCCTTCTCCTCTCCGTATGCTCTCCTCCTCCGTCGCTTCCATCTATGTTTTATTTTCGCTGATTTTCATACTTTTATTCTCAGTTCGTCGTTTCTTATCCCTCTTCTCTCCTCCTTTCGCTTTATTTCCATCGCCCGTGATATGTGTTAAGCCTCCATTCACGGTTCCATATTCCTTCTTTCCTTCCTTCCTTTCTTCCTTCCTTTCTGCCGTCCTGCTGTCTTGCCTTCCCCTCTTGTTGCATATTCTTTGGCTTTTGTTTAACTCTCCCACTCCATCATCGTTTTATATTCAGCAAGCTTTTTCATATTGTTTTTTTTTTTAACCTTCTGCACGATTTTATGAGCCCTTTTTTTCACCTTTCAACTTTTTTCGTTTTTTTTTATACTCTTTGTTTCTTTCCACTCCTCCCGATTTTTCTTTCCTCCTTTTTCTCATTCCTAACTTCTTTATTTCACTCTTTCTTTGATTCCTTTTCTTTATTCCTTTTCTTTATCTTTTTCCTTCTTGCATTGATCCCTTGTTTCTCTCCATCCTTCTTTTTATTCCTTTGTTCCCACGCTCCATTTTTTAACCCTCCCTTTCCTTCCCTCTTTTCTTCGTATTTGCTTCTTTCAACATTTCCTTCGTTCTCTCCAACCCATTCTCTTTCCTCCCTTCCCTTCTTTCTTTCTTAAATCAGCCCGTTCCTTCATCCCTGCCTTATTTCGAAAATTTCCCTCATCTCTCCCCTCTTCCCTTTCTTCCTTTCATTCTTCTTTCCCTCCTTTCTTCCATTCTTCTTTTCCTCCTTCCCTCCCTCTTATCTGTCCTCTCAAGTCCTCCCTCCTTCCTTCCTTCCTTCTCTTGGACAGACTGGGAAAGGGGGAAGGAGTCGAGTCGGTCGGGGGCGGCGGCGGCAGGCGGGCAAGGCGATTCACCGTTTTCTATCTCCTCAGAAAATCCCCTCACAAGCCTCCCCTTAATGTACGTGTTAGAATGATACACTCCAATGATGCAAAGTCGGCGCTGCAGCAGAGTCCCCCCTTTCCTTCTCGCCCTCGCCTTGGCCCTGGTCCTGCGCGCCTCTAGCAGTCATAACAATTCTTCTCCTGCCCCGTGATGTATGCTGTTAATTTTCTCCACCTTTTCGGAAAATGGTCGGAGATTGCGAGTGATCCGTCCGTATTCCCAGAGCGAGTTGAGAGGCTGAGAGTGAGGAGCTTAGGAGGGGAGGAAACTAGGAAAGAGAAGGAAGGGAGGAGAAAAAGGTTAGGAAGAGAGGAAACTAGGAAAAATGAGGAAGAAAAGTAGTTGAGTGGGTAGAAGCGAGGAGTGAAGGGGAGAACTAGGAAAAAGAGGAAGGAAAGGTCTGAGTGGGTGGAAGCGAGGTAAGAAGCAGAAGTTAGGAAGAAAAAGTAAGGAAAAGGGAGAGCCGGAGAGAAAAAGGAAGGGAGGAAGGGTAATATGAAAAGCAAAAGAGAAGTAAAATGGAAAAGAAGAAAAATTAAAACATAAAGAAGGCAAGGATGCGAAGAAAAGAGGAAGAAACGTGGAAAACAGAGAGGAAAGGGATTTGAAAACGATAGAATGAAAGTGGAAAAAAGAAGAAATAAAGAAGAAGAACAACTGAAGAGACTGAAAGAAGAGATAGGAAGAGCGAAAGAAGGGAATGAAAAATCGGAGAATCAGAGACAAGGAGAGACGATAAAGAAAGCAAAGAAAGAAGGAGGAGGAAAAATGGGAGGAGAACGAAGAGAGAGCGAGAGAAGGAGAAAATTCAGGGTAACGAGAAGGAAGCGGATGAGGAGAGCAAAGAATGGAAAAGGAAAAAGGAAAAGAGAAAATCATGGAAAATACGAAGAATCCAAATAAAATAACCAGAGAAACAAAAACAGGGAGAGGATAGAAGAACGAAAAAATAATTAAAACGGAGATACAGAAAGACAAAGACTCAGAAAGAAAAAGAGAGAGAATCAGGTCACGGCAAAGTCAAGTGTTCATCTCTTACAAACAAAGATAATAAGGAAATAGAGAAAGAAAGACAGACACACGGAGAGAAAGAGACAGAGTGAGAGATAATCAGGTCACGGCAAAGTCAGGTGTTCAGCTCCTACAAACAAAACAAAAACTTCATAATCGCAAACTATATCTCTGGGCATGAGCAACAGCGGTGGTGGCGGAGGAGGAGGCGGACGCGGCGTGACTCCCTAACTAACGAACTTATCAATATACAACAAATGACTAAACAGATAACACACAAACTTTAGGAAGAGAACGCGCTGGTTTCTGCCACTGAGCCCAGGCCTTCACGCTCTCATTAGCATCACCAGGAGGAGGAGGAGGAGGAGAAGGAGGAGGTTGAGGGAGCGGGAAGAAGCAGGAAGGTGGTGATAATTTGTTTAGCGAGAGTCAGGTGAAGTGTGAAGTGGCATTACCTGGGCTGTGTGTGTGTGTGTGTGTGTGTGTGTGTGTGTGTGTGTGTGTGTTTGAACTGTCAAGAGAAAATATGCGTTTGACTTGGGTGGCGAATGTGTCATTATTATTATTATTATTATTATTATTATTATTATTATTATTATTATTTTTATTATTATTATTATTGCTGCTATTACTATTACTCTCCTCCTCCTCCTCCTCCTCCTCCTCCTCCTCCTACTACTACTACTACTGTCAATACTACTACCGCAACCTCAACACCTGTCCTCCTTGTAACACCTGCAGCAAGAAACATCATCAAAACTCATTCAAAGGAAGCTCTGCACAAGAGGGTGAAGAGATTTTCGCCCATAAAAACTTGGCTTCCTCTCGTGAACTTTTTTGCCTGGTGAGCGTCTGGCATACTAACCCGGGGCACAGGGACGCGCTGCCGGAGATAAGAACGGAAAAGGAAAACACTCAAGCACTAAACCAGGTCTTCCAAGTTTTGCTTCCTTCTTCGTTTTCTTGTTTTCGTATTTCCTTTCTCTTCTTTTCAGCATATTTTTGTCTGTCTTTCTCTTCTTCTTCCTGTTTTGAGTGAATTGCATTGTTTTCTTTTCTTTCGTGTTGAGGATATTTGATATGGAGAAAGAGCGATATGAACGTAATCCAGACACACTTTCATTACCAGGAGATTAACTTGAAAATAATGTTACGGTAGGAAAAAAGATGAAGAGAGGAAGAGGGAACAAGTTATTATACAAATGAAACATGAGAAATACTGAAAATATGAACGGCTAATGAGTGTGATATGAACGTAATGTGGACAATCTTGCATTACGAGGAATATTACTTTAAAAAAATGTTAAGGTCAAGAGAAAAATGGAAAATGAAAATAGAAAAAGCTGTTATACAAATAAAATACGAGAAATACAGAGAATAAGGACAATAAATGAGTAAGATATGAGCATAATGTAGACAGTCTTTCATTACGAGGAAAACTGCTCTAAAAAAAATGTGGTTAGAAGAAAAAGAAGAAAGAAGGAAGGGAAGAACGACTAGGTTATTATACAAATGAAGCGAGAAACAATGAGAACAAGAATAATTGATGAGTATAATGAACGTAATCTAGACAGTCTTCAATTACGGGAACGTGGAGTAAAAAAAATATTCAAAGTAGGAAAAAATGAAAGGAAGGAAAAGCGAACCAGCTATTATATAAAAGAAACACGGAGAATCATTCATTACATTCAAATTGCTTGCTGGAGATCTGTAAAAGCTAAGGAAAATGAGATTATAATGGGAAACCGGAGATGTCTTGCTACGCCTCTCATTTCCTAGGCCGGCAGCAAAGGTAATGGGCGGCCAGCGCGTCTTGATAGCAGAATACGGAAACAAAGGAACAGGAAAGAATATTGCACACGAAAGGATAATGCTTGGAAAAAAGAGATGAGAGTTTTTTTGCATCTTTTGTTCCCTGCGCTG
This sequence comes from Eriocheir sinensis, assembly GCF_024679095.1. Classification (NCBI taxonomy): domain Eukaryota; kingdom Metazoa; phylum Arthropoda; class Malacostraca; order Decapoda; family Varunidae; genus Eriocheir; species Eriocheir sinensis. The sequence continues at coordinate 2,894,291 of NC_066547.1, read as the reverse complement.
GGGAAGTGATGAGAGAGAGAGAGAGAGAGAGAGAGAGACATAGCATTTCACTTCTTATATACGTTAATTAAAGACATCAAACACAAATTAATGGAAAATAAACTAATGTAGCTTTATATTGTTAATGTATTTGGCTGTTTTATGCCTTAGAACATATGCAAAATTAAAATAAAATAACACAAATAAAAACATAAATAAAAAAAATAGCATCTTCTTTTCTTTGGTCAGTAGTGAGAAAGGAAGAAAAGAAGAGAGAAGGGAATATAGAGAAGACAAAATAAAGGAGGACAAAACGAGGCAAAGCAGAAAAAGACGATAAATAAATACAAATAAAAACATAACTGCAAAAAATAGCATCTTCTTTTCTTTGTTTATTAGTGAGAAAGGAAAAAAAAAGAAGACTAAAGTGACTACAGAGAAGACAAAATAAAGGAGGACAAAACGAGGCAAAGCAGAAACAGACGCAAAAACAGACAACAGCAGCACCACTAGCGACGCGGGTTTATCAGTAACATTAGCGAAAACTCGATCTCTGGAGCATTAATCTTTCGCGCAGCCCCGGCCCATCAATGACACTCCGCCGCTAATGGTCCCGCCTCTGTAATGGCCTGAACTTATCTCGAGGCCCGTTGTTATTGCTTGGTCCTCTTAGTCTCCTTCTCCCTCTCACTCTCTCTGTCCCTCTTGATCTCCGTCTTTTGTTTTCTGCCTCCCCTTTTATTTTTCTCCCTATCTTTTTTTTTTTGTATATGTGTCTGGGTTTCTTTCTTTATCTCGTAGCATCATTTGTTTTTCTTTTGTTTCGTTTTCGTTTTCATTTGCATATCCATCTCCTTCTACCTGCTCTATCTCCTCCTCATCGTTACCCTTCTGTTTCCTTCCTTCATCAACAATCTACCTGGCTTTATCCACACTTTTTGTCTCCTTTTCGTTACTTTTCTTTTTCTACTTTCTTATTCGCCTACTCGTTTTCCTCCTCACTCTCAGTTCTCTTGCCTTTCATTTCATTTCACAGTCTTAAGTTGATATTTTCATCTCTTCCTTTTTCCTCTTATTTTTCTTCTAAATCATCCGTTTTTTCCTTCATATATTGCTTCATTTCATTTCTTTATTCCTTTCTTTCCAACCTTCCTTAGCTTCTCCCACTCATCCTTCCTTCCCCTCCCGTCTTTCCTTCCCTTCCATCCCTCCCACCATCCTCCTTCCTTCCCTCCCATCTCGCTCCCCTTCCACCTGCCTTCCCTCCGCCTCGCCTCCATTCCGGGCATCTGTTACAGCGTCCTTGAAGACCAACAGTAATGGCCGGGGAGGTGCCTGACTCGTCTTCACTCCGTCCATTGCCTCTCCCTTCCCTGAGGCCGCTCCGTGTTAATCCAATCCGCTCACAGTCCCTTCAGTTCTTGGGCCGTCACTGGTTGGGTGTTTCTAGTGAATTAAATGTTCCTCCAGGCCCTCAAGTGCTAATCTGAGGTGTTCAGGGCTTGTTGTGGTCTTAAACCGTCTCTATTATGGGGTTTCTGTCGTAATTTACGTTCTCTATGTAATTTACAGTTTCTTCAATACCTAAACCACCACATTTTCGTTATTTATTGCGATTAAAAGTTTAAGTGCTTATTCACGGCTTGTAGTGGTCATAAACCGTCTCTATTTTGGTCTTTCTGCCGTAATTCAATTTCTCTATTTAATTTACAGTTTCTTCAATACGTAAACCACCACATTTTCGTTATTTATTGCGATTAAAAGTTCATCAAGTGCTAATTTAATCAACTGTTATCATTTCGCTGCGCTGGCTCTGTAGGATTAGTTAAGACCCGTTCAGCGCCTACGTCCAATACAAAATCACCTTTCTCCTGATATATGTTTTTTTACGTGTCTTTACTTTAATTTTCTTCAGCCATCTTGAGGTGCTGGTACGACGCTATTAGAAGTGTTGGTTTAAACTTGGCTAGGGTGTAAAAAAGAAGTTCATAAGTTCATTAATTACACGAGAGCAGCGCCGTAGACTCAATCTTTTGCCTCGTGTAAGTCTAAGATTGCAATTTCAATGCTCCACTATCTTATTAGAAGTGCCGCCGTACGTTTGCCGCGCCGGGATTGGCTGGGCAGGCGCGGGCAGGCCGAGAGAGCTAGTTGGCTCCTTTACTCAGTGTAGAATAGCTGTGTGTCTAGTTTATTGTGTCGCGCGCCAAGTACAGCCGCCCGTTTTAAGGCAATTTAGGGTCGGCCGATGTTTATTTTACGGCGACATTCATGGTTTTCTGATTACCATTTTAGTGTATCGTAATATCTCCGTTTGTTGGGGGGAGGAGGAGGAAAGGGAAAGGGAGAAAGGGGAAGGGAAGGAAGGAAAGGGAAGGGAACGGCAGGAGGAGGTGAAGTTTTGTTAGTTTTCCTTCTCGACCCATTTTTCTCCTTCTCGCAGGGAGGGTTGTGGGCCATTACGCTTGCCGATCTTCACTCTAATGTCGAGGAATCTCCGGAGTGGTGCAGTAACTCGCGGCGGCCTAAAGGTTACCTCGCAGCCTGGCGGGGTGTCGGGGCGCTGGCTGGCTGGCGGGGTGTGGAGGGCCTGGGCGTGTCGGTGTCGGGGTGGGGATGAAGGCAGGCTGGGAGTGGAGGCTTCGTGTTTGTTAAGGGGAGAGGGGAACAAAAGTGGGTTTTTAGGTGGAGAAACAGTGGGTAGTAGTGGTGGGTTGGAGGTGATTGGCGCAGTGGTGGTGGCGTGATGGAGGTGTCTAGGTATTGATGGTGATTGTGGTGGCGGTGATGTGTTAGTGAGGTGACAGGGAATGGCCATCACAAGTCGATTAAGGAGGCCATTATGATGCATGCTAAGTCAAAGGCGGGTTGAGGTGTCCATAGAGTTAACCTTCCCTGCCCTCCTCACTCACCCCCTCAATCTCCTCCTCCTCCTCCTCCTCCTCCTCCTCCTGCTCCAGCTCTTGCTTCTGCTGCTGCTGTCGGAAGAGGAGAGATTTAAATAGGGCGCAAAAAGAAAATTGACCATCAGTAAGAGGAAATCAGATTAAGGCCGAGTAAGAGGAGAGCAAAGCTGGCTTCCCGGAGAGTCTTGCTAATGGACGTGGGAAAGGTTGAAAAGGGTCCGATATATATGAACTAGTCACTAAAACTGCCGCGGGAGTGAGGAATCCTTTTAGAGTATAGAGAGGATTAGAGGCTTAGGTACGGAGGGAGTCTTAAGGAGAAGGAGGTGGAGGAGGAGGAGGAGGAGGAGGAGGAGGAGGAGGAGGCGTAATAAACAATAAATCTGCTTAGTTCGTTTACACCACTAATAAAAAAGAGACCAAAGAGAGCTTCATCTTAGTTCTTTACAGTTTACAGAGATAACCGACAAGCCCAAAACAGTGCTGTCCTCTACCTAGAATGCGCTTTAAAAGTCCCCATTTCTTGTGGTTTTCCGATTCCCTAAAAAGTATTCGATTAAAAGTCCCCCCCATTCTTGCGGTTTTCTGATTCCTTAAGAAGTATTCGAAGTCAAGGGAACTGAGCCATTAAGTGGACCGTATTCACAGGCCATTAAAATCAGGTTAATTAAAGGTGCCCAGACTTTGCACTTCCTTGGCATAACATTAGGTTCCTCTGCTTGCACGTGGATGAAAAGTCGAGAAAACTGTGAACGATCTTGTGAGGACAACAAAAAGGTTATAACGAATGGACAATATTGGTTGGTCTTAGCAAGGTCCCGGTCTGATTAGCGACTCCCGTGAAAACAAACCCACGAACACACAAGACTCACCAAACGTACCTACTTAATGTGGATTTCTTATTTCTGTGTTAATTTCCTTAGCGGAACCAACTCAACAGACCATGAAAACAAAGTCAGGGGAGATCAAAGCATAATTATATTGACTTGGCTTCCCTCACTATACGTATCAAGCTCATGAACACACCAGAATCACCGAACGTACTTATTAAGAGATGCTAATTGTGAATTGTATATTTTCGAGTTGACTTCTATAGCGGAACGAACTCAACAAATATTGAAATGAAGTCACGGGAGATCAAAGCATCATTAAATTACCTTGTCTTCTTCCACAACGTTTCAATCCATGAATACACCAGAAACAGCAAACGTACCTTGGAAGTGATGCTAATTGTGACTTGTGTATTCTCGAGTTGACTTCTTCAGGGGAACGAACTCAACAAACCATGGAAACGAAGTCACGGGAGATCAAAGCATCATTAGATTGACTCGGCTTCCCTCACCACGCCGATCTCGCTCTGTTCGCCGCGCCACCGTCTTCCCCAGAGCCGCCAGTTCGGGTTTCTTATTGAGCCTGAAGAAGAGACGGACCCAAGCGTCTGGAATTTCAATCTTAGTTTATTTTTTTTTGCGTGTGTGATTGCGAGGAGCTGAAGAAAGGGATCTGGCTGCTCTTCGGTCCGCGAGGAAAGACGTATTGATAAAGGGTTTTGTATTTTGGGTTAGGAAAAGAAATCGATAAATGTTGATGATTTTTTAAGCACAGGCCATTTATTGTTTTATTTATGGTTATACTTGGATGCATTTAAAAGCGATATACTTACACCTTGAACCTGACGAAGTAGATTTATGGGCAGTTTCTTTGTTTATTGACTTAGTGGCTTATTGACTTAGCAAAAGCCATTTATCGTTTTATTTGTGTTTATACTTGAATGCATTTAAAAGCGACATACTTACACCTTGAACCTGACGAAGTATATTTATGAACAGGTTCTTTGTTTATTGACTTAGTGGCGAAGAATACGAAATAGAAAAAGGAAAATACAGAGAAAACATACAAAAGAGAATATACGTAACAGAAAAAGGATGTACAGATGGAACAGAATACAATACAAAGAAGTAAGTAAGTAGGAGTATAAGTTAGACACAGAGAAAATATACAGAAAGCTTACTATTTACTCTTTACTATTTATACACACACGAATTTACACACAAACTTCTATGAGCACGGCCGACTCGCTTGGTCTCTGCCGCGCTAGCCGATGTTATTTCTGGGGGAGAAGTTTATTGTTCAAGGCGAAGCAACTAACCAACGATGCGGAGAACCGGGAGGGCAAAGTTTACTGCCTCTCGGGACCTCACTCCTTTCCCCTTCCTCCCCGCACCCTTCACCACCCCTCGACCCCTCTCTCCGCCCCCCTTCCCCCCTTGGCCACCTCCCAAACCTTTGCTGCCTAATGAAGTGTCGCCCCTAAACTACAATTAGCCGCTTTTCTGTGGATTTTATTGCGAACTTTAGGGATTAAAAGCTATCGGTCCGGCTCGTAACTGTAGGTGGAGTGAAAGAAACACCGGCCGGTATTGAGTCCCGTAATGAAGGAGCGTGGATTTTGAGAGGGTTGGAGGGAGGGAAGGGAAAGGAGGGAGTGTGTGTGGGGGGGAAGGTGAAGCATGGGAGGAATATGAGCGAGAGAGAGAGAGGGATGAAAGAGGAATAGTAGGGAGTGGGTTGAGGGGACGAGGGAGGGTGTGGAAAGGAAGGGAAAGGGAAGGGTTAAGGGGGTGAGATGAAGTATGAGAAGAGTTAAGGGAAGGTAGAGGATAGATAAAGATATGATAATGACAGAGTTAGAGGGGATGAGGGAGGGTGTGCAAAGGGAAGGGGGTTAGGGAGTCAAGTGGAGATTGAGAGGAGTATGAGGGAAAGACAAAGAGAGATGGTAGAGGATAGAAAGCGGAATGCTAGAGATTGCAGAAGGGGATAGAGAAAGCAGGTACGGATAGTGAGAGAGAATAGAGTAAAAATGGAAGGAAGGAAAAGGGTATAAAGGGTTAAGAAGAGAGAGAGAGAGAGAGAGAGAGAGATTCTATTATAGTCTCGTAAAGATAAATATTACTTGTGCTTTTTTCCGAATTAGTGTCACCCTCCAGCCAAGAAATGAGGAGGAGGAGGAGGAGGAGAAGGATAATAAAGAAGAAGAGAAGAAGCAAAACCAGTAGTAATATTATAACCACCGGACCCACAAGCAGCACCGGCGGACTCACACACAACCTCTTGGGCGCCCTTCACGTGGAAAGCGAAGGGGAGGGATGGAGCCACAATATATGAGAACCAGAGAAAAGCGGGAGTCAACCTCGAGTACTGCGTGTGTGATAGGTTGTCAGGAGACGGTACTGGCAGCGAGACATGAGAAGGGAGGCAGAGGGAGAAGGAAAGGGTAAAGGAGTGGGGTCTAAAGGTCGTAGAAACAAAGACACTGGAAGGAATAGGACGCAGAGGGTAAAAGATAGAGGGAGATTGGGTTAAGGAGTAGGGTCAAAAGAGATTAGAGGGAAAGATATGAGAAGGAATAGAAGAGAGAGGGTGAAAGATAAAGGGATATAGGGTAAAGGAGTAGAGTTAAAGAGATCGTATGGGGAAACGAAGAGAAGGCAGAGGGTAAGAGAGGGGTCGACAGTAGTATGTTGAAAAGAAGGGAAGGTAGAGGATCGGGAACTTATTAAAGAAGAGAAAGGTAGGAAGTGGGAAAAGAGGGTAAAGAAGGGATGTTAGAAGGGCATGAAGTTCGAGTCTTTTACATCACCAAGACTACTTTTCTGGGTATAGAGGAAGGTGTATAGGAGAGGTCTTTGGGGCAACCAGAAGAAGAAGGAGGTGAAGGAGGAAAGGAGGGTTAGGAAGAGGTGCAGAAGGGCATGAAGTTAGAGTCTTTTACATCACCAAGACTACTTTTCTGGGTATAAAGGAAGGCGTATAGGAGAGGTCTTTGGCGCCACCAGCAGAAGGAGGTGAAGGATGAAGCGGCGGTGCAGGGAACGATGGGGAAAAATAGTGAGGGAGTTTATGAAGCGGAAGAAGGAGAGCAAATTGGTCAAAGGTGGTCCCTGAGACGTGTCCTGCAGGATATCTAATTAGCAGGACCGGCCAGGTGGAAAAGGGGCCCTACCTGTCACCTGCCTCGTCAGCGTGAAGCTTAGGAGGACTCGATTCGACTTGACTGGGCGGCGACACTGGGCAAGAAAGGGATCCAATTGCAGGCGGGAAAAACAATGGCGGGGAAGAGGAAGAAAGGAAGGAAGGATGGGAGGAACTTAATCGGCGTAAGAGTACTTTGGCGGGGAACTCTTTAACTTTATTTATCTCTGTTTTCCTTGTAAGATATATATTCCGGAGCGGCTAATGCAGAAGTAATGAGTATCTCGTATTCTCTTTTCTGTATTTTGGTTTATATATTCCTTTCTTTCTCTCCTATTTTTATACCTCTTGTTTTCTCTTCCTTATGTCGTCTTCTCTTCGATTTCCTTAATCCATCTTTCTTCATTCCATCGTCCTTTCATTGTTCATTATCTTTTATTATATTCCTTATCGTCATCGTCATCATTATCAGCCCCTTCATTGCCTCTTCATTGGCAGTAACTATTCCTCATCATCTTCTCTCTCTCTCAAGATCATTTCGTTCTCCAATTTCTTTCTCTGTCTCGTTCCTCCCCCATCGAACCATCCCACCTCCTTAGCATCCTCTCCTTAACCCCCATCTCCTCCCCATTACCTCCTCCACTACACTTTCCTTCTCCATCTCTTCCTCCTCCATCTCCAGCATCCACACTCCCTTACCCCCCTTCCCATTAGCTCCTCCACCTCGTTCAGCTCGTCCTCCACCTCCCACGCCTTCCTGTGGACAAAAGCTCGGCCGGTAAACTGTTGAGTCACCGGATACGGGCAGCCAAACATAATTACCCTCGGCGGTTCTCAGCGGCGGACGGGCGGGACGGGAAGCAGCAAAATAGCCTCATACATACACGGCTAAGTGGAGCACCTCGAGAGCCAAGTGGGGAGCCGTGTAGCGGGAAGAAACGCGGCTTGAAGGGGCGGGAGGAAGAGGATGGTGCGGAGGGGTGATAGGACGAGTCATGGGGTGGAGGGGAGGGAGTGATACGAGAAGATTCAAGGGGTCGAGAGGGTCACAGGAGGGTCAGAGAAGGATGTTAGTGGTAAAACGGTAGCAGGAAGAAGAGGGGTTTGAGGGGGTCGAAGTGAAGGTTTTTGGAGGAGTAATAGGAGGAGAGTAAAGGGGCGGAGGAGGGGGAGGAGGTAAGGGGTAAGGAGGTAAAGCAGAGGTCAGGGAGAAGGGTCATGCCGCAGCCGTGTCACGTTGTGTTTGTAGAGAATTTGTAATCTCCTTTGTCGCCCGTGTGTGTGTGTGGGTGTGGGTGGGTGTCCTCCCCTGGGGTCAGATGGCGCGTGGGTGACCTCAGTGGTTTGGGAATTTGTGTGGTTTTCCACTTGTTTTTGGAGGGGTACGTTTTTTTATGCTTAGATTATTTTTTTGTATGTTTGTGTATGATTCTTACTTTCCTTATACGATTGTTTGCTTATCTCTGTCACTGAATGTATGTGTGTAAATCGTGTTTTCTTATACGTTTTACTAATTCCACTCATAAACGTGTACGAGTTAATACATCATTATCAACTAACTTAGCCTACATATGATTTTTTTTGTGTATGTAGACTTTTCATTATTACAATTCTGATATATTTTACACCTGCATTTAATTATCACTTTCAACTTATTTGCCATGTTTTTTTCCTCTTAGGGACTCACCTGTCTTCTAAAAACCTACATTCCTCTTCTCATAATCCCACCTGTGTATTCCTCTCCCTTCCTCTTTGCCACACCTGTGCATACCTGTCCCTTCCTCCCCAATTACTTCACCTCCGTTCCTTACTTCACCTGTGTACCCTTCTGTAGCCACCTGACTATTCCCCTTTCCTGCCGCCTTCCCATACCTGCCCATACCTGTCTCTTCCTTCCAAATTAACCCTTCCTCTACTTAATTTGTGCACTCCTTTCCTCTTCCCTTCCACCTGACCCTCTCTTGCTTCCCTCCCTCACTTCCCCTCACTTTCCCTTACCTCCCTACACCTGTTCCCTTACCTTACCTTACTTTACCTTTTGGCTGATAAGATTGCCGTCCGCTACCCACCTCCTGCGGTTTCCTCCTCCCCTCCTTCCTCCCTCCCTTCCCTCCCTTTCTCATTCCACTTATCTCCCCTCTTCTCTCCTGCCGGCTTTTTAGCGTAATTCATTCTCTCTCTCTCTCTCTCTCTCTCTCTCTCTCTCTCTCTCTCTCTCTCTCTCTCTCTCTCTCTCTCTCTCTCTCTCTCTCTCTCTCTCTCTCTCTCTCTCTCTCTCTCTCTCTCTCTCTCTCTCTCCTTTATTACGTTCAACTCGGGTCACTTTTTTTCTCCTTTTTTTCTTTTTTTTTCGCTTTTTCCTCGCAATTACGTTTTCATTCTGTTATGGTTTTGCGCCCGTCACTTTCTTTTTACCTTTTTTGGCTCGAATTGTTTGCCACAGTGTTGGATTTTTTGTATTTTTTTCTGTTTTGTGATATTGTTTTTGTTTTCAGGGTGAGTGATTCAGTTCATATTTTTGAAGGTTTTTTTTTTTTTAGTGCTGCAAGTATTTTTGTTATTTTGGTGTTTTTTTTTGTCCTAGTTTTATTTTGTGGTCATGTAAGATTCTGTTTTTCTCTTCTCTTTCTAGGTTTGATATAAGAAAAAAACTTATCTACTGTTATGTTTTTCTTCTAACTAACTAACTAACATATTACCTTCATTTACATCGCTTTTTGTCACCATTTTTATCTTTCTTTGCTATTTCGTCACATCTTCCTTACTACCTCCATCACCACCTCCACCAGCACCACCTCCTCCTCCACCACCACCACCGCTTCCTTCACCTCGTCTCCTCCACATCAAAGGCCGACACATTAAATTCTCACCTCCGTCTCCTCGTCTCGTGTCCTCAAGAACCCAAGGGAAGAGTGTGTGTGTGTGTGTGTGTGTGTGTGTGTGTGTGTGTGCGGTGTGTGTGGAGCCTCCCGTTCACCTCCTGTCCTTTGCTCTCCTCTCCTCCACAACCTCAGAGTTTTGGGAGCACGAAACCCTAACAAATTTCTTACTTTCGCTACATTCCCTTCTTAGGTATAAAAGTCTCCACAAGCTCCTACTTACGTGGCTCAGACTGATATGGAAGCGACTGTTATTAGCTCCCATTACAGTGTTGTGCCGCGCTCCGCTCCTCGCCTCGCACAAAACTCCCGTCTGCTTTCTTCGCTGGTAACTGTTTCGCGCTTGTTATTGTCTCCTTCCTTGCATGAAAAGTCGCGTTCTTCTTCTCTTCCTTTAAGTGAAATCCTAAACCTGAAAAATCAAGGGTAGTTTGGTGTGTGATGAGTGTATTGCTTTATTCTTTCACGCCTCTCTTTCTCCTTCTCCTCCTCCTCCTTTGCCCTTCACCTCCTCGCCCTTCCCTCGACCCGTCCCTCTCGCCCCTCGCCTCACCGCCTTATGAGACCTCAGAGTAAGAGAGGCTGCAGAATCACTATGGTTTTCTGCTTTCTTATGTTAATGAAGGCCGTTATGGAGAGGCAGCTGTCGCCTCCACTCTAGCCTCTGGGACGGCGTGACGGCCCAAGAGGAGGAGGAGGAGGCAGAGGAGGAGAAGGCGAAGAGAGATCCTTGAGGGAGTGAGGCGGGGAGGCAAAGAAAGGCCGGCCGGGCGAGGAGCGACGTGAGGAGCCTGAAGGGAAGTGGAGAGGATATAAGAAGTTTTTGTCATGATCGCGGGTGTGATACTGAGCGGACGTGCGGGCGCATTGTGGATCGAGGGGAAGGTGTGATGAGGTCAGGCCGGCTTGAGGCGCCGCTGGGTGGCCTACTTGTGGCTAACTGCATGACTGGCGTAGTGGCTTGTTGAATGACTGGGTGGGTAAATGACTGGATGAGTTGCTTTTTGGATGATTGGTTGACTGACTAAGTGGCTCGTTGGCTGGTTGGTTGAATGGGTGAGTGGCTGATTGGCTGAGTAACTGATTGGATGTCTGTTTGGCTGACTGAGTGACTGACTGACTGATTGGATGACTGGCTGATTGGCTGTGTATTGTTGTATTGATGTGACGGGAGGGACAAATATATAGGGACAGGGGATACCTACACACACACACACACACACACACACACACACACACACACACACACACACACACACACACACACACACACACACACACTCACACTCACTCCCCCTCCCATCCCCCCTCACACGCACACACCGATACATTCCCATGCTAATAGTGTTCCCGGCACCCATAAAGTGGCCCTGCCTTGATAGGGTCACCGGAAAGACCAAGATTCCCTGTATCTGCTGGACTCTGCTGTCGTGACCCCCCGCCCATTGCCCCTTCCGCTGCCCCTTCCGCTAACTCCCCTTCTAGCAACCTTCTTCTTCTTATTCGCCCCCTTCAACGCCTCCTTCAGTTGCATCCCCTTCCCCTACCTACCTCTGTTCCTCCCTCTTCCTTCCTTCCCACCCCTCTCACCGCCCCCTTCAGTGTCTTCCTTTTCCCAACCTGCCTCTGTTCCTCCCTCTTCAATGGTTCCCTACACCCCCTTTTCGCTACCCCCTCCATTCTGGCAACTTTCTTCCCTCATTCCCGCCCCCTTCAGTCCCCCCTTCAGTGTCTCCTTCCGTACCTACATCCCTCTGTTCCGCTCCCTTCAATGGTCCCCTTCCTTCCTCCTCCTTAGTGCCATTTAGGGCCGCGTGGCGCAGTGTCTATGTCTTCTATGGCATCCTGGAGACTCCTTATAGTAAAACCGAACGCCCGTCTTGTCCCCTTACACGCAATTTACACTTCCACGCGTGATAAAGTTTTGCGCCTGTTAGAAAAATTTTGTTCATGGAAATTGTCGTTCGAGTTTACTGTTTATATCTGTTGATTTTGGGAAGCTTATTTTTTTCTTTCGTTTCGCGTTGCTTTCTTTTTTCGGGTTTCGGGAAATTGGTCTTAATTCTCCGAGCCTCCCTCCAATCATCGCTTTGTTCTTGTGTCGGCGGCGGCGGCGGCCAGTCACGCCTCTGTTCCGGGTATTGGTGATGCCGCCCAAACGACCTCAGGCTATTCACGGGACCTAATGTACGTAACTGGGGCTGCTATCAAGCTAACCAGTCTGTGCCTTTGTTTGTTTTTAATGACTTCGATATCTACGGTGCTTTTAGTTTCTCTTGACGAAAATATGTCTTCTGATAACTTGTGTTTTTGATATATGCGATGGAACTCTTCGTCTGTAAATTTCATATGCTAAGGAAAGATTGAAGACCTCGTTAATGAGCTAAAAAAAAGATTGAAGACTTCCTTAATAATGACTGTAAAGTTAAGATACTAAAGGGAGATTAAAGATGACCAATTAAGTGTTATACGCATCATAATATTATTCACTTAGGTTAAATATCTCTCCCCTTTTTCTCCTTTGTTATCCGCTTCATTTTTTCTTCGCTTTTCCCTTCCCCAGCGACCCTCCTTTTTTTTCTTCCTCTCATTCGCTTCCCAACTCTCTATTTAACTCTTGCTGGTCATTTTCTCCCTCTTCTTCTCTCCCTTCCTACCACAACCTCCAATATCTCGTCCTCCTCCACCTCCTTCTTCTCCTCCTCTACTCCGGCTCTCGTTCCACCGCTCCTCCCCTTTCCTTCCACCCCAACATGAGACCCCTGATTGCTCTCTCTTATTTTCTCATCTAACGTCATTGTGGTGGCGCGCGGCCAGATGGTGCGAGGCGGTGCTTGGTCCGCGCTGCCCAAAACACATTCGCGCGGAGAGAAAGTACTTGACCGTGTTGGGAAGTTGGTTGATTCTTACGTTCCTGCAGGTGACGTCTTGGGAGGGAGAGGGGGTGAGGGAGAGGTAAGGAAAGAGGAAGTTCAGGGTATCTTTAAAGCCTCGGTCACAGTGCAAGGGTCCCCGCGGCGTTCCCAAAGGCTAGCCACTCACACTCATAACCCGGGTCGCGGCGCCTTTGTCCTCGGGGTTGTGTGTCACCGTCGAACCTTAACGCCCCGACTCCTTTGAGGCTTTAACAGAAGGTTAGATAAGCGCTCGTAAACCCGCGGATGTGGCACCAGTTTTTGTACTTTATATATCTGGCTTTATTATCTCCGCGCCATCGCTGGGAGCGTGGGGAGGGGAGGAGGAGGGAAGGAGGGAGGGGAGAGAGAGGAGTGAAGCAGGAAGCAGGGAAGGCAGAGAGAAAGGGAAGGAAGAATTGGTGTTTATGATTGACGTTACGCCTTGCAGCATCTCCTCGCCTCCGCCTTCCTTCCTTTCCTGGCTGTCCTGTTCCTCTTTCCTCCTTTCTCTTACCTCCTCTTCCTCCCTCTACCTTCCTCTCTTCCTCCTAACGTGTGTCTTCCTTCCTGCCTGCAGCCATTTTCTCCTCATCGCTGCCTCGCGCCTCCTTCCCACCCATCATGAAAGCAGAGTCCAGTTTTACCAACTTTACGAACTCGCCACGCTGAGAGTTGCGCTAACTTTTCACGGGACAAGAGTTAGAGATTGAGGGGCTCAGTGCACGGGAAACTAAGATCTTCATGTGATGGCCTGGCTGGCTGGCGGAGGCGGTGATAGTGTTAGACCTGGTGGTGGTAGTGGAGGTGAAGGTTGATAGTTTGTGTGTTAGTGATGGTTGTAGTGGTGGTGGTGTTTTTTTTTTTTTTTTGTACAGCAAAGGTGACAGCACAAGGGCACAAAAAAAGGAAACAACAATATAAAAAAGCCCGCTGGGGTAGAGATAGTTAATAGTGTGGGTAGTGTTCGTGGTGATGGTGGTGATAGTGGTGGTTAATAGATCGTTTGTAGTGGTTGGTGTGGTGTTGGTAGTGGTGCTAGTGGTTGTGTTTCGTGTATGTTGTTGTTTCTTGTTCTGGTGGTGGTTATGGTGGTTGTGTTATAGTGTTGTTGAGTTGTGGTGGTGTTGTTGTTGGTGGTGGTGTTAATTGCTTTGATTGTATTGTTGTTTTTGTTGTGGTGCTTTTGGTGGTGGTGGTGGTGGGCGCGGGGTCGAGGCTGTAGCAATGGCGGTGAAAAATTCGTTTCGTTCGGCGCACGTTCCGGCCGGTGACTCGATCTATTTATAGAGTGAAAACTAAAACCTTTAAACCACTGACTGCTCTTTCACTCCATTAGCTTTCGCCTCCATGAAAAAGAAAAACACAAAGCACAAGCGTAGCGAATTTCCGTGTTCATGGATATACACTTTTTCTACTTCATTTCTATTTTATTCAACTTTTACTAGAAATGACGATTTTTTAATAAAGGTACAAACAGATATATCACAGGTAACTGATCTTGTCCTTGTTGTTATTGCTCTCGCTTCTTTTCTATAGAGTTTATTGAAGAAGGCACATCTATAACACTTTATTTTACTTATATTATTTAATTATAACTTACGGAAGAAAATACACTTATAATACAGGTAAAATGTATTAACTGTCACAGGTAATTGGTCTTGTCCTCATTGTTATTATTATTACTCTCGCTTCTATAGAGTTTACTGGAGAAGACGAAGGGAAGAAACACAGTGAAGATAATAAGTTAGTTTCTCTTGTTATCGTTTTCTTTGTTATTTTTGTATAGTTCTTTTGACAGAGTTGTGACGGAGAGAAAAGAAAGACCAGCCAAGTTGTTTTTGTGTGTGTAATTCTTGTTTTATTTAATTTACCGTGAGAGAGAGAGAGAGAGGCGTAACCAAGATATTAAGTTGGTTTATGTTGTTGCTGTTCTTTTTTATCGCCGAGTTATATCGTATAGTGTCATTAAGAGCAGACACAGGCCTTTGACAGCATCCCGGAGCAGAGGAGGAGAAGAAGGAGAAGGAGGGGTACATGGAACAAAGACGTATAATAAAAGTCGGAGAAAAAGCCTTAGCAGAAGAGGCAAGGCGATGTTAAGGGGTTTAGTAACGAAGGAGTGCCTGATGAGAGAGCGTTGGGGGAGTCACACAATGTCAGGAAGTTAATAGGAGTTACAGGGAGTAGTATCATATTTGTGTTGGAGTAGTGAAGGAATGCCTGAAGGAAGTGAGTGGGAATTAGTGTCGGGAAGTAAAATGAGGTGATTGAGAGTACTGGGTTGATATTTGAGAAGGGCTGAAGGAGTATGAACGGAGTGCTTGACTGAGTTTAGTTTTAGCCGTTGTCCAGACGTTTAAAGAAGAATAAACGTTTGTCTGGGAGTTTAAGAGAGTCTTGAAGAGTGCAAGAGAGCGTCCAAGATTAAAAGGAAGTACAATTAAATGCCAGTGAGAGTCTAAACGTTATAGAAAGTACCAGAGAACCATTTAGCTTCAAGGTCAAGGAGTGCCAGTTACAGTAAGAGTTTAAGGGTGTACCAAAGAGCGCCGAAGAGTACCAGGACGTGCCAGTGCCTGTGAAAGAGTAAAAAACAGTACCAAAGGAGTGCCAAAGAGTGAGAGTCTAAACGTTTAAGAAAATACCAGAGTGCCATGTAGCTTTAAGGTCAAGGAGTGCCAATTACAGTAAGAGTTTAAGAGTGTACCAAAGAGTGCCAAGTAGTGCCATGACGTGCCAGTGCCTGTGAGAGAGTAAAAAACCGTACCAAAGGAGTGCCAAAGAGTGAGAGTCTAAACGTTTAAGAAAATACCAGAGTGCCATGTAGCTTTAAGGTCAAGGAGTGCCAATTACAGTAAGAGTTTAAGGGTGTACCAAAGAGTGCCAAGTAGTACCATGACGTGCCAGTGCCTGTAAGAGAGTAAAAAAACAGTATTAAGGAGTGTAAAAGAGTGCTAGGATGCGCCAAAGGGAACCAGGAGTGCCAAGGCGTTCCCCACAGCGTCCAAGGCAATAGGGACAATTTATACGTTGGTGCGTCCGGCCATTACCAGGGACACGGCCGCCTGCTGACCAATGTGCCGGCGCCCTCCCCTTCCCTTCCTCCCTCCTTATCCTTCCCTTTCCCACTTTTCCTTCTTTTTCCTTAGCCTTTTTCTTATATTTATTTTCTTTCCCTTCCTTCACACTCTCTCTTGTTTTTCCTCTGCCCTTCCCTTCCTTCTCCTTCCCCTTTCTACTATCCCTTCTTTTCCCCTTTCTTTTGCTTTCCATCTCTCCCTTTTCTCTTCATTACCCACCCTAATTTTTTCTCCCTCCATTTTTTCATCCCCATTCGTGTCTCTCCTCTTCAATCGTTTCTCTCCTCCCCATTCCTTTCTCTCCTTCCCATTCTTCTCTCTCTCTCTCTCTCTCTCTCTCTCTCTCTCTCTCTCTCTCTCTCTCTCTCTCTCTCTCTCTCTCTCTCTCTCTCTCTCTCTCTCTCTCTCTCTCTCTCTCTCTCTCTCTCTCTCTCTCTCTCTCTCTCTCATATCCCCCTTGGTGTTGTAATTTAATCAATGGCGTTCACATTGAGGGGAAAGTGGAAACAAAATTACACGTTCTAAAAAATAAGTCTACGGGAGAATATTTCACGTTTAAATATATTGTAAAGAGTGTTACCAATCTGTGGCCTTTTGCAGCGATGAGGTTTTTTTTTCTATTTGTTTTTTCTTGCTTTGTTTTTATTTCTCGTTTGCGTTTTTGTCTCTTTTTTTATCTTATTTTTTTGCACACTTTTTTCTCTACTTATTCTACTTATAATCTTCTCACCGTTTCTTTTCTCTTATTTTCTTGTCCTCCTCTTTAATTCTTTCCTCTTCCTCACTTCTCTCTTATTTTTGCCTCTCAATTTTTATGTATTCCTTTTCCTTCCTTTTCTTTCCCTTCCCTTGTCTTCCCTTCTCTTCTCATCTCTTATCTTGCCTTCCTCTTCTCTTCTATTCTTATTCTCTTCTCTTCCGTTTCCTTACCTTTCCATCCCTTCCTTTCCTCTCCTCTCTTCTCTCATCTCCTGTTCCTTGACCTCCTCCTTCTCTCTATTCCTCTCCCTTCCCTTCCCTTCCCATCCCTTCTCTTCCTCGGGCTTTATTGGCTGCATTTCTCACTCCTTTAGACGGCGAGTGAGACGCTCTTCCTCCTCTGATGGCGTGCTTCAAGGTGTGTGTGTTTACCTGGCTCCTTTACCTCTTCTTTTTCTTTACCTCCTGTTTGTGCAAGGGCGTTTTTTCTGATTTTCTCTGGTTTTATTTTCCTCCTTTTGCTTTTCTCGTCGTTTTACCGCTTCCTTTTCATTCGTTTCACTTTCTCTCCTTTTCCTCCTTTCTCCTTTCTCTTTCCATATTTTCACTTCGTTTTCCCTTCCTGGCTTTTGCTTTACCATCCTTTCGTTCCTCTTTTCTTCCTTCTATTTTTCTCTCGTTCCCTTTCCTTCTATTCCCTTCCCTTCTCTTCCCTTCGCTTCTCTTTCCCTCCCTTC
This sequence comes from Eriocheir sinensis, assembly GCF_024679095.1. Taxonomy (NCBI): domain Eukaryota; kingdom Metazoa; phylum Arthropoda; class Malacostraca; order Decapoda; family Varunidae; genus Eriocheir; species Eriocheir sinensis. The sequence continues at coordinate 2,877,139 of NC_066547.1, read as the reverse complement.
CCTTCCCTTCCCTTTCCTTCTCTTCCTTTTCGTTCCATCCCCTTTTTTTTATTTTCCTTTTGTTAGTGGAAGCTATTTCTTACTTTTGTACTCCTGGTTTTCTTTGTTTTATATCTTTATTTTTATTGTTTTTAAGTATTTTTTGATTATTTATCTTATTTTTTTTTTAATCCTCTTATTATACACTTTTTTCATATTCCTCCATTTTTTGCAGGGCGTTTAAAGGCTATTAATTTTGAGGGTCATTTTAAAGTCTTCAGCCAGCCTAGTATTCGCGTGTTTTGCCGTGACTCTATGCAGGGCGGAGGAGGAAGAGGAGGTGGAGGTGGAGGAAGAAGAGTAGGAGGGGAGACTAGACGAGAGACGAGGGGTAAAATTTTTCTGAAGGTCTGGTTTCTGCTCGGCGCCTTTGAGCTATCTCGACGTGTGTGTCTTCATGATCACCCGCATTTTGTCTCCTTTTGTTTACCTACGTCCCTCATTAGTTGTGCCTTCACTGCCCGCTCACTCACGCTCCGTCTCTCCCTCCCCCTCTTTTGCAAGCACAGTCACTCTTCCTCACCCTCTTTCTTTCTCATCACTTTCCTCCATATCACTCTCCCTTCTCCCTCTCTCTTTCTTACAAGCACACTAACTCTCCCTCATTCTCTTTCTTTCTCATAAGTTGCCTTCACTACATCTTCCATGGTTTTTATATCCTTTTCATAACACCAATACAATAATACAACTTGCTATGTCATTAAGCATCTTCCCCTTACAACTATTCAAATTCATCTTATTTCGTTTCCTCTGATATTAATACTTTTGTTTACTCACTTTGATACTCTACACTTCATCATTCCCACAAGCTGTTCCCTTCATACTCCAAATTCATGCTCTTTTAAAGTCTTTCCTTCCTTCCTACTCACATACACACGCAACTACTGAGAGGAGCCCAGTGTCTTTAACTTGAGGTCATGTGTGTACTGAAGCTCCTTGTTCTTCCGTGTGATCGACGTATAAGGGAGAGTCTTTCCTTTTGTCCATCTCCTGTATTATGTGTTGTTCTTGTATAATCGTAAAGGAAGATGCAAAGTAAGTCGTGTGCTAAATCCGTGAACTTAATCCATATGCAAAGGGGGGAGTGCTTTTATTATTATTTTTATTATTATTATTATTATTGTTACCAGTGTGTGTGTGTGTGTGTGTGTGTGTGTGTGTGTGTGTGTGTTTGAGTGCATTGCGTGTAAGTATCCCTTCTCGCCGTCCTCCGTCCCCCCCGCCCTCTACCTCCTTCTCCCTCCACCCTTTCATTTTGCCTCCATCCCTCCCTCCCTCCCTCTCTCTCTCTCTCTGGCGGCGTCTCCATCACGGGCGGCACATTGGCTGGCCTTCCTGTTTTCCTTCCCCTCCTTTATTATGCCTTCCTCCTCTTTGTCCATCTACGGTTATCGTTTTCGCCCTCCCCTTTCATGCATACACTCCATCCATACCTCCTCAATGGCCTGCCTTCCTCTCCTGACTCGTCCCTTTCCTCTCCCACACACTCCTGTCTTCCTCTGTCTACCTCTGCTGTCCTCTTTCACGCCGTTCTGCTTTGCCTGTCTCCGCCTCATTCTATTCTGTTTTATATTGTTCCTCTCCTCTGCGTCGTCTACTCTATGTTCTATCCTCTGTGTTCAGCCGTTCCTTTCCTAAGCTTAATTTCCTTTTCTCACTGCTCTCCTCTTTTCGTCTGTCATTCGCTTTTCCTGGTTCCCTCTCTTCTGTCTCATGCCGTCCCTTTCCTATATGTTCCTTCTTGTCCCTTCTCTCATTGCTCCGTTGGCCATGAGCTTTTTCTTTTTCCTACTCTCCTTCTTCCTTCTCTCCTTGTGTTTCATGCCGTCCCTTCCCTTCTCCATCTGCCATGCGCCTTTCCCCCTCCTTCCTCTCCTTTTCCCTCTTCTCCTTCAGCTTCTCCCTCGTCGTATCCTCCCTGTTTTCCTCTGTTCGTCTACCATGCGCCTTCCCTTCTTCCCCCTCTCTTCTCTCCTTCTCCCTCCTCTCCTTCAGCCGCTCCCTCCTCGTCGTCTCCTCCGGCTGCCTGTTTTCGCTGCAGGAGTCTTGTCGCTTTGTGGGGTGTCGTGTGTGTTATGTTTCTCTTGCCTTTACTGCCGCTCGTCCCTCTCCTGACGTCCGGTGATGAGACTTCCCTTTCCCAAGTTACAGGTCCCTTCCTCCTCGGGGTTTCTTGGCGGCTCCGTGGCCTCGCTGCTCGGCTGGCTGCTTTGACGGTTCGCTGCTTGTAATGTAGATGGTCGGTTGCGGTTCTGGGTAGTCGGTGTTTTTTTTGTTGTTGTTAGGGTTGTTGATGGTATTGCTATGTATATTTTTATTTTCTTTATTTTTGTGTTTTATTTTCGTTTGCTTTTTCTTTTTGTCTTATAATTTTTACTGTTATTAGTATTATGTTTTTACTGGTTTTCTTGCTATTCATATATTTTTATCTAGATTTTGCTTCGTCTTCTTCTATCATTATTATTTTTACTTTTCGGCATTTTCTTTGTGATTCTTAGTACAATGTTTTATTTGTGTATGTCTCCAAACTCTAGTACATTACATTATCACGTCTATTTTTAGTTTTGTTTGTATTTTAACAGCCAGTATTAATTTTCTGTTCCTTTTGTTACAGGTAAATTGAGAAACGTCTCCCGGTACATAGTGAAGGTTTGTGTTGGATCACTTGGTCTTACGTGATCAGGTCAAGCTAGGTCAGGTGATGCCAGGATTGTCAGTGGAGATGGAGAGGGGATGATGGACGTGTCACGGAGGGTGGTGTTGTCTGCTCCTCCCCTCCCTGCCTAATTATTCCCTTCCCAACTTTCCTTACCACTTTTACGCCCACCAAAGTACTAGTTGGAGAGTTGGTCTTGAATGGTGACGAATGGAAGTCACTTAGCTCTTGTCATTAGTCTTTCGTTGGGGGAGGCGTCTTGTAAATATTTTCCTTTAGTAGTTATTTCCTACTGTACAAGAGTGGTGAAGAGGCGAGGTTTTTAGATGGCTCGAAAATACTCATAGGATTTGTTACGTTACTTTAAATAATATTAGTGCTAGTTTACTCTTTATTATGGGAGCGGCGAGTAGCGGGCTTTTTTTGTACTCTTTTTGTTGCCCTTGAGTAGTGTTCTTTCATGTAAAAAAAAAGTGAATCAGCACTGCATTAGGTGGCTAAGGACATAGTGAATCTAACACCCCGTAACATTTGTATTGCCCTGCATTTTGATAAGGCAGTGATATGTCCTCTTAAAGTCACCCATACTACTGTGTTTGTGATGCGTTTGTGGGAGAATTCTCTTTATCTTGTAAGTTTTATATTGTAACACGATGACGGGGCCTCCTAGTGACCCATATTGCTGTGTCTGCGGTGCGTGGGTGGGAGACAAGTCGTGTTAGGCGGTGTCGAGGGTGGAGGAGGGGCGTGATGTGGCTGGTCAGGATGATGAATCGCCCCTCGTGACTCTACTTCCTGAGGGCGGCTGGCGAGGGCTGGCGAGGGCTGGGTGGGCGTCTTGAGCGTCCGGCATCTCGCGGCAGAGGCAAAAAGGGGCGGCGGCGGCGGCGGCGGGGAGAAGCTTTCCAATAACATCGTCTCTCTTGTGCCGGGCGAGTCTCATCACCGACAGGATAATGTAAGAACCTGGAGGTCATTTGTTATGAAGAAGAATGCGCTCTTAAAAGAAGGGAAATTGCGGGGTGTGTGTGGTAGGGAGGGGAGGGGGATGTAAGAGGGGAAGAGGAAGGACGGAAGAGAGGAGTCGAGTGAGCAATGTTTTGGGGTCAGTAAAAGAGAATGAATGTTATTGTTATTACTATTATTATCACTATTATTATTATTATTATTATTATTATTATTATTATTATTATTATTATTATTATTATTATTATTATTATTATTATTATTATTATTATTATTATTATTATTATTATTATTATTATTATTATTATTATTATTATTATTATTATCAGTATTGGTATTATTATTATCACACCTCATTCGGGTAAAGGTAGGTAGTCACACGTATATTTTATTTCCTGCCAAAGTTTAATGCTCATTTAGTCCATTAATCAATAAATAACATCAAGAAATCACTTATATATGAAACATTACCACTGTAGGTGTTCATATACTTTTTGGGTGCGTTTTGGGTCATGCTGTTGTTAGTGGTGGTGGTGGGTGGTGGTGGTGGTAGAAGGATAGAATGAGGAGGAGAGGAATTGAGAGAGAAACGGAATGAGTGAGAGGGATTGGTGATGTTGGTAGTGGTAATAGTGGTGGTGGTAATGGTAATAGGTAGTGGTAGCAGTGGTGGTGGTGATGGTGTTGGAAGGAGAGAATGAGGAAGACAGGGAGTGAGAGAGACCAGAAAGGAGTGAGAGGGATTGGTGATACTGTTAGTGGTAATAGTATTAGCGTTAGTAGTGTTTCAGTGCACTAACACTTTTCCTCTCCCCTAAACTTCCTCCTTCTGGTACTGGTGGTGGTGTTTTGAAGGTCAGGGATAAAAGGCAGTGTATTAGGCTGACGTTTAGGCTCGAAATTACTGAGTGAGGAGCGAACGTGTTGCTTAGGGCGGCTGTCTAATTAGGATGCGTTGTTAAGAGGGAAGAAGGGCAGGAAAAACGGAGAGAGAGAGAGAGAGAGAGAGAGAGAGTAAACAAGTCTCTTCTCTTTGTCAGTTCATATTTGTTTATGTCTAAATAGGCCATGTCTCTTTTTAATCTCTCTCTCTCTCTCTCTCTCTCTCTCTCTCTCTCTCTCTCTCTCTCTCGGGACATATTTGCTAGCACCCGATTGCTTCCGGATATTAGAAGCCTTTTTCCCCCCTCCCACACCGGCCTGATCGATGTGTGTTATCTGAGGCGGACGTCCGGGGCCTCCCTCCTCGGTCCGGTTAGAAGAGCGGTGAGTGGGTCAGTGTTCGTCTCCGGCCACCTCCCTGCTGTACAATGACCGATGTTGCCTCTTCTTGTAACCCCGTCCCCGCCCCACCCGCCTTCTCTCACTTGATCTGAACTCTTGAAAAATGGGGTGTTGGTTGTTGAATCACTTGAGGGTTAGGATTGTAGATGTTTCCATGTAGTTATTTTCCATATTTTCTTTGTTTAAACTCTCCCGCTTTTGAGCTGTACAATGTTGAAACTTTCTAATTCGTTTGCAGATAAGATAAAGTATATACATATATTTTCTTATGATTCTCTGTTTAAGGAATGTATTTGCTGAAAAGTCTCCATGATGAAGCGCTTTACTAATGGAATTTTAAATATATATATAATTACGTTAATATAAGGAAAAAATAGTGCGTCATTTTTACTGTAATAATTTTTGTTTCTTGCAACTTCCAGCGTTTTCCTCTTAAAATTGCTGGTTTGCTAATTGCTTTCGGAATGGAGGTTTAAAATATATCACTTGATGAGCTGAAAAGAAAACTGCATTGCATATTTTCTCTGATAAGTCTTATTTGTTAGCCTTTTAGATTGCCCAACGTGAGGCAGGATCAGTTCATAATTATTAGCCCATTTAGTTTGTCCCACGTAAGGCAAAAGCATCCTATATTTCCGTGTGTCGTCCAGCGTGTGCTACATAAATACAGAGCAGTAGCAACATCATCAATAGCAGGGTCGGGTCCGCGCGGCGAGTCTTGGCGGGTCGGCTGAATATTTAGCGGTGGTGCTCGATGGACCTGATATATTGTTGTGTTGTGGAGCCAATATTGCCCCGCCGGACCACCTGAATGCACAAATTGAATGAAGTAATATCGAAATGGGAGCATTTATGATTTTTACATAAGTGAATTTATCTTATCGATCATAATGTCTTATTTTTTATGCATGGGTGCGATGCGGGGAAAGAAGAAAGACTGAAATGATGCAAAAAGGACGAGTGAAAAGATAGGCACGAGAAAGTGCTATTTATCCCCTCTCTTTCCTCTCCTATTCATTCCTCCTCTCCGTTCTTTCTCAGTTATCTACTTTATCCATTCTACATCCTTTTCCTCCTCCCATTCACCCTTTCTCCTCTTTCCCTCCTCATTCTGCCCATTCCTTCTACAACCTCCCTTCATCTCGTTTCACATGTTCCTTCCCCTCGCATCCTCAACCCTTCCTTTCCTTCGTTTCCTTACCTGCTCCTACCCAGAATGCCCTCCTAGCCCCTTTAAAAGTTCACAATCCGTAAGACTCAACAGAAATAACTAACCGCCGGTGGCCAGGTGATTTGTTGACGGCAGGTGTTGATGATGAAGAGACCACCGACTTCTTCTTACCTGTGATTTACGCGGTGATTTACCTGCCCCCGGTATAGCCACGCCCTTAGCGCTGATACACGCGTCACCCACCAACGCCCTGAGACCCGCCGTTACCTTCCTCCCCCTTTGAGTACCTGTTTTGTTCGCCCTATATATCTCGGCCCATTCGTCAGCCTGAGCTCGCCACGCCTCGAAGCCAGATCCGCCTCGATTAGATCAAACTGTTTTCGTTGGGTTGTTGTTCCTTGTGAGCCAACTCGTGTTTTTTTAGTCAAGACGTGTTATTTTAATCTGATATTGATTTGTTGGGTCTTGCTAAAAAAAAAAACGTGGCTCCATAGAGGTTCACCTACTTAGAAATGTTTGGAGTATGTACATGTGAAATTAGGAAAAAAATCTACGACCACATGAGATAAAGTGGAATGTGAGCTGAGTGGATGTCAATAGTTTTGGTTCATTTGTCGACGCCTCACCACACCACAACAAGCCGTAAAATCTATTCAGGTCATGCAGATAATTTTTCCACCATTTCCGTTTCTATTCTTAAAGCCAACTAAAAAAAAGGGAACTGTACAACCAACAAATATCATGGCGGTTATGGTATTTAATTTGCGTCGCCATTGCCATTAACATGTTTGAGTTGTTTATTAATAGCTCGTAGGGAACAGAGTGTGACATATTGATATTGTTGGAACTTATCTCAGGGAATTGCCAAGGAAGGGAGAGCTTGTAATATTGGCCTAACACAACCATCGTTTCTTAATTAACGAATACGCTACATCTCTTCCTTTAACCCGTCCGTTGCGATTGGCACGGATTTGGCTTTCACGGGTATCCTGGTATTATATAGTGCCAGATCTTTCTCTGCCTCTGGTGGATAGTGGAGTGTTTCCCATGTGGTATTGGTGTGCCGAACTTTTCATTTTTCTTCATTGAATTGTAGCAGCCACTTTTTGTTCCATTCCTTTAGCTTGGTGAGGTCTGACTGTAAGAAATCCGCAGTCAAGGGGTTAACAACATCGTCAGCAACATCATTACAGTACTCATCATCATTATAAGTAACAGGCACATTACATAATCAGCATCTCTTTCATAAACAACACTTTCAACACAACATATATTCACACTCTTCTTTCCCTTCCCAGCGTGATGCGTTTTCCCCCTTCCACCCGTCCGTCCTCTCTGGCTCGGGAGTGAGACATCGATAGCGGGTCATATTGGACTAAAGCGGCATTGTCCGGCTCCTTTAAGCTGGCTCCCCCGCCCTGCAGCAAGGTCACGGCGGCCAGGCTCCCTGAAGGTCATGCGCGGGGTGGAAAAAAGGGATGACTTAACGGGTGCTGGGACGAGGTTATGACTGAGGGAGAAAAAGGGAAAGGTAAAGTTAGGGATGTGTGCTATAGGTGCGCGTGTCCTCGGTGCTCATCTCCGTCGCATTTGTCCTTGAGACTGTAGTGTAAAGAATGACGTAATGTGGGTTTGGATGACGCTTTGGTAATATAAGAAACGTGTATGTGTGTGCGTGTGTTTGTGCGTGTCAAGAATGTGTTACTCCTTCATATAATCGAAGTTTGGGGCGGTGTAAATTGAAGGGCAACATCGATAAGCTACACCGATGAGAAAGGAGCTCCGTTAACAGTAAATATACAAGAGTGAAAGCAAAGAAAGCGTTATAAAAGGCTCGACCCAGTATTTTAAGACTCTTCGACCTCTCCTGCTACACCCCTCCGCTGCGCCGCCCCGTTCTTGCCTTTCCCTCCACCCTAACCCCTCCACTTTATCCCCCCTCCACACTAACTTCTTCTACTTTATCCCCCCCTCCACCCTAACCCCTCCCACTGCAACCTCCCCTCCACTCTAACCCCTCCACTTTATCCCCCCTCCACCCTAACCCCTCCCACTCTAACCCCATCCACCCTAACCCACTCCACTCTGACCCCACCTCCACCCTTACCCACTCCACTCTGACCCCCCCCCCCCTCCACCCTAACCTCTTCCACTCTTAACCCCCTCCACCCTTATCCCCTCGCCCCCGAAGTGAGTTACATGCCCCATCGGCTCGACAATTTCACAGTTTTGGTTTAAAGTATCACGTCCTTATCGAGGGGAAAAAATCGTCCGTAGAGTACCGTTTTCGTTTTCCTGGGAAGCGGCAAAAAATAGAGCCACTTTAAAGGCGGAAGGGTGGAGGAGAGAGGGAGAGAGAGAGAGAGAGGGACAGGCTGCTTATACTAGTTCCCTTCCTTGCCACTAGAGGGCCGCCCACCACCATACCCCGCTAGCTCCGATCCTGACCTACCTTTAAGTCACCTTCCTTACCTCCACCGCAAACACTTTCTTAAGCATCGGTACACGTAGAGAGAGTCACGAGATTCAATTAAGATCTGAGTATGCTTGAGGTCCTTTAATATAATGCGTTCCGTGCGTCTGTAGGTCTTGTTATATTTAGGAGGGCATTGCAAAGAGAGGCAAGGGGGGTTAGGGGGCACACGGCAGTAAGTTTATCGTATTGTAGTTGGAAGCAATTGTATCCATGATTGTGTTTCGGGGAGGGGAGGGAAGCGAGGGAAGGGAGCGTTTGTCCCGGGTTCATGCAGGCAGGGTCATGGTTTTTTGGGGGTTGAAGTGGTCTGCTGGGAAATAGTGATGAGGATGGTGCGTGGGCGGCTGTCTATGGTGGGGTGCATGACTGTTCCTGAAGCTGATAAGAAGGGGACATAGCCGGGCGAGAAGGGGCAGGACCTGGGTATGACAGAACGGGGAAGAGACATTAGCTTGGAGAATGAGGTTAGAAAGCGTAATGACAACGGGGATAGAAAGGGAACAGTCAGTGTGAGAACGGGGGTTGAAGGTACGGATTGGAGTTGCCTAGACTAAAGTAATAGAACGATGAGTATAAGATAGCAAGTTGGTGACGGGTTAAGGAGTAGGTAAAGAATGTAGTTAGAGAGGGGAACGAGGTAGAGGTAGGACGGTAGATGGAAAGGAATGGTGGAGATAGGGGGGTAGGTGGAGGTCTGATCAGGCAAGAAGTAGAAAAGAAGAGGGCAAGAGCAGGCTGGATAGGGAAAGAAACAGAAGGAAAGCAAGCTAAATATGGAAATAACAGAAGAAAAACAGGCTAAATATGGAAAGAATAGAAGGAAAAGTAAGCTGAATATCGGATGGAACAGAACGGAAGAAGGCTGGTCGTGGAATGCAAGAGAGAACAAAAAATCAGACGATGCAATTTTAAGCGAAATCGAAGTGGAGTAGAAAGAGTCCGCGGAGAAGGCACGTCGCCAACCTCCCCGCGTAGCACACACAGAATCCGTTCAACCTAAAATTGTCGCAGTGCCGCTATAAATACGCACAGATCCCATGTTTATTTAGCACTTACGAAGGGGGACGTGACAAAACACTGCCAGATGAACGATGACTGCTAGCGTGTCTTGGTTATACGCCGCCACGATGTGTTGAGTAGGTTATGTTGTTTTGTTTTGTTTATGGAGAAGAGTAAATGTTGTTAAGGGTCAGTTTGTCTTTCTGTGCCGTCCGCCTCCCAGCCAAAGCCCACCGACCTCATGCTAGGGAGGAAATGTCAGCTGGTTTTGTTTTTCTTTTTGTGACTTGTTTTCTGGGAGTGGTTCTTGTTACTGTTGCTTTTTATGCTTTTTGAGGTACTGAGGATTACTAGTAGAACGATATCCATTATTTCTCCCTTCGTTTTCTCTTCCTCCTCTTCTTTCCAACCACCTTTTTCATCTCATTGGACACTCATTTGCATATTAGTGATTATTATGACTTTTATTTTATTATTATTATTATTATTGTTATTATTATTATTACTTCCACGAAACGCAAAACTGTTTTAATACCGTATGCAAAGCAGTCTGGAGGGAAGAGAACCAGTAGCAGCAAGCGTGTGGGGGGGGTAGGGGGGGTGACGATGATGCTGGCAGGAGGAGGAGGAGAAGGAGGAGGAGGAGGAGGAGGAGGAGGAGGAGGAGCACCATCATCGACATCATCAGCAGCAGTAGTATGTGTCACCAGCATTTTGGGGGAATTCCCTGCCGCGTCTGTACCACGTCGGCTAATGGCCCGGCATTAGGCTCGCCGCAACTCCCCGCTCGCAGATCCTCGCAGCGGGGGACGGGAAAGGAAGGGAATCAGGACTTAGGTGTAGCGCTGACTCGAGCCGCAGTTTTGTGAGACGTTCCTCCGCCTCGCCGCGCCGCCCAGGACCCGTCACTGAGGCTGGCAGTTCAATCCCCGCCTCGCCCGCCGCATGCACAGCGTCCCCGCGAGCTGAAAGGCCAGAGTCGCCCCAAATATCCAAGCTTTGTGCAGGAGAGCAGAGTCGCCTTGTACATGAGACCTGAGTCGCCCCAAATACCCAAGCCTTGTGCATGAGTTTCTTTTCTTTAGTTTTTCGTGCATTTTCTAGTGTTTTTTTGTCCTCCCGCGTTCGCATCTCATACAACCGCCCTGAACATGACCCTCATTACCACCTTAATATTCACACATCTTGCGGCGAACATGGGAGGCCCCTCATTACCACTAGCTCCTCCCTGCCCCTCCTCCTCTTGCCCCTCCTCCTCCTCCTTTCCCAGGCTGCCACCTCATCAGACTTCCTCCCTTTCCCCTTGCCAGCCTGTCAGCCAGAGGGAAGGGAAGAGGAGGGCAAGGAAGGGAAAGGAAGGAAAGGGAAGGGAAGGAATGGGATAAAGGAAAAAGATAGGATAGATTAAGAAAGGGAAGAGACAACAAGGGAAGGAAAGGAGAGGAGAGGAGAGGAGAGGAGAGGAGAGGAGAGGAGAGGAGAGGAGAGGAAAGCAGAAAGAAAGGAGAGGAGAGGAAAGGAGAGGGAATAGGATGAAATGAAAGGAGAGCAAATGATAGAAAAGGAGAGGTAAAGAAAAGAAAAGAAGAGAAAAGGGAAGGGAAGGAAACGCAAGGGAAGATATGAGAAGGGGAGAGGGCGGTGCAGGGAAGGGTCGGTGCAGTGCCTTCCCCCGCCTGGCCAGCGTCGGGATGGTTGGCTCGGCTCGTGTTTGTTTACAGAGATTCATGGTTTTCCCCGCGCGGCCCTTTGGTGTCGCCGTGTGTCTCCCTGCTTCACACGGCGCGCCACAACACGGGCTCAATAAAGTGCGCCACAGTTGTCGCCGCGGCCCGTAAAGTCTCGCTGGCAACAATACTTAGACGATACTTTAAGACGTGGGTTGTGATTTTTCTATTATGTTGTTGTGTTGGCTATTTTTTTTCTCAGCCACTTGTTTCTCTTCTCTTATATATTTACTTATCTTTATTTGTTCGTAAGTAAACATAATGGCGTATAACTTTGACTGCCACGCATTGCATATGAATTTCCCTTTTTCTTCCCTTAGTTTGTCTTTACCTTATTCATTTCCGTCGCTATCTCTTCCTCTCCTCTCCTCTATACTCGTCTGTTGGTCTCCCTTCTTACCTTTCTTTACTTACCTTCACCATCTATACCTTTCCCCATTTCCCCCCTCTACCTCACCTTCCTTCACCTTATCATTTAATCTCTCCTTTTATCTCTTCCTTGTGTTACCCTTACCATCCCTACCTATCTTCGCCTCCTCATCACTGCCTCACCTTACCTTATCTTTCCGTCTCCCTTCTTATCACTTCCTGTACTTAACCATCACTACCTAACCATACCTAACCATTACAACCTCACCTCCCCTCATCGTTACCGCCTCTCCACCATCCCTGTCACCTCACCTTGCCTCGGTTCGCCAGCTCCTCCAAAAAACACTAGCCGACGTCCTCCTCTATACCTAATCATCCTTAACATACCTAACCAGCACAACCTTTCCTCTCCTCATCGTCACCCTCTCTCCTCACCCTCACCGTCAGCTCCTACACAAGACACTTACCGGCCGACGTCCTCCTCCTCCTCTTCCTTCTTCTGGTTTGGTCTGGTCTGACGGTGTTTTGCCGCGGTAATGAAGGCGGCAGTGAGGGCCAGACACACTTACGGCCTGACTTATGCAGCGCTCACACTTTTCTTCCCGGCGACCATTACGAGGCGGACTTTTTCTTCAAGGGTTATCGCTGGGGACTCGAGTGCCGTAATCTGACTTCCATGTTGTTGTCACTTGATTCGTTTTATTATTTTATTTATTCTAATCTTTTCTTCTTTTCTTTCTTCTTTTTCTTTCTTCCTTTTCTTTCTTCTTCTGGTCTTCTCCTCTCTTTTATGTTGGTCTTTTTGGTTCTCCGTTTATTCTGTTATTGTTTTTTTTATTCTCTCTCTCTCTCTCTCTCTCTCTCTCTCTCTCTCTCTCGTCGGCAGATTAGGGGGTAATTACCCAGATTTCCCTTGAGTTTCAGTAAGGTTAGGAAGTTAAAAAAATAAACCTGCTTGATCTTTAAAAATCTACCTTTGTTTTGACTTTATTTTTATAGTTATTGATTTATGTATTATTTTTTTTCTTTCATTACTGTTCTTTTAATTATTTCACCTTTAATCAGACGTTCATTGCTTCCTCCTCTTCCTTTTCCTCCTCCTCTCTCCTCTCCCTCTCCCTTTCCTCTCCTCTACCCGAATCACTGGTCACCCTCCTTCTCTTCTCTCCCTTGCTAAGCTTTACGTTCGGTTTTAAATTTCCATTCACTACCTGCCCCTCTTCCTTCCCCTCCCTTCCTCCCCTTCCCCTTTTTTATGTCTCCTTCCCTTTCTCCCTCCCTTCCTTTTTTTAACCTACTATTTTTTCGTGTTTTCTTCTTCCTTGTCCTATCCTTTCTTTCCTTATCTCTCCATCAATTTCTTTTTTTTCTTCGCTAATTCCTCCTCATAATCACTTCCATATTTCACTCATTTTCTTCCTCCTTTTTGTCTTCCATGTTTCTTCCTTGTTTCACCTCCTCATTCTTTCCTTCCTATCCCCATTTTCCCCCATTCTTTTTCCATTCTCATCCCCGTCCATCCTTTTCCTCTACTTTTCTCTCTTCCCTCTTTCCTTCCCTTGCTTTCTCCTTCTTTCTCCCTTATCTTCCTTTACTTTCTACTCCATCCTCTCTTTCCTTCGCCTACTTTCTCCCTCTTCCTTTACTTTCTACTCCTTCCTCTCTTTCCTTCCTTTGCCTTTTCCTCCTTTCTCACTTTCCTTTCCCCTACTTTCTCCTTTCTCCATTTCCTTCTCTTAATATCTCCTTCTTCCTTTCTCTATGATCCCCTATTATCATTCTACTCTTTCCACATTACATAATCTTCAGTCGCTCCCTCCTGCAATACTCAACCCTCCCTGCCTTATCTCTCCTCGTCCTCCTCCTCCTCCTCCTCCTCTTCTTCCTCCTTCTCCTCCATATCGGGGTCATATTATCATTAAGTCTGATGAAATTTTTGGCGCTTCCTTAATCCCATTCGTCGGTACTCGTGACCCGGGAGGAAAGTTTGCTTATCGGTCTTGGGGAGAAGTTTATGATTTTTTTCCTCCACTGAATTTTCTTCCCACGCGGTGATAAAGCTCGGGCCATGATGAGGGTATGAAGGTTTTTTTTTTTTATCTTATTTTTTCTTTTATTTTTTCTTGGATATTTTGTCATTTTTTCCTATTGAGTAAATGTAGAAGTTTTTAGTTTGCAAGCATTGATCTGTGACGGTTATTATTATTATTATTATTGTATTAGTTTGGGAGTTATTATTATTATTATTATTATTATTATTATTATTATTATTATTATTATTCGTTTTCTTCTTATATTTTTCTTGGCTACTTTTTCTCTTAATTTCTTTTTTTTCTCCTCTTCTCAAGGTTTTCGTTCATCAGTATTTTTCTTTTTGATATTAGCCGTGGTCTACTTTATCTTTTTTATATGAGTTAATATTTCTTTTTTTCTCGCTTCGATTTTCCTCCGAACGACTCAGCTCATGTTTCACCAACGAGGTATTTGCTATCAGTCTGCGCTCATGGTCATACTTCTGGCTCTCCATCCTTATTTCATCTCACGAGGAAAGACAAGGCCGTGTAGTTAGGAGGGTCACAAGAGATAAGAAGGGTAACATATAGAGTCTGATGTTATTGTGTGTAAGGAAACGATGTAAACGAGTTGGGAGTAAAGAAGGAAGGAGTTGCGTACTGTATTCTGTAGAGGATGAGGGTTAGTGGGTAAGCAGTACGGGATGCTGGAGAAAGGGATGGGGGGTGCACAGGTGAAGCGTGGGTTACCTTGATCAAAGACTACTTCTGATGCAGGTAAACAAACAGTCACTCCTACCGTCATCTCTTCTACTACCATTACTGTTACTACTACTACAACTACTACTACTACTACCACTTCTACTACTGCTGCTACTAATAAGAATCCTACTGATGTCTTCCTTGATTCTAGGCTCCTGCTCCTGAACAATTACTTACTTTCCCTTTAATCCCCCTTTAAGCTTTCTTCCCGGCCACTTCCCCTTGTGACCCCTAATGCCTCCACTTCCTCCTTCTCTTTTTACATTTTTTCTTCCCTTCACGCATCTCATAAAAGACCCTCATCCATTTAAGCCTCTGCCTTCTCGTTCCTTTCATCCTTTCTTACTCCTTTTTTTACCTTCCCTTCCTCCTTCCTGCCTCTCCCCCATCTCACCGTCCCGCCTCTCTTCCTCCATCTCTTTCCTCCCTTCCCTCCAGCCTCCAGCACCACATGAATCACCTCTTCCTCCCGCCTGCCAGCGTCCGTCTCTCAGTATTTGCAAACTTATAAATTCGGCTGAGGCGGCGGCGCGGTGGCCACCTTTCCTGGATCACCTGGGGCGGAAGGGTCACCCACATGTGGATCCGCCGTCCCTCGGGGTTCCACGCGCCTGGGTATTTACTGGGATGGAAATGGGATAGCAGTGTTTTTTATGCGTGAGAGAAACATGGCGCGGGAAGTGCAGCGTGACGGGCTGTTCCGCGCCGCGTCCCCGTGAAAGCATCGATGACAAAATTGAAGCTTAACGTGGCGGGGCTCAGAGCGGCGCCCGTGTTTTGTGGCGCGGTGTCGTTTGTCCTCCCGTCAGCCCACCCGCTAGCTCGTCCCCCCCCCAGCCGCCCGTCATTCCGCCCCGCCCGTCTGTTCCCCTTTTCCGCGAGTACCCGCCGCAGCGTCGCCCCTAAAACGCTTCACGCGGTGTCATTTTTCATTCATTGTTTAATATTTTTGTTTCGAAAAGAATAATGGTGACACCCATGATAAATTTTTCGAAATTCTCTAATGTAGTCGGATGCAAATGAAGTTACTTTTTGCGGGGCGCATTACCATATATATGCAAAAAATCCGTCAATATTTATTTTTCGGCCTTGTGTGGGGGCAGGAAGCCGGAAAGTGGTGCTGCCTCGCCGCCTGTGTCGCTCACGTGCTGCCGGAGAATGAGTCGTCGCCGCCGCTGGAAAAAAATATATTGCCAATCAGGCGTGATAAGACTTACCTGGTTAGCGTCCAGTTCGACCCCCTGGCAGCACTAGCGACCCGACAAGCCAAGGCCATCAAGGGACGTACTTACCTTAACCTTGAGCCCAACGTTGCCAGATTGTCGTACTCAGTTTCTCATATTTCCCGATTCCCATCACAAAAACTGTTTCTTGGGCCACAATAACGAGATTTATTTGTAATTATTGTTGAAATGGCTCATTATTCCTGTTCCCTGGTGATATTTATGAGGGAGAAGCTGGTAAATGTGATGCTTCGAGTACGATAATCTGGCTGCGGTGCTTGAGCCTCGCATCTTAAACCATGACCAGACTGAGCCTCAATCATACTCCAGTTCAGTTGGTGGGGCGCAGTATAGTCTTAGTAACAGCACTTCTGTCACTTGTATTATTCATTGTGGGTCCTGCTTCTGTATTGCGATTTCCCTATTGCCCCCCCCCCCCCCCCCTTTGTGAATTTCCCGCGACCTCCTTTCCTGAAGCGGGACTGTACTACTAAACCCACTTCGTAAAGGACACTCCCTGACACCACTACCCCCGTCCTGACCCTCGGCCGCCGCAGCCATTGTCATGCAGAAACTTGCCTCATTACTCACGGCCGCTGATGAACCCGTGGAGAATGGTTTTCGGACCTTGACGTGGAGGAAGAGTCGGGAAAGTGAGGGAGAGGCCGAGGGGGGCGTGAAAAGATGGAGGACATTCGTTGGGGGCTTGTCCGGGGCTTGTAGGGGGGCTGGGGTGGGTTTTCCGTGGGCTGGTTTAACGTGGAGGAGGAACCGCGAAAATGAGGGAGAGGCTGAGAGGGGCATGAAAAGGTTACGTTGTGGGCTTGTCCGGGTCTTTTCAGAGGGCCTAGGTGGGTCCTCTCGGGGCTGACTTGACGTGGAGGAGGAAACGGGAGAGTGAGGGAAAGGGAAAGGAGGAGAGATAAGGAAAGTGGAGGAGGGACGGAATTCTAAGGAAAGGACAAGGAAGGGAGGGGGGCGTGAAAAGGTTGAGGACAGATTTTTGGGGCTTGTCAGGGGCCTTGGATGGGGATGGGTCTTCTTGGGGTCTGGCGTGATCTGTGGGTCCCTTCGAAAAATAATTTGTCTGCGTGGTGCCACTCATGTCTCGGAGACGCCGCCACGCACACTTTTTCCTTAAAGGATTTCCATTCAGTGACTAATGGAAGAGTTTCATTCGAAGAGCGGCGGAGAAGGAGATTCGGTCTGAGTGATTTTTTCGTCTCGTTAGTCGGCATTCTTATATAGACGCTTCTGGCTCTCACCTCAATTATTTCTAAAGACAAAAAGAAAAGAGAAGTTAAATTGCATTCTCTTGGTTTTTTTTTTTCTTTTTACGTTCATTGTGTAGAGGATTTGTCAACATCTCCTACGAAAGCTTTGTTAACTATGTGCTTGAGCGCCGAAATGATTAAGAATATGGCTTGTTGTCTGTAAAAAAATAAAAAAAATATTAATCTTTTATATCTAAAGAACTTCATATTATTTCCCTTCGCATCCTTTCGTATCAATCTTTTTCTTTTATTCCCAACCTATCTTCAGCCCTCTCCTCTCCTCCTCTCCCTACTCCCCGCCTCCCCCATCACGCTCTTCGGCTCAGTGGCTCTCTCAGGCTCTTGTGTTTTATCTTCCGCAAGTTCACTTCCGCCAAATCGACCTCTTAGCCTTGAAGCGATTATATTCCCCAAGCAAACCATTTTCCAATCTTCAACGTAACTGTGCCAGAAGAGAGGAGTGGAATGGAGGATAAGAAGAGGGAGAGGAAGGGAGGAGAAGAGGGATAACGGGTAGAAGAGGAGAGTAGGTGAAGGAAAGGAGGAGGAAGAGGAAGGGAGGGAATAATGATAACGGGAGGGAGAGGAGAGAAGTTGGAGAAGGAGAAGGGGAGGAGGGAGAGGATGAGAGGAAATGCTACATAGACAAAGAGGGAGGATCGGAAGAGGAATAGGAAAGGAGGAAAGAAGATGGAGAAGGAGAGAGAGGGAGAAGAAGAAAAGAGGAATTGGTTCACCGACAAAGTTTGATTGCGTCATCGCCCATTAGATCCCGCCCCCCCCTACCCTCCAACCCAAAAAGCGACAAACTTTACCCAGGGGTGGGGGCGGAGTGGGTGGCATGGTTAGCAGTTTAGCGGTTAAGGTCGAAAATTCCCAGATTAGCGTCGCCTTCATGGCCACTTTGTACACTAGAGTCTCCGGATATTAACCATGGGAGGGGAGATGGTGGTGGTGGTGGTGGTGGTGAGTTGGGGACGAAGGGGAAGGGATAGGAGGGTAAGGAAAGGGTAAGGAGGAGAGGAGAAAGCATAAGGAAAGGGAAGGAGAAACGGAAAGGGGAAGGAAGGGAGGAGGAAGGGACGGGAGGGTAAGTAAAGCGTAAATAAAGGATTAAGGTTAAGAAAAGTGGAGGGACGGGAAGATAAGGAAAAGGTAAGGGAGGGAGGAGGAAGGATAAGGGAAGTGAGGGAGTGACGGAAGAGTAAGGAAGAGGCTAGGGAAGGGAGGAGGAAGGATAGAGAAAGTGAAGGAGGGACGCTTGGGTAAGGAGGAAAGGGCAAGGAAAGGAGGAAGAAAGATAGGGAGAGTAAAGGAGGAAGGCAAGGGAGTAGAACGGTGATAGACTCAACTTTATACGCCGTGGGTTTAATGCAATCCAAGGAACGCCATTTTACAGGAACGTAACCTTAGAATTTACGCTCCACCAACGGCATTCCACGAAATTCGGATTAGTAGCGGAGGCGAGGAAGAGGCGGAGGACTTAATTACTGTTAGGTGGGCTTAGGTTTCCCTGGGAGGCGGATCAGGAGTAGCGGGAAGTACTCAGGGTTCACGTGGCGTCTGTTGAGGCTGCTGAAGTGGGTGTTGTCAGCGCTGTTTAGGGTCCCATATATCACTTGGAGCCGCGGGTTAGGCCTGAGCGAGACGCCATCCTGTGGGGCAAAACTCCGCCGAGGTGTGATTCATGTCCCCGTGACTGGCCCGCTTCACGCTGCCCGCACCAATCTCTTCCCCCGTCGCCGACATAAACTGATACTGTTGATCGCTTGTCTTGAGAGCCAGCAAGGGGAGCATAAAGAGTGGTACGCCTCCCTTGTTTCTGTTAGTTGTAAAGCCTTTAACATTGCATTATTGATTGTATATAAACTTGTCTCCTGGTATGCATTGCCTCTGTTTCCTTTGTCTTCTCTTTCCGGCCTCGTTCCCGCATCAAGGCGTGGTGTACCCTGGTTGTCATGTGGAGCTCCTTCGGTTTACTACATGTTGCTACCTTGTGGCGCGTGTCAGGGCTGAGGAGCAAGCCGTCTGGGGTTTTATGGGATCATTCATTAGTAAGGCAAGTGTGGCAGGGATAATGGATCTCTTGACAGCGTTACGCGGTGTTATGAGTGTCAATTTAAATCATTATTGCTGCCGGTGCCTCCACTAGGGGGGTCAAGGGTATAACGTTGCCAGATTATTGTACTCAGAGCCTCGTATTTATCGGTTTCTGGCTCATAGCTGTTGCCAAGAAGCACCAATAATTAACCACTTAACTGATAACCATATATGAAGGCAATTATTTGGGTGGTGAAAGCAGTTATTGGGTCGGAAATCGGCAAACATAAGAGGCAGAGTACGACAGTCTGGCAACGCTGGTCAAGGCACATGCGACGAGGCTGAAGGGGTGGTCTGGGTATGGCCACACGCCAAGATTGCTATTAATTACTCGACATGGACACACCGCTTAACTGCAGCAAAAAATGGCTCGTTCATTACTACACGACGATCCGTGATAAGCATGGCATCATCGGGGTCTCGTGGGGGCCGTGACCGCCTCTGATTCAGTCCTGTTTTACGCGCCAAGTCAGGGGTGTAAAGGCTCGTATTATTGTGCCATTTTTTCTCCCTCGTCTTCCCCTTCACTGGGCAAGGATAATGGAAGACCAGGGAAGAGAATGATGAAAACTGTACGTCGTGGTTTCATGGTGTATTTGGGCAAGCGAGTGAGAAGGCTAGATGGTGGTGATGGTTATGGTGGTGGCGGTGGTGATTCTGGTGTTGACTTTCAGCTTTAAAGATGAATTAGAGGGTAAGGAACGTGTAGAAAATGAGAGGAAAGTGTTGGTGTTTGTAGGAGGCCGTGACGTGAAGTTCTAATGTTGGTGTCAGATATTAAGATGAATTTGTAGGCTAGGGAACATAGTAAAGGTGAGACAAAGTAATAGTGTTTGTTTGATGCCCTTGCGTGAAGCCCTTACATCAGTGTGAGGGCGGAAGAGTACTAATAGAGGGGACAAGAGAGTGAGTGGTGGAAGAGAAGGGACAGGGAGAGGTCGTGGGCTGGGGCGAGGTGGGGAGGGGGTGCCTGATGCTCCCCGTAATTGGTTCAGACCCGCGCTGACTCTGACCATTAATCTCGTCTAGTCTAACTTCCAGTGAGCCACGGACAAGGATCCCCTGTGTTCGGGAGGGCGGGAATCTCGGCCTGATCCTCACCTCCTACACTTCCTTCACTACCGGGGAAGAACTGCGGGTCTGTTTACTAAGTGAGGGCATCCGTGAGTGTCAGGAAAGGCGGAGAACACCCGAAAACACGCCATCAATCCGGATTTTGCTATTTCACGGGGACAAAGCCGAGAGGGACAGACAGGCCCGAGGCAGCGCGGCCAAAAAAATATGTAGTTCATTCTCCAGTCTTTTTCGGTGAAGAAGTGGTAACGTGTAGAGAAAGGGGAGCCGGGAAGGAAGATTTATGCGAGGAGAGAGTTTGGGCGGCGGGACGAAGGTGAGAGGCAGAAAGGAAAGGAAAGTCTGGGAAGGAAAAGGAGGAGGTGAAGGAGGAGGGCTGAGTGGGCGGGAGCATGGACAGACTAGAAGAAACCTCCAGCAAGGCAGTAGTGACGTTTGTTGAATCACGCGCCTTCCCTCCCTTCCCCTTCCCTCCCTCTCTCTCCCTCCCTCCCTTCGTCTGTGGTGTTTGTTTGACGTGTAAAAGTAAAGGGAAAATATTGCTCGGCACACCATTGCATATGAATTTTCGGGGATGTCATGTTTGCGGTTCGTTCGTTTTGTTTAGGTGTGTGTGTGTGTGTGTGTGTGTGTGTGTGTGTGTGTGTGTGTGTGTGTGTAGAGTAAAGGAAGGAAGGAAGGAAGCTCAAGGGTAAAAATAAATAAAAAAAGGCCGCTAGTTTGAGTATGACGTATGCATGTGTGTGTGAGTAAGCGACGTGCCTGAGTGTGTGTGTGTGTGTGTGTGTGTGTGTGTGTGTGTGTGTGTGTGTGTGTGTCAGCGAGGGAGGCAGTGGGTGGGTGCCGTGCCCGTCTTAAGCCCAGCAGCAGACAGCGTGCCCAGTGCCAACTTGGATGTGGTGAGGGCTGTGTGCTCCTCCTCTCCGCGAGCCCCCGCCGCGACTTCCTCGAACCCGACCCACTCAAGGGCAAGTTCGGGCCTCCAGCAAGCCAATAATAAGAATCTGATGGTGTTCTGTGATGCTCCTGTTGTTGTGTGAGGCCCCGCGAGTGCCCAAAGCAAGAGTTACCCCCGCGAGAGCCCCCTTGATGGAGGATTATCTGTTCCTGGTTCAGCGAAGGTTATTCTGGAAAGAGAGTGAAAGCATGACTTGCGGTTTTCGTGTGTTTCTCTGAAGTAGAAGTGAAAGCAGAGTGTGAGGATGTGCAGGAGGAAATGATTGATCAGTAAGAGAGTAAAGATGTGCCGTGGATGTTGTTTTACTGGGGAGAAAGATGTTGAGCAGCTAATACATGAACTAGAGAGTTGTTCATCTGAATCATACCGAACGATCTTGAGTCATGTGATCAGTCTTTGCTTTTATAGCCGATTATTATCATCAGTGTTCACTACTCAAGGTGAATTAAGCGAAGATAAAATGTGGCCTTTGTCGTGCCTCATAAAACACCTTTACGCATAAAGTGTGATATAAAAAGGGATGAAGTGTTGTGGATGATTCTAGGAAACTGTACCAAGCCACTTCCGTTTTCCTCCTCACGACTCCCTACTCTTCACTCCGCCAGACAGATGAGTGACTCGCCACGTGTGTTGGGAAAACATAAACAAACAAAGGACTGTTGACTAAGGCAGCGCAACGGAAGGACTCGCGCGAGATTCTTATCAGCTCATGTTTGTGTTGGCAAATGTGGCTTGAAACGTCTCTGTAGCCTAAAAAAACGTTGTCCTTTGTGAGAAAAGAAATGTGTTTGATGTAAGATTATTGTTTTGGGTTATGTGCAGTGGATAATGAGTGTTGTATGTGTGTGTGGTCTCGCATACTTTTGTGGAGAGTAGCGTTTGTAGAAAAGTGGCGTGTTGTAGTGAGTAATTGGACAGTTTCATGGTGGTGAGTCAAGGCTGTGAATCATGCGGGAGAGTTAGCGTGGTGTGGCAGGATTTGTGTGATGAAAGGATAGATAAAGAGAGCAGTTGTAATGGTAATAGGATGGGTATGGATATGTTTAGAGGAATGGGACCGTGTTAGGACAAAGCTGTAGTGGTGTGTGATAAAAAGTATAGATATATAGCGCTGATCAGGGCAGTGAAATGATGAAGGAGGAGGTATTGATAGAGGAAGGCTAGGATTCTCTCAGCCAGCCTATCACACAATCTTGTAAGCCTGTAAGAAGCAATTAACTATCCAGGTCTAGGAGTAAGCGTCTTAAATCGGGAACTGCTAACAAACGGAGGGACGTGACGTAGGAACATAAAATTGAGACTCAGAAATAGGTACTCACATTGGTGACGTGAGGGTATACACAAGTGCACCAAATTGGGACATTGGGAAAAGGCACAACAGGTACCTTATGTTTGGGATATGTTATTAGGAGCATTAAGTTAGGATGTAGGAATATACGCTTTACATTCTAAGGGGCGAGGGAAAAGGCAAATTGTACCGTGACTTGGAACTATCGCAGAGAACAGCAAAACGTTGAGGGCGTCACCGAAATAGCCGCACCACAGCGCCTGGCACAGTGCAAGGTGTTGGCGTGACCTTGAGGCCAGCACACGCCCCACATACACACACCACGCACGGCCCAGACGCACGTGTGAATAGGGAACCCACGCTTTTACCCATGCCCCGCCACCCCTCTGTTTCACGCCATCCCGACCCATCACATTGTCCAAACATTATCGTGTCTTCCTTCCTTGCCTCGCCCTGTTCTCCTTCACCCCGCCTTATCCTATCACCTCAAGTTCTTGCTTCTCTCTTCTTTTGCCCCGTCCAGTTCACTCGCACTCCAGGCTGCCCCGTGCCATCACCTCATGTTCTTAGTCCTTTCCCCGTAGCCCCATCCCGTCCCACCACTGTCACCCCCCTTTTAGCCCAGCTCCATCTCACTCGCCCTCAAGGTTGCCCCGTTCCATCACCTATGTTCCTGTTCTCCACGTCACCCCGCGCTGTTCCCTCTCGGTCACGTCCCTTTCACCCCCACCCAGCTATAGCCTTCCAAGAGATGGCCGTAATGCAGTTCCATGTTGCTCCGTTTTGCTTTATTCCAGCACAAAACACGAACAGCAGTGACCTTATGTCTTACCAGCGCCCCGATCCTTTCAAGTAAACCAAACCCACTAACGAGTATGCTCTTAGTATCCTCGCTTCCGCCCTTACCTTCCCACTCGTCTCCCCAACGCATTACTGTCGATTGTAAAGGAAAGGGATAACCGTATTGTACTAGTAAGCGCGCGTACCCACACTTACACACACACACACACACACACATGGATGGAAGAAGGAAGCTGGAACATTGATTTTAGTCTTTGGAAATTAGTATCAGACATTATTGCTATTTTCATTATCGTCTTTATCATTACTATTATCATTATCATCATAAGAATCATTGTTTTCATTATTAGTGGCAGTCTTGTTTTCTTCATCATCATCATCATCATCATCATCATCATCATCATCATCATCATCATCATCCTCGCGGCTTTGCATTCCTTGCCTCCCTCGAGTCCTCAGTCTCGTCTTTATGATTCTGTCGTGGAATTTCATGAATACATTTTCTTTTAATTGCACGACGCCGCGTGTTAATTAACAGTGCGGAAGTGTTTATCTTATTGCATTTTCATTTTCTTATTAGTAGCTCTTTAAATATACGTGTTATTGACGAAGGTACTAAAGCATTGTGGAGTTACTGCGGCACGGGGACAGGAATAAGTAAACCCCTCTCAGTTTTCTTAATAAATCTTAAAAATCATTTTAATCCCCCATTTCTTATTAGTAGCTATTTGATTTTTTTTTTGACGGGGGCTCGAAAATATTGTAAAGGTATTGCGCCCCCGGGACATGAATGAGTTAACTTCTCTCAATCTTCTTAATAAATCTTACAAACCATTTTAATCCCCCATTTCTTATAAGTAGCTATTTAAATATATGTTTTTGACGGGGTACTAAAGCATTGTGAAGTTACTGCGTCCTGGGACAAGAATACGTAAGTTAATCTTCCTCGGTCTTCTTAATCAATCTTATGAGCCATTTTAATCCTCCATTTCAGTTTCATCGGAATGGCCAACTCACTCTCGGGCGCAGGAATAAAAATTGGGAAAGACTCTGGTTCCTCTGTTTCCGACAACTTTCGTTCGGCATAAATTTACGTTTACTGCATTGCGGGTCTCGTACACTCCCGAGGTGGCACTGGTCAGGAAGCGAAGGTGTGGCGGGGTGCTCCGGCCGGGACGCGCTCCTTCGTTCCGTTAGCTACCTCCACGTCCTATGCTTACGGTGTCCCCTTGAGCATAACCAATCGGGCACGTCATACACTTTATCTAGTCCCTGTATTACCGTATTCAGTACGATTCAGAGGATAATAATATGATTTATTTGTCCTGATTCTAAGTTTTAATATACGTTTTACGGTATAAGATATTTTTTGAGCATCATTTTCGTTTATTTCAGTGTTAGATATTAATATAATGATCTATGAAAGCGATCTGATAAGGATATTTTGCCCTGATTCTAAGCTTTCCCTGTCTGAGCATTATTTCCGTTCATTCCAATGTTAGATATTAGTATTACGATGTGTGGAAGCAAACTTTGAAGAATTTTGAGGGTACTGTTAATAAAGCTGATATTACAAGACACTTTCGCTTCTCACATCAGCTATTTCTAAAGATCAAAGAGGGGATCAATCAGGTTCCAATGTGTGTATTTTTAGGTTCATAGTACAGAGGAAGGGTCACACTACCACCAGGGTTATAAAACTGCTACTGGAAATGACCCAAACTCCTATGAAAGCCGTGTCTAATATGTGTACTTGGGCGACGAAATGTTTTAAAATACGACCCTTAGTAAGCCTTTCCTATTCGATCATCACTCCCACATAGTCCAGTGTCAGATGTAAAAATGGCGATCGAGGAAAGCAAACTGAGAACAATATTTTGGCGCTACTACTAATCTATTTCCCCTCGAGCATCACTCCTTATAAGTATCTCTAGTATTTGATGTAAGCTTTACGCGCCATTAGACCCAGCATAGCATCACATCGGTCATACAGGCAGGCTATGAGTATGCTCCTTAGCCTCTCCAAGTACGCTGGGCCCCGGGAATATACGTCGCTATTTCGTAAACGAGTATCTTCCTGGTGCAAGGGAGAGGCGAGTACTGGCGAGGGGAAAAGAGGGAGAGAAGGAAGGAAGCTTGAGATTCTTAGCTGGTAGATTAGAGTAGAGTATGTGTATGTGGGGGTGGGTGGGGGTTGTGTGTCTTAAAAACGCCTTAGCTGGGTAGAACTTGGTTGTTTGGGAACGTTTTAGGGTAAGTAGAAGAATAAACATTGAGCATCTTTACCAGCATCATTTAGTCTGAGGAATCCTCTCTTCTCATTTCCTTTCTCCAGCATCTTTCCCCACACTCCCCATGGTCTATTTTGTTCCCTGCCTTTGCTTTCTGTCGTATTTCTTCTTCTCTCCATCTCTCCTTTCCGGCCTGCTTTTCCCTTGTCGCCATCTTTCAGCATCCCTTCATCTCCCTGTTTTTTCTCTCCAATTTTCTATTTTTCTTCCAACGTCCCCGTCCTTATCCTCTTTTTCCTAGTAACATTCTCTTTCCCCATAAGCCTTCATTCCTTCCTCCCTTCTCTCCGTTCTTCTTGCCGTTATTCCTCTCATCCTTTCTTCCTTCCTCTCTTCCTAACATCGTTCAATTCCCTCCTCTTCCACTTCTTCCTTCTTCCTCTCCATATCTTTCCTCGTCCCTTCTTTCCCATCCTCTCGTCGACCTTTCCCAACCCACTCCCTTCCTCTCTCTCTCTACCATCACCCTCTCCCCCTTCTCCCCCCATCCTCCTCCTCCCCACCCCTGTTCCTCCGCCTAATCATTGCCGGCGTGAGGAAGGAGGCAGCAAAGTGGCGTCGTTCCCCCGCCATGGTTCCTTACTCATAGCCACTGGGATGCGCGCGGGGATAAAATTGTTGAGTATTGCAAATAAATCCGGAGCGCGCGTACAGCTTTAAGCAGCTCACGCAACCTTGAAAAAGCATAAAGGGGAAAATACAAGCCGCCATTATTACCGCTGTTTTCACTCCCGGCCGAGGCGAGGCGAGGCGAAGGTTTTTTTTTGGTTCGTGTGTGTGTGGCTGAAGTTTCGGTTTTCAATACTGGGGAAAAAATAAACTCTGATGTATGTATTCCGCAACGTGTATTAATGTGGGATGGTAGTTTTGCGGTGTGGTTGCGTCTCCTACACACTCCAACCAGACATGCTACCAAACAGTCAACCAAATAGTCAGTCAACCAACTAATCACGCACACACCAACCATCCAAACAGCCAACCGAACACCCACCTAACCACACACACACCAACCAACAGTGAACTAATCAACCACACATCGACCAAACAACCAAACAGTCAGCCAACCAAATAACCAACAAAGGCGTAATTCATGTGGGCTGACTCAGACTTGCAATATAGATAAGCTAGTTTTGCCCTTCCCTTTCCCCTTTCTCATCCTCTCCTCCCCCTCATCCTCTCCCTCCTTCTTCTTCTCCTCCTCCCCCTCATCCTCTCTCTTCCTCCCCCCCTCCACCAAACCGGCAACAAGATAAGTTTTATATGACAATCTTCAGGAACGCAACGCCCTGAGAGTAGTCGTTTTGACCCCTCCCTTTCCTCCCCTTTCCCTTCTTCTTCCGTCTCCTCCCCTCTCCACCTCTCTCTTCCCCTCCCCCAGCCACCCTACGCCTCTCGCCTCACTGCCTCATAACCTCCCGAGGAGCGCCCCTCTACCTTACCCCCTCACTGGTTCGCTCTCTCGGTTTCTGGAATCAGGGGTCGGAGGGCGGATGGCAAGGCAAGGACGAGCTCAGATTATGTATCCATCATCGTTTTCCTTCAGCCTTCCTATCCGGGCATGCGCATACAAGCACATACACATACACACACATACGCATCCTCTCCCACCCTCCCCTTCACACACACACACACACACACACACACACACACACACACACACACACACACACACACACACACTCATAAACACAATGTAACAAGAATTTTCCTCTCTAGTAATCTTTATACTCGCTTTTCTTTCTATCTCCATGTGTCTATTCACTTGTATATTAGGACAGTACATATTTTCTCCTGTTTTCCTTCCTTTTCTTCCCCGGCAATCTATCACTTAGCAAACAACAATATATTATTAATCTGTATTCCTGCCGCTCATTCTCCCATGTTGCTTGAAGATCAACTAACCATCGCTTGTATCCGCTAACTGACACTGTTCATGGTCACCACACAAACAACCTAGGCCTAGTCTCTCCATGGAGGCCTAGACGTCCCCGCCACTACTTTCATTTTCATGACGGGGGGTCGCGGAGGCTCGCACGACTTGGCAAAACACTCTGTGGCGCTAATTGGCTGGCCAGGGACTTGGGGGAGGGTAGGTGGAGGGCATGTTGGTGCTGGCAGCGGGCGGTGGGCGGCGGGAGGCGCTTCACGCACTCCTGATGGGCTGGGTTGAGATTGCTGGGTCTCAACTTTCATGTGTGTTCAAGATCCTGGCTACTCCAAGGCTATGTTGCGTCTGTGGCGAGGTGTGTGGGAAGGCTGATGGAGGACTGGCGTGTGTGTGTTCTCGTAAGACTGAAATGTGGGAGTTATTTACCCTCGAGTTATAGATGCATGTAAGACTAAAATGTGGGAGTTATTTACCCTCGAGTCATAGATGCATGTAAGACTATAATGTGGGAGTTATTTACCCTCGAGTTATAGATGCAAGGTACTGCCATCAATGTCAACTGACTACTGGCTACTTTAAATCTCAGTCTACTTGGCAAAGATCACTGACACGTTATCTATCAACTCTAACAGTTGTGGTGTATTTCGACAAGTGATTGAGTTGTTTTGTAGCCGCTGCGTTTATTAATTAATTTGCTCTAGCACTCTTGTTGTGTCCGCTCTCCTCTGTGCATTGTTCATGAGAGGTGCGTGCATGGAATGGTTGGGACACAATATCAAATAACTAACTTTGTGCTTGGTAACCATAACTAAAACAAAGACTAAACTTTACACCTCGAATTGAATCGTCAGCCTGCACCACACACGCCACCGTATTAGCTTGAAAAGAGACTAATCACATTGTTCTGATATGAGGTGAAAACGCTTACTTCTGTCGTTCGATTCCTTTGGTTGAGACCTTTGAACTAACCAGCTTCTTTAAGTTTGTGCTTTTGTAAATGCACCGGAACGAAAGAAATTCAAAACTGTCGTGCCTTCCGGAATAGAAGCAAAGGAAATGGAAAAAACAAACGAGTAGCATATATTTTACTCAACAAATTCTTTACCTGACAGAAGTATCGCAAATCAGAACACCAGAACGTGAAGGATGAGCGCAATACGGTACAAAAGCGGAAAACGAACCACCGAAATCACACGGTACGAAGTTAATTATCTCGATCTCTTTGTTGATGGCGCGAAAAGTGAGATATAGCGATCTAGGAAGCGTGAGGGAAGGCTAAGACAACCGAAAGGGGAGCAGGTGCACAATACAAAGAAAAATAAAAGGGTCTGGAAAAGGGAAGAGAAGGGGGATGAACAAGGCAGGGGGAGTAAGACTATCGAAGGGGTAAGAGGTGCACATTACAAAGCCACAAGAAAAGCGACAGGAAAAGGGGAAAGAAAGGGAATGAAGAAGGCGGCGGCGTCCTATGAGATTGCAGACCTTGGTAGACAATAAATCCAATCGAGGCGCTGGCGGGTAGGATCTCCATGACGCGCTCTGGCGGCCGGAACACGAACTGAAACCTTGATCACGGCGGCGCGGAGGACGAACCGAGAAAAAAGGAAGACGAGCCAAACAAAAACTGATGAGGGAAGAGAGCCAAGGGAGGAGGAGGAAGGTGGAATAAAAAGAAAATTGTGAAAGAAGGAAAACACGAGATTGAGGGAAAATTGAAGATTGGTAAAAACAGAAGGAAAGCGAGAGGAAATGTAAAATAAGGAAAATGTAGGAAAATGTGATTGTGAGGAAGGAGATAGAGAGCTGGAGGAGAAGAATGAATATGAAAAAAAAAAAGAAATCGTATTACAGAAAGAACATAACACGATATTGAAATGTGAAAAAAATACAGAAGGGAAACAAATGGAAATGTAAAATATGGAAAGTGTAAAATATGAGTGTTAGGAAGAAGAAGAATGGAGATGGAGAAAAAGAAAATTGTATAGAAGGAATAACCAAACACGAGATTGAGGGATAAAATAAAAGAAAACAGAAGGAAAGTGAAAAGGAATGTAAAAAAAGAAAAAAATGTAGGATGATATAAAGGAGAGGAAGGAAGTGGTTTGAAAGGATAAGGAGAGAGGAGAGAGGGAAGGGAGGAAGGGGATGGATGAAGAAGGGAGGGAGGTAGATAGAAAAAGAAATACCAGAGCCCATCTAAAGCCACCTGAGACCTTCTACCATACAAATTACATCCCTTGAGCTATTTCTACATTTTATTTTGTCGTAATTCAGTACGTTACATCATAATTATTTTCTGTCGCAGCTCATTATAGCGTTAAAGATGTTGGGTGCTACTGAGGAGTCAAATTATAGTATCCGCACTCTTCCTTCACTACCTTATTCGTCTCTTATAATAAAAATAAAAGTTGAAGTTCATAGAAATTATAAAAAAAAACAGCCAGTAACAATATCTTACTAAGTACCTGTAAATCAAAGTTAAAGTGTAGCAAATTCTTGTAGTATGTGATATTTAAGGAATGTTTATAACCACTGCTGTTGTAAGAGACCTCAGAGGCGGCAGGGAGGAATTGGGTGAGGGGAAGGAGGAGGGCGAGGGAGAGAAGTAGGTGATGTGCCTGGGGAGAGGGAGGTAGGAGGGGGAGGCCGAGGTGTAGGTGGTGTGCCTCGTCAGCGTCACTCGTCCCGTCACTGACCAATGGCACAATTACAGAATGCAAATGGGAGTAGAAGCGACTTACTCTCCCGCGTCAGGGTTGAACAGACACCATCAGTCTTTAGTTTCCCCTCAGACGAGACTTCTGGTGATGCTACTTGTACATAATATGGCGGTGGATGCCTTTTTTTGTGTACCTCAAGCTTCGTGTATTCCCTTCTCAAGCACGTGGATAGGAGAATGAGGAGGATGAGAAGAAGGAGGAGCAGGAGAGCAGGGTTGAACAGACACCATTAGGCGGTGGATGAATTTTTCTGCCTCAAGAGTCCTGTATTTCCTCTCAAGCACGTGGAGAGGAGGAGGAGGGAGAGGGGAATGGGAGGAGGAGGAGGAAAGAAGCAAGTCACCCTCAGCGCCATGCAGTAAGTGGCGTCTAAAATTAGATCTTCATGGTAACAGAACCTTAGAATGTCCAAGTGGCATTTCCCTCACCCTCACCCCGCTTCCCTCCTCCCCTCTCTCTGCTTCGTTCAAGATGAGGTCATTAGTCGCTCACCTTCCGCACGAGTATTTTTAGGCCATCATCGCTGCTGACGTGAATGTTGCCGTAGAAGCAGAGGTATGTAGGGGCGACATGTCACAGTGGATGGATGGCTCCCACACCCGCGCCCTACATCACCCCTCGGGCTGCAACACCTGCGGCCCGGCACCAACTAGTTACTATTGGCCCGTAATGGTGGCGAGCCGGCCGCACCTGCCTCATTTGCCACGATGTATTGATCCCGCCCCCCCGATGACTTCCGCAGTTAATGTGTCCAATGATGCTTTTACCTTTGAGTGTACACAGTGGATACATATTGTCTGGTTCTTCAGTAGAGGCTGATGGGATGCATGTGGGTACTTAAAACACGTGTATCAATGATTCTTTTTGCCATTTAAAGTACACAGTGGAATCATAATATCTGCTTCTGTAAGGGGTGAAAGGAAGCATGTCCCCACTTAACACTTCTTTTCACCGGGAATGTAAAACGAATCAGAGGGAAGAAATAGGAAACGGTGCAGACCGGGGTAAGAGAGAGAGAATTAGAGGCAGAAGTAAGCGGTAAGAGCGTCCCCACAACTCCATGGGGCACAAAACACACAGTAGGAAAGGTCTCGCCTGCTCCTCGAACACTCGGGCCGTATTGGGACCATTGTTGCGCCGAGAATGAACGTGGCGCAAGCTGAGAACGTATCGGAGGGGGAAAGTATTGCGGGAGTATGTCTTGTGAATAGAGTACCGAAGGAGGGAGGGACGGGGAAGGAGGAGAATGCAAGAATGAACGCGAGGGGTGTTTGAGCGTAAGTGCTGCCTCAGTGTTTATGTTTGGTTGCTAAATTTGGAAACTTGCACAATCGGCGGGAGGAGGAGCAGCGGGGGAGCTTACGAACATACACAGCCGCCCATCCCTTGCCTCGCCCTCGTCCCCCTCGTCCGCCTTCCACCCTTAGCAAGAAAGAACATTGAGGGGGGTGTAGTAAAGGGAATCGTGCTGTGCCTAGAGGGGGGAGACACACACACACACACACACACACACACACACACACACACACACACACACACACACACACACACACACACACACACACACACACACACACACACACACACACACACACACACACACACACACACACACACACACACACACACACACACACACACACACACACACACACACACACACACACACACACACACACACACACACAGGCAATTCGTACTTCTGATAAATGGAAAACTTTTTGAAATTTATGTGTAAAACTAAATAGATTAACCTTACGTTCTTTTAATTGAATGAGTGGATATAGACTTTTTTTGTTCCATATCATCAGGATCACTATTCTCGTAGCTCACTTTCCTTTTACTTACTAACTTACACTTCTTTGACCTTTCTGTTACTTTCTGTTACTTTACTTCTCTTTTCCCTCTCTGTTACTTA
Source organism: Eriocheir sinensis (assembly GCF_024679095.1). Classification (NCBI taxonomy): domain Eukaryota; kingdom Metazoa; phylum Arthropoda; class Malacostraca; order Decapoda; family Varunidae; genus Eriocheir; species Eriocheir sinensis. The sequence goes on along the minus strand of NC_066547.1, from coordinate 2,845,143 downwards.
CTCATCTTTGTCCTTTTCGTTACTTTTTCCTCTTTTTCCTCTTTGTTACTTATTCCTATTGTCCCTCTCTGTAACTTACTCCTCTTTATCTTCTCTGCTCCTTACTCTTCTTTGTCCTTTCTGCTGCTTCTACTCTTCTTCTCCTTCTTGGTAATCATCTCACGTCTTGTTGCGTCGAGTCAAGAGAGAGGGAAGATATGTGAGCCAGGGGAACAATTACGCCTCTTTCCATCTTCCCCTTCATGACAGATGGTGAGGCGATGGTGTCCCTGGCGGTGTGATGAAGGACGACCTTGTGATGATGATGATGATAGTGTAGGTGATGTGGGTGGTGGTGGTGGTGGAGGGGAGGTGGGGAGAGAGGGTGGCCGTTGGGGCGTAAGGGGACTCTTGAGATCGTGGTGGGGTTGAAAAAGCAGGTTTCTTCTTATGATGGATTTCTTTATCGGACTCTCGTTGTGAGCTATGGTGAAGAGCAGGAGCAGGAGGAGGAGGAGGAGGAGGAGGATGCGTGGGTAGAAAAGTAAGGAGAGAAAGATGAGAATAAGGATCAATAGGAACAGAATACGGTGAAAGAAGCAAAAGGAGAAGTAGGAGAAGAAGAAAGAGGAAGGATAGGAGGAGTAACTCTTTTAGGACGCAATATGAACACATGGAGGGAGAGGAGCAAAAAGAGGAGGAGGAGGAGGAGAAGGATGTGATAGTAGAGGAGAGGTGAGGAGAGGAAGACGAGGTTAAGGAGGAATAAAAACAGTTCGTGGAGGTAGAGAAGTAAAAGGAGGAGGAGGAGGAGAAGGAAGAGACAGCTTGGGGTGACGGAGGACGGCGGGAGTTCGTGTGTGTTTGTGTGTGAATAAAATGGACCCAACTTGAAGGTCTCACGTTGGTATATTTTGGCAGTGTCCTCGTGTACATAAGAGAGACAGACAGACGCACACTGCTTACGCATATACCATACACACCCACTCACACACACACACACACACACACACACACACACACACACACACACGCACACGCACACACACCGCAGGGTACAAAAGTCAGTTATTGTGTTTCCTCCAAGCCTCGAGTCCGGAGCTGTGTCTTTCCCTTGCGCTTGGCTGAGGGTCGCGAGGTAAATGTAACGAGGATGAATGCAGGGAGGAGCAGAAGGAGAGGGAGGCAGAGGGAGTGACTGGGAGGGGCATTTTAGTGCATGTTTAGGATTTTGTAAGGTGGGGTTCCTTACGTATGGTGTCCCTTTTTACTTGAGCGCTCGTATTTTTTTGTAGTAATTCCGTAGGGTGCAAAGGGACAGGGAGGCAATTGGAGCTACTTGGAGGAAGATTTTGGTGTTCGTTGAGGGTTTTGAAGGTGATGTTCCTACGTATGGTGTCCTTTTTTTACTTAGACAGTCGTATTTTTTTAGAGTAATATCGTAGGGAGCAAAGGGACAGGGAGGCAATGGGAGTGACTTGGAGGGAATTTTGGTGCATGTTGTGTACTCTGAAGGTGTGGTATTCCTATATATGGTGTCTTTTTTACTTTGGCGCTCGTATTTTTTTATAGTCATAGCGTAGGGAGAAAAGGGACAGGAGCGCAATGGAAGGTTCTTGGACGGACATTCTGGTGTATTTTTAGAGTTCTGGAGGTGGCGTTCGTACGTATGATGTCATTTACGTGGGTTTTTGTGATTTTTCTATTATTCCTTATTGCTGTAACTCTTCCATCTCACCTCAGTAGACGTTGCAAAATCACCTTAAACAAAAAAGCAACCAAAAATCTCCACTACTAAAATCTTGAAAGGAAATCCACGCCAGAAATTAAGGGACATCAAACATTAACAATCAGCTTAATTCCTTCATTTAGCTCCGGGGGCCCCTAACATCGAGGGAGGCGCTTGTCGGTTCTTTGTCTCTGGGCCCCGCTGAGCCTCTGGTCGGTGTGAACAACTAACGAGACTCCTTTGAAAGCGGGAGGCGCCAGGCGGGTAAACAGCAGCCATTCGGGAAGACGTGTTAGCCATAGGAAGTGAAATATGGCTTAATTCCCTTTAGAGCTTTATTGAAACTACTTATATAACGCTCGCAAAGACGGCGGAAGGCTTAGATAAAAGAAATTCCTGCGATATTTATGAGGGAGATGGAAAGGTTGCGTCTTTAGGAGTTTATACAGCCAGGGAAGAAGACGGGAAGGTAAAGTGCGAGTCAGGACTGGAAGTATATGTGTCCAGAAGTGAATTAGTGGAGGAAACTTAAGTGTTCGTGACCGCGTTGCTGAGGAAGAAATAAAAGTGAGTGTGAAACTTTTGGTGTGGCTTTCGTGAGGACACTGAACGCGGCCTTGAAACTAAGAGTGAACAGAGGCAGCATCAGCCACGTAGGTGAAGGAAGAGTACGTGAGTGAACAGAAACAGCATCAGCCACGTAGGTGAAGGAAGAGTACGTGAGTGACCTTGAAACGAAGTGGGAAAGAAGACCAAATTAATGAAAAGAAAATCTGGCAAAAGAAATTGAAAAAAAAAACTAAATCGTCGAAAACGGAGTCAGACAAAAGAAAATGAAAAGAAAATCGACTCCTAGGAAATAGAATCAAGCAAAAGAAAATGAAAATGAAACTCGAATCTGGAAAATGAATGCGAATTGTTGCCTTGCCGTTTTGTTTTGTTATTTTTAAATGAAATTGGAAAACTGAAACACGTTGATGAAAAAATATCAGAAAAGAAGGAAAATATGAAAAATGAAACTGAGGACATTGAAAACAAACTAAGACCATGGAACCGAAACTGGGGATAATTTTGCTGGCACACTTATATACAAAAGAAAAAAAGAAGAGGAAAGTAATGAAACGAAGGAAAAAATCTGGAAAAAAGGGAAGCACAGGACACTGAAAACACAGACTTGAAAAAAAAAAAAATGAAAATATACGACTAAAGATCTTGCTGGCTCACTCGCTTACCAAAAGGGAGACAAAGGAAACCTGATCGGAAAACTTGAAATCGCCAAGGAAATAAAACCTCCAGAAATGAGATGAAAAAATGGGAAAAAAAATGAAAAAAAGAAAAGAAGAAAGTACATGTGATTTTTTTTTCAGTTCCTCGTCACCATTACCTCATTGTGCATTTTCCTTTCAGATAAAACACAAAAATAAACCAAAAAAAAAGTGTCGGTCGTGGAACATTTCAGGGACAAAGGAACAGAAAGTGATTTTATTTAAGGGAAAGAAAATACTTGCAATAGAGAACCTCCACGTGACGTCCAGGGAAGAGGTAGAGGAAGACCCAAGAGGCACCGGGGCGACTCTTGAGGGGCGAGAGGAACACCTGAGGAGAATACAGGTAAGAGGGGCATCTCATCTCACTCTTTCTCTTCCTCTTTTTTTGCTATTTTTTCCCTAACGTCCTCCCTCCATTTCCTTCTCCGTTTCCTCTCTCCCTTTTCCTCATTTTTCTTTTGGGTTCTTTATTTTGTTTTTCTCTCCCTCCCTCCCTTATTTTTCCCCTTGATTTTCTTTTTTTATCTTTTCTCTCTTCCGCTCTTTTTTGTTCTAAGTTTTCTTTTTTCTATCTTTTTCTCTCCTTCCTCCCAGTTTCCTCCATGCTTTCCTTATTTTTCATATTTTTCCCCTCTTTTTTCCTTCCTTGTTTCTTTACGGCCATCTTTTTTCTCTCCCTCCTTCCCTCTTTCTCTCTTTTGGTTATCTTTTTTCGTCTTTTTTTCTGTCCTTCCCTCCTTCTTTTTCTCCTTCGGTTTCTTAATTTTCATCTTTTTCTCTCTCCTTCCCTTCCCCTCTTTCTCTCATCTTTATTTCGCCTTCTCCCTATTTCTCTCCTTATTCCCCAATTTTTATTTTCCTCTCTAATTCCCTCTTTCCTATTCGTCTTTTTTCTACTGTAAATTTCATGTGTTTTACTTGGCCGCGTTTCTCCTTTTGGTCTTCTTCTCGGTCTGTATTTCTGTCTCTCTCTTTTTTTCTTTCTCTGATCTTTTCTTTCTCTCACCTTACCTTCTCTGTTTGTTTGTCTTTATCTGTGTGTGTGTGTGTGTGTGTGTGTGTGTGTGTGTGTGTGTGTGTGTGTGTGTGTGTGTGTGTGTGTGTGTGTGTGTGTGTGTGTGTCTTTTCTACCTCATAACTCATCTTCGCCTTCTCTTTGTGTGTATGTGGTAGTCGTATGTTTGTCTGTCTTGTTTATCTATGTCTCTATTATATTAGCATTAACGATTACATGTATAGACATCAAGACACTTTTTTGCTTATTGTTTCTTGTGTAAATATGTCGAGGAGTGATGTTTGAAATAAGAAGAAAAAAACTACCCTCTTCACAGCATTAGTTTTTTGATTTTATGACACTTTCCTCATGAGATATTTTACATTTTTTTCCCTATATCCCACGTTTGTTATCTTCCACTATCAATTATAAGCTTTTTTTTAGGTTCAGTTAGGTTTACATTAAAGTTCCAATAATGTAACAATTCATGCTATATTTTTATCTCTTCTAGGCCACCTTTTGTGAGTCTATATTATTGATTTTCGGTAAAACTTTCAGTAAAAGTCATTCTAGTTAGGTCTTTATTAATAACGAATTGACATAAAGTTAAAAGTGAATCGTTTTACCGCATATGTTGTTTTAAAGTGTCATTTTTGCTTTTCTTCTTTCTTGCTGAGAGTCTCTGTTAGTAAAGGATGTAAGGCAGGCGAGGGTGCAGACCAGTGCCGCGGCCTCCGCATAAATAAAGCCTTGTCTCGGTGCTGCCTTAAAGTAACGTTGCGTGCAGGCTTGACGAGCTCCAGACGCTTCCTCCCTGTGCCTCCGAGCCGGAGACTTAGTTTTGCAGCGGTGGTTACCATGTTTGTACTGTTTTCTCTTCCTTGTACTCCACTTCTCCACCTGGCTTCTCCCTGCCGTGATAGATGGCCCGCTAATATTTTTGTGGCCGCGACACTAAGACAAATTACCCCGTCAAGTAGTTATCCTTCCTCCTCGACATAATTACTTTGGAGACAAGAAGTAGGAACATTACCATACATACCTGAGTGTCTTTCCTTGCTGCGGCGGTATGGAGTCAGCCAAACAATTACTGCTCAGCCTGTGTTTTTCTTCTACCATGTTGCCTCTCGTTTCAGCGTCAGGGCGTGTTGCCTCCCAAGAGACCTATGTGCAGCCTCGGCCTTGGCCACCGTCGTGCCGTGCCCCAGGAGCCACGCATGTAAAGCCTTGACCCGGTGGGCGAGGCGCTGGACCCCACGGAAGACGCATGTGAAGTCCGAGCAGGTTGGAGTGAGCAGGTGGCAGCGGTCTTGTGGTGTCTGCCGTCTAGCCTCGTAATGGTGCCGTGATGGTTAGCGGCAGGTGGTGCGCGACCTCGCCTGCCCCCTGCTGCCGCTGCCTCCTGCACCCCGCCGCCCCTCCCGACCACTGACGATGCGATCGACTCCGCGGACGGGTGGGGGCGGCGGCGTCTTGGCCTTGTCCATTAGCAGAAGTTCCTCTGGCTCCAAGTGACTAGGACTGGGGACGTCTCGACGTGGGGGGCGCGACCCCCTTACCGCCGGGGGCCGCGCCTCTGGCCGCTATGTGCGGGGGTGTCTCCGCGTGGTGCAGGTGAGCGCGCGTTACCTCATCTCAGCCAGCCGCGCTCCCACCACCATCATGAGGTCCAGAAAGAAGGAAGGAACTACCAAGCCTTCCCGCAAGCTAGATAAGCGGTCTAGCCGGGGTGTTATGTTCGAAAATGAGGAGCTGCGCATGCGTACGATCGAAATAAACGCCGAGGTGGATCGCGGGCAGTCTGACTTGCGGAAGCTGAAGAGGGAGAATGAAACACTGAAGCAGCAAGTGTGGACTCTACGCGACGAGTACGACAAGCTGGAAAATTTTGTAAAAAAGATGGATGAAGATAGTGACGACGACGGTGACGACGACGATGACGACGACGACGACGACGAATTGGATAAGCGCTTCTGCAGTTCCAAAATCGATGAAGAAGAAGAGGAGGAAGAAGGTAATGTAGAAACAGACAACCTAGAAAATTTACAGAAAGTGTACAGTGGGAAAATGCGAAGTGTAGAATATATGCGGCAGGCGGCCTCCTTGGACAGCAGCGGGGCGACTGCGAGCTGCAGTCAGGCTCAGTGTTCCAGCAGCAGTGCGGGAGGCGCCTGTGCCGGGCCGGTGGACGATCTGGCCGAGCCGGGCCCAGTGAGGGTGTGCGTGTCGGGCGACAACCCGGCGTACGTAGGTGTGGGGGACGAGAACTCTGCGCCGCAGGGAGAGCCTCTGCAGCCCATGAGTAGTGAAACTTTTTTATCTCAAACTGATCATTTCAATTTAGATCAACTTCTTGATTTTGCGTCTTCATTCCATTACGACAGAAAACGGCACCTGGCGGAGGAGCCGCTAGCCATGGCCCTTCCCCCGGAGGAGAGACAGGTTTCTCCTCCAAGGGAGGCGACGGGCCCCGACCCTGGGTACTCCACCATGAGACGTCGCTCTGCCACTGTCATAGAAAAACTTAAGACCGGCACTAACTCTGGTGCGCTAGTGAAGGAAGTGAAACAGTTATCGCTCTGTAATGATGACGCAACGACTTCCGCGTCCGTGCCAATCAGTGAAGCTCCCGAGTCGACACGCACGACGACTGTCAACTATACTCACTCCTCCTACTACTTCTCCGGCCCGCTGGACGGTAGCCGCAGTCAGTCCCTTGGTACCGGCCTCAACTCGGCCGCTAACATTACCCGCACCTCCAGCAGCCCCGCGGGCCCACTCTTCGCCTCCAGTAGTGCTTCCAACATCGGGACCTCCTCCTCGCTGGAGGCGGGGTTGCCCTTCGTCTCCGTCTACAACCCTCGCATGTCCCTGGTGCGCCTAAACAGCATTGAGCCAAACACCATCATGGTCTCAGTGGCTGATATGCCTCAGCTGTGGGACATCACGACTCAGGAGATCATTGATGAGCTGGAGCAGCAGGCTGAGGCAACACTTATGTCCATCCGCGGCGTGAGGGTAGTTGGTCGCGCTGCCTACATCAGCCTGGGTCGGCACGACGCCTTGCAGCAGCTGCTGACTCACGGCCTCACGGTGCGGGGCGGGAAGGTGCCCCTCATCGACATCACTCGGGAGTCCATCGTCCTGGCCCTCACCGGCGTCCCTCACTACATCGCTGACGCCACTCTTGTTATTCTTCTTTCAGCTTTTGGCGTGATTATTGGTGAACTGGAGCGTCGGTTTTACAAGGGAGTGGACACAGGAGAACGTTTTGTGCGGATGAAGCTGAAGAAGCACGTCAAACTGCCCAAATATGTGACTGTGGGAGGATGTCGCATAGTGCTCACGGTTCACGGCCGCGATGCCCCCGCACAGCTACACCAGCCAGAATGGGGCAGCAAACTGTCCAGCACTCCGGCCCCAGTACCCACCTCCCACGCCAGCCACACACCCCACACATCCGAGGCACCTCACACCGACCTCACCACTCCGATCTCCCCGGACTCCGGCCAGTGCTCGGAGCCATCTTCCAGTGATAAGTCTTGCGAGCGTGTGGAGGGTCGGGACGCGACAGTGGTAAAAACTGAGGGAAACTCACAGACAGACAGTCGTCTTACCACTAAAGCATCATCAAAAACTTTCTCAAGTAGGTGTATAGTGAATCTTAAGTTGCCGGAGAGACCAGCTCCCACTAACCCCATCCCGAGACCGCGAGAGGGTTCCGCCCCTCGAGACGTAGGTCCGGGCCCCGGTGGAGGCGGCCTCGCCGTCAGCACAGGGACCCCGGCCACTCCTCTAGCGGCAGGTCACTTGCTGCGAGCTGGGTCCTTATTCCGAACTAGCGGCCCCCCCTCCCAGGCGAGCACTGGAAGCAACTCCCCCGCCGGCAGCAGAAGACACTCCCGTCTAGGCCTGATAGATCCTCGGGCGACGGAGTCTCCGCGGCCTCGGCCCAATTCCGTAGTGTTCGATGAGCAACCCCGCGAGGCTCCACCTGCTCCTCGGGCACTACTGACGCCACAGTTCCCCCAACACCACGGGCACGGGCCTCCCGTCTCCATAGGCCCCCTACCCTTGGCTAACGGCATCCTGCGGAAAGCGTCCGGGTCTGAACAGGAAGCTCTTCTACCGACGAGTCATAAATGTACAGCTTCCATAAGGAACAGGCTGAAAATAGGTCGTAGTATGTCTTATGACGCAGGGAAGCAGAAACTTGCGGCAGAGAAAGAGAAGAAAAAGTTAAGTAAGATGGAGAGCATCAGTGAGAACACTATCAATGATGACGTGAGTGACATCACGCCCCTGGGCGCCGGTGCCGGTGCTCGCAGAGACTCCGAGAAGAGCTCGGTCAGTGCCAACAGTAAAAGTAGTACCAACACCAACAAAAAGAAGGAGCCGGCCATAGACCTGCCGTGGTGTGGTTGTTGGGGCAACGGTTGTTTTTAGCGTGTAGATCACTCACTGGTACCAGTTCCATCCTTTGTATTTATCGTTATTTTTTTCTAGTCGATAATTCTTGTCCCAGACGTTACCTAGTCTTCATCCAGTAGTGACTTAGTGTTGGACTGCGATCAGAAACACACGTCTCGGATGACTCGTTGTATATATCATGTTACTTGAATCATGGCCACATTACCCATATTATTTTCCACTGTCAATCGAAAGGTAGCAACCACTCATAACGGTGACCCACGCTCATCAATTATGATACCATAACCATCTTGTACACACGTAACTATGTCATGGTTAGCCTGTCCTCCCGGCCACCAGCAGCCAGGCGGTGCCGTGGGCAAACATTCGCCCACCGTGAGCCGGAGTCCCCACAGCGCTCCTTCAGGGCCAGACACGCCATCCGCCACACTGACGAAATTTCTTCTATGCCAACCAGGAGTCGTTATTGTGAACTGTAATTCATTATTCAGTTTCTAAAATAGTAATGATGTATTGTATTAGTACAAATCAGTGGCTGAGCATTCTCTGTGGGTCAGCAGAATGATTGGTTGCGTCCACCATTGTATTTCTGTGAGCATATCAGGAGCAAGGCTTCGCCCCTGCACCGGCACCATCTCGGCAATCTTGTTCTGTTCCTTCAGTACAAAAATCCTCCTCTGTTCCATGCCACAATTGTACGGTTCGATTTATTTTCACGCTTCTTGGAATGTGACCTGAAGAGTTATCGGTGAACCTCGCCCATTGGTTCATGGTGGTTCATATTTCGTACGGCGTTACAAGAGAAGAGACTAAGCTTCATGTGGATGCAGTGTAGGGCTCTAGGCCAGAATTTGAAAGTATTTTTGTGGGTAACTAAGCACTCGCCCATGTGTATTAAGGCCGTATTCCCCCGAACACCACTCGTCGAGCAGCGCCCGCCCACCCGCTCGCCCCACCCGCCCTCGCCCCTCCCGCGGCTGCCCCGGACTGAAGCCGTTATTGCTTGTTGTTTGTTGTTACCGTAAAAAGTATATCCCAATTTATATTCTTCGGACATCACCCACCAACCCGCATAGTCACCAGTGGGGCCGAGGGAGCGGGGCGGGGCGGGGCGGGCTGGGGGCGGGCCGGCGTGCTGCGGGGCAATACAATACTCCAGTGGTCTCCAGCTGGTCGCGCGGCCCCTGCCCGCTCCTGCGTTGGGCCGCCGCCGGTGTTTAGACACTGAGTATATTATTAGCCTTAGAGAATACCGAGATATTTTATACACTTACTGCTTGGTCCCATTACTAGTGTTCCCTTGACGCGGCCAGACCTCCTTATATCTTGTGTTGATCACTTACAGCTAGTTGGTTACCTGGTCAGGTGCTCAAGGGAAGTCTATCTTATATCCTACCTTGAAATTCATTGAAGTCAGCGAGGTTTTTAACACCGATCGCCCGCCGTGGAGACCGGCCTTCCCGCCGCCTGGGGTTGTTGTTATTGTTGTTGGAGACTAAAGACGCCAGCTTGTTGGGGTCACCCGCCACTCCTGGAAGGGATCTCAGTGTAAAAGTTCATTTATAATGCTAACATTGATAGGGGTGTGCAGGAGGGGTGCTTGAGGGGTGTATCCTCGGGCTGTTCGTCGGAGGCGTCTTTAGTTGTGTTGTTTTGAGGGCGGGGTGAGGGCGCCGCGGGGGCCGGGAGGTGTCGTGCGGCGGCCCGGCCCCGCCGCCCCCGCTCCGCGGCCCGGGCAGCTGCCGGCACCCACCCTCGCCCGCCACGGCTCAACCAGGTACAAGAAACTGCATTCATTTTCATACGGGAAAGGTATTCAAATTCTGAGAGCAAGCCTTACAAGACGTGCTGCTAGCGCTTCTGCTTGTAATTTTGATATTTTGTAAAAGTTGTTATGATCAATGTTGTTGTTTATATAGTTATTTTCCTAGAAAATTGTAAATCCCCTTGGCTACCACACGAAATTCGTCAGGTTGTTTGGAAAAGTGACCACAATCATATTTTCTTCACATTGAAACATATTGATTGCAGAGGATATAATATATAATGGTGCTTTTGGTAGTCTAAGATTTTTTTCAAGAGTTATGGGCGGGAAGTTTATTAATAGAGCAATGTGGAAGGTTACGTTATGTTTGTAACGAAAAGAAAATTTAATTTTGTTCAGATTCCAAATAAATATTGAACAGGTCTAGAGTTTGTGTATCCCGAGTGCTACCATTACCACCACCATCACCATCACCTTCATCACCAACCAGAAAAAGAGTACCACCGCTGTCTCTCCTGTCACCACCACCATCACCACCACCATCACCTCAGTAGATAGAACCGCCAGAATCTCATTCCTCAGCACACTATTTACCTCTTGATATATGATTGCCCCTACTCTTCCTCACCGGCTCACCCGTCACAGGAGGACTGACGACGGAGAGGAAGGGAGTACGAGATAGAGAGTGAGTGGGAGAGAGAAAGGAGCAGGGGGGATTTACCTCCTCTCAGCGGATGCGAGGCAGAGACGGATGATGAGGGGAGGCGGGCGCCACTTTCCTGTATATGTTTTTAATGGAAAATTCATAATATTTTTTCCCTGATTTTTTCCTCGGCGGTATGTTAGTGGCGCCCTCTGTCTTGTGTGTGTGAGCGAGTGGAAGTTAATGAGGATGCTTCTTTTGAGGTTGATAATGCTGAAGGTAATATAATAATCACAAGATAACAATAATAATAATAATATTAATAATAATAATAATAATAATAATAATAATAATAGTAATGATAATGATAGCGTACTGGTTCTTGTCGTATTATGAACTACCTTCGTGAAGTTTCAAATCTTTTAATTTGAATGCCCCCTATAAGTAGACATATTAATATCGGAAACAATAATGAGCATGTGTGTAGGAGGGGGCTGGTAGTGTCTGGGTGTGTTTGTGTTGGCTTAGGAGAGAGAGAGACCGAGAGGTATAGATAGATAGATAAGTAATGTTTGCACGAGAGATGCTGTGAAACTATAACTGTAGTGAGAACAGCTCCCCAAAAAGTACATGGTATCAAAATGTGAAAACAAAACAAAAACGAAAGCAATTAAATGTAAGAGTACCCAAAGCGTCTTATCTCCCCGCACCAAAAAGGACTCCCAGGATAAAGCAAAGAAACACTCTCTTTTTAATCCTGCTGGACCAAACATTAAAAACTCGTTATCCCCATACACTCAGCCGCTCTGTGCGAAAAGGAGGAGAAGGAGGAGGAAGAGTAGGAGGCAGGAGGACAAGAGATGGTGGTAGTGAGAGTAGTAGAGGAAGCTGCAAAATAATAGTATAGTAAAAGACAATGAAGAAAGAGAGTAGAAGAAAAAGGAGAACAGGACATGGTGGTGGTGATATTAGATAAGGAACAGGGGAAGAAAAGCATAGGAAAAGAAAATGAGAGAATCAAAATATGAAAGTACTGGCTGAAGGGAGGTTTTTTAAGAATAAGAAAAAGGAGAATGAGTTAAGGGAAGGAAGTAGCGAGGGAAGAAGACCGCGAGGATGAGTGGAAGAAAAGCATAGCAAAAGAAAATGAGGAATGAAAAGATGAAAGTACTGGCTGAAGGGAGTTTTTTTTAAGGATAAGAAAAAGGAAAATGAGTCAAGGGAAGGAAGTAGCGAGGGAAGAGGACCGTGAGGATGAGATGCAAGGCTGGATAAGGGAACCAACCCATCACCATCTTGGCAAACAAACAGTACCCGGAAACCCTTACTTAGCATAAGGGACAGAAAGAGAGAGGAAGAGAAAGAGAGAACTAGAAAGAGACGGAGACAATCTTAGGCATGCATGGTAGGAATAATCTCGTTCTGAAGCCTCGAAGTAAAAAGAGTGAGTTCGAAGGTTCTCAGCTAGTCATTGGATGCTGCTGCTGCTCTCATCCCTACTAGCCCACTGCTGCCCCTGCTACTACTACTACTACTACTGCTGCGTTTACTATCATAGCTGCTCTTGTATCGTCATTAAGGTCAGTTCCCCTGCACGATAGCCTTAGATTACCCTCCCCAGGAAAGGCCAAGAGTAGTACTTCCAGCAGGATAGAGTTTTCTTGTTCCTGTTAACGTTCGGGTGTTGGTCGTTGTTTTGGTGTTTTGGTTTTGTGGAAGATTGTATTGTTTTGAAGTCCTTGTCTTTTTTGTTTTTGTCTTCGTGTTTTTGTTAGGGTTTGTTACCTCTATTCTTATCTCTTTTATCCCTGTTATTTATCTCTTTTTCTCTTTTTGTCTCGTTCGCTCTCTTGCCCTCTCTCTCTCTCTCTCTCTCTCTCTCTCTCTCTCTCTCTCTCTCTCTCTCTCTCTCTCTCTCTCGTTCGTTCCCTCGTTCCTTTTTTTTCCGCCGCTCCGCCTCGGCCAGACCCTTTTTTTCCTGCTTTTTGGCCCGGAATCAATGTCAGTTTATCATTTAAAAGTGAAATGGATGGCCTTGTGTACTGCTACTGCTGTTACTACTACTACTACTACTACTACTTGTATTACTACTGCCAGTGATGTGTAGTAGCGGTAGTTTAAGTAGTAGTAGTGTATAGTAGTAAAAATAATCATGATATATATTCTTTACTAGTACTACGGGAACATCATCAACAACAACAACAAAAACCCGGAAGCAGTCTACCGAAATTACTCATAAAAAGAAACATGTAGAGGGGCATAAAAAGGAGGAGGAAGAGGAGGAGGAGCAGGTGGAAGACTAGGATGAGGAGGAGGAGGAAGAGAGGAGAGGAGAGGAGAGGAAAGGAAAAGAGGAGAGGAGAGTAGAGTAGAGTAGAGCAGGTGAAGGGAGGGAGAGGAGAAGGAAGAAAGGAGAGGAAGTGAAGTTTGAGATGAATAAGAGAAAGATGCCGAAGAAAACAAAGAAAATGAAATGGAGGAAAAGAAAAAGAAGAGAGAGAGAGAGAGAGAGAGAGAGAGAGAGAACAGCTAGAGATGAAGATATAGAAGGAGGAGGAAGAAGAAGGAAGGCAAGAAGTTTGTATACGAGGAAATGCATCACTATCATCATCATAGTCAGCCTCTTCACTCCGCCCTAATTGGCTGTCCGTCCTTTCCGTCAGCCGCACCGTTTTGAGCTGTCGATATTTTTACCTGGGCAGCCTAAACTTCAGCTTCGTTAAAAAAAGTGAAGGTGAGAGGGCGAGGGGGGGGGAAAGGGAGGCACTTGGCAGTCTCTCTCTCACACTCACACACTTTTACGTAATCAAGTCTTCTTAAGTCTGACTATCGCCTTTGAGTGTGCGCATGTGTGTCTCTGTATGTATGTATATGGGTGTCTGGAACTGGGTATATTAGGAAAGGAAAAGGCAAGGTACGAATGCGTAGGAAAAGTAAGAGAAGTAAAAAAATGTATATGAAAAGAAAAGAAAAAGAAACTAAAAGGAAAGAAAGAGAAAAGTTAAGGTAAAGTAGGACTAAGCAAGTGAGGTAAGACGAGGAAAGGAAAGACAAGGCAGGGTAGCTAGTGTAGGGCAGGGAAAGGAATGGTAAGGTGGAGTTGGGCAAGGTAAGGTAACGTAAGGTAAGGTAAGGTAAGGTACGGTAAAGTTTGGGAAGGTAATGTAGCTAGCGTAGGGCAGGTAGAGGTAAGGTAATGTTAGGCAAGGTAATGTTAAGTAAGGTAAAGTACGGTAAGTTTAGGTAAGGTAAGGGAAAGGTAAGGTAAAGTTTGGGAAAATAAGTTAGCTAGCGTAGGGCAGATAGAGGTAAGGTAAAGTTGGGCAAGGTAAGGGTAAGATAAGGTAAGGTAAGGTAAGGTTAGGCAAGGTAAGGTAAAGTTTGGGAAGATAAGGTAGCTATCGTAGGGCAGGTAGAGATAAAGTTAGGCAAGGTAAGGTTAAGTAAGGTAAGGTCAGGTAAGGCAAGATAAGGTTAGGTAAGGTAAGGCAAGGTAAGGTAAAGCTTGGGAAGGTGAGGTAGCTATCGTAGGGCAGATATAGATAAAGTTAGGCAAGATAAGGTTAAGTATGGTAAGTTTAGTTTTGGTAAGGTAAGGTAAGGTAAAGTTTGGGAAGATAAGGTAGCTAGCGTAGGGCAGGTAGAGTTAAGGTGAAGTTGGGTAAGGTTAAGGTAAGTTTAGGTAAGGTAAGGTAAGGTTAGGCAAGGTAAGGTAAAGTCTGGGAAGATAAGGTAGCTAGCGTAGGGCAGGTAGAGTTAAGGCAAAGTTGGGTAAGGTTAAGGTAAGTTTAGGTAAGGTAAGGTAAGGTAAGGTTCTATCTGGCACTGCACCTGCTCCCTCTTGCCCTATCATCATGCCCCAGAAATTGCCTTCACTCATCGTCTGGCACTTGCTTAACCTCCCTCCCTCTCTCTCCATTTTCTCCCTCCTTCCCTTCCTCCTTTTTTTACCTCTCCGTCCATCCCCCTTCACTCTTCTCTTTCCTCTCACGTCTCCTCCTTTTACTTCCTGTCTTACGTCATTTGGTGCTTCCTCCCTCTTTCTCTTTTTCTGCTCCTCCTCCTCTGCCTCCTCTTCCCTCTTTCTCCTCCTCCACCTGGCGGGACCAAGCGTGTCTATTTTGGTGACCCGCTTCAGTTTATTATCACATCTATTTTTGTCCCCGGGTGATAGGGCGCGGTTATACATTTACAAGCCGTGGGTGGATGGTCCGCAAACACACACACAGATACACACACACACACACACACACACACACACACACACACACACACACACACACACACACACACACACACACACACACACACACACACACACACACACACACACACACACACACACACTTACATACCCCCCCTGAGACACACACCTCACCCTCCATTCCCCTTCCTTACCACCACAGAGTCAACCCCGTGTCGTACCTTCTGCTCTTCACTTTCTGTTCCTTTTCTTCAGTTCTACCTTCCCTATCTTCCTCTCTCTCTCCCTCTCTCTGCAAACAACCTTCTCCTCCCTCCTTGCGTAATCTGTCTCCTGTCAACCGTCAAGGGAGACCAGGTGATTCAATTTAGACGAGCTTACCCCTCACACCCTCCTCCTCCCTTTCTCTTTCTTTCCCCTCCTTCCCCTCCCCTTCTTCTCCTTCCTCTCCCTAGCACAGTTTAGTCTTCCCTGCAGCCTCGGAGTGGTTGCGGTGATGCTGGTGGTAAGGATGAGATGAGCGTCTGTGTGGTTCGTGGTGGAAGGCCCCGAGTTCTTTAGCTATTACGGGATGCTGAGTTTATATAATGAAGCTGCTTTGCATAGGAAGATTAAATTGTTGTATGCCACTCTTTTGTATGGTTATGATTTGGAATAGCTAGAAAGGGTATTAGGTGTGTGTGTGTGTGTTTGTGTGTGTGTGTGTGTGTGTGTGTGTGTGTGTGTGTGTGTGTGTCCTACCTCGCTAATCCGCCCCGCCATACCTGTTCGTACTGACTTGACACACACACACACACACACACACACACACACACACACACACACACACACACACACAAACACACAAACACAAACACAACAACCTAATTAATCATGACTCACTTTAACAGGGACAAAAAAAAAAAGGACATCAACGAAAAAAATAACAACAAAATACAAAAAAAAATTGAGTTTATAATTTATGTATTTCTAAATTGAGCTAGTGATGACGATTATCAGAATAGTAAAATAGGACACATAGCTACTTTCCTTAAGAAGATACGGCGGAAAATATGAGAGAGAAAATTGAAACGAGCGGCGCGCATTTCCCGGTTCACTTCAAGGAAATTTTTCGGCCCGATTGACAGCCGCTCCTCGCCTTTGATCCTCTCAGACGCTTTCACCGCCTCGTCCTGCCCTTCCCGTCCCTGCCCCTTCCACCCCTCCCACCCCTTCCACCCCCTCCCGTTTCCTCGCCTCCCGCCCCCTTCTGTTCCTCTCCCTTTGCCCATCATCTTCCTGTTTACGGATCAACAGGTGAAGCTCCCCCCCTTCCCCCTAAGCCTCCACTTGTTTATATACATTTTTGCCCCACGTGCTTACTTGCCCTCTTGTTAATAATTCCTGGGGATCAGCTGTTTATTTGTCTTCCCTCCGGCAGTTACTTAGCCCCCTCAGCCTCCTTTCCTTCCCCCATCAGAGCGGCGATGACTGCATGGCTATTTGGGAGGGTTAAAACTAGTCTCCAACACCCCCCAGGAAGATCTATAGGTAGTTTATAGCCTTCTTTGACCATCCTTGTACTTCCTTTAACTTCCTTTGCCTTACCTTATCTTACCTTACCTTACCTTGCTCTGCTTTACCTTCCTTTGCCTTGCCTTGTCCCGCATTCACCCACCTCCCATTTCCTTTGCTTTTCCTTCCTTACCTTTTCGTCCTTCCCCTGAAAATAAAGCCATTGTGAAGGTCCTCGATGTGGTTCAGGTAAGATATTTACTCTAATGAGTCGTCTAGCTCAAAAGTGTGGCTCTGTTACGGCTGTGATAGTTATTATTGTTGTTTTTGGTTATTCTTTAAGTTTATTGTCAGTTCTCCTACATCCTTTACGTATTATCATATATCCTCTTAATTAAGCATTCTCCTTGCATTTTCGTATATTCAATGAACGAACGCAGAAAAATGCACCCTCGATTTCCTCTCTCTCTTTTCCCTTGCGATATTTGATTTCGCTCGACTTTTCTGTCCGGGCGTTTACGGTTTATCGTGAGGTCGAGTCTCGGGTTTCCGGGCTAACGGCGGCGCGGAGGCAAATGGAACGACAAGGTTATAGGCTTTCCCCACCATCAGCTGAGCGAGCGAGCGAGAGGGGCAAAAACGTATAAGGGCGAGGCTGTTTAGGCATTTAATCCTCGATCCTCTTTATCCAGGAACGAGTTATGCATCAAATATCTTCATGTCATTTGCTTGATAATTGGTTTTGTGAAGAGGGTAAGTCGATTCCTCACTCATTCAGCCGTGGTGGATTGGATAACGTTGAAAATAGTTTAACGTCACGCTTTTGTTTTTTCAATGGCTTTTGGTTACCAGAAAACAATGTCCAGTGAGCAGAAACCACGAGAACCCGGTATCTGTTATTTTCCAGTGTGTTAGAGATTCACGTATTTTTGTTTTATCTTTTCGGTTTTCTTGTGTAGCTTTGGCCGTGGTAAAGGGGTAAGGGAGTGGAAGAGCGAGGGAGGAAGGGAGGAGAAAGGGCGGGAGGGAAAAGGGGAAGGAAGATGAAGGAAAAAAGAAAAAAAAGAAAGAAGAGGAGAGAGCCTTGCCAAACTACCCTGACCTCACACACACACACACACACACACACACACACACACACACACACACACACACACTAAAACAACCGGACTTGTCTCTTAAACTGTCTTCTGCCTTTCATCCATCCTTTCTTTTCTGTCAAGGGCTTATTCTGTTCCCTCATTCCTTTTTTCTTTTGGCCCTTTAAATGTCTAGTTTTTTCCCCTTAGTTTCTTTTCTCTCGCGTTTCTTACTGATGAGTCTTCCCTTCTTCTTCCCCTTCCCCTTCCCCTTCTTACCATCCCTTCCCTTCCCTTCCTCCCCCTTCTCCCCTCTGTAAATTTTGGCAGCCCGCTAATAGTCAGTCATCACCGGAAGGTCTCTCGTCTCTTCACGCCCCATTATATTCACATGTTTTTCTATTTACGAAGACATAGTTTACTTTTATACTTCTTCAGTTGAGGTCTAGGTGGCATGGCTTACGGTGAAGGTGTTGAATTGGAGAGAAGGGAAGGGGAAGGGAACGAACGAGGGGAGATAATAGATAGAAGTAAAGAGGGGGAGGAGGGTGACGAGCCCAAAGGTAAGAATGAAAGGGGAAGAAAGAATACAGGAAGAAGAGGTAAGGGAAATAGAGAAGAGAGGGAGAAATATAGAGAAAGGGTAAGGGAAGAGAATGAAAAAAAAACGAGAGAGAGGGGAAGAAGAAAGGAGATATTGAAGGATGGTCGAGAGAAGAAGCATGCATAGGAAGGAAAGGGGAAGAGGAGGTAGAGGGAAGACTAGAGAGGTGAGAAGCACTGAGAAAATAGGGAGGAGAAAAAGTGAGGGAAGAGAAGGGAAGAAACGAGATGAGAACTGGTAGACAGCTTAGGAAAAGAATACATGAGAAAAAAAAAAAGAGTCGGACTAGGCGAGAGAATGAGGAAGAGCAGAGTGGGAAAGGACTGAGATGAGAGGGGAGAGAAGAGAGAAAGGGGGGAGGGGAGGGGATGCTGTCGGGATGATCCTCACCTCAGCTTCCGCCACAACCAAAGGCTTTTATCCCCTGCAGATATTTGGGGAGAGAGAGAGAGAGAGAGAGAGAGAGAGAGAGAGAGACTGTATCGTTTCCTCTTGACTCCCCATCTCACTCTCTCTAGGTCACGAAAGGCCTAAAACTCTATTCTCTCTCTCTCTCTCTCTCTCTCTCTCCCTCTCTCTCTTCCTCTCTCTCCCTCTCTCTCTCTCCTCTCTTCATTACTCTCTCTCTCTCTCTCTCTCTCTCTCTCTCTCTCTCTCTCTCTCTCTCTCTCTCTCTCTCTCTCTCTCTCTCTCTCTCTCTCTCTCTCTCTCTCTCTCTCTCTCTCTCCTTTTCCCTCTCTCTCTCTCCAGTTCAGAGCTCTCATCCACTTAATCACTCGTCTCTTGTGAGGGAGAGAGAGAGAGAGAGAGAGAGAAGAGAGAAGAGAGAAAGAATTTGGGTATAGTTGATTCGCCTCATATATGTAAAGCTTCTGATATGATCGTGTCCGTTTGAATATTCGCTCATTTATGTATATTCTCTCTCTCTCTCTCTCTCTCTCTCTCTCTCTCTCATCCGAAAAACAACGTATATACATATTTTACGCAATACATTCCTTATATTATTATTATTATTATTATTATTATTATTATTATTATTATTATTATTATTATTATTATTATTATTATTATTATTATTATTATTATTATTGCTCTTATTTATTTTTATGGTAGTCTTTTCCCTAGTTGCTCGTTCTCCAAACCACTTTTCTTCATGACGAACGAACACACACACACACACACACACACACACACACACACACACACACACACACACACACACACACACACACACACACACACACACACACACACACACACACACGGCGCCATTGTTTACACAGACACTTAGTTGGAGCTCCTCGTATTTTGCAAGACTTCCAGAGACTCAGGGCTTCTACCGCACCAGGACTAGCACTGCAAGTTGCCTAAGGTTGCCGTTTACTAGCTAGGGCTACTTGGTAGCACAGTGCTTTTGGACTCTGTCGTTTTTTGCTATGCAAAATCAAGCTACTGAGTCCAAGGCCCCCTCCTGGCCATTGCGCATGCGCAGTGGAGCTAGTGTGACGTCACTACCAGCGTCAGCACAACGTCACAGCGGCTAGTTTGCTCAAACATGGACTCGTCGACCTTCAAGCTGCTGTTGGAGGCCCAGGAGCGAGCGTACAAGTCTGCACTAGATGTGGTCGTCAGGCAGCTAAACGACCAAGTTACCAAGTTGGATAAGAAAGTGGCAGAACTAACAACTAGCCTGGAATTTACTCAGAGGGAAGTCGACGACCTTAAATCTAATGCCAAAGAACACGAAAAGGAGAAAAAGGAAGACAGAAGCAAAATAGACACACTTAACCAGCAACTTCAATCATCTCATCTTAAAATTAAAGAACTAGAAGAAAAAGTCACTTATCAAGAAGACTACAGCCGCAGGAAGAACTTGAGAATAAGTGGACTGGAGGAGAGAGGAGATGAAACCTGGGAGCAAACTGCAGCGGCTGTGACATCTCTCCTGGAATCAAAACTGCAGATACCAGGAATTATATTGGCTCGCGCACAGGGTTGGTCAACGCCGAGATGCCAGGCCCCGCCCCGTTGTGGCGCGCTTCGCTCGTTATGGGGATCGAGACGCAGCAATCAGACGAGGAAGACACCTGAAGGGTACTAACATATACCTGAATGAAGATTTGTCTGCAGCTTCTCTAGCAATCAAGAATGCTCAGATGCCCTTGCTCAAGCAGGCAAGGGCTGAAGGAAAAGTAGCTTTCTTCCGACACACCAAACTGATCATTCGGGACAAGACGTTTGGAAGTGCTACTGGACTGGACGTGCGGGCCGGGCGCGCGGCTGAAGCTGGAGGCTGGGGCTTGCGTGGCGGCCAGGTGCCAGTGACTGCCGTTGCTGGTGCTGGTGATGCTGCTGATGGTGCTGACGCTGCTGCTGGTGCTGTTGGTGCTGCTGGCGCTCCTGATGGTGCTGGTGATGCTGATGGTGATGGTGGTGTCGTCCGTGTCGAGGCGGCTGGGGCGTGGGGTGGTGTGGACAACACTCGCTCTCCCCTCCCCGTGCACCGACCTGGTGGCTCGCGGCTGTCCTCGGCCCCACCTGCTGCTTCGTCCCCCCAACGCAAGGAAATCAAGAAAATCCTGCGAAGCGGCACCAAGAAATAGATTCACAACGTTAAGTAATTTAGTACATAATAACTCACAATTCCAATTCCAATCAATGATTCTACTACTACTACTACTACATCTACTACTACTACTACTACTACTACTACTACTAACTACTATTACTACTACTATCTGCTACTACTACTACTACTACTACTACTACTACTACTACTACTACTACTGCTACTACTGCTATTACGTCTACCACCACCACCACTACTACTACTACTACTACTACTACTACTACTACTACTACTACTACTACTATTTTTATGGTTACAACAACAACAAATACTACTACTACTACTACTACTACTACTACTACTACTACTACTACTACTACTACTTCTATACCTCTTCTCCTGCTACTACTACAGCAATTACAACTATTACCACTATTACTACTACTACTACTATTTCTACTACTACTACTACTACTACTATTACTACTATCACTATAACCGCTTCAATATACCACCACCACTACTACTACTACTACTACTACTATTGCTACTACTACTACTACTACTACTACTACTACTACTACTACTACTACTACTACTACTACTACTACTACTACTACTACTACTTCCACTACTACTACTACTACTTCCACTACTACTACTAACGATAATATGCCTCCACCAATAGATTATATTTTCCCTTTTGCCTCTATTAACAATGAAGATTTGTTGCATTGTTTTAATGTCAATAATACAGAAAATCAAGACCTACATGCTTTCCATCCACTTAGTGTAGAAGATAGAAATTATAATAACGATCTTGATGTAACTCAGTTTTATTTAAGAGCAAGAAATTTAAATTTTTCTAAATCTGAATATATTTATCTGGATAGCTTTCCTTTTTCTACTAATAATAGTGAATTATATTTATTAACACTGAATATTAGATCCATCTCATCGAATTTCCAATACTTTGTAGACACTGTCCTTTCGTGCCAAACTAAAT
Source organism: Eriocheir sinensis (assembly GCF_024679095.1). Taxonomy (NCBI): domain Eukaryota; kingdom Metazoa; phylum Arthropoda; class Malacostraca; order Decapoda; family Varunidae; genus Eriocheir; species Eriocheir sinensis. The sequence continues at coordinate 2,823,378 of NC_066547.1, read as the reverse complement.
TTGATGTCATAGGATTAACAGAAACCCGCTTAGATGTAGATATTTCTCCACTGTACAGACTACCGGAATATGAAATGTTCACTAATAACAGAAACAGGTTTGGTGGGGGAGTGGCCATTTATATCTCTAGTAAGTACAAATCTTCTGTGATCAATGAATTTTCTAAATTGGAACCTTTTATGGAATGTTTGGGAATCGAAGCAATATGTAATGCTAATACCTATTTATTTCTTTGTATTTACAGACCACCTCAAAGCAGTATAAATAATTTTCACAATTCACTTAATGAAATCTTATCCTAATTAAAGATAAAAATTACAAGGAGGTTTTGTGTTTGGAGACTTAAACATAGATTTGTTACAATGTAATAATGACAATGTGCAGGATTTAATTAATATAATGTACAGCTATTCTTTATTTCCTCTAACTACCTTGCCTACTCGAGTAACTTCAACTTCATCCACGTTAATTGATCATGTTTGGTCATCTCAGATTGAAAGTAATACTGCCAATTATATATTAAAGACAGATATCAGTGACCACTACCCAGTAATCTCTGTATTTAAATGTGATAAATATCGTCATCCTTCTCCCACTTACGTAACTAAAAGAATATTTAATCAGGACTCCTTGAAAAATTTAGTAATAGTCTCTCACAAACTAATTGGAGTGACACATTAAATTGTATATGTGCTAATGAGGCCTACAACTTATTTTACAGTAAATTTAAAACATGTTTTGATAAGTGTTTTCCGGAAAGAAAAATTAAATTTAGTTTTAAAAGGAACGTAGTCCACACATTACTCTAGCTCTTAAGAATAGTATTAGAAAAACATCGACTTGAAAAACTAGCTCATAAATGGCCTTTAACGTTTAAGGAGCCTTATAGAATATATAGAAATAAATTAACGTCACTTTTAAAATTAGCCAAGAAGAAGTATAACCAAGAGCAGTTACTTAATAGCCAAGGTAATCCAAAACAACACTGGAGATCCATTAATACTATTCTTGGTAGATGCACAGGTGCTAAACATACAGTTATTGAATTAAAGCCACATTGTACTGACATTTCTGAAACATTTAATGACCATTTTTTGAAGGCTGGGGGGCTAGATCATGATATAGTATGGGATGAATATATGACATATTTACACAACTCACCTAATTACTCGGTATACTTATCACCAGCTACACAGATAGAAATTGAAAACTTTCTTAAGACATTAAAAGGTACATCATCTGGTTTTGATGAAATTTCTCCCTTGGTCGTAAGACAAACTGCCAGCATAATTGCCTTGCCATTAACACACATAGTTAACCTCACATTAAAGAAAGGAGTTTTTCCGGACGAACTTAAGAAAGCTAAAATTATTCCATTGTTTAAGTCAGATAATAGAGATGATGTCAATAACTACAGACCTATATCAGTTCTTCCTGTGTTCAGTAAAGTCTTTGAAAAAGTGATATGCACTCGTCTTGTAAATTTCATTGAGAAAAATAATTTATTTTCGAATTGTCAGCATGGTTTTAGACCAGGGCGCTCTACTGAGTCGGCCATATTTCAGTTTACCAATAATGTGTATAAATATCTGGAAAAGAAACATTATTTAGTTGGAATTTTTTTAGATCTTTCTAAGGCTTTTGATTCGCTATGTCATAAAATTCTATTAAGTAAACTTAGTAATTTTGGAATTCGGGGAGTTCCTTTAGAATTATTCAAAAATTATTTAACAAATCGATTTCAAGCTGTTTACTGTAATTCTAAATATTCTTCTTTCAAGCCTATCAAAATGGGTGTACCGCAAGGATCTATCCTAGGACCTATACTTTTTCTCATCTATATTAATGATATTGTCAATGCTAGTAATAAATTTAAGTATACCATTTATGCTGACGACACTAATTTACTATTAGATGATAAAAATATAAATAGTTTGCATATAAACATTAATAATGAGCTCAATTCAATTAATATGTGGCTTAAACATAATAAGTTAAGGTTAAATATCACTAAAACAAAATACATTATCTTTCAAAACCGATCAGTCACTACTAACATGCCACCTATAACACTTGAAGGAAAAGTACTTGAACGAGTTTCTTATACTAAGTTTTTGGGCGTTGTCATAGATCAAAATATCAATTGGAAATACCAAATTAATTCTGTTGCAAATAAACTATCTAGGATATGTGGCATACTGTATCGAATAAGAAATAGCCTTACACAAGAAGCACTTATCAGTATTTATTATACACTTTGTTACCCGCATCTCATTTATTGTGTATCTGTGTGGGCGTGTACGTGGCCTTCCTTTCTTAAAAATCTTCAGGTTTCTCAAAATAAGATATTTAGGTGTATGTTTTACATGAACAAGTTTGATTCCACACATAACGTATTTTCCACACATAGATTTCTTAATTTTAAAACATTCATTGTTATTTTCTACTATTATTTATTTATAAAACCTCGCACTGATGCATGGAACTCATCCTTTTCAAGTTATTAATACAGTGCATAATACGCGCAGGAACAATATAAATCTTATCTCTCCACAGTTCAGGACAGTTCTTTTCAGAAATAGTATTTTATGCTCAGGACCTCAAGTTTGGAATTCTTTGCCAGTAGAAATAAAAATCTCCTTAATAGTAATAATTTCTCTCTATTTAAAAAGTCAGTAAAAACACACTTATTTGCAATCCAAAACAATCACGGTTAAAATTATAATTTATTCCTGAAACATGAACACAAATTTACATTATTAAATCTAATCAGTGAATTGCATAGTACTATTGTCCATATTATTTTTATTATTGTTATTATTATTATTATTATTATTATTATTATTATTATTATTATTATTATTATTATTATTATTATTATTATTATTATTATTATTATTATTATTGTTGATGCTGTTGTAGTTGTTATTATATTTAACATTTTAGATATAACTATTATAACTTCATCTGGTATTATAGTTAATGTTGTTATTTATTGTATATTTGTATTTAGCTTTATGGTTGGGAGCTATCTGCAACCTTTAGAAATATAATAATAGTACAATGAAATAAATATTATACAGTCTGTCGGGAAGCTTCGGCTTGACAGGCTAGATTCGTTGCCAGAATTATAATTATATATATATATATATATGTATATATCAATGTGTGTATATTATGGCAATAAACATTACTTACTTACTTACTTACTTACACACACACACACACACACACACACACACACACACACACACACACACACACACACACACACACACACACACACACACACACACACACACGTCCATCCCCACACTCATTCCCACCTCCCCAAAGAGCGTCCACTGCCACAACTTTATACTTGTTTCCTTCTCTTTCTCTCACTCTTTCCTCCTCTTCCTCTCACTCTTTCCTCCTATTTCCCTCACTCTTTCCTCCCCAAACAGTCTCTCTCTTTCTCTCCCTCCTTTTCTTCCTTCATTATTTTTTGCCGAAAGAAAGAAAGAAGAAAGTCGTGTGAGCGAGATTACCTTGGAAGAGGAAACAATAGCCTTACCTTACCCTTTCTACCTCACCTTACCTTACCTTACCTTAATTCTTTGTCACCTGTTCATGTTTAGCTTATGTTACGTATAGGTCTTTTTTCTTCATTATTTTATCCTTCTTCGTAAATTAAACTCCCTTCCATCTTCATCGTCTTTAATGACCTTACATTTTATCGATATAAAAAGAATATAAACCTTTTTTGTTGCTCATTGCCTCATTTCTCTATCTCGTTTCCTCTGTCTATGTTAAAAGAAAGCTCCCCATTCTTTCCTATCATAATACAAAGAAAAGCGTTTATTCTCTCCAGATAAAACAACTTCTACCTTTTTTTTTATTGTTTTTCATAGTCTCCCTATTATACTTTCGTTTTTCTCGTCTATGTTAAGGAATATCCCCCTCCTTCCCTATCATCTTTGTCAAACTCTCAATAAAACTAAATAAAAAATAAAACAGTCTCTAACACACACCTCCCGTTTTCTTCACAACCCCTCCTAAACAGTCTCCCCTCCACCTGAAAAAAAACGAGCAGCACCTAGTGACGTCGTTTGCTCACCTGTTTTCACGTGGAGCCTTTTTTCTGTAATTAGCGAGACAAACGTGTACGTGAGGCGGCCAAAACGTGATCTTCTCCCCTTCTTCTTCCCTCTTCTCTTGCCTCGCCCGCTTTTCACAGCCTCGTTTTTCCTCTTCCCCTTCTCGTCACTTCTCATGGATTTCACGCGAGGCTTTTTGTGTTCTAGTTTCCTAGGCGTCAGGTGTACAAAACGTAACCTCTGTAGTTCTCCGTATTCATTAATTCCATATTGACTTCTCTTTCGGGTACTCCTCTCTAATACTTTTTAGGAGCAGTGAGTAGCAGGCTTTTTTTTCATTATTGTTTTTTTTAAGCCATTGAACTGTTTCCTTTGCTGTAAAAAAAATTACTAGTATAATTTTTCAACAGGTCATATCTTTAGATGTCGATCTCTTTTAATTTAACATATCTCTACAGTGTTTTCTTTGGTTGGTGTTTGTTTAGCTTTCAGTACCTTCTAGTATTGTCAGCGTACTAAGCTTTTTTGTAAGGGAAGTGACTGTGTTTGTACTTCCCTTAGTAATGATAATGTTGACCCAGTGAGCAAGCAGTCCAGTGTCTCGTTTTGCTTCTTTGATCACTAAGAGATTCAGATAGAGAGCAGAGAGCTTTATCGATTAATTGTTATTTATATTATAGTTGTTATCAGCAGTATAAGTATTAGTGTTAGTGTTATTTGGTTGTGGTAGTAGCAATCGCAGTAATAGTAGTAGTAGTAGTAGTAACAGTAGAATCATTATTATCACTATTACCATTATTATAATTATCAGCATCATTATTTTTCAACGTGATCTGTTTGCGGGTAATTAATGAATGGACCGGGATTCATTAACGTCACATTCGGCTTGTTTTTGCCGTGTGGTTTGGTTTCCGCTGCGGTAGTGTTTTCATCGGGAAATAAAAATGTCGTTGTTTTCAGCGAATGTTCGGCGAAATATTATTATATATATAACATTTTTTACGCCGCGCACATCGGCAGCGCCGCGGCTCATCCCTCCTGAACCTCCATATTTCCGCAGGGATTTATAGTTAATTGTTGGCGCCGGGAAAACATTTTAAAATCATGTACGGGTTATTTGTCGACTTATTGATGGTACACACACTCACACACACACACACACACACACACACACACACACACACGCACACACACACACACACACACACACACACACACACACACACACACACACAATTCCCCTCTCTCTTCCCCTTTCCTTCCCTCCTTTCTACATCTTTCTAAACACACACACACACACACACACACACACACACACACACACACACACACACACACACACACACACACACACACACACACACACACACACACACACACAATGACACACTCAAACGCACACAAATACGCATATGCAGTACGTAAGAGATAGATAGATACACAGATAGATAGAAAGAGAGAGAAAGAGAGTGGGAGATAGATAGATAGAGAGAGAGAGAAACAAAGACAACCTCTCTCCCTCCCTCCCTCCCCCCTTCCTTCCTTCCTCCCTCTCTTCCTCCCTCTCTTCTCTCCCTCCCCTCCCTCCCTCCCATTCCGCCGCGACCATCACTTCCCGGGGTGCCAGGCGGCGCTGGGAGGTTCAGGGCGACGCGGGGCTCACACTGACTGCCGAGTTGGCCCGTTTTTATGTTGTCTTTCCTTTTTTTCCGCTTCTTTCGTGGGGAGAGTGAGTGACGGGGTCGGCGGGGGGCGGAGACAGCACAGCAGACGTGCCCATCCCCACCCGTTCTCAGCCTCTCCACTGCCTTATTCCCCTCCTAACCCCAACACGTCCCTTCCTTCCCCTTACCCCCATCCGTTCTCATCTTCGCCTCTGCCTTACTCTCCTAATACCCCTAACTTGTCTCTTCCTTCCCCAATCCCCTTCCTTTCCCATCCCCGTCTCTGCTCTTCTCCCCTTCTACTCCAAACTCGTACTTTTCTTCCCCTATTCCCCTCCGTTCTCATTCCCACCGCTACCCTGTTCCCCTCCTACCCTCTTCCTTCCAATCCCCATCCTTTCCCATCCCCGCCATTGTCCCTTTCCACCCCTACTCCTAACTCACACCTTCCCTTCCCCAGCCCTCCCGTCCGTCTCTACCCTGTCTCACTTCTACCCCAATACGTCCTTTCTCGCCCTTCCAATCCCCTCCCTACCCTGTCCTCGTCTAAATGTTCTCCTGCCCCAGCCCGCCTTTCCTCACTCCCTCGTCTTCCCCCTCCCCTTCCCTCCCCCCTCTTCCCCAGGTGTATACAAGGCTCGGCACCTCCCGTCGCGTGCTAGACACCTTGACAGCATTGAGTTACCTGTCTGTCACTCTTCTTTTAAAGGTTAGGGTTCAAAAATTGGCGTTTGGACTTTTTTATGGCACTTTTTTTTAATATCATTGTTTAGTGGTGATAATGGTAAGACTGGTTTGGTTAAGAGTAATGTAGTGAAAGTAAGAGGAACAGGAACAGCAGTCGTATTTGTAGTTTGTAGTAATATTGATGGTTGTAGTAGTAGTTGGTGTAGTAGAAGAAGAGGTAGTATTTTTTTCATTGACTTAGCTCCTGACAAACAAACACGAACGGGCTGTTATTGCCAAAACGTGACAGATTATACAGCAGCTGCCACGTGTAGGTCGCCCAGCTGGTGTTTTGTGCAGTCTCCTTGCTCTCCAATACGTTAAAAATAGACCTTCCTCACATAGAATAGTTTAATCACAATAACATCACAACCAAGCCAGATCACAACACAGGATTTTAGTAAACCTTAAGATGCTCACTATGTCCCCGAGATGAAGCCATAACCACAGCATCCAAGACTTTTAACACGAACATTCTCCACACCACGCCTTCGTTCTGGCCTGTAAACGGTTTTCTGCAAGGGTGGAGGAGGAGGAAGTGGAGGGCGGGAGTCACTGTGTGTGTGTATATGTGTGTGTATGTGTGTGTGTTTGCTCGCGCTCTTCCTCCTTATCATACCCTCGCATTATCGCTGGACTAGTACGCGCCCGGGTCCGCTAAATGGGCCTCCGAAGCTGTTGTGTTATCTGCGCCCCCTCGCGTGGCCCAGGGGTAGGGGAGGTCCGTGGCGCGGGAGGTTCGGGGGCGGCAAGAATGGAACGGATTATTGAAAGTATAAATTCCATAGAGCTGGCTGGCAGGGCATTAGGCAGGAGCTGTGTCTCTTATTGGAGGAAGGGAGAGAATGGTGCTATAAACAGTGTCTCTCGTTCTATCTCTCGTTCTCTTTCTCTGTCTCTCTGCCTCTGCCTCTGTTTCTCTCTCTCTTTGTCTCTGTCTGTGTATGTCTTTCTCTGTCTTTGTCTCTATTTCTCTCCCAATACCTCTCTCTCTCTCTCTCTCTCTCTCTCTCTCTCTCTCTCTCTCTCTCTCTCTCTCTCTCTCTCTCTCTCTCTCTCTCTCTCTCTCTCTCTCTCTCTCTCTCTCTCTCTCTCTCTCTCTCTCTCTCTCTCTCTCTCTCTCTCTCTCTCTCTCTCTCTCTCTCTCTCTCTCATCTCCTTTGCCTTTGTTGTGCAGTCATTAAGTTTACCTGTCCGGAGCAAATGCCGTGAATGGTTCAATAGTACGGCCCTCCGCCAAGCCTTTAGTACCCGGGTCACGCCACGCTCACTCGCTCGCCCTCCCGACCTCACTGACTGTACTGGCGCGTCTTGGATTCTGCATCACCGACACCGCCAGCACCTTGGGTTGAATGGGATCAGACGAGCCTTAAAGAAGAGGAGGAAGAAGAGGGTCGTAATGAATAGACGCGTTACGCAATGAGGGAATGTGTCTGAGTGTCTGTTTTTCTCTGTTTTCTTTTTGTGGTGATGTGCAAACTACGAATGAGGAATAGATGTATAAGAGGAGAGATGTGTTTTTAGGACAGTAAAGAGAATAGTTATGGTAGAAGGAGGAAGGAAAGGAGGAGGAGTAAGAGGAAGAGAAGTAACACTATCAAAATCAGTAGCAGTAGCAAGAGTAGTCGTAGTAGGAACATGAATTAATTAAGGCAAACGGGAGGAGAAGCAGAAGGAAGGGAAGTAACAGTGGCAAATGCAGCAGCAGTAATGGCAGTAACAGGAGAAGCAATAATAAGCAGGGAGGTAACGGGATAGGTGTTGAAGGGAAGGAGGAGGAGGGGGAGAGTTAGTGGTGGTGGTGGTGGTGGTATTAGCGGGACAATAAGGTGTGTGAGTCAGTGCCGTGAACGCGTCCCCGCTACTGTTCCGGGGCCATTGTGGACGCCGCGGGAACGAGGTGTGATAGTTACGAGGGTGCTGTGTGCGTGTGTGTTTGTGTGTGTGTGTGTGTGTGTGTGTGTGTGTGTGTGTGTGTGAGTGTGTGTGTATCATTATAATACTAACATAACAGCAATAACGATAACTAAAACAATCATAAAGACAACAATAAAGATCTTTTTTATTTCTTAAGACGGAATATGACCAGACAAAACATAGGAAATAAAGTATAAGAAATAAATTAAACGATATTATAGCTGTTTATTTTATTTTATTTATTTATTTATTTTTTTTTTTTTGTGTGTGTGTGTGTTAACAATCGCCACAATAACCCGGATTAAGTCTTTTTTACTTCTCTACTGATCTCTCGTTACGCGTCGTGGGTGTGTCCGTTTCCACGCCTCTGTAACGGCTTAATACGACGACGCGATTCCGCCCAACGACAATAAACGCGAACGGCACAAAACTGTCACTGCATTATCCGAGTTTATCCTGCGGGACTTGTAATCAAATTTTCGGCCATAAAAACAAAATATTAATGCGATTCCTGGTGTGGATAAACTGAGGATAATCAAACCGAGTCATGAAGTTAACTTAATAATATGTCCAAATAGTTTCTTAGGGTCAGTGAAAGCTCGTAGCGTCAAATTCCTTTACAAATACAGAGGGAAAGGAGTTAAATATTCGATTCCTCACCTTCATAACCTCGTGAAAGCTCCTGTTAACCGTGATACCTGTAATTCTATAGTCGAACAACAAAGAAAACAAATGATTGAATAATGTTTAAAAAAAAAGTTTAATAGCCGAAAAAAGCAAAAAAACAACAACAAAAGCGGACAAATCAGATATGTTACTTAGACCACCACCACCACCACCACTCCCATGCAGCCTCCCGAGCTCGCTGGTGGGTTCAGGGCGCCGCTTCCCGTCTCTCACTATCTACTTTATTGTACGAAATATCCGCAGCGGCGAGAGCGAGGACTGGAGCGGGGCGATGGGGTGAGCCTTAGTCCGGGGCGCTGAGCTGAGGGGGGAGGAAAAGGGAGAGGAGGAGGAGGAGGAGCGAGATGGTAGTGGTAGTGATGGAAAAGAAGATAGGGTAGAAAAGATAATGTAGAAAAGGGTAACAAGAATTAGGAGGAGGAGGAGGAGGCTACTGATGATGGAGGAAAAGACGAAGATAGGTTAGCAAAAGGAGTGTATGAGAGAATGAGTAAGTAGAAGAAGGAGAAGGAAGAGGAGGTGAATGGAAGGAAGGAAACGGAGTAGATAAGAGGGGAAGAGAGAATAAAAGGAAAGGAAAAAAGAAATAAACAGTAGGTCGAAGGAAAAGGGGCGAGGAGAAAGAAAAGGGAAAATAAAGGAAGGAAAATGAATAGTACCGAGAGTGATAAGAAAATAATGAAAAAGGAGGAGGAGGAAAAACAAGAAAAGGTGATTGAAGGAAGGAGTGAAGCAAGATGAAATAAGGAAAGTAGCAAAGTAGAATAAGAAAGATGGCTACAGATTCCTCTCCTTTTTCCCCTTTTTCCTCCTCTCACTCACGTTTCTATTTAACTGTAATTTGTACGTCATCACATTTTTCAACCGCCGCTGCGTCCGCCTCTAATCACATAAGCTACTAGAATCTGTAATTATACGGGAGGGAACCCAACGTTTGCTCATCCAAAAGTCGAGGATTTGGTAGCAGGGATGGCAGATAATGATGATGATGGTGATGATGATGCAAATGATGATCTCGAGGGAGGCTGGAGAGAAGGGGGAAGAGGAGAGGAGAGAGGAGGAGGAAAGAAAGTGACTCAGGTGTCTTGGATAGGAGGAGAGACTTAGGCGTGAGATCTGGGTGTTATATGATGCTGCTACTACTACTACTACTACTACTACTACTTCTACTACCGCCAACACCTCTTCTATGTACCCCACGACTTCGCCCTTACATAAGTTTCCTTGGGACTGTTTCGCCATAATGAATAATGCAAATTGACCTCGGCGCCGCTCCCTTCCTTCCCCTTACATTTGCTCGGCGGAAACATGTGTATTTAGCCCGGCACTGTAGACCCCATTTCGAGTTCTCCTGAGCGACGAAGAAATGGTAATGTGTGTACTTCTCGCCTTATTGTGAGTGTGTTTGGGTGAGGAAAGGCGTGGGAGTTTGGGACTTGATGATGGATAGAAAAATAGTTAGGGCAGCAAAGTTTAAAGGAGTGGTAATTTTGTTTTTTTCTCTCCCTTATTCTGCGTCCACCTATTTTTTCCCTTCGTTCAGGAGTTAGATTGCTAGATGGAAAGGTTGTTATGGAAAAGGGGAATATTATAAAGCTATATTTTTTTCCTTTTCATTTTTGTATTCCCCTAATTTTCCCTTCGTTCATTAGGTTATATTTTCTTTCTTCATCTTCTTCCTTATAATATATTTTCTATCTATCTATGTTTCCTTTTCTTTGTCTATGTTTCCTCTCTTGTGTTTATCCTGACTTGGTCCTCCTTCCATTGTCTTAACTCTTTGCGACGAAAAAAGAAGAATTGTTTTGTTACTCTGACGTAATTTTCTCGCTGTTTCCTTTTTCGTCGAATCTTCTTTCCTGGAGAGAAAAATCTTCGCTCCTTCCTCTCATACGTTTGCGCTTTTTCCACTACTTCTTTTTCCTCCACTCTTTCCTCTCCCCTAATCTTCCTCCACCGTTACTCTCTCTCATCGAATCTACTCTCCTTCAGATCCCATCCCTCTTCTGCCTCTTCTCATTCCCCCGCCCTCCTCCTCCTCTGCCTTCCCATCCTTCCTCCTCCTTTTCCTCGCTCACCCTCCGACCCAATTTCACCCTTGATTTGAGTCTGAATTTATTTTTTTTTCTTTTTACCTCATTTTCCTTCCAGCTGATTTATCCGGCGCATCACGACGCTGAAAGGGCAGTAAGCCAAGATAAGTTTGCTGTGTTCTGCATCGCTGGAACACACTCGCAAGACTTTGTTGTGAGTGATTACCTGCAGTCGATCACGTGGGGAGATTTACGGTACCTTGAGATAGTATGACAGAAAAATAGTTTAACTTGTTCTTTGGTAAAATTAAATTCCTGGTGGTCGTTGAGTATTGTGAGGAAAAATTTTATAGGCTTAGAGATGAAAATTGTTTAGAAGTAAGAATAGAAACACGAAATAAAAATAAGAAAAACAAAAAAGGAATAGAAACAGCAAAACAATATATTTACATTATGATAAAAAAAAACATATATAACCTCTAATTACTATACTTTGCTAATTTCTACGTTTTAATTTACTTTCAATTGCTAATTTTTAAACAATCTATGAGTTTTTTTTTTTTTTAGGTATACTGAAGTGAATTAATGACAACTGCACTACCATAAGCACTGCAAATAAAAAATAAAATAAAAAACTTATAACGTAGCATTCCGTAACAAGGGCCGCTTTAAAACCCGTTAGGGAAAGACATAAACGTGAATCCCTCCCCAATACTTGAACACATTCCGCTAATTAGGACAACGGCGGCGCCTCAGGTAAGGAGATGCCCCTGAGCGATGCGTCGGGCGGCGTGCATAGTTCCCCTTAACTCTTATTTGATTGTCAATTAGCCTTCGTTCCTTCCTGATTGGTTTTCTCGCCGCTGAGACTGATTGATTGTCACCACCGCGACCCTGACCTACGTTGGGGGGTGGGGGTGGAAGGAGAAGTAAGTGCATGGGTGTGGTGTGTCGTGGCGGTGTGGTGTGGTATAGTGTGGTATGGTGTTTTGTGGTGTGGTGTGTCCTGGTGTGATGCACTGTGGTGTGGTTTGGTGTGATGCGATGTGGTGAAGTATATGTGTTTTATTGTCTTATGCAGTCGTGCTGTATAGTGTTCTTGTGGTGTTATAATTTTCGCAGTATAGTAATTATTAGATTAAAAAAATAAGTAAAAAAAACAGAAGGAAAGCTAAAATTAAATTGGTAAGGTTTTCTTTTCGACAAGCAAATGAAACACTATATTTATTATTTTTATCGAACATCAACATCAACACCGACTTTTGAGGACAACATAGCGAGGAGGGAACGAGGGACACCACGTCATCTTTAACTGTAAGTGGCGAAGGAGAATAGGAGGGAACGAAAAAACAAAAAAGGAAAAGACAGAGACAGTGGGAAGGGAAGAGTGATCTGATATATCATAATAATGGAGAGGGGACTGCTAGGAATAAGGAAAAAGAGACAATGGAAGAGAAGGATGGTAAGAAGGAAACACTAAGGGGGGAGAGAGAGAGAGAGAGAGAGAGAGAGAGAGAACGAAGGGTAAGTATAGGAAAGGAAAAAGAATAAAGCAAAGGAGTGTGAATGAATGAGTAATGGGTAACACATCATGACAGCTACATCTCATACACTAGAAGACGAGGAGTAAGGAAAGAAAAAAATAAGGGAGAACATAAATAATACTGAGAGAAGGAAAGAGTAAAGCAAAGGAGTATGAGGGGATGAATGAGTGAGAAGGGAAAAGAGTGGTACACCGTCTTCAGGAGTTCGAGGACAAGAAGGACCCATGAGAGCAGCGTACACCCCAGCCTGACGCCCCTCTACGCCGCCTCAGGAGAAGAAGCATCACGCAGCACATCGCCTGGACGTAATGCTTCACCAAGAGGAAACTAACACCACACAAAAAACAGGACAATGTGGGTCTTGGGTCGTAAGTCAGTAGAGAACACACACACACACACAATTCCCTTCCCTTCTCTCCTTTCCTCCCTCTCTACCGTCTGTTACCGTCATCTCGCCCGCCTCTACTTCCCTATTACTCTCTACCCCCCTCTGTTATTCATTATAGTTCCCCTTATAGCTTCCTCTTCCCCCTCCCTTTCTCCCTCATCCATCGCTATTCCACAATACATAACCTTTATTTATTCACCCTAGTCACCCCTCTCACCTTCATCCATAACTAATCAAGTACTTTTCCTATCAAACAGACAATTCTAGATCCCCAAAGAGCCTCCCTGTTCGTCCTACTCTTATATACTTCATCCTATAATTAACGGAGGCTTATACATAGGTCCACAACAGCATCCCTAAACAGAGTCCTCTATATCCCCAACAGCCTCCTATCCATTAAACAGCCAGCCACATGTCCCCTTTCACAAGTCTTCCAATCTGTCATACTGTTACATACTTCATCCCCAAACGAAGTCTTCAACAAACGTCCCCAACAGTCTCTCATCCCTCATACTGTACCATCACTCTCGTACAGGCAGCCTCGGATCCCCCTCCAGCGGGTCTTCCTACATGTGGTTCCCGTACCTGGCTGGCGTCCTTTGTGCAGTAGACAGGAATCAGGTCTCGTCTGGGATGATATATGTCGAGGAACGTGAAGCTGCTCCCTCTCCATTACTCCTTTTATTTGTCTTTGAGTTATGCTCTGAAATACATTAGAGTTAGAGGATCGTTGTACCGCACTTGATGTAGTATTTTTTTAAGGATTGTGGGAGTTATATAGAAATGAAGGGAGGACCATGTTTGTTTTGTATTGCATAATTTGTTTAAGTATTCAGTGTTTTGGTTTCTGGGTGTAGTTTTTTTCTCTTCGGAATGTGGAATTATAAAGGAGTGATGGGTGATATTTGTTAGTTTTTATTTTGTATTGTTTCTTTGTTTAGTTATTCAAGATTTTGGTTTCTGAATGTAGTATTTTTCTTAGGAATTTGGATTTATTTAGGAAGGAAGGGATGTATTTCTTAGCATTTTCACTGTACTGTTTCTTGATTTAGTTATGGGGGGGTTTCTTTTTATGCGTTAGTGTGTGTTTACGGCCGAGATACTTGACACTAATTTTCATGGCAGGAGGAGGCCGCATAGAAGGTAACGGCCATGAGTTGGAAGTTTTCATTCAGCTTTAATGCCTCACTCAAGGACTTGCATCTTGCCCTATTTTTAACTTATATTTTCCCCTTTGACGTCAGAACGGGTTAATAATAATGTCAGCATTTTTACTTCACTCTCATTTTTTCTTGTTTTTTACAGTAAAGGAAGCAGCTCAAGAACAAAAAGATAGTCCAGAAAAAAAAGCCCGTTAATCACCGCCCATATATATAAAAAAAGAGTATTTGTAGTTTACTCTTATATTTCTTTTGTTATAGGTAAAAAGTCTTAAGCAAGCATTTAATTTTTACCTCAGACTGAATTGCATTAAAGTTTTTTCTTCACCAGCATTACTCAGGGAAGACTCACGCGTCCAGTGTCTATATATATTGTTCACTTTTTTATCTTCCTTTCTTTTGCTAGGGTAGAAAATCTTAACTAGCTTTATTTTTACCTTACACTGAATTGCATTAGAGATTTTTTTTTTCACAACTTGCCTCAGGAAAGACTCCCGCGTCCCGCCATTATCTTCGGAGCCTCAAGGAAGCGGCGGCGGGGCTGAGGCACAAAGAAGACAATATTTAATGTGGCAAAAACGAAGTGACCGTTTGTTTTAAACTTTTCCCTCCGCCTGGCTTTTGTGTTGAACAATGGCTGAGTTATGACTGTTCTCTTGCAGGTAAAGCTGTGTGCCTCGTCCGTGGAGAGGGAAGGAGGGGAAAGGAGAAGGGAGGAGAGAGAGACTGAGACTGAGACCATTGCCAGTCGGTGGGCGGTGTGCGTGGCGGCTACTGAAAGGTAATGTAATAGTTGTGTTCACTTTACTGCCTTCATATGTTACTGGTGTAGAAGACCACGAGTACGTTTAGGTGTCTTACGGTTGCTTAACTTGCACTACTGAAACGTGAAGAGATTTAGAAATTTTGAAAAGGGATATAATCTTCCTTTTTTCGTTTACATTTGTTTCCTATTTGCTATGTGTATGTTTCAGGTGTCTTACGGTTGCTTAACTTGCACTACTGAAACGTGAAGAGATTTAGAAATTTTGAAAAGGGTTAAAATCTTCCTTTTTTCGTTTACATTTGTTTCCTATTTGCTATGTGTATGTTTCAGGTGTCTTACTGTTACTTACCTTGAACTTCTGAAACGGGAAAATATTTAGAGATTGCGTTTTTGAAAATTGATTCATTCTTCCTTTTGTTTACGGATAGATTTGTTTTCTTTTATTAGGTAGTGGTGGTATTAGGTTGTGAGTGTGAGGTGAGGAGGATAGTGATTATTTTGTTTCGTAAGGTCCTCTTTTAAACGTAAGAATATATATTTTTCTGAGTCATCGTTAAGGAGTTCGGTGTGGGATGCGCCGCCCTTGCCCGGCGTATTTCACCCTCAGCAGTTATAGGGTCCAGGACTTTGGAGAATATTATTTCTAGTCCTCCGCGCACTTCACTTAATCTCTCTTAGACAAACTTTTAAGGTCGGCGCCTCGCACCCCACAATTAGGCGGCCATCTTGCCTTGGCGGCGAGACCCAAGCTTTGTGTGGCTCGGCGGGAACGGAGTAAAAAAGGAAGCTTTCTCTCTCCCTTGCCCACTCACCAGCCGCCCACCGCCCACCGCCCACTCAGAGCTCTTCTTGACCCCTTCACGATCTCTCAACGCCCACCCTCTTCACGCCCACTCTTCTCTCTCCCTCAGTCTTCACTCCTTCATGCCTCTTCTCCCTTCATCTCTTCCTCTCTACCCATCTCTTACCCAGTCATCTAAACTACGATATATATTCACTCTCAAAGCCTCTCATGACCACTTCACGATCTCTCAACGCCCACCCCTTTCACGCCCACTGCCCTCCCTCACTCAATAACCCCTCACTCCTCTCATTCCCTCTTCACCCACCTCACACCTTGCCATCTCTCCCCCATTGACTCACACCCTTGCATACCCTCACAACCCATTTTCTTTCTCGCTCACATCCTACTACTACGTTCTACTGTTTGTATAGCCTTTTCCTTCTCCCTTTGCCTCCCTCTGCCCATATTGACGCTTTCCTTCCCTTTCCTAACGTCTCTATTGCTTGGGTTTGCGTTGACATTGCTTATATTACGTTTTCCTTGCCGTCAGGTCCATTTGTATTAATTCTTTTGCGTTCATTATGTTTAAATTTCCCTTTCCTCTTAGTGGTCGCCGTTTACTGCCTTTTTATCGGCGTTAGTATCGCTTGTATTACTTTCCTCGCGTTTGCAAAGTTAGTATTGCCATTTACTTGAAGCTACCGCCATCTATGTTACTGTTCTTACTTTCGCTTCGTTTATATTCCCATTTTCTCCTCCCTGTCGCAGTTTAACGTTTCTCTTTCTCCCATTTTTCAACCATTTGTAGCACATTATTTTCTTACCTTTGCATATTCTGTATTACCATTTGTTCCCCGTTACTACAGTTTATATTACTTTTCTTTCGTTTATATTTTCACTTCCTCCTCGCTGTCGCAGTTTACGGTACCCTGTCCCTCTCTTTGCAACCGTTTACAGTAGTTTTATTCCTGTAGTCCCAGTTTTTTTTTTACCTTTTTTCTCTCCGTTACCTCCTTTTGTATTACTTTTACTTTCGTTTCGTTTATATTTCCTTTTCCTCCTCTCTGTCGCATTTTACGTTTTCTTTTCCCTCTCCTTGCTTTGTTTCCTGTATTTTTGTTCCCGTTTTCTTGGCCTTTTTTACCTTTTCTTCCCCTCTACCACCATTTATATTACTTGTCTCACATTTGCTTCATTTCAACTTCCATTTCCTTCTCGCTCTCGCATTTTACGGTACCCTTTCTCTCCTTTTGCCAGCGTCTGTAGTACTTTTCTTCCCACATTCTTGGCCTATTTTACCTTTTCTTCCGCGCTGCCGCCGTTATATTACTTTCCTTCCCTCGGCCGCAGTTCCAGCACCGTCGAGGACTCTTGCCTAACTACTTGTGTTTTACGTGACGCTCTTCCGAACCCAAGTTGTGAGAGAAAATTTTCAGACTTGAGGAACTGCCCTTGTGTTGGTAGGAAGCTTTGACGGCTCCTGGTCTTTTTTGTAGGTTCTCTCCTTTCCTTACCTCTCCATCCTACACTTAACTTCCAATCCCGTTCTTTTCCTTTCCCTCTTTCTCTTTCCTTCTCTTTGTTTTCCTTAGATTTCTTTCCTTACCCTTGCTCTTTTTTTGTATTCTCTCCTTTCTTTACCTCTCCATCCTACACTTAACTTCCCATCCCGTCCTTTTCCTTGCCCTCTTTCTCTTTCATTCTCTTTGTTTTCCTTCCAATCCATTACCTTCCATTTCTTTACTTACCCTCGCTCATTTTATATTCTTTTCTTTCTTTACCTTTCTATCCTACACTTAAATTCCCAGCCCGGTCTTTTCCTACCCTTTCTCTATTCCTCCTCCTCTTCGTTTTCCTTCCAGTCAATTTCCTTGCATTTCTTTCCCCTCCCTAACTGTCCCTTTCCTTCCCTCTCCATCTTACACTTAACTTCCCATCCTATCTATTTCCTTCCCATTCTCTCTGTTTCCCTTTGTTCTCCTTCCAGTCAATTCCCTTCCATTCCTTTTCCAACCCTAACCGTCTCTTCCCTTCCAATTTCCTTTCCCCTCCGTCCCTACACCTACCTTTTTATCGCTTTCTTACCTCTCTCCCTTCCTATTCCCTTTTAGTTTTACCCTGTCTCCCTCCTCTCCCTCCCTTCTCCAGAACACACAATTCCTATCATTTTAGAGTCCTACCCTTTCTGAAGTCTGCTCTGCGACGACGACTCCGCATAAATACGTTCTGAATTGTTTTGTTTCTGGGTTTATGGTGAACTCGCGACCCGGAACTGGAGACGGTGTATGAATTTATGTGTGGTGTAGTCTAGGCATGGCCGACAGGTGTATATATGTGTGTGTGTGTGTGTGTGTGTGTGTGTGTGTGTGTGTGTGTGTGTGTGTGTGTGTGTGTGTGTGTGTGTTTTGAAGGTCGTGCAACGGTAAAGGAACTGATTAACTTGCTTGCCCAGTCAGTCTTTCTTTTTCTTACATTTTTGCCCGTTTGTTGAGGTCACGACGCTCTTTTTTAACTGACGTGATGCAAGTAAGAACAATGCAACGCTATGTCCAGGCAGCCTTAACTGTGTGATTGGTATGCAGACCAGTTGCGAAGCATTTTTGTTTTACTTAGTTTCCTTAATTGACACACGGAAACAACCAAGAAACCCTAAGACGCTCGTGACTGCTTACACTAAACGGAAGCTTAACAGTTTTATTGAATTTAAATCTTAGACGATATGTGTTAGCGTTTAGTTTTCAGTTTGTTTTCCTTGACCCAGCGGAGAGTTAAAATCCATTACAAAAACAAAGTGATATATCAGTAAATAAGACGAAAAACAACTCAAAAGCAGCAGCAACAACAGTTTTCTAATCCAGACCTTTGAACGACTTGTTATTCTCACTAAATTCCGCGTTCCTTTCCCTTGCACAATATAAAGGCTGACACTGATAGAACCTCGACTTGCATAAATAAATATACAATTGTTTTAGTCTTGATCCTCACATTTATTCACTTAACCAGAGCTGATTGTATTTCATTTGCCAGTTCCGAATGTTTCTTTTGAATTCATTGATTTTTCCCTTAAGTTTAAAGAGCATCGACTTGACCTTTCAACACACTTCTCCGCCCTTGCAGAAACTTAACAACAAGAACCTGATGTTTTCTGACCCGAATTCTGAGCGATGTGTGTTTGGGCCACTAAATTCTCCAGCAATAAAGTGCCTTGCTGCGTGTGGTGGCCGGCCCTTTTCCCTCCTCCCTCCCTCCCTCTCCCTCCCTCCTCCACACGCCACTTTTCTGACGGAGAGGAGGAAGTGTTATGAATACCGGGGTCGCGGGAGGCAGCTTTCCTCGCATCGGACTGGACGTGACCCGCTTTCTCTTCTTGACCTTTATTGACCTTACTCCCACGTTCTCCCTCTTGACCGATCTCCTTTCGGTCCTTATTTCCCTTTGCTCTGTTACCTCTTCTTTCCTTTCTCTCATTTGCCCCTACTTCCCTTTCCTTCTCTTTTCCATTTTCCCGCACTTGATTTCCCATTTTCTTCTCCTTTATACCCTCTCAAATCTACCCCCTTCTTTGCCTAGTTGAACTCTCTCATTTCATCTCTACTTTCCCCTTTTTCTTCCTTCCTCCTTCCCCATATCCCATCCTTGATCTTCTAATACCTTCCGTTTATCCCTATCCTACTTTCTTGCTCTACATCTTTTCCTCTTCTTTCCCTAACCTTTCCGTCGTCCCCGTTGACCTTAAGCAGCCGTTGCCTTCTCTCTTCCTACCTCTTCCCCCCTCCTCCTTTCCCCCTATTTTGTCACCTCAAGACCCTGGAGACGTTTTAGGTATTTGTCATTTTTTCACGTCATGCCGCCCGTACGTGACTGGTAGTTCCTCGGTTTGTATATATTTGCGGTTTTCCAGCGGGGTTATGTTTTTTTGAGTAAAGAGGTACTGGTGTCTATGGTAAAGGCATTTCGTAGAGTTTGTGTCAGAGATGGTGTTTGTTGCTGTCGAATCCAGCACGAACTGTATTTGCGATGGAACGAGGGAGCGGGCTGGAGGATGATGCCAACAGACTGGATACAACATTTTTTTCCGCTGGAGCCGGTCTGTTGAAGAATGTGTCCGGTGTGTCACTATTAGAGAGGCGTGTTTGTATGTGTTGTTTGATGACGCCACCTAGTGTTCACTTTGTCCTCATGGGAGCCGTTGAGTAATCTAAACGTGATTGCACGCGACCGTAGACTTTACCGCGTCACTACCTAAGTAATGCTCCGCTGGTAACACATTGATTTTCGGTTAGACATCGCAAAGTTGGTGGTAGTTTGTTGGAAATCTTGCTATTAAACCTTCTGCTGACCAGTCTGTTGATGTTAAATGTGTTAGGAGAATTCCCGAGACTTTATGTTCCTGAGCAAAACGTTGAAATTTTGTGTATAACTACTGCTACTACTGCAACTACTACCACAACTACTACTACTACTACTACTACTACTACTGGCACTACAAGTGATAACAATAATAATAATGATAATAATGATAATGATAATAATAGTAATTATGGTAATGATAAAAAATATTACTAGATGTCGTAATAAGACTAATAACAGGCCTAAAAAAATATTGAGGTGACAGAGAAACACTTAGATCAATAGACTATAGTGGATATAATAAGAGTAGAGAAAAAATAGTTATATAAATAGTAACATCAGCAGCAGTGGCGACAGCAGACTCAGCACTAGCCATCCAGCCATCCAGGAGCGTCCAAGCGAGGAGCTGCTACTTTCATATCAGACTTTCCCTCTCGTCACTGGCAGCGTCCGGGGGAGGGGCCGCGACACAAGAACTTAACGACGCCTCGCACGGATAGAAAAACATGAAATATTAATGCTGACTTGAATGGTGAAAAGCTGCCATGGAGAGGGAGCGAGAGATATGGAGGGAGGAGGGAGATGGAGGGAAGGAGAGAGGCTGATGGAGGGAGGTAGGGAAGGGAAGGAAGGGAAAGAAGTGGAGTCAACTACACGGCAAATATTGGAAGGGAGTGGAGGGAACGTGTAAAGGGGAAGATAAAGAGTGTGGAGTGAGAGAGAGAGAGAGAGAGAGAGAGAGAGAGAGAGAGTATAAAAAAGTGAGATCGTCTGCAGGAATGAAGTACAAGAGACATTGGTGAAGCTCCTTAAAACGACAAAATATTATGAACAAGCTGTAGTAGTAGTAGTAGTAGTAGTAGTAGTAGTAGTAGTAGTAGTATAGTAATAGTAGTAGTAGTAGTGGTAGTAGTAATAGTAGTAGTAGTTAGGGCTCAGAAACCACGGCCGAGTCCTTGTACTTTGTGGGTTGGACACCATTAGGATCTAACTTGTGTTGTTATTTATATGAGAACATTTTTTCCCGAGATGTTGATTTTTTATATGCGCGATGGCCATGGTGATCCTTGTTGTATAGAGAGAATGAGATGGAAGGAGGAGAAGGAGGAGGAGGAAGAGGAGGACGGATCGATGAGGGAAGAGGAAGTGTAACAAACAGAGGAAGACATACAAGAATAAGAAAACGCGGAAGAACGATAAGGCGACGAAGGACACGGGAAGATTATAGACAGGATGAGATGAGGGAAAAATAAGAAAAGGAACGGGAGAAAGAGGAGGAAGAGGAAATAACTTTTCTCCTCCATTTGTGCCCATGTTGTTAGCCGATGTTCTTAATATACGACTTACAACAAAGATTACCCAATATTTCATCTGATTGTTTGTTCTTAAATTTAGTTACTGATTTTTAACCTTAGAAGGAACAAGAAAAACAAGAAATAAAGGTCATTTAGTAATCTAGTATAAGTGTGTGTGTGTGTGTGTGTGTGTGTGTGTGTGTGTGTGTGTGTGTGTGTGTGTGTGTCGAAACGTCCTCCTTTTCTTCTCATTACGAGGAACCGAGTGTCGCCAACGTGGGAGTGTCTCTTTTGACGGCAAACTCAATTAAAATGAAACAAAGGATGTCAAAGTAAGGAAAGAAGAAGTGTGAGGGTGTGGGAATAAGGAGTAGAGGAAAGGAGAAAGGGTGAGAGGGATTGTGAGAGGGAAACGGTTGATAAGGGCGTTAGGAGTAGGATAAAGGAGTAAGGATGGGATGGAGTGTAAGAGGGAAACAGTTGATATGGGTATAAGGAGTAGAAGAAATTAGGAGTATAAGAAGAGGGAGTGAGAGAGAGGCACACAGTTAATAAGGATATAAAGAGTGTAAGAAAGGAGGGGGAAGGGAAGAGAGAGAAACAGAGATGGAGACAGTTGATGAGTAAATTAGATAGGAAGGAATGCTGAACGGAAGCTTATGAGAGAGCAGAGAGAGGATTAAGTGAACGATGAACTATAATGATCTTGTTTCTTTAGACCCATCATTCCTTGGTCTATATTCATTACCGCAAGAAAAAGGTTGACGTGATAATTATACATCCAAGTGATATCAAGAAAGCCAACCCTTTGCATTATATAGCATTGTGCATCTTATATTCGTATGAGACAACGAAACTAGGTCATTTAAGGGGACTAAGAGGACCGTTCGTCTAGTCTTTGTTTTGCGCTCAACACACACCACACAGACATGAATTATTGCCCCGTATATGTTGCCTCGTGCGTGACTGAATCTGCCCACTCCTGGTGTTGGATAGGACACATTACGAATGGCTTTGGTGAATGATATAAAGAGGAGTAAAAATAATAGTGAAAACAGGAAAATGATGAGGAAAAGCAGGATGTGTGTGTGTGTATATGTGTGTCAGGAAGCCAAGCGACCACCACCTTCACCACCACCGCCACCACCACCTCATGCAGCACCCTATGTAATTGTCTCCAGCAGTTTGGCAGCGGGCCAGAGGGAGCTTGTTCCAGCCTCCCTTGCAGTGTGGTGTGTGTGTGTGTGTGTGTGTGTGTGTGTGTGTGTGTGTGTGTGTGTGTGTCACTATAATCTGTACCACACGATCCATCTTCATTCATTTCTTTGTCTTTTTTTATTGTTATGTGTCTCCTGTTATCTGTGGTCTGTACTCTCTCTCTCTCTCTCTCTCTCTCTCTCTCTCTCTCTCTCTCTCTCTCTCTCTCTCTCTCTCTCTCTCTCTCTCTCTCCCCCCCCAAGGCTCCAAAGATTACCCTCGCTGCCGCAATACTCACCGGGCGCTGACAGGCCGCAAAGACTTGGGCAAAGAAAGGAAAAAGAGAGAAAGGAAAAAAAAAGAAGAAAAAAAGAAAGAGAAACACGCTAGAACATGTCAGTGTGAAGCTAACGGGAGGATGACGACTCAGCATTTGTGTGTGGGGAGAGAGCGAGAGAGAAAGAGAGAGCGGGAGAGAAAGGAAAGGGAGAACGAGAGCCGGAAAAGGGAAATAACTTGTGATAAAGAGAAGAAACAAGAGAGTGAGAGAAAAAAAAGAAGAGGAAAAGAATGGATCAGCGGGTACAAGAGAGGCTGGACGTGAGTGTAGGTGAGAAGAAGAGAGAGAGGAAAAAGAAAAATCTCAGAGGAAAGAAAAGAAAGAAAGCCGGGGAGAGGAAAACAACGGCTGGAAAAAGGAATAAACTAAACAGGAAAAGAGAAAAATATAAGGTGGAAACGGATGTGTATGTGTGGTTTGTGTGTGTGTGTGTGTGTGTGTGAGAGAGAGAGAGAGAGAGAGAGAGAGAGAGAGAATTATCATTGCATTTTTTATCATTGTGTCTTTTAATTAATACATAAATACTAACACAAAATTAATGAAAGGTAATGCATCAAAATATCATAAACTAAAAAGGAAAACAACAATTACAACTGAAAATAGAGAAGAGATTGTACATTTTTCTTTGTGTGTTTCCTGTTCAAAATATAGTTTCATTTTTATCTGCATTTTGTTCAGTGAGAAATACACAAGCAAAGACGAATGCGTGCCAGGCGGGCGTTAAGAAGGGCTGAAGAGGCGCAAGAAACCTGAGTGAAAGCAGGTCATGGAAGGGAGAGAGAAGAAGCGAGGGAGAGAGTGCATGTGTGTGTGTTTGTGTGAGTGTGTGTGTATGTGTCTACCTGCTTTTAACCGCCTACCAACCTTCCTCTCTACTTGCCTATCTGCTTGCCTTTTAACCTACTTAGCTATCTACTTAATGGCATGTTTTTTCTACACTTCTGCTTGAATTTCTATCCACATCTATCTTCTGTGTTTGTTTATCTGCTTATCTTCCTACCTACCTACCTATCTACTTCTTTACCTGCCTATCTGCTCGCTTCCCCACCTACTTACATCTCTACCTCCTTACCTTTCTTCCTTTCTTTGTCTTCTTTCGTCTACTTGCCTATCACCCTCTGTCTCATCGTTGCCAGCTTGTTATACTCAGAGCGTCGTATTAACCAGTTTTCGACACTTAACCATTAAAAAAAGGCATCAGGAATTAACGATTTTAACGGTAACTATAGATGAATCTCCTTATTGGGGGTTGGAAATCGGTATATATTAGACACTAAATAGGAGAATGTGACAATTTTGCGAGTCTTTCTTCCCTTCTCTGTTTGTATGCTTCCCTTACGAGCTTCTTACCTGCTACCTCCTTACCTGTCTCTATCATCCTTCCCCTTGTTTGTTTATCCGCTTCTCTGTCCGTTCTCTCTCTCTCTCTCTCTCTCTCTCTCTCTCTCTCTCTCTCTCTCTCTCTCTCTCTCTCTCTCTCTCTCTCTCTCTCTCTCTCTCTCTCTCTCTCTCTCTCTCTCTCTCTCTCTCTCTCTCTCTCTCTCTCTCTCTCTCTCTCTCTCTCTCTCTCTCTGTCTGTCTGTCTGTCTGTCTGTCTGCTTGCATGTCTCTCTCATATCCCGCCCGTCCTCTCTCGCCCGTCCGCCTGTTTGAGAGTAGTGAGATGAATGGCCGCGTGAAGGACCCTGGTGGTGGAGCAGACGTGTTACTCATCCCTGCTTCATGTTCCCCGATGGCCCTCCTCCTTCTCTTCCTCTTTCTTCTTCTCCTCCTCTCCTTATTCCTCCTTCTTCTCCTCTTATTCATCGTCTTCCTCCTTTTCCTTTCATGCAGCCTCCCACCCTTTCTCCTCTTATGCATTTTCTTGTCTGTTTTTCATTTTCGTCCTTCTTATTTCTTATTCATGTTTTTGTTTTTTTGTGTGTTTTCCCGACTCGTTTTCCTTCTGTTTCCTTCTTTCCCTTCGTCTTTTTCTTAACACTTTCTCACTCCATTTTCTTCTCTTCTTCATATTTCTTCTTTCCGATAATATTGTTTAGTCTCTTGCCTCCTCTTCTCCTTTTCTTCCTTTTTCTTATTTTCCGTTCGTCTTCGTCTTTCTCATACACCTTTCTCGCATCCATTTCCTCCTGTTCCTCTTCTTCCTCCCCTTCCTCCTCCTTCTCCTCGTCTTCCTCTTCCTCCTCCTTTTTATCACCTCTTCGTCTGCCGCTCGGCCTAATTTTTACTCCATTATTCGTATCCTTGCTGAATCCTTCTTGTAAGATGGTACTTTTGCCTCTCGTTCTCCTTCTCCTTCCTCCCTCCAACCCTTCCCATCCATCCCTTCCTACCTCCCTCCTCTTTCCTAGTCTATTCCTTCCTCCTTCCTCCCCCTCTCTCCCTCCCTCCCCGCCATTACCAGTGCAAGAGAGACGTTCTTATCCCCGGCGAGATGGATGGCTGAGAGATGAATAGATGATTGGGTGAGTAAGTGGCGTGCCTTTGCTGCAGCTTATTGTCGGTGTTGAATGGCGCCGGTGCTGCCTCCCTGCTTCCTTACTTGCTTGGCTCCTTCATATCTTCCTTCCTTACTTGTTTATTTGTTTGCCTCCTCCTCCGTCTCTTTCCTTCCTTACTAACTTCTTTCTCTGGTTTCTTCTTTCCTTACTTCTTTCGTTTCTTTCATTCTTGTTTTTTTTCCTTCTTTGTCTCCTTCCTTCCTTATTTGCTTACTTTGTTCCTTCATATCTTCCTTTCTTACTTATTTCTTTGTTTGCCTCCTTCTTTGACTCCTTCCTTCCCTCCTAACTCGTTTCTCTGGTTCCTTCTTTGTTTTCTTCCTTCCTTCCTTTCTTTTTTTTTTTTTGGTTCCTTTTTTGTCTCTTCCTTCCTTCCTTCCTTCCTTGTTTTTCTGGTTCCTTCTTTTTCTCCTACCTCCCTTCCTTCCGTCTTTCCTTCATTCCTTATTTATTTTGCTTCCTTCCTTCCTTCCTTCCCTCCCTCCTTCAGTGTTTACTTCTTTCCTTTCTTCCTTCCTTCCGTGTCTTCTTTCTTTCTTCCCTCTTTTCCACCTCGTTTCTTCGTCTGTGCCTCCTCCTCCTTTCTCCCTCTCTCCATATTTCAAAGACCTTATGGCTTCTTCTATTTGTGTGTTCTTGCGTGTGCTTGTTTGTGTGTGTGCCTGTGTTTGTGTGTGTGTGAGAGGGCGTGTGTGTGTGTGGGGGGGGGGGGGGTATGTGCGTGTATGTGTGTGAGGAAGGGGGGAGGAGGGTTCGTGTGTGTGTGTGTGTATGTGTGTGTGTGCGTTACAAACATAACGAGCGTGACGTTGGCTCCTCTCCTCACACTTTGCGGCTAATGTGGGCACTGACGCCTGGTTTACGACGTTCCTCCACCCCCCTTCCACCCACAAACCCACCACTACTTCCCACCCACTCCCCTCCGTCACCACCACCCTCTCGCTAGCTGGCCTTCCCTCGGCATCTACTCCTCCTCACCCACTTCCCGCCGCCCGTATTCCACCCTCAACACCCTCTCTCTCTCCGGCTTCTGTCTACTTGTTCCCTTCCTATCCTAACCGCTATCTCCTCTCTCGCTCCCTCTCTCTCTCTCTCTCGTCCCTTCCAGCCTACTCTCACCTTCCCTCTCTCAGCCCTATCCATTTACCCTTCTCTCTCTCTCTTCGTCCTACCACTCAGTTTTCTCAGTCTCCTCTTTCCTCAGGTCCTTATCAACCATTCCTGCAACCACTTCCATCTCCTTCATCCATTTCTTCCGTCAGTCTCTTTGCTTCTCTTCCTCTAGTCTCAATCAGCTTACTTCTTTATCTATCATCTTCTCTGTTTCTCTTTTTCAAGACCTCCTTTCTTTCTACCTGTGTGGTGTATCCTCCTTCTGTTCCTTCTCCTCCTCGTCCTGGTTCCTCGGTACTCACAACTCTCTCTTCCTCCTCCTCCTCCTCCTCTTATTCAAATAACAATAACAAAAAGCTCACAATGGAAAATCGCCTCGCATTCTGTTCTGATGTACACTGCTCTCCCACTTCCTTCCCTGCTTCCTTCTCCCACCTCCTCCTTCTTCCGTCTCATCCACCCTCCGCCTCCATTCTCCTGCCTCCTCACCTCCTGCCTCCCGTCCTCCTTCTCGCGTTGAGGGACAAGGGAATCGTGTTAGCATGATAAATATGGGAAGCTGTGCCATTATTAATATTTACTCCGCGCTAATGGCATGCTGAACGCTATTTACACGAGCGGCAACGATAATTGGCCCTAACCGCGTGTGTGTATGTGTGTGTGTGTGTGTGTGTGTGTGTGTGTGTTTGCATGGGTGTGTAGCGTACGTGACTCAGTGTTGTGGCAGTTCTGGTGGTGGTGCTGTTTGATGGTGGTGATTGTGGTGGTGGTGGTGGTTCTTGTGGTGGTGGTGGTGGTGAGTTATTGGTGTGGTGTATAAAGGCGTTAGGGTGGTGTTTGGAATGGTATATGTGGTGATCAATTCTCGTAAGTTGTGGCTGGTGTAGTGTTGGTGGTGGTTGCTTTGGTGGAGATGCTGTTATCGGTGGTGGTGGAAGAGAGCGGGAAAGTGATGGAGGTAGTAGTGAAATGCTGGTGGTGGTGGAGGTAGTGGTGGTGGTCTTTGTGGTGGTAGACACGGTAAGGGAGTGAATGCATTGAAGTTAGAGAGAGAGAGAGAGAGAGAGAGAGAGAGAGAGAGAGAGAGAGAGAGAGAGAGAGAGAGAGAGAGAGAGAGAGAGAGAGTAGTGATGGTGATGTTGGTGGTGGTGGTGGTGATGGAGGTGGTGGTAGGGCATGGTCAGGGAGTGAATGCAGTGAAGGTAGAGAGAGAGAGAGAGAGAGAGAAAGTGCAATGGTGGTGTTGGTGATGGTGGTGGTGGTTGTGGGGCACGGTAAGGGAGTGGGTGCATTGGTGGTGGTGATGGTGGTGTTGTTGTTGTTGGTGGTGGTGGTTGAGGGTGGTCATGGATGGGAATGGGTGTTTATTTAACGGCCCGTCATGTGATTTAACCTGACAGGGGCGTCGCGGTGAACAATAGCGTTCCTCTTTATGGATTTCCACTCTGGGGGTTGTTAGTTAAAGCAATGGTGGTGGTGGTGGTGGTGATGAATTTAACGGTTAAATGGTACTGATTATGACAGTGGTGCTGGTAACAATGGCAACTGTGGTAGTGGTGACTGAGGTGGTGGTGAAGGTAATATTGGTGATGGTAGTAGTAGTAGTAGTAGTAGTAGTAGTAGTAGTAGTAGTAGTAGTAGTAGTAGTAGTAGTAGTAGTGGTAGTAGTAGTAGTAGTAGTAAATAACAGCATAGTGATTGTGATGGTGATGCTAAAGAGAGTAGTCAAGGTAGGGATGGTGATGATTATAGAGAGGGTGGTACTGGCAGTGATAATAAAAATGGTGATGGTGATGATGATGGTGGTGATGGTGGAGGGTAAAGCATAGTCCCGTCTCGTGCCGCAAGGGGGCCGTCGCGTCGCCCGCGTCGTCCCGGACATAAATTAAACTAAAACACCATTTCCTTGAATTCAAATTGTACCTGGAGGTGTGGCTTGGCTCGTTGCTGCAAATTAGATGAACCTAATTAAGGATTGCAGGTGAGATATGGCCGCGCCTACCGCATTGCCCGAACCTGCCCATAACCACCACCACCATCACCACCACAAGCGCCACGTCCATCACCACAACCACTACCATACCAGCACCACCACAATCACCACCACTACGTTCCCACCATCCATGACTAACAGCTAAGTTATATTCGTTCTTAAACATATGATAAACGTTAAGTAAAATAAACGTTTTTGAAGAATATTGATACAAGTAGAGGAAGAGGATTAGTATAATAAAAAATCGATGAATTTAATCTTTGGTCCGTTTTCTAAGATGCTTCCGAATCTCACAACAAATACTTCTGAAGGTCACAAAAAAAGATTAGTCGGTTTCGTATGAGTGTTTTTTTCACGTTCATGGTGCAGAACCCGAAACGTTTGAGAATATGTCTTAGAGGATGGCGTGTAGCAGCAGAAGCAGGAAGGAAGGAAGACAGAACCCGGACGTGCTATATGGTAGGTAATAAGGAAGAGTTAATTAAAAAGAACACCGACCAGCAGGAATGAACCCTTTTAATGTGACGCTCATGGAGGGGTTCTGCATCGCGGGGTGTCAAGCGGCGGTGCTGTGGCCTCGCGCGTGAAATGGAAAGACACGTAGGAGGAGGAGGAGGAGGAGGCTGAGTGACGGGCAGGGAAGGAAGGGTGGACGAGACTCTGTTGTCATAACTCACCACTACACTGATTGGCTGACCTTGGCGGTGACGGACATTGTAACTCAGGTGATGGTGCGCCGGTGGTGGTGGTGGTGGTAGTGGTGGGGGTAGGGGAGGTGATGGTGGTGGTGATTATGGAGATGAATGATTAGTGATGCCGTTGCTGTTATTGTCGTCTGTGTTGTTTCCTGTATATTGAAGTTTAGCCTTTAATAGTGTTTTCTACATTGATTTACAAGGAAAGATTAGATTCACCGGGTCTCGTTCCGTATAAACTGTCCTAAAAGTAACCATCCGCAGGCCAGGAAGCAAATGGATGATGAAAGACTCGAGGAGAGAACTGAAAACCCACAGAAGTCTAATGGGGAGGTACTGAGAGATTGTGCAAAGGAAGAAGAGAAGGAAACTAGATCGTTGACGGATGACAGACAAACAAACGGTCGCATACCAGGCTGAAACACAGACAAACGGAAACAGACACACCAGACAAAGGAACAAAGACAAACACATAGGCATAGACACACCACTCAGGCGTCGACACGGACAAACAGACTCCATTACCCAGACAGCCACAGAACATGTTAAGCTCCTGTATCGGTTGAGTTTCACCGATCAGTCTGTCGATCCAGCGAAGGGGGTGACTCAATAATGACGCTGTGGCTTTCTCTTTTACGCATGTGGCAGGTTTTTCTCCTTTTCTGAATTGTAAGAACCGTGTAAGGAGAAAAGAAGAATATAAAGAGGAAAGGGAACAAAAATAAAGTAAAGAGGACCTGGAATGGAGAAGTAAGATTAAAATGTAGATGATGTATAAAAGAATTGAAATGAGGAAGAAATACAGTAACTAGTAGAAATGAATGAAGAAAAAAAGGGATTTCAAGGTAAGAAGTAAGATATAAAGTTGAATGAGAAGAGAATATTAAAATGAAAAGGGTGCATAAAAGAAGAATTAAAGAAAAAGATAAATACTAGAAGAAGAAATGGATGAGAAAAAGAGAAATTCCAAATCGAGAATCAAGATAAAAAGTTGAACGAGGGGAAAGGGACCGCGGAGGAGGAGAAAAAAAAGAAGGAATAGAACAAAGGTTAAAAAAAACGAAGGCGGAAAAGGATTAGACCAAGTAAGAGGAAGGGAAAATCGGTAATGCTTGGTCACCACCTTGAGTCCAAACTTCCGGAGCTACTCTTTCGGTCTTCATTCCTCCAGGATCATCTTAACTACTTTTACGACTTGTTCGGGAGAGTTGAGCCGCGTCAGCAATCCCCGGAAAGTAAGATCCAGATAAGAGCGAGGGCGGAAGAGGCAAGTTTTTTCTCTCCCTCTTAAGCATGAATTCATTGAACCCTAATCAGGCGTAATGCGCGAGGTACAATGCGTCTTTTATGGAAACTTTTCTTCGCGTTTCAGGAAGAATTATTGAAGGTTTTGTTAAGAGGCAGGAATGGAGTGTATGATTTGTGTATGATACTTTGGAATCGTGGTATTTAGAAGAGATTGAAGCTCTTTTTAGTTAGGAATAAACTGTACGATCCTATGATATTTTGGAATCGTTGTATTTAGAAGTAATTGAATCCCTCTTTAGTTAGGAATGGAGTGTACGATCCTATGACATTTTGAAATCGTTGTATTTAGAAGTAATTGAATCTCTCTTTAGTTAGGAATGGAGTGTACGATCCTATGACATTTTGGAATCATTGTATTTAGAAGGAATTTAAGCTCTTTATAGTCAGGAATGAAGTATATGATCCGAGTATGGCATTTTAGAATCGTGGTATTTGTAAATTATTGATTTTTTTTTAGCTAGGAATGGAGTATATGACTCCCGTGCGATATTTTGGAATCATGGTATTTTTGAACGGCGTCTGGACACAGCACGGCTTACGTATGGACTCTATTCTCTCTTAATTACTCTCATCCATCGTCCGGAGCTGAGAGACTCGGGTCGTTATAACAGTCATGAGGCAATGGACGTCTGGCGGAGCGCGGCGGAGAAAGGGACAGGAGCCGAGAAAATCCACGGGGAGGAAGTGATTCGGTGACGGCGGGAGAGAAGAAGAGGCGGCGACCACGTGAGGAACTGTACGACGTGAAAAGCCTGGCGTGTGTAAAGGCGGCGAACGGAAGCCCGAAGGAGTTATTGAGGGCTGTAGGGCTGAGCGAGGCGGCGGCGGCGACGTAGAAGGGGAGAAGGAGAAAGAAGGAAGGAATGCATGGTGCTAGGAAGAGGAGGAGGAGAAGAAAGAAGGAAAGAGAAATGCATGGTGCTAGGGAAGGAGGAGACGAAGAAGGGGAGAAGGAAGAAGGAGGAAGAGGGAATGCATGGTTGTAGGAAGAGGAGGAGGAGAAGGAAGAAGGAAAGAGGAATGCGTGGTGCTAGGGAAGGGGGAGACGGAGAAGGGGAGAAGGAAGAAGGAAGAAGGAATGCATGGTGTCGGGAGGAGGAGGAGGAGGAGGAGCAGGAAGAAGGAAAGAGGAATGCATGGTGTTCGGCGGAGTAGAAGGAAGAAGGGGTAGGAGAAGGAGGGAGTAATGCATGGTGTTTGGGGTTGAAGGAGGAGGAGGTTAGTGTAGGAGGGGCTTTTTGGGGGTCAGGAGGAGGGGAATAAGAAGAGAAGTAGGTCAGGCTCGGTTGGGGAGGGAGAGAGGGAAGGTGAGAGAAAGAAAGAAGGAATCCTCTGTAGAAGAATCTGAAGCTGCAGTCGCTGGCACTTGTCTTGGTGCTTCCTGATAACGAAAATGAAAGTGGAGTGAAGGGATTTTTCTTTTAATGTCATTCTCCTCGAGATTGTTGCTTGCGTGATGACATTATTTAAATATATACTTTTGTTCTTTTTTTTTTGCATATTATGAGTTTCAAGCAGTCACCACTCACCTCATAACACATTAGGCATTGTTCTTCTTCTTCGTCTCCCTGTTTTTCTTTTTGTTTTCCTTATTATACTGTCGCTGTCTTATTTTTTCATTGTCTTTTTTATATTATTCATTTGTGCTCATCTATGGAACTCCTTGGGTCTATAATGTTTTCTTTAATTTCCTTCGATGCCCTGTCGTGGATCCCAGTAATAAAAATAACAGTAACAATTAGAATACCTGTTAAATCTCAGTATCTCTTCCTTGACCTCATGCAAATTGAAGTACATAATTCGTCCTTCCGTAAGTCCCTTGTAATGGTCTACGTATGGCCGTGCTTGGGTGAGGAATGGGGCCGCCAGGTGCTCTCTGATAACAGTAATGGCCGGCAGTTGGGGTTCCCGTTAATTATAAAGGAAGCTACTTTGCACCAGCAGGGATGTCCGTTACCGCCTCGCCTCCTTTGCCCTCCCCGCCTCTCTTCACCTTTTTCTCCTCTTCCATTTCCTCATTCGCGGCGCTCCCATGTAGGTTTAATAGTTTTCAACAGCGTACCCACTGACCGCCGTCCTCTCACTTTGGAAATTGGTCATGATAGAAAAATAAATACGTAGTGAAATATTTTATGTTAAAGTTTTAATATTGTCATGGTGAAGGAACGAAAAAATAATGTCGTTTTCTCATTATTTTTTTTTCATACGTACATTTTTTTCAGAAATTCGTAATTTTAAGGAGTGTTACAACGACAGTAAAGGAAAAAATAATTACAGTGAGTAATGCACATTAGAGTATTGCACCTTATTTGTACATTACCAGATTAAAGGTTGATATATAAAAGCGTTCTGTGTTTTGTTCCTGAGCATTAGCCTTCCTCACACCTGTCAACACACACACACACACACACACACACACACACACACACACACACACACACACACACACACACGCCAGCCCTTGTCACCCAGCTCATCACATTGACCGCTAATCACATTTCCGCCCCCCCAAATATCGGTCAGGCGTGCTGTTCACATTTTTATTAATAACACAATTCACCGTCATCACTAGGCAGGCGAAGGTGTGTGTGCGTGTGTGTGTGTGTGTGTGTGTGTGTGTGTGTGTGTGTGTGCAGAAGCTAGGATAACAGGTCTGGTTTAAGAGAATAACAAAGGCAACAGATTATCATTAACTAAAAAAATAATCAAGAACGGAAGTCGGAACATCTTATAGCGTTCGATTAGGTAACAAAACAAACACCTATTTACCTATTTTCGTTGGAGAGGTTATTGATATTGATTTAAGTGTTGTAATTTTGCCTATTCTCTATCCCCTTCCGAGTACTATGTCCATTTTTAGTACCGGTGTAAAACTGTTGGCCTACTTCTCCTTCCTTTCCGCCCTTTCTCCCCTTTATCGAGGGTGTAATATTTCATAATATCGCCAAATGGTGCGGAATCTACTGGTTATTCATCGATGCGGCTTCCCTTTACTGCAGATACCCTTAAAATTCAACAGGGGGAAAGGGAAGGAGATAGTGAGGAGGGAAGTAGGAAAAAGGGTCGTAAGGAAGCAGGTATTGCAAACTTTAATGATTTTTTCAGTAGAGGAAACAGTTCAAGGGCAAAAGAAAAAAGGAAACAAAAGCGGCCACTCATCATTGCTCTTATAAAAACAAACAGAAAAAGAGCGACCTGAAGAACTATATAATTTAGTTACGCGTCTTGGCCTACTGCAACGAGAATCACCCGAGGACAGATTTTAGAGTTTCATTTCCCCGAAAAAAAAGGTTCAGGTGGCGAAGACCCGGAGTGTGATCCCTGGCCTCGTCCCCTCCGATGATGCTCAAACTTCAGCGCTTTTATCTGATCTCCAAGTGCTGTAGGCGTATGAGACGTCGCTGCTGGGGCAATTTATGGCTCACCCGAAATAGTCCAGTCCCCCCTTGCTCTCCTCCTCCGACCTAGGCTGCCGGAGACACTTCAGGCGCCGTTGAACAAAGAAAATGTGGCTCTTCCTTTGATTTCCCGCCATAGGAAGCGTCAGCCTCTTAAGCCTACCTGAGATGGACTCCGGGTCGCGGTCATCAGCCGAGGGAGGAACAGGAAGGATAGGGCCTCTGCACCCATCTTTACTTCCTTTCCATTCTTCCCCTATTTCTCTCCCTTTCTTTCTTCCTTTCTATTGTCTTATTCCTTCGTATTCCACCCATCTATCCTACCTTACTGTCTCCCATTCTCACATTCTTTCTCTCTCTCTTTCCACTGTTCTTGTTTCATTTGTATTATTTGTTTGTTGTTTAGTTAGTCAGCTGTCAGTTGTCCAAAAAGGTTTGTCTGCTATAAAGGCTGACTATGTACTAATAGAAACTTTATAAGAAAATATAAGCAAGTAATTTTGGTCGTATATTAAAGTTGCAAATGTTTCGAAACTTTTACTTCTTTTCCCATTCCGCTTCCAACACCTACTTCATCCCATTACGATTACAAATGGCTTTCCCTTTCGCCCTAACTCTCAAACTCTAACTCACTATAGCAACACCGCCTTAGACACGAAAACCCACCTGCATGCACTTCCCTACCTGTTCCCTTTTACCGCTCACCTCTGTTTATTCTCTCGCACACATACACGTAGGTCCTAAAAATCTTACCCGCCGGAGGAGCTTGGTGGGTTCTTCTACGAGGGGAAGGACGAGGCGGACTGCATGTTGCCTTGGGTGGGAGGGAAGGTCGGTAGTAATGGCACTCCAGGCGAGGGGAAAATGCGCGAGAATGCCGGCGATAAATGTGATGGTTGATGTGAGGGGAAGACCGTAATGGCGCGAGTCGGTATATTTGCATGTCTTCCTGTCGTCGCTCGCCGCCGCCCTCTCGACTTGCTTCGCTTCTTGTTGTGGCCTCGAGTTGGGTGATGGTCATGGTGATTGTAGCTCTAGTGGCGGTGGTAGTGCTGGTGGTGGTGGTGATGATAGTGGTGATAAGTATAGATGTAGGGAATTGGATCCTTAGTGCTGGTGGTGTTGGTCTCTTAGGTTGTTAGTTGATTAAAGATCAGGAAGTTCTTGTGTGGTGCTGAGTGAATCCGATTTCAATTAAGGTTTTGTAGCATTATAATGGTTGACATTGGTTGTAATAGCGATGTTGTGATGTGTTGCTATTGTGTTGTCTCTCATTACAGTTCTCCGTGAAAGCCGAAATCATACTATTGCGGCATTATTTGGGCATAGGAACGGAGTAATGAAGGGCTTGATGCGGCTTCAGACTGTTGCTTAGGTCATGTACAGGGCTAGACTCGACCTCTTCACCCGGGTACAAACAGCAACAACACCACCAGCGCCACCAGCCGGGAATAGGTTGTAAACACGCCTCGCCAGCCGGTAAACTTGAAAATTGAGAGATAAAAGAGATAAAGCCGCGCGGGAGCATAACATGAAGGTACTTACTCGCTCCACTGCCTCGCGAAACACACACACACACACACACACACACACACACACACACACACACACACACACACACACACACACACACACACACACACACACACACAGACACACAAGCACACACAGGACGTTACCTAGATTAACTTCCTTTATTCTTAGGAGATAGAGCAAAAGTAGAATTAGGTAGAGGAGGAAAAGGAGAAAGAGAGGAAGAAATACTGATAGTGGAGGAGGAAGAGGAGGAAAATATAAACACACACACACTGCAGACCAAACCCACGAGGCCGCCGCGCAGTGGTTCACCTTTATTCAGCATTTAGCAGGGCGAACAGGTGAGCGGCGGAGTAACGTGGTTTGGTATCAGCAGTCGGGGCAGGAGGAAGTAGGGAGAGAACCGCGCCCCCTGCAGCCCTCCACCCGCCCTCTCCAACACCCCCAACACACCTACACACCCTCACCCACCCCCAACCGCCCCCGCCCCACTGCAACGCGCTGCCACAAGAGTAATTACATTAAATGAAGAGAGGAAGAAGAGAGAGAGAGAGAGAAAACAAAACAAAAAGAAAAACATGGTCAGTTAGCTATTATCTGTAGTGGCTGTGTGCCTCCGTGTGTGTGTCTGTGTGTGTGTGTGTGTGTGTGTGTGTGTGTGTGTGTGTGTGTGTGTGTGTCTGCGTACTCTCGCGTGTTATTAGCTCATGTAAATTAGCTGCTGCTCCTCACAGACGCAGAGAGCCCCACACTCCGCCGCCACAAGTTCTTGGTAACCAGCGCGAACCCTTGTTGTTGCCTCACACAAACACTGCAGGCCACGGGAGGGGGTGGAGGGATGAGTAGAGGAGACACGTGATCGGTTGTTGTCTTAGCGTAAATAACCGGCAAGGAAAAAGATACACGGGAAAGAAGAAATCCCGTAGACGAATCACAAATAGAAATCGTGGAGGCAACACATGCGTCGCTCTCATTTTGTCTCCGAAGATTGGGGGAGTAAAGGGTTGGATACGTGATCGCTCGTTGTCGTAGCGTAAATCAGAGACAAGGAAAAAGATACACGAGAAAGAAGAAATCCCGTAGACGAATCACAAATAGAAATCGTGGAGGCAACACATGCGTCGCTCTCATTTTGTCTCCTAAGATTGGGGTAGTAGAGGGTTGGATACGTGATCGCTCGTTGTCTTAGGATAAATCAGTGTCAAGGAAAAAGATACACGGAAAAGAAGAAATCCCATAGACGTATCACAAATAGAAATTGGGCAGGCAACACATGCGCCGCTCTCGTTTCGTCTCCTAAGATTGGCAAGTCTCGGGCCGCCTCGATGCGACGCACCTGCCCGGCCGCCGCCATTCGTGTGATGTGTGGAGGAGCTCGACGCAATACGAAAACATGTTTATATTCGGGGCGACCCGCGAGGCCAGGTGGCGCACGTCGGGCGTGTTTACGTGGCGAGTATCACACCCGCGGCTCCTCTGACTGGCTGACAGGCGTGTGAGGCGAGGGGGAGGACGGGTGTCGCGGCGGGAGAATGTTGCTGCTTTGTCACGTGTTTGGACATGCAAGGAATAGACTGAAGCTTAGAAGTCAAGACCAATCTGAAGCTGATAAGTGAGAGAAACTGAAGCTGAGAAAATAGAGACAGAGCGGCTGAAAATGAAAAAAAGAGAACTACAACTGAGAAGAATATAGGAAACTGAAGATGATGAGAGATGCAGACTAAAGCTTAAAAAATGGGAGCCAGACTAAGCAGTTTGTCTTATGGTAATCTGGATTATGTTAGCGAAGAGAAGCTTTGGAGTCCGTACCGTCTTAGTAACGACCTGGAAATAAACCTTTTGTCTTTGATTCTCTTCTTTCTGGTGCTTCTTCTGTGCCTCTCCTCCCCCAGTTCTTTGCTGTCCATACAGGGCCTTCATCTGCCACGCTTGTCCGCCTCCTCCCTGTATGGAGTATGCATTTCATGTGGGGGCCTCCACACACAAGGCTTCAGAGGACAGAGTGGAGGCAAAGGCTCTCTCATCAGCCCAGCTCTCACCCATTACTGAATTCCGCCGCAATCTTGCCTCTCTTTAAATTCTTTCTTCATCTTATCGATATTTCTCTCTTTCTGCGCTTGCTGAAACTCTGAACTGCTCCCCCATGCCTCCTCCCCTGCACTGCACACTTCGACTCATGCTCATCCCTCATCCCCAATATGTCCCAAAGTACAGAGTTAAGTTAATCTTCTCTTTCATTCTCTTCAGCAACAATCTTTCCTTCCTCTGTCTTTCCTCCTTCCTCCTCTTTGCGACTTTTTCAAGAGGAGGAGAGGGAGAGGTTCTCCTCCTCCTCTCCCTCCGACCTCTTCGGCTACCTTCCTCTTTTTTTTTTTTTAGGAGCAGCGAGTAGCTTTTTTTTTTTTTTTTTTTTACTTTTTTTGCCCTTTGAGCTGTCTCTCCTTTAAAAAAAAAAAAAAAAAAGAATAACCTAAATTCGTGGTTCCTGCCTGATTGTTCCCCCGCATGTGGTGGGCCGAGGCTGGACAGAGCAAGGCAGTGCAGTGTGCGGGGAGGCAAGGTCGGCCGGCCAGGTGCAAAGGGGAGAGAGTTTCGCAGAAGTGTCCTTTTTACTATTGCTGACCCAGGCTCCCCAGCGACACCAAACCAGGTTAGCTCGGCGGGAGAAGATGTGTGGGAGGAGAAAGAAGAGAAGAGAGGAGAGGAGAGAGGAGAGGAGAGGAAAGGAGAGGAGGGATGGAAGGTTTATAGTGCAGTTTCTTTCCTCTCATCCTTCACTCGAGTGGACTGTTATCTTCTCTCAAGTTTCTCCGTCGTAATTAGTTTATTTCCCAAACACTCCATATAATTGGTATCTCGTTATCTTTCCCACTCTCTCCCTTTACCTCCTTTCCTACCCACTCTACTTCACCCCCTCCCTTCCTCTCCTTCTCTCTCATAGTGTCTCCTCTCTCCCTCTCACACATAACACTCCCCTTATCGCCCCTTATCAATGCCATTACGCCCCTCTCCTCCTGCTTAACTCTTCATCCAGTGCCAACTCACGGGGCGGTGGGGAGGTGGCGTAGTCCTCTGCTTGTCTACTGACCCTGCCACGCTCCCTGCTACCCCCTTCCCCCTGCTCCTCCTCCTCCTCTTCCAGCCTCGAGTGGCAGCCCAACTTTTTCGCTGACCGCCCTCAGCTTTTATTGTCTCGACCCGGATATGTTTTGTGGGTGTTTCCTCCTCTTGGTCTGCGGCCGAGTTTGTTTATGTTCCGAGGAGCATAGAGTTGCTGCGTCTTGCTACGGTAAACACTCCTCAACCTCCTCCTCCTCCTCCTCCCGCTGCCCCTCCTTCTCCTTCCCCCTCCTCCTCCTCCTTCGCCTACTACATCCAGCCTGTGAGTCTTAGCGTGCGGGATTTTCAGGAGCAGGATGTGGAGAGAATTCATACTTTCCTTCCCGTTCCCTTCTCCTTTGTTTGTGGATTTGCCGTATTTCTATATTTTAAGCGTGACGTAGCGTGTGTGTGTGTGCAGGCTATGGCAGGGCAGGCTGGTTTATGGCGCCGTGAAGTGCGGTTTAGCGAGGCTTGCCGCCGTTGTTTATTGAGGAATGGGTTTGACTGTGACTTCCGATAGAGAGAAAGGAGGCGGCGAACGCTGCAGGAATGAAAGAAATGGATGATGCTAGTGCTACGGAGAATGCAAAAGTTAAGTTAAGCAGTTATTGTGGTTTTATTATATCGTTCTTTATTGTTAAGATTTACGTATATTTAAAGTCAAGAGGGATGGTACTAATAACTTTGACACTTTTACATCCACGTATAGATAGATAGATAGGTAGATAGATAGATATATGGAAAGAGAGGGAGGCATAGGTAGATAGATAGATATAGATAGTTGATATAGCTGGAGAGATAGATAGATAGATAAGCTGTTGTCACGAGAATGTAATCTAAAACATATAATTATTTTCATCTCTTCTTAACATTGATAATTTGTATATTGACACACATTTTAATTATATATGCTCCTAAACAAACTTTTTTATTCACTTTAGTCTGTCATAAGCAAAAAAAAAATAGAAGGAAAACAGAAGCCACAGAAATACATAAATTAATTAAAAAAACGAATTTCTGGGGTATAAAAATGGATGAAAAAATATATATGAAAAAATAAGGGAAAGCAACACAACTCTGCCACAGTGCCATCACCGTGGGGGGGGGACGAGGTGGGAACTCCGGCAGAAATTACTTGGTGAAAAGTTTTTCCTCTGAGCGAGTCGCAAAACAGGACTTTCTTTTTTTCTTTAACTCTGATCCGAAGTGTTATAGTACCTGGGAGAGAGAGAGAGAGAGAGAGAGAGAGAGAGAGAGAGAGAGAGAGAGAGAGAGAGAGAGAGAGAGAGAGAGAGAATTACATAGAAAATCAGACCACACAGACCCCATGGTCCAGACTAGGTGCTCTGTCCTTAAACCTAAGTGAATCTACACTAACCAGATGGCTCCAAAACGTTGCTTTTCTACTCTAGTTAATATTAAGTTCATGGAAGTGACGGTCGAACTTGTTTTTCAAGGAGAGAGAGAGAGAGAGAGAGAGAGAGAGAGAGAGAGAGAGAGAGAGAGAGAGAGAGAGAGAGAGAGAGAGAGAGAGAGAGAGTTACATCAGCATTGTAACTTGTCTCATGGTATGTCGCTTACGAATGAAAAAAAATGACGCCGGTGAACCTATTTGTCATTTTTTCTCTTACGATTTTTTTTAGTTTTATCATTTTCGTCTCCTCACTCTATCACCTGGGATGACATCAGAGAGAGAGAGAGAGAGAGAGAGAGAGAGAGAGAGAGAGAGAGAGAGAGAGAGAGAGAGAGAGAGAGAGAGAGAGAGAGAGAGAGAGAGAGAGAGAGAGAGAGAGAGAGAGAGACAGCAATTACAGAGATAAGAAGAGGAAGGCGAGGTGGTGTTATGGCTTCTAATTCTAAATAACTCCTTTTTTTACTTTCCTCTCATATCTTCATCAATTTATCAGCATCTCCTACTTCTTCAACCTTCCTTTCCTTATTCCTTCCTTCTTGATAAGCTTTCCCCTTTTCCCTGCAACCTCTATACCCTTCCATCCTTCCTTTCCTTTCTCCTTCTTTCTCTCTGCTCTTTCACTCCTTCACTATAGCCTCTATTAGATCTTGTCCCTTTTTTCACCCTGATCTACTTCTTTTCATCCCACTATTTCACCTTTATTCTACCAAATTTCATTCCTTATCAGCATCTACGGCTTTGTCCTTTTTTCCTTCCTCCTCCTCTTTCTTTCTGACCTTTAACTCCTTCTCTGTAATCACTACCATATCTTGTCCCTCCATACACCTTAATTTCATTCCTTTTTGCTCTCTATTCCACCTTCACTCCGCAAAGCCTCATCCCTTATCACACACATTAACCTCTCTTTAACTTCAGCCTTTCCTCTTATACTCAACCACCTCAACCCCTTCAGACTCCTATCCTATACTCCATCAACCACCAGAACCACCCACTCACCCACTCACCTCTCTGCTTCTGTCAACAAACGCTCCACGCCTCTGTTAGCCGACCTCTCCATCCCAGTTCCCCGTGAGTGCTGGGCGAGCCGCGATTTTTACACAAGGGTATCAGTGTCAGACGAAGAGTTACCGACGCAAAATTGTGATTCCGCGAGTCGATATCCGAGAGTCAACTGTCGTGGAGGTCGGATGAAGAGTGAGGAGGGAAGGGATAGGGAGATGGAGGGCGGGGAGAGAGAGGGAGAGGGAAGGAGAGATGAGAAAGAAAGAGAGAGAAAAGGGAGAGAATGAAAGTAAGCGAAACTGGAATGAAAGGGAAAACGAAGGGAAGGAAAGGAACATGGATAAATAATTTGGTGACTAATGGAAAGAAAAAATATATAAAAGAAGGAGAAGGGGAAAGAAAGATTGCAGATACCCCCGTTTACCTGAAATAAACCAGAGAGGAAGTGAGATAATCGTCGTAAAAAAAAAGGGGGAGAATCTGCTGAGAAATATGAGAAGAGAGAATAAAAGATAAATGCGAGAAGTAACAGGAAATACTACGACACGGGACGCTGAGGGTATAAATTTGACGAAAGAAAGGAAAAAAAAAATAAAGAATGTAAGGAAAGAAAAAGGGATATTTACCGCGTCAGCAAGTCCCTGCCATTTTAGAGAGGTTAAAAGAACGGAAGGCGAAAATAGTTGAGTTCTAATTGGTTGTAGAGAACGATTTTGGTGTCTACTACTACTACTACTACTACTACTATTCCGGTTAATTACCCAGCATCGTCCTCATTCCCTTACTCCTTTCCCTTCCTTTTTTTCTTCCCCATTTCGAGTGACCTTTCCCCTTTTTTTCCCCCTTGTCTAAGTCTCATGTAATCTTCCCTTCCTTCCCTGCTCTCCTTACTTTCAATCCTTTCCTTGCTCTCTCTCTCTCTCTCTCTCTCTCTCTCTCTCTCTCTCTCTCTCTCTCTCTCTCTCTCTCTCTCTCTCTCTCACAGACACACACATTGGCAGCAGCATCCACGTTTTCTTTCTTGTCCTTCCGTTTTCTTTCTTGTCTTCCCGTTTTCTTCTCTACTTTAATTCGCATCCCTTCCTTGCACTTTAGTCCCCCTTAGTCTCCCTTATTTAATTCACTCCCTTCTCTCCAGTTGCTCTTGTTTCCACCCTGCGCCCTTAATTCTCTCCCCCATTCTTTCTTCGGTTATCTCCCTATCTCCAGTTTTATTTCTCCCTTGTTGGCATCCTCTGTAGAAAAGGGAGAAGGGAGGAACCGTTAATTTGTTCTCGGTATCAATCGCTTCTTCCTTTTCTTAATTGTTCTAACCCATTTTTTATTACCTATTCTTCCTTTTTTTTCAAGTTACCTTTCGTTTTTTATCTCTCTCCATCCCCCTTATCTTCATCTCTTCTTCTTTCTCTTCCTTCTTTATCTTCAGTCCTTCTTCCTTCCTTCACTTTTCTTTCCCATTCGTCCTTTATCTTTCTCCTTCTCTCCTATCTTCATGTCTAACTCTTTGTTCTCCACCCTCATCTCAAGTCATGTTCTTTCTCCTTTTCGTTCATTTTATCTTATTTCTCTTCCTTTCTTTATTATTCTTTCTCCACCTTAGCTGCGTTTCTCTTTTCTCCTCCTCCTTTCTCATCTTCACACCCTCTCCTTCCCTCCTTCCCACCCTCCCTTCCTCCTCGTCGCTGGCTGGCTGGCTCGGACTTGCTCTCTCCCTCGTAACTAGTTAGCGTTACGAACCATTACATTTTATCGCGCCCTACACTTTATCGTTCCTATTGTGTGTTGATCCCGACGTGCTTCCTCTTCCTCCTCCTCCTCCTCCTGGTCTTCTTCTTCGCCCTCCGCCGCCTCCTCCTCGTCTCTTGTGCGCCATATCCTTCGTTCTCTTCATTACCTCATCATCTTCAGGTGTTCACTTTTCATCTGTTGTTATGACCTCCTCTCTCTCTCTCTCTCTCTCTCTCTCTCTCTCTCTCTCTCTCTCTCTCTCTCTCTCTCTCTCAATATATACTCCACTATTTCAATGACCTAGGAAACTTTTTAAAACTTTATATATAGAGACAGAGAGAAATAGATGAAGAAGAGGAGGAGGAGGAAGAGGAGGAGGAAAAAATAAAAGCATAGAGTATAGGAAGAGAAGAAGACGGATGGGAGATGGAGAGGAGAGGAAAAAGAAAGACAGTATAGGGGAGAGGAAAGTAAAAGAACAGCAGGAGGAAGGTGAGAAGGAGAGGAAACTAACGGAA
The DNA here is from genome assembly GCF_024679095.1 of Eriocheir sinensis. NCBI lineage: Eukaryota > Metazoa > Arthropoda > Malacostraca > Decapoda > Varunidae > Eriocheir > Eriocheir sinensis. The sequence goes on along the minus strand of NC_066547.1, from coordinate 2,780,140 downwards.
AAGAAAACGAAAGAGCACAGAAGAGAAGAACGAGGAGGAGAAAGATGAGAAGGAGGAGGAGGAAACTAAAGGAGAGGAAAAAGAAAGATGGCATAGAGGAGACGAAATAAGAAGAGCAAGAGAATGATGCGAATGCGGAGGGGAAACTAAAGCAAAAAAGAAGAAAAAAATGTCGAGTATATAGAAAATAGAAGAAATAATAACAAGTTGCCTGCGCCGGGGAGTATTGATGATGTCTCTACGTAGCTCCCTGACTTTGAAAGATGGCGGGGAGGCTCAGAAAAGATGAATAACACACCAGCCTGAAGGGAAAGGATGGGAAGACTTTGGCGAATATGCTGCAAGTGTTTGGCGGGGCGGGAAGGGGATGGGAAGGATGGCCGTGGTGGTGGTGGTGGTGGAGGTGGTTAGGGAGAGGCGTGAAGGAAGAAGAGATGGAGGTGGAGGTACCGGAGTTGAGGGTGGTAGGAGGAGGAGGTCGTGAGGATGGAGGAGAGCTTTAGACGTGAGGAAAGAGAGAGAGAAGTTTTGAGAATGAGGAAGCTTTGAGGGAGGAGGAGGTGCAGCGAGATGAAAGGAAAGCTAAAGAAAAGAGAGAAAAAAGTCACGCAAGAAAAGAAATCTCGGGGAATGGCACGAAGAAAAAGGAGGTGGAAGAGGAGAAGGTGAAAAAGCGTGAAAATAGGGGTTGATGAGGATGGAAGAGAGGAAAAAAACAAACGGAAAGAAGGATAGACAGGACAAAATAGAATAGGTCAAGAAAAGAAGGCTTGGAGCATGAAGGGAGAAGGAGGAGGTGGAAGAGTAGGAGGAGATAAAGAAGCCTGAAAAGGTGTAGAGGAGGATGGAAGAGAAAGACAGACAAATGGGAAGGAGAGAAAGACCAAGATAGAGAAAGTAAGGGAAGGTTTTGAGAGAGGGAGAGAGAGAGAGAAGGAGGAAAATAAGTTGAAAGAAGACGAGGAGGGGGAAAAGCTTGAAAAAAAAATATTATTGGATGGAAAAAAGAAAAAGCTAAGTAAAAAGGAGAGAAATGCCAAAAAACCGAGAGAGTAACGAAAGGACTTGACAGAGAGGGAGGGAATGATAGGGATAGGAGCTCGGGGCGTGATATGAGGAAGCGTGACGAACGAAAAGAGACACGCGGATGAGCAGTGTGGGTGAGCCTGTAATCGGATCAGGAGCGGCTGATGATGAAGGAACACTGAACTCTGAGGAGGTGAGAAGGGCATGGCTGGTGACGGGGGGCGCGGCGCGGAGCAGGACCTGGAATATCGAGGCAACTGAGGCGGAGAATGCGTGCTGGGGAAGTAAGTAAAAGGAAGGCAGAAGAGAAGGCATGAGTTGTACAGGGACAAAGGCAGAGAATGTGCATGGAAGAAAGGGAGTGATGGGAAGAGAATGCAAGAGTCGTAGTGGGAGAGAGGCGGAGATGTACAGAGTAAGTAAGAAATGAAGGAAGAGGGGAAGAATACAAGGATTAGAGGGGAAAGATAGACGGAGAATGTGCGGGAAGGAAGTAAGGAAGAGAGGAAGAGAAGAAGGAAAAGGGAGGACTAAAGAATATGGGAAAAAAATACATGGGAGGACTTATCACGAAAACTAAAAAGGAGTTAATAATTGAGCGTCCTAGAGAACACGAAGGAGAAAGAGGAAAGGAGTTAGTGATTGGACGCCCTAGAGAGGAAGATGGAGAAGCACACCCACACCCATAAAATAAACACCAATAACGCCATAAACCAACACCTCTTCCGATTTTACACGAGCATAACCGATTTTACTTGGCCGTTTCCGAGATGATGCGAGTATTGGCGATTAAAGACACGAACCCTCTGAGATCGGCAGCGACTCGGAGGTTCACGAGGAGGTATTACGGAAGGTTATTCACGAGTGGCGCAGGTGAGGGAAGTCGAGGGTAGGTGAGGCTGATTAAATACTGAGTGTTCCTTGAGAGAGTGAGAGATGGATTAGATGTAGGAGGAAGATGAGGAGGAAGCGAAGGAGTGTTGCTTAAAGGAGGAAGAAGAGAGAAATGTCAAAAATCGGAAGGCGTGGGAGTGAAAAAGATGGGATACGATAAAAGGAAGAGATGAATGAATAGAGGGAAAGGAAGATGAAAAAATGAAGGAAAGAAAGAGAAAATGAATGAAAGGAGGGAAAGAAAGATGGAAAAATGTAGGGAAAAGAAGAGATGAATGAGAAGAAGGAAAGTAAGATGAAGAAATTAAGGAAAAACGAAAAAATGGAAGACAAAATTAAGACCTGATTAAGTTATATGAATTTGTATCGACGGATGATTTATTAAAAGAAATATAGATAGATAAATAGACATATAGATAGGTAAAACGAGACAATACAGAGATAGAAAGAAAGAAAGACAGAGAGAAGAAAAGAGATAGAGACACAGAGAAAGAGATTGAATTTTGGAAAGTGCAAGAAGAGGAGAGAAAGAGTTGGCGTGCTATCGTAAACCTAACACGGCTTTATAGAGCAATACCCTGCCCCTTGCCGCCCCTCCCAACCCAGAGGAGAGTAACAACCTAACAGACAGTAACAGGCCGTAACGGGAACAAGGAACAGGGTGGCAACGTAGAAACAAACAGACAGGCGACGACAACGGCAGTAGCATCAACAGCAGCAGTAGTAGTAGTAGTAGTAGTAGTAGTAGTAGTAGTAATAGTGGGGGTTGTTGTTGTGTTGGTGAAGATGTACGTGTTTGTAATGGAGGATGAAGAACAAACACTAGTCTATTTGTTGTTTACCTTTTCCCTCTGTTTGTTTACTTTGTTTACTTCCCTGTCTACCGTTTTGTTTTTCTTTGGGCTGCCGGTGTGTGTGTGTGTGTGTGTGTGTGTGTGTGTGTGTGTGTGTGTGTGTGTGTGTGTGTGTGTTTGTTTTTGTTGTTTGTTTGTTCTGAGGAATCCGCGACTCTCTCGAAACACAACCACAATAACAACACACACACACACACAGACAAACACACACACACACACACACACACACACACACACACACACACACACACACACACACACACTCGGCCTAAATGTTATATACGAGAGGTGTGTTGCCGGGGCGTCCTGTGATCCACCTGGTCCCGTTCCTCCTTGTTTGTGTTGTGTTTGTGTTGCATTTGTGTATGTTTGTGGTGCCACGTGACCCCTCATGATGCTGGAGGAGGAGGAGGAGGAGAAGGAGGAGGAGGAAGATGAGTAGTAGAACGTAGGGTAATGAAGTGAATGAGGAGGAGGAGAAATATGAGTAATAGAAAGAAGTGAAGAAGAAGGCGAAGGTAGAAGACGAGGATGAAGACGTCTAAGAGAAGAAAGCGAGAGGGAGGAAAGGGGAGAGGAAAAATAGCAGAGGAAACATGATAAGAGAGAGGAAAAAAGTATAGATAATGAAGACGTTAATTGAAGAGAAAAGAGAGGAAATAATGCATGGAAATTTTGTAAGAAGAAAAGGAAAGAATGGCGTAAAAATTAGGAAAAAAAAATAACGTATTTGAAGAGGAAAATGAGGAGCAGGAAAAAAAGAACGAAGAGCAATATAAGAGAGGAAGAAAACGCAGTAACCAAAGGAAAAGAAAGAAAGAAAATAAATGGCAGGGCGGAAAAAGAAAGAAGACCAGTATAGGAGAAGAAGCCCCTTGAGGGAAAAAAAAGTAGAAGGTTCGAAAAAAAGAGAGCGAAAAAAAAGAAGAGGGAAGAAAAGGGATAAAAAAAGAAGGGTGTGAGAGAGGCTCAGTTATTCCCTGCACGACAATTATTTCCTCTTTTTTTCTTTCCTTTCTCATTTCAGGCGAAGATTGTGGGTGAGGCTTCTTGTTGTGTGTGTATGTGTGTGTGTGTGTGTGTGTGTGTGTGTGTGTGTGCGCGTGTGTGGTTCTAATGGATGTACATGGCAGGTTAATGAATGGATGAGAGAGAGAGAGAGAGAGAGAGAGAGAGAGAGAGAGAGAGAGAGAGAGAGAGAGAGAGAGAGGAGGTCAACTTGAAGCAGTAGGCTGAATTGAGATGAGGGAGTTATCTCTCTCTTCTCTCTTCTCTCTTCTTTATTTCACTTGGTATTAGTATTCCTTATTGAATTATTATTACTAACCCCAAAAATATAATCTCGACCTCTAATAACCTGTAAAAAGATGCTCATTTAAAACTCGTAAGGAAACGGAATTTGTAAACTGATATTCTTGAAGCTGAAGGGAATGGCTAAAGAAGGGAGAGCCTATTTAATGGCTGCAGCAGGAAAAAGGCATTACCGAGGAACAAAACAAACACTATCCGTCAATCGTCGTGTCCGTCTGTGTAACTTTTCAAGGTTTACCATGTGTCGGAATCCATTATACACTCGGGGCGCTGGCAGGCTGATGGACGGCTGCAGGAAGGGCGGAGAGAAGCGAAGCCAATGATCATGTTTCCCGAGCAATCACAAGAGTTATACCAAGTTAGGAAGATGTGGGAAGCCCGTAAACTCCCTCCAAGATCAAGCTTACATTACCTCCCCCCCTCCTTCTTCCTCTTCTCTCCATCCCTCCCTTCCCCTCCTGTTTGAGTTGATGTGCCTCATTCCGCGAACTTCCCACACACTCATGATCCCCTCAAGTCTCGTCTCGTCTTGCCTCGCCTACGTTGCCTTCCCGTCGTCCCACTCATGTTGTTCTCCGCAGTCTCACACATATATCTGCATTGTTGTTAATCCTATACTAACGATACGTGTTTGCTATTGTCTCTGCCCTGATATTACTATATTTTATGCTCTTTCCAATCTTTATACCAACGCCATTGCTGATACTGATATACTTCTTACTGATTCTTCACTACAAATACTTACTCTACAGCTGCATCTACAATTTCTACAGTTTCAATTATAACGACTACATCAGTTCCAGCAAATTCGACTTTTGCTATTGATGCTGTTGCTGTTATTATACGACCTTTCACTTCTTAAACTGATTCTATTACTACCATTTATACTACTGCGACTATTACCACCAATGCTGTTTCTGCTATTTCAATTCCTTGTTTATTTATTCAGAGGACTAAAATGGAATGTTTGCTAAATCATACACTTTATACATGTATTAGTTCGTGTCTTCCAAGGTTAACTCTTATTTCTGCAACTGTATACATTTCATCTCCTCCGCCTGTCCATCTGCTAATTATCATTCCTTGTTATTTGTGTCTGTCAAGTGTGTGTTTGAGGGAAATATGAGACGGAGGAAGTCATTACAGGCGATTTATCCATTCTCCTGCCCCGCATCCTCGCCCAAATATTATGTCTAACCTTCTCATTTTTGCATAGTCTGGCCTATTAAGGAAGTTTTGAAATATCTCGATGGGGGAGATGCATAGGCTTGGCGGTGGTGGCGGAGGTGTTAGTCGTGGTGATGGAGTAAAGGGTAGAGGGGCTGTGCTTGTGGGGGTGGTGCTAATGTTTAAAAGAATGTGGTTTTAAATACGGAGGTTTACAAGGATGCATTTTCAGGGTGTGCGTGTGCTTGTGTTGTTTGGGTGCCCTTGTCTATCCTGCCCTACTCTTTCTTTCCCTCATTCCTTACCTGAGAAATTGGAGATGATGGTAAAGGTCATGGTGGTGATGATGGTGATGGTAATGAATGCCTTTTTCATCAATAAATGTCTTTTTAGCCTTTTTGTCGTTTATAAATGCCTTTTTGTCTGCCTATTTTAATGTTTATTAGTGCCTAAACTTACGGTCTCTTGTAATGATAATGCTGGTAGTGATGATCTTAGTTGTAGAAAAGAACGAAAGTGATAACGGGGAACAGGATGAGAGTTTAATGCTACAAATTGTTCTCATTCTTCTTCTTTGGCATCAGACACTACATACCTAAGAGATAAAATGTCCTCAAAATATCCTCATATCCACGGAATATCCTCAGCATTAAAATAATAGAAACAACAAAGACTTTAAACTATGACCAAGAAATAAAATGTCCTCTAAATATCCTTACATCCACCCACAACCCAAAAAGTCAGAATAAGAGGAACCACAAAGACTGCGAACTATTCCACCAATAAGACGAAGAGAGGGTGAGACATGGACCAAAAGGAGAGCTATTCTGGGCGGCTTAAATGGGCCCTACACGGATGAGACCTAATCAGTGAGCCGCCGTGTTTTGTATTCTGTGTAGGAGGCGGCGTGGTGGTGGTGGTGGTGGTGGTGGTGTAGGGTAGACAGGTGGGAAGGGAGCTCAACATGGCCAGAATAAAACTACAGGTACAAAACACAGGTGAAATTAAGCCCCTTCCTTTATAATCTTTTAGTGGTGTAAGGAATTCTCTACGAGGCGTTCAAATACAGTACAATTTCATTCATTCATTCATTTATTCATTTCCTTATCTGCATCTTTTACTTCTGCTGAATCGTGTTATGTTATTTAGTTTCGTGTATAATTGTGTGTTCTGCCTAGTATGACCTAAGTAATTATGTAAGTCTAAGTAAGTCTTGTATAGTCGGATGTTTTACTTAAGTATGGCCTAAATAAGTATTGACCTTGTGTTGCGATGCTGCAGAACAAGAGAGAAAAATAGTTGTGCACTTCGTTTGGCGTTCAGGTTACTCAAAGAAGACAAAGGCGAAGACAAAGAGCTCGGGTGACAAGAGGAGGAGGAGGACGAGGAGGAGGAAGAAACTGAGAAGGAAAGGGGAGAAGAATAGGAGAAAATATAAAAACGAGACATTTGAGGAAAGTGTGTGGAAGCAAAGACGAGATTATAGTATGCGTTAGGAGGAGAGGGATATGTAGGAGGAAGAAAATGAGAAGGAAAAGGGAAAAGAGGAGGGAATATAGAACAGGGGCATGTAAGGAAAGGGATGACTAGGAGGGAAGACGAGATTATGGTATGTGTTAGGGTAGAGGAGGAGATGTATTGACTATAAATGGTGCCCTTTGTATGTAAGGGAAGGTAAAAGACGTGTAAAAGGGGATTGAGTATGTACAAAAGGGAGAAACAATGGCTGAGGTTACTAAAGGGTAAGACGTGACTTGGAGCTGGAGATGGAATGGGTGAGATAGGTTTTGGATGCATGTTAAAAGGGTAAAAAGTAACCCATCTTAAAATCACTGAAGTAAGGAATCCGATCTTATACGTTCATCTTCAACTCTTCAAATGTAATGGTTAGATTAATTCTCTTCTCATAGATCGACTGAGAAAATGAGGGAAATGAGGTATATGGTAATGTTAGAACAGATTATAGCCTTCTTACTTATATTTTTATTTTGTGTTTGACTGCCTCCGTGTGAAAAGAAAATTATTTAACCCGGTAGCAGCGGGGATCACGTTTCTTAATGGTCCCTCTAAGCGAGAAAAATGAGAAAAAATCATCACTCAGACAAACCATTTCAAAATATATTTCAAAGCATTGGTGATCAGTTTATGCATCATCTATTTTGGGGGGTTTATATGATGGCACAAATTTGGCCCGTCGCTGCTACCGGGTTAAGTAAATATTTCCACAGATTTAGTCAAGGCTACTTTCTTCCTCTCATCTCTTTACATTTCTTAGAACGCACCGACAGAAGATCCCAAACCACAGACCATTAACACACTCGTATAAAACGCACCCGCGAAGTAAAATGTATCCAATCCCTCTTTGAAGTCGCGGTGTAATGGTAGGAAGAATCGACCTTTTCACCGTACCTGTTTACTCTGACGGGAGGGTAACCTTGTGTGGCGTGAGTGAACAGTCTCGTGGTAGTGGCGGGCGGTGACGGAAACACACAAACGCGCTAACGGCTACCTGGCTGTCTCGCGGGGGCCCGGTGTTTCTCTTTCTTCCCGGTACTGACGTTTGTGTAGGCGTGTCCGAGAACAGATAGTGACGTGAGCTGCATAGTGTGGGTGTGGGTGTTGGTGTGGGTAGTGTGAGTAGGGGAGGGAGGGTAGGTAGTATCGGATGTGGTGTGGGTGCTGGTGGTTATGGAGGTATAGATGAGGATGAGTTTAAGGTGGAGGGAAGAGGGGGTGAGTGTAGGGGAGGAAGGCTGTGAACAGGTGAGGTGAGGGTGTAAATCTGTTTCTCCCCTCACTTTTATACTTTCCTCTTCCCCTTCCTCTCTTACTCACCCTCAGTCCCCACCCTCCTCCTACCACGTCTCAGAATTTCCTGTTTCACCATTCTATCTCCTTAAATAATCTGTTCACTCCTTTTCATTTTTTTTCCTGCTCTTTACGTCTCTACCCTCCATTCCCCCCCTCTCTATGATATCTTTCCGCTAGGTCTCGTTTTTTTTCCCCTTTCATTCTTGTAGTAGTAGTAGTAGTAGTAGTAGTAGTAAGGGTGGTAACAGTAGCAATTTTTATGTTTACTAACAAAGTAACATTGCAATTTGATACGCAAAAGCTTACATTTTTTTGAGGTCTACTAATAAAAAATGTTACTCAGCAAATGTTTACTACAGAGTATAATTCAGGAGCAAAGTCTCGGGAAATTTCATGCTACATTTAGCTCCAGCAGGCTGATCAGGAGAAAGTTTCCCAGCAAGAATTCTACCAAATTTTCACAAACTTTGCCTGGCATGCAAACAGTGTGTTACGGGAGAAGCGTTACTTAGGCAGTGACGCGGTGAAATCTACGGACACCGCCAGCCATATTTTCATTACTCAACGGCTTCAGTGATGGACAATACGAACAGCTCATATTTATTGCAACCCAGAACAAGTTATTTCTTATCATATTATTGTGAATTTGTTAGCAGAGCACTATAGCTTCTCTTCCAGCTCCCCATACCCACCTTATACCTCCTTCGCCTTCTTCACGTTTTCCTCATTTTTCGTTTTAAAGCGCAGCTCTAAAATCTCAGCTATCCAACTACTCAACGCTTAACTTCAGAAGGACAATGCAGGAATATGTAATAAGAAAGCACACAGTATCCTTATCAGGCATCCTCGCTTCATCGCTTATCTACACGATGATACTGTGATGATAATTTTGTCGATCATTTGTTTTTTTCATTGTGAGGATCTGCTTTTCCCATTTTATCGGTAGAACATACTTTACCTTGCTGTACTTCGCTGGGGAAAGGAAAGGAAGGAAGAAAAATAAGTGGGCGGCCGCATACTCTCAAGAGGAAGCCCGAAAGTCTATTAAGGGAATGAATGGAACATGGCGACGCTCCAAGTAAGAGAATAAATTACACTTCCAAACTGCCCGAGTACTTAGAGTAGCAATTTATGTTCGTTCCGAGGAAGGCAAAGTTTAACCTTATTTCCTACACCACCTCCACCACCGCCACCATCACCACCACCACCTCCACTACCACGGGCAAGGCTGTGGTGCTCAGTTTTCAATTATGGTAAAGTTTTTCTCTTCTTTCTGAGTGTTTGGGACATTTGTTGTGCAAGAGGGAGACAGCGCCAGAGTGTTACGTCACCCTTGCTATTACATCTGGCATTATTTTCTTTCTTCTTGCTGTCTTTTTCTCTTACTTCAATCTCATTCCAACCTCTTCTTTCTCCTTCGCCATCTCCCTAAAATCTCCTGATGTTCTGCCTCTTCCGTGCCGCCTCTGCTATTGTTCCCTTTCTTCTTTCTCTCAACAAGTATGTTTGGGACCTATCTCCCAATGTTTCCTCTTTCGTCGTCTCTCGTACACTCCGCTCTTTCCTTTAATCTTATTTCTCCTACTGCTTCTCCTCAGTTTCATTAGGTAGTCCGTTTTCCACCTCTGTTCTTCCCTGCCATATCTCATTTCCCAATCGTTTTCTGCTCTTTGTATCCTCAATTCTCCCTGTATTTCCTTTGTAGCCTTATATATACCCTTCCTTTTTTTGTCCTCCATCATATCCTGTTTTTCTTTTTCTTGTCTGTTTTTTGTCCTCCCTTACAACCCTTCTGTTGCACCCGTTGCCCTGTTGGCCTCTCCTTACCCACACCAATAGAGGAAGAGGTTTATCGTAGTGGCCTTTTGACGGAGCGTTTTGACGTAAAGAAAATATATAAGTTTACGGCCGCCTTTGAAGTCACTTTATCTTAACATCAACGTGAACTTAAGGGGAGACTTGGCGTTTGCGTTGGTGTAGCATTTTTTGTGTTTATTAATATATATACGTTGCACTCCCTACCTACCTACTCATCCTTCTACCTCCGCCTTCCTTCTCTCTGACCCAGTTCTCTAGTAATTTTGCCTTCTCCCTTTTCGTTTTTATTTTCCTCTACTTTTTTCTATATCTTCCCTTCTGTGTTACGTTTCATATCCCCACAATCTTCAGTCAGTCTTTCTTTCCTTCTTGCCTTCCTTCTTTCTCATTTCTCTTAACTTTTCCCCGTCTTTTATATCTTCCGTCATCCTCATCCTTTTTTTCCTTTACTTACTTCATCTTCCTTCTGCGTATCTATTTTTTTCCTTATACTTCTACAACCATCTTTATTTCATCATTCCTTCCTTATTCTACCCATGCTGCTACCTCATTTTCCTCCCTCAAGCCACCTCATCCTTTTTTCCGCTACTCTCTTTTCCTCACTTCTCCTTCCGTTTCCTCCTTCCACAACAACCTTTTCCTACCCCAAGCCTTACCTCACTGCCTTTCACCCCTTCACCGCTTCCCCTATTACTACCCATTTCCTCACTCACCGAAGCATCCATCTCTCATCTCGCACCCACACCCACCCCTTCAACTCTTTACGCCCGCTGCTGCCAGTCATCAGGAACCGGTTTTCATTGCGGATGTTTACTGGGTACGACGCGACCCGCCACTCAGATGTCACTCGGTCCGCGCGGAAGCATGCGTTACCTGCAGTAGTATACAGTAGTGGTGGGGGTGATGGTGGTGGTGGTGGTTGTGGTGGTGGTGGTACTAGCTGCCAGGTGTGTTGACGGCGGGCAGGTGTGAGGAGTGAGGAAGGGTTGAAAGAGGACGTTTGGGGTAGTGGTGGACTGATGTATTTTAGAGCAATGAGTGAAGACAGGTGTGAATGAATGAATGGCTGTGTTTCTTGTTAAATTGTATGGGTCTGCAGTCTGACTTATTTTTGTAGGTTTATGTGACTTATTTTTTGTTTGTCTACTGCCGAATATTCATGTTTCTCTCTTCATCTTTTCTTACATAGTTTCTCCTCTTCCTCTTCTTATGGTAATTTCTTCATATCCTTATCTGTGTTCATTCTCTTCTTCGCTCATTCATGCAGTCATTCATTCATTATCTCTCTATCTATCTAATTATCTCTCGCTCCCTCTCCCGCACCTCTTTTCTTGTCCTCCTCCTCTTCCTCTTTCTCCTAATCTTTCTCCTCCTCCTCCTCCTCCTCCTCCTCCTCCTCCTCCTCCTCATCTTCTTACTCCTCCTCTATTCCCTTCTTTAGTACCCATTCCTCTTTATCTTTCCCTTTTGTCTTTTCTCATTATCTCCGCCTTTCTTGATTTTTCCCACATGCAAATCCGCTCTTCTGCTTCCGCCTTCCTTCCCTCTTCCCCACCTCCACCTCCCTCTCCTCCTACTCCTTCTCAGCACCCACCCCTTTAAACTCCTCCTCCTCCTCCTCCACCTCCACATCTTCCTCCTCCTCATTCCCTGCCACCTCCTCCACTTCTTTCGCTTACCAGGAATTTGGATGTAAGAAAAAATCCCTAACTGGGTGATTTGTTAAGGCGCCTGATAGCTTGCCGTCCGCGCCCCAGCCCTGAGGAATCGCCGTATAAGCTCTGCCCGCTGGAAATTGGTCGAAAAACATTTATTCAGGGCTAGTTTTTTTCCCTGTTTTTTTCTTCCTTTCCTTTCGCCTCCCCACGCGCTCTCTTTAGGTCTCAGTTCATCCGTTGGTGGAGGTGAAGAAGTCTCAATCAAGGTGTGTGTGTGTGTGTGTGTGTGTGTGTGTGTGTGTGTGTGTGTGTGTGTGTGTGTGTGTGTGAGTGAGAGGAGTTGTTTGTTTGTTTCTGTGTATGTATGTGTGGATGAATGAGAGACAGAAAGGCAGACAGACACAGTTTTTTTTCTTCTTTTTGCTCCTGTATTTCTTGCTAGTCATCATTGCAATTATCATCATCAGCATCACCACCATCATATTCATCTTCATCATGTAAATAATGCCAATATCAGTTCCACTTCAATTTCTGTCTATAATTTTTTTTCACTTATCAAAATTGAAAACTCCGGTAGGTAAAAATGTTAATGGTATTTAGGAAGCATTAATTAGGACACGGCAGTAGTCATTTCAAATTTTCGTGATAATTTTTATACCTCGGCTAAAAACCTCTCTGCGGAGACCTAAAAATCTCCGTAACATGGCCCGGAAATGGCAGCGTGAGTACCTCGTGCTGTCCGCCGAGGCATATTTATCATCGCGTCCTCTCCAACGCTGCCAAACATTCCTGAGGCAATAAATGCCCTTCCGCTACTACCACTGCTGCTGCTTCCACTACTGCTGCTGCTTCCACTACTGCTGCTGCTTCCACTACTGTTGCTGCTACTACTACCACCTCAACCACTGCTACTCACACTAGTAATAATGGCATTAGTAATAACATCAAATTTCGCTTTTAAATGCAGTCATTTATTAATGGTAGATTTAAAATGATAGCCAGATCATCCTATTTGTAGAACGTTGCATTGCGAAGCTAAATTGTGAGTGTTAAAACTCATTTTGTTAGTGTTGAGGGTTTTATTTACCTCACGTGACAGATATCGTCCATTCACTCTGATTTGAAGATATTTTCCTCCATAAGTGTCAGCCAAATTATGCGTTTTGAGAATGGAAAGAAATTGTACGATAACTGCATGCGTTTTTTCTCTTACTCAGACCTTAAATGAATAAATCAGTGAATTCCTCAACCAGAATGCGCTAGATAAGGCTCAACTGTGTAGGCATTTCTGACATGCTGGTTGAAGTAAAATATATTCGCTTGTTTGCTGCCATGACAACGACCGATATCACTGAACTCTCTCTAAAAGCCCCGATAAAAATAATCTTCATGAACTTTGATGAGGCAGCGAGGGTTGGAGCATAAGGTTGCTGGGAAATCCAACACTCGGCTTAGATTTTCGTAGCGGCGGCAGCGAGGGAACGAGTGACGGAAATATTGTGGAGGAAGAGAAGGAGGATCGAGTGACGAGGCCAAGACAAAATTGTGGGATCAAACACTGCATAAAACAACAACTACAACAACAACATAACTACAACAATAATTACTGATACTAGTACTTCTATTATATTTATTTTGTTATCATTATAGTTATCATCCATTTATTATTTGTTTTATTACTATTAACATTACTCCAGGAGGCTGTGAAGGATCGAGCACAGGAAATATTGTGTTGGAGGAGGAGAGGAAGGGTCGTCTTACGAGGTCACGGCCAAATTGTAGGATCGAACACCACTTAAAAGTTTTCCCGTGCTTTCCGTTGTGACATTATATTCTATGCCGCCGAGACATTATTTTGGCGTGATAGATAAAGAAGATAGAGAGTAAGATGCTGTATTGTGGCTGTTATGGCATGCAGCGTTATGTTATTTGAAAATCAACCTCAATAAGTGGCTTGTCAATGGTCAGGTAGGAGATTTTGTTTGATTGATTGTTCATTGATGAAACCTGTAATAAATAATGTACATGCTTCTATTCTTTATCAGTAACGATGAGGTCAAGGGGAAGATATCTGACGAACAGAAGAGTAAGAACAATCATAACTTCGTGCGTGCGGAGGCATAGGAAAAGAAGACAAGAAACTATGATAGGAAGGAAAACCGTGACGTGGGAAAAGAAAATAGAGAAGGAGGTGGACACAAAAGACAGAAAAGATACAAATGCCTATCAGAATACACAAGAGCGCTTCGCATATGTATCTCGCCTTTTCTTTTTCTTTTCTCTTTTTCGATATTGACCTCACCCTTTTCCTTCTTTCCGTGTGGGCTAGAAAGTATGCAAGAATATTAGGTTCTCAGTCAAATAATATGGGAAAAAAAAATCAGTTTCGAGCTAAAATTCGTAACGTTGATGACTCACTGCTCACTAAAAAGATGCAATATTAAGCAACACATGAATTAGTAACGTAAAATATGTAGTTGTTGCCGTATTTTTAATGAAAACTTGAGACATAAAAGATTGTTGAAGTCGTTGCCGTAATTAGAATGTATTAAAAGCCCGGTTAATTAAACACACACACACACACACACACACACACACACACACACACACACACACACACACGGCCTAAATGAGGGAGAAATGATACGTGAAAAGAGAGAAGAAAAATGCTTCCTGATAATGACGGAAGAATATTGAAGGCTGAAAAACAGACAAAAATGGAAAACAAGAAAAAACAAAACATTGAAATTAAAAGAAAAACCTGCAATCTTGATTATTAAAAGATGAGAGAGAGAGAGAGAGAGAGAGAGAGAGAGAGAGAGAGAGAGAGAGAGAGAGATTATTATACACTGTGTGGGGAAGTGTGTGGGAGCGACAAATAGCAGGTGTCATGAGGCAACAGAAAGATGAATAATGCGGAAAATAAGGACACGGAGGAAAGATTTTTGTGTGTGGTGAGAGAGAGAGAGAGAGAGAGAGAGAGAGAGAGAGAGAGAGAGAGAGAGTTATATTTTCTTCATGGTATTCTCTTCCTGTGTACGTATCTAATAATGTCTGTTTTTCGGCAGGTACGTGTGAGTGTTAGAAGCAGACGGATCAGCAAGGAAGAACCCGCTTGGAGTCAATTAAGGTAGTGTGTTTTTGATTTACTCTTTTTCTGGTTGTCTGCATTTATTTGACAGTTCTATAAGACATATGTACATACTCTGTCGGATAAGGAATGCTCTGTAGAATGTGTAATTATTTTTTAAGTCTGCCAGAGAAGAGATGTCAACCTTTTCAGTGACCGTTTTCTCTCTTCTTCGGTACCGTTCTCTTCGAGTTTTTGGACGGTGAACCTTAGTATTACAGTTTTCCTCATGGTTTAGTATTATATTTAACTTATCCTTGATGTTATGTTAGTGCCAGCGTTGTTTGGTGCTGTAATCGGTCTGTTGACAACTCTCCTCCCCTGACAGACTGATCCCTACGACGTACCCCGCACCTATTCATGGGCCATTACCGAGACAATTGGGCTTATGGTCTCTCCACGGGGGGACCGAGTCTTCGTCTGACTTACTGAGGTCTTACGGCATTCTTGTATTTTTAATTTTTCTCGGCAGCGCGTATTGTGTGTCCGGAACAACTATTTTTCTGTATGGTTCTTATGCGTCTTATTGATTGATGTTGTCATATCGCAGTTAAATTAGTACATGTTTTGGGGAAGGGGATATGAGGCGGGGCGGGGTGGGGACGAATTCAAGGCGATGAACTTCGACGGGAAGCGTTAGTAAATTAATTGAAAAAAAATACAAGAAAATAGTTGTCAGGTATAATTTTTTTAATCCGATACTGACCGAAAAAATAAAAGATAAATGAGTCTGATATTCATACTCGAATAGTAAGCTTCATTCATGCTAAACACGGATTTAATGAAGAAAATAGAGCACTGAGAGCAGGAATATAATCATGTTGGGGGAGAGGACCGGGTAAACGCTTTAGTCCTGCCTGTAACAGCGGGCGCAAGAAAGAAAATGCTGCCAGAGAAAATCAGCAGCTTAGGTCAGGGACTGCTCTAAATGTCGCGGTAGTTTCTGAAGCGTTCTTGAAAATAAAGGACAATGTTGGTTAACTAATAAGAATAATGATACTAATAAATCTATTTATTAACAGACAGTACTATGTAACAGAGTAATGTGTAGATTTTTGTAGAGGAATTTCTTTTTGGAGAGAGAGAGAGAGAGAGAGAGAGAGAGAGAGAGAGAGAGAGAGAGAGAGAGAGAGAGAGAGGAGAGGAGAGGAGAGGAGAGGAAAGGAGAGGAGAGGAGAGGAGAGAGAGAAGAGAAGAGAGAACATTATTTTTCCTCAAACAATCATTTTTTTCACTTTTAAGCCCATTTCTAGAGTACAGTCCCTACTCTATCCTTTATACAGCCGCTCCGCCTCTCGTCTCTCTTCCCGGAAACAAGGTAAAGAGAACACAGGGAACACAATAGTAAGCGTCCCCTGTTTTCGTGTTTACTCTTCTTATGAGCGTGTATATTTTTTCGGCTAACTCAGTTTACATTATGAACGGCCCCTGCTTTGTCCCCTGCCTTAAACGTAATATGCTTTTGATAGGACACACACACACACACACACACACACACACACACACACACACACACACACACACATACATATATCTCCTTTTTCTCCCCCTTTCATTTTCAAGTACAAGTATATATGCCGTTTAGATCATGATTTAAACAAAGGAAACACACTCATATATCCATTTCCTCCCCATCTCAATTTCAAGCCAAGTACATATATATAATTTGCATCTCGATTTCCTGGTATATATATTTCCCCTCCCTTGCATTTATTATTTTTTTTCCTCTCCCATGAAACACACAAACACACACACACATATATACTTTCCCCCACTATCTCAATTTCACGTCAAGAATACATATATATAATTTACATCTCGAGTTTCCTGTATGTTCATCTTTTTTCCCTCCCCCAGCATTTATTATTTTTTTCCCATTACATTTTTTCTCTCTACCCTGAATATTAGCGCTGATGTGATGGTTCTCGTGACGCAATTATCCCTTGATGCAGGAGAGGCTGAGTAGCATAATTAGCGATTTGCATATTGCCTTTGAACGCCGCCAGTTTGGTAATATAATTTAGGCGATTTTTATATTTGCAGTTTGTTTTGATCTGATTGTTGGGTCTTTCCTTCTTTGTTTTACGCCCCCTTCCACCACACACAAAGCCTCTCTGTTTGTAGCGTCATTATTATTGTTGGTGTTTTATTGGGCTCACGTGATAATGGTTTTGCTCTCTGTGTGTGTTTGTGTTTGTTTTCCTTTTGTTTTGTGTGTGTGTTTATGCGGTGTTTGGGTGTTTGTGTTTTGGGTGCATCCTGTGTGTGTGTGTGTGTGTGTGTGTGTGTGTGGTTTATCATCTGTCTAGTTTAGTTTATCATTACTGTCATTTTTATTATTACATTTTATTTTTCTACTGTTATCTGTATTACTGTCAACATCACTTTATTATCATTTTTATTTCTATTGCCATTTATTTTTATTATTATCTGTATTAATATCAACATCATCATCAGAGAATCACTGCATCCAGGTCACTATAGTCAAGGGTAATGGTGTTCTCTTTTTTTTTGCTATTGTTATTGTGTGTGTTGTTGTGTTTTTACCTAAATTGTGGCCACTATCTTGTAATCGTGGCGAGGCGTGGAGGGCGTAGGCGGACAACACCCATTGGTCTGTGTGGGTGGGCGGCCGCCACACACACACACACACACACACACACACACACACACACACACACACACACACAAACACACACACACACACCTCGGCCTTCCTTTAATTCTACTACCGCATTACTTTGTACGGACACGCTTTGCACATTAAACTTGTATATCAACATTGGTTTAATATCATATGTGGAATTTACTGTTAGTTAGTCTACGCCCCTATAAGAGAGAGAGAGAGAGAGAGAACAACCATTCCCGCCGCGTTATTTACAATTCAAATTTATCTGGAAACTTTTAGGACGGTCCTAATTTAATTTTTTTACAAGTTTGAAGGTGACCAGATTCTTCCCCTCTCAGCGGTGGGTGATATCCTGTAGAGAGAGAGAGAGAGAGAGAGAGAGAGAGAGAGAGAAATATGAAATCGGGGTGAAAAGTTAGATAAAAATATGTACTTTGTGGTAGCGGCAGAAGGAGGAGGAGAAGAGATAGGAGTGAAGTAATATGTAGGGCAGGAGGGAGAGAAGAGAAATATGGGATTGAAGGGCAAATGACTGACTATGTAACAAGAAAAACTTTGTAATAGAATGAAAATAGCAAAAGTTGAAAGGATTACGTATGGTGAGACGGAAGAGCCAAATACGGGGTCACAGTATCAGTAGTAGAAGTGGTAATAGTAGTAATAGTAATAGTAGTAGTAGTAGTAGTAGTAGTAGTAGTAGTAGTAGTAGTAGTAGCATCAGTAGTTACATAAAAGGTGGAAGGCGGCAGGTGGAAGAGGGGATAGAGAGCACAATGAAACAGGTAGGTGAGGGGAAGAGGAGAGGGGAAAAAGCAGGTAACTAGCAATGGAAACAATGGCCAAAGGGGCGCTTGTATGGGAAGAAAATGTCAAGAGGGGGAGGATATCAAACTATAGAGAAGGTCAGGGTTGAAAGAGGGGATAAGGGTGTAGGGAAAGGAGGGAGCAAGGAAGCGGGAAGGGGAGAGGGTAAGGAAGGGGAGGGGAGCGAGCGAGTCGGCGAGGGAGGGGAGGGGGAAACTGTGTACCTATATAAAAGTCTACGTTGATATTAACCCCATTCAGAGAGAAGTCTTGTGCAGTGAATAGGCCTACACCATTGTCGCTTGTAGGCCTAAATGGACATATTCCGGCGCCAGTATGTTTTCATTATTTACGCGAGCGAGAGAGAAGGAAAGAGACAGCAATAGTAGGACAGAAAGGGAGGGAGGGAAGGAGGGAGAGTGGGAAGGGCAAGGGAGGGAAAGGAAGGAAACTGTGATCGTTACAAAAGGGAATAATTCATTTGTTTTGCTCTTAAAGTCAACTAAGAGGAAAATTATTCACGAGGTTGACGTTGATATTGTTCTGAGCGTCGCCTTCCTTCCTTCCTTACTCTTTTTTTTTTCAAGTTCTCCATTTTTTTACTTTTTTTTCTTGTGAGTCTTTTGTTTCCGCATATATTTTTTTCCTTCTCCCGCCGTCTTCGTTTCCAGCATGACGTCGCAGTAATGTCATTGTGCAAATCATAAATCTTTTTCTTCCTCCTTCTACTCCTCCGCCTCCTTACTCCTCCAAGTCGTCCTTCTCCTTATACATTCCTCCTCCGTCTCCACCACCGCCTCCTCTGCCTCTTGTTACGTCTGCATTTTACTCATGTCCTTGTTCTCGTCCTTTTTCTTGATTATATGTATTATTCTATTCGTCTTCGTTCTTGATTTCCTTCTCGTCCTCAGTCGCTTTAAGTTTGCCAATCTTTCATTTCGTGTTCTTTTTCCTAGTTTTCTATTTCACGCCTGACGTCCTCCTCCTCGTTATCATTATTTTTGTTTTCTAGTTTGTTTTCTATTTTCTCCTTTTTTTGTTTGTTTCTGTCCTCCTCGTCCTTCTCCTTTGTTAGTGTCACAAATCAGTCAACAATAGATAAAGATGACGTGTTTGAAACCAAGATAAAATGACCTTCCTTGGTGGTGGTCCTGGTTGTAGAGGAGGCGGAGGCGGAGGCGGAGGAGGAGGAGGAGGAGGAGAAGAGGCGCCGATTACCTCCCTTCTCAGTAATTAACACCTGATTGTGTGTCACCTGTGCTACACTAATGAGGCGCAGGTAACCCGGGAGTGATGGTTGCTCGTGACTGGCTTGAGAGACAGAAAAAAATATGTTTATAGTATCTCTTTTCTCTACACACAAATCATTTAACTCTACATGGCTTTGTAATCATTTTGTAGTTATTTTCCTCTTACATTCTCTTTTACAATAGCCGTTATTTCCTTTTCTATTGTAAGTATCTACATGTTTTCCCTTTTTCTCCATCCCCTCTATCTTTATCGTTCTTCTGCTTCCCTTTTTCTCACTCCTCTATATCCCTTTCCTTCCTCCACTATAATCTTTCCTCTCGCCGGTCTCTACGTCATCCTCCCCTTTCTTCTTTCCCCCCCACAATGGAGGCGCTTTTATAACGTCTTTAATGAGGGAGGGAAAAAGGTCACGCCACTGAATTCCTCGCTGGCCTTTCCCGCTTCCCTTTCCTTTCCCTCGACCTTTCCCGTGGCATTAGCAGCGGCGAAAGAGGCTGCGAAGGACGCGTGTCTTTTTGCGAGGGAGAGCAACGCGGTGGTGATGATTGGCTGAGTTGGTGATTATTACTGATTTAAAACAGTGTGTGAGAGGTAGAAGTTTAGCTATTCAATTCCTTTAGCTAGTTTTACCGAGCCTCTTTTGTTTCATTTGTTTTTGCTCTTGAACTTTCTTTACTCTAAAAAAAAATATACCATACCTTTATGTGTTCCCTCTCTCTCTTTTTCTATTTTCTTCTCCCACACACACACACACACACACACACACACACACACACACACACACACACACACACACACACACACACACACACACACACACACACACACACACGCTTTCCCCCTCTTCCCCCCACATTCACACATTCATCCAGGGACTCATTTCATCGGCGCCCACATTAATCTTTTATAATTTTAATTACATTTCGACTCACTGAAGCAAAATTATTAAAGAGTGGGTTGGCGGTTCCTTTGTAAGCGTGGGACAGAAAAAAGGAAAAAAAAAATAGGTAGAAAATAAACTTATGAAAGATATAATATTCATGGCTGTGATTGTGGACCTCATATTTATTGTAAACATTTCATAAAACAAATCTTAATGAAGTTTCCAATCTTTTCCAAAATTCTGATGAGCCGCCAAATTCTTTACGGGTCTGAGAATTTTGGGGATTTGATTTTACTCTCTCTCTCTCTCTCTCTCTCTCTCTCTCTCTCTCTCTCTCTCTCTCTCTCTCTCTCTCTCTCTCTCTCTCTCTATCTACCTCTATCTATCTATCTATCTTCCTTCGTTTTCCTTTGACACACAAAAGTAGGAGGAAAAAGATATTAATTATTCTCTTCATAAATTAGAAGAAAACTGCATAAAAAATGGATTATAACGCGTGCCAGTGAATAAATAAAGGCGAGGTTAATTAAGTCCACCGGTATTTTATTGTTATTATTATTATTATTATTATTATTATTATTATTATTATTATTATTATTATTATTATTATTATTATTATTATTATTATTATTATTATTATTATTATTATTATTATTATTATTAAAGAGGATGATAAAAGTAAGCAGGAACATGTATTCGCTTTACGCTGAGGAAGAGAAACATTGTCGAGGAATTTCTTTGTGTCCCTGAAATATTACGTGTCGTTTGACTGAGTTTCTCCTGGCGTATTGGAGAAGGAGGAAGAAGAGGAAGAGGAGGAGCAGGCGAAGGAGGAGGAACTGGGAGAGAAAAAGAAGTGGGAAGAGGAGGAGGAGGAGGAGGAGGAAGAATTAGGATCAAGACTAGAATGGTGACAAGAAGACACAAATAAACATAAGTAGAGAGATAAACAGATATATGAAGAGAATAAGAAGGATATAGCAAGATGGCCATGAGGAGCAGCAGGACGATGAAGAGGAAACAAAGGAAGAAAGAGGAGAAGAGAAGGAGGAGGACACAGGAGGGAAGGAAGGAAGGAGTGCTAATGTGTTGCTGTCCCGTGTGGCAAGACAATCTCCACGGCTGTCAACTGGCCACCACTCCGATATATATTAGCATAAATTAATGGCCCTCGCTGCGTGGAGGAGGAGGAGGAGGTGGAGGTGGAGAAGGCCTGCAGGAGGTGGTGGAGGCTGCGTGTAACTGAGGCTGCTCCTAGAAAACCGCTGACAGACACTCGTTGATTGGCAGATAAAGAGACACTCGGCGACAATGAATAAAGAGGAAGAGGAAGAGAAGGAGACGAAGCAAAAGAGGAGAGCGTTGTATTATCTTCCTAAGTGAAGTATCATTTGTGCGTGTAAGATAGCAGGAAGAATTATCGTAAATAGTAAAGAATAGTTGGTTTTAAGGACACGGTAATAGCGAAACTGCTTAAAATATACGAGAAAGGCGATTTATAGTTATTTCTCAGCAATGTATAGGAGGAATTTAGTGTTATAAGAGCTGCTAGAAACGTTGAAAGTAATGGTAGATGTAATAGAGAACAAAGCCATTTATAGAAGAGCCGGTAATAACGTGTAAAGTAATGAGAGATATAATACTGCCGCCTAGATAGAGTAGGTAGTCGGAGTTGTACAACACGTCAGGGAGAGAGTTGGTGGGTCGGTCTCCCTGGTTCTCGTGCATAAGTAAAGGCGAGGGAGCTGCTGGTTGCGATGCTGCTGCTGCTTCTGTTCGTGTCACCTCTCTTCGGAATTGTCATTAAAAGTTTGTAATGGGATCCAATCCTTCACGGGAGCGTCTGTCTGTCGGGCCGGCTGGGGTGGGGAGACGGGCGTTTTCTTCCTCTTTATTTTTTTTTTGTAGGAAGACACAGGGAGGAATGCGTATGAAGGGAGGGAGGCCTGGATGAAAATTAGGAAGAAGGGGACGTCTTTTTGTTTTATTTGTTTGTTTCTAGACTCACTGTTGTTGTCTGTTTGTGAGTTAGTGAGATGGTAATATAAAACGAGTGGACAGCATAGAGTTGGATTAGTTTCCATTCAGCAATCATGAACAGAGTGGCTGGTTAGAGTTGGGTTGGTTTTCATCGAGTAATCATCAGCAGAGTGGCAGGATCCTATTCATACTAATACAGTGTTTACCGAAAGCGCTCCGCCCCATTCCAATTACCCTCCTGATTTCCTTTTTCCGTCGGGCGGGTTTGCTCTAATTGTGTCCCGTTCATAACTACGCTGATCCATGTATGTGTTCACTCATCTACTCCATTCATTGTACACGTCCATATAACACAAATAATATATACACACGCACTCGATATTTTCCATTTACTAATTCATTTTCGCCGTCATACAAACGATCATATACACATTCGGCATTTCAGTGAGTGGAGTTTGATTATCCGGCATCAGATCCGATCCGACACGTGCCCGTACATTGATGCTACGGTCTATACCTGCCTCGTAATTAAATGGGTTGTCGATATCACAGTAAATAGTCAAATAAATAAGTCATTAAACAAATAATGAGCGTAATCAAAAACAAATTATTGCCTCTCGCCAAAGCTGTGATTCCATCCATTGGGAGTCTATCAGCAGCCTCGTTTAGGTGATAATTTTGTCGCGTGGGCGCTGATGCCTAGCCCAGTGGTGCCAGACCCGCTCTCTCTCTCTCACTCTCTCTCTCCCCCACCCGCCCTCTTCCTCCTCCTTCTGCTCGTTTTGCTCCCATGTTGCTTCGTCCCGTGCCATATACCTTGGTCTCCCTGCTATCTCCTGACCTTTATTTACCCACTCAATTCCATATACCTTGTTCTCTCTGCTATTTCTTTTCCCTTCTTTACCCACTCAGTGCCATATATCTTGATCCCTCCTGCTATCTCCTGTCCCTTCTGTCCTACTTTGTCGCCTCATCTATACTCCTGGCTCGACCTATATTGCTGTTGCCCACACACTCTTGTTAAGTATTTTGTCGTTTCATATGTTGCCTCCTCCTCCTCATCTCCCGTCTCGTCATCTCGCCTCTATCCCCCGCCTCCTCCTCGTCGTGTCGGAAAGTGAGGGATATATGGCACTGGCCTACTCTTCCTCTTTATCTTCCCCCTCTTTTTCCTCCTTACAAGCGTCATCCTCCCTTTCCTCCCCTCTAAGGAATTCTCATTTTCCGCCCGCAGTTCCTCCGGTAATGACTCAACGCTGCTCCCTCCTCCGCCTTCCTCCTCTCCGCCTCCTCTGCCGCCCACTCCTATTCCTCCTCCTCCTCCCACTCTCCTTCCTTGCGTCTCAGGCGTTCTAGTAATTTTCCTCAGGTTTGATGATAATTATAGTAATTTCAGTGATAATTTTGATAATGATAATATAATGATAATGATATTAATGCTAATGAGTTTAATAGTAATGATAATGATAAACGAATTAATAATGTTGATGAATACGTATACTGATAATAATAATAATAATAATAATAATAATAATAATAATAATAATAATAATAATAATAATAATAATAATAATAATAATAATAATAATAATAATAATAATAATAATAATAATCATGTTTCGCTTATTTCCTCCTCATTATTATTTGATCGTTATATCGCCCATAACTTTTGCAGCTGCTAATGAACTTTGACGTGTACACTCTCTCTCTCTCTCTCTCTCTCTCTCTCTCTCTCTCTCTCTCTCTCATTATATATTTGTATTTATTTGTTTTCTTTATTTCTTTCACTTTTCATATTTTCTCACATAATCGTATCATATTTTCCTCCTCCTCCTCCTCCTCCTTTACCCGATTAGCTGTAAGGGCGAAACACGAGCTTAAAAGTTTGAATGCGAAACCCAACACCGCCGCCGGAGAAGCAATTTTACGGAAGAAATATCGAAGGGAGAGAAAAAATAATATAAGTAATGATGAAAAATTACTTCGATGTATCAGATTTTCGGCGAGCGAGTGAAACCAAAAACTTCTGGCGCCGGTGCTGTTTTTTCTGTTGTTGTTGTTGTTGTTGTTGTTGTTGGCGGTGGTGGTGAGTGGTGATGGTGATGGTGGTGGTGTAAAGGTGGTAGTAGTAGTAGTAGAAGTAGTAGTAGTAGTAGTAGTAGTAGTAGTAGGAGGAGGAGGAGGAGGAGGAGGAGGACGAGGAGGAGTAATAGTTGCTGTTGTTGAGTATGTGTGTGTGTGTGTGTGTGTGTGTGTGTGTGTGTGTGTGTGTGTGTGTGTGTGTGCGTGTTTGTGTATGTGCGTGTGTGTGTTTGTGTACTAAATCCCAGCCAGGTGAGTCAGTGGCCGTACATCTCGCCAGGTAATCCACGTAACAAGCGTAGACCGGTGCCTGCTGTCTGCTCAGGTGTGCATTACTCTCTCTCTCTCTCTCTCTCTCTCTCTCTCTCTCTCTCTCTCTCACACACACACATGGGTTAAAGGGATCAAAGGGTATAAAGTTTCCAGATTTAACTCCATATTTTCCATTTTCTTCATCACTGCGATTTTTTTTCTTTCAATTTTGCATAAGTTTGAGTTTGTGCGTGTTGATGCCGCCGCGGTGATTACTATGCGGGGTTTTATTACGTGTTTAGGGAAAATAAATATCACTTTTGGACTTGTATTGTAGCGGCGGTGTGTGTGCGTGCGTGT
Source organism: Eriocheir sinensis (assembly GCF_024679095.1). NCBI lineage: Eukaryota > Metazoa > Arthropoda > Malacostraca > Decapoda > Varunidae > Eriocheir > Eriocheir sinensis. Next base: position 2,755,230 of record NC_066547.1, on the reverse strand, counting down.
GTGTTTGGCAGGAGGAGGGAGAATAGAAGAGAGAGAGAGAGAGAGAGAGAGAGAGAGAGAGAGAGAGAGAGAGAGAGAGAGAGAGAGAGAGAGAGAGAGAGAGAGAGAGAGAGAGAGAGAGAGAGAGAGAGAGAGAGAGTTGAATAATGGAAGGTTGAATGACGGTGAGGATGGAAGGAGAAAGAGGAGAAAATTGAGGAATCTGTTCAGTGTAGGAACTCACCAGTTCTTCTTTTCTACCTTAATTCTCTTTTACCTGAAATAAAACCCGACGAAATAGGAAAGGTCAACCTCGGTGGAATCTTGAATAATATATGTAATTAGGTGTGTGTGTGTGTGTGTGTGTGTGTGTGTGTGTGTGTGTGTGTGTGTGTGTGTGTGTGTGTGTGTGTGTGTGTGAGTGTGTGTCTGACTCCGCGGTTTGGTTTACAAATTGAATCATTTCTGGCGTTAAAACTGATCCCTAAATCCTGAACATGTGTCGCCGTAAACTATGCAATCTAACGCTTTTCACGCCGATAAACACACAATGAACACAGGCATAAACCACATGAAGGAGCGCCATTTATATCCATGGCTGTATCACACTGATCCTCCTCCTCCTTTTAGCACCTCCTCCTTCATCACATCCCCGCTGACGTTGATCTCCCAGTCATTCAAGATAAAGAGAGGAGGCGGCCGAGGATAAAAAAAAAATATTGAGGCTCATATTCTTTCTAAGCATCTCGGGACCCAAGTATACATATTTGACTAGGCTTTCGTAGGCGTTTTAGGCATTTCCAGGGGTAGTTTTATGTCCCTATTGGTAGTTTGACTCTTATTCTGTACCATAAACCTAAAAAAACAGTCATTATAACCCGATTGACCTCCTTTTTGGCCTTGAGAAATAGGTGATGTGATGAGTGGAAGCGTCTGACAGAACCCGACCTCAGCCTTGACATCCCAGCCACGAGTAACTCACCAACACCCCGATAGATGGCGACACCGACACGTATATAAGACAAGCGCTGCCTCGATCCTCCGCGTATTCTTGCATGAGCTTAAGACCCAGCAAGCCGTGTGTTTAGTGCTGTAAGCCGCTCTAATTCGGCTCTTGTTGCTGTTGTTGCCTCGATACCCCGTCCTATCGGCCTTATCAGCCTCGCGTGTTGGAGTTTGCTAAGCCTCGAGAGTTTGTTGGCTTGGTTCTTGTTGTTGTTTGTTCTTGTTGTTGGTTTTCCTGCCGTTTGAACGTTCCTTCTTATCGCCTTTATACGCAGTTTGACTTTTATTTGGGAGAGAGAGAGAGAGAGAGAGAGAGAGAGAGAGAGAGAGAGAGAGAGAGAGAGAGAGAGAGAGAGAGAGAGAGAGAGAGAGAGAGAGAGAGAGAGAGAGAGAGAGAGAGAGAGAGAGAGATAGGGAGAATGAGCGAACGACAGAGATACATTAGGCAAGGAGGTCATCAGAAAGTCACCCTACCGCTCATTACAGGGACAGAAGAGAAGGGAGGTGGTAAGGGCAGGGGAGAGAGAGACAGAGAGAGAGGGGAAGGGGCAAGAGGGAGGGCGGGTGATGCTCAAAAACCTCGGGGGAGAAAGTTTTAATCTGGCGAGGTCATGTTACCGTCCGGCTCAACGTCTCCCTTATTTGCGTGGCTGGGGCTCGGCGGCCGGTGGTTAGGGCGACGTACGTTACCTCGGAGCCTTATAAACGAGCTGCAGGTAGACTAATGCAGCCCGCCAACCAGCCAGCCGCGCTCCCTCCCACGTTAGTCAACCAGCCACGCTCCTTCCCTCTCAACCAGCCAGCCATTCAACCACTCAGTCCCTCGGTTCACCCACCCTGTTAACGCTTTCCTCATTCCTCCTCACCGCTATGTGGAGAAGCGTACCCGAAGATTTTGAAGGATTATTATCAGTATTATTACTATTACCTTTCGTTTTTGCGTCCTCGTGGTATGTACTTAGCGGCATTCCACTCTCTCGTCCTCCCTCTCCCTCTCTCTCTCTCCCTTGCCTTTTTTGCATAGTGGGTTATTTTAGGTAAATCAGGTTCTTCGGTCGTGATGGACTGTATGAAGATGACGACGGGGGAATATGGGATTAGCCAGAAATCCAATTATAATAAAAGTAATAATAATGTGTCTGTGTGTATGTATGTAGATAGGAAAGTAGGTAGGTGGATTGGTATGTAGATAGATGTGAATAGAAACTTCCAACCCACGAGTCACACAAGGGACGTCTGGGGTGAATGACTGGCTGGTTGGTTGGACAGTTAGTTGGATGGCTGGTTGGTGTTTTTGGTGACTTTCTGGCTGGTAAACTCTTTAACTTGATGGCTTTCTGGCTGGTAAACTCTTTAACTTGATGGCTTTCTGGCTGGTAAACTCTTTAACTTGATGGCTTTCTGGCTGGCAAACTCTCTAACTCGGTCGTTGGGTGGCTGGTAAGGTTAGGTTAGGTTGGTTGACTATCTAGCCTTTTGACTGGTTGTGGTTGCTAGGGTTGTTGTGTTGGTCGCCTCGTGTGCCTGATTGGGTGACCGACTAGAGGAATAGCACGGTTTAAATGATCAGTGGTTGGTTGACTGGTTGGGAAGGTTGCTGTTGTGTTCGTCACCTCGCCTCATGTCCTTGATTACCCAGCCTTGTATAATCTCAAAACGCCGCCGCTCCGACAAGTTGCACGAGTCCAGTCTTTTGTCACAAGTCTACTTCATCTTTCGCCATTGTAGTTTATCCCTGCTCGATGTCCTCCGCCTCTCTCTGCGACGATCACATTTAACACAACGCACCTCGCTCTGATCCATGCATAAGGAACACTGTAAAATTGCACAACAGGACACGTAGCTCACTCGACTTTATCCCCAGACCAAGAGCGTGATAGGCTGACGTAGAGATCTTATCAGGCGTGTTAGGAGGGCTGTCAGGGCATCGCTTCATCTGGTCAGGCGGGCCCATTAGAGCGGCTGAGACTTGTTTTGCTGGCCTGTGACTTTGGAGGCTGAGGTGACAGTGGAGGTTTAGGTGGGGGTGACTTTTTGAAACTCCAAATATACCCAGAGGACATGAATAGGATGCTGGTGAAGGGGACGAAAAAAAAAAAAGCTGTAAAGAGAGGAAGGAAAGGAGTGATGGAGATAAAAGACAAACACGGAAGGGTGGAAGTAAAGGAGGAATGAAAGGAAGAAAAAGTAGAGGAAGAGAGGAGAGGATAAGATAAAGAAGAACAGGAAGGAAAAAGAGAAGATACTAAGAAGTAGAGAGAAAGGGAGGAAAACAGGAAGAGAAAAAAAGGACAAAAAGAACAAAGAGAAAATAATAATGTAGGGAGAACGGGAGGAAAACAGGAAGAGAAAGAAGGACCAAAAGGACGATGACAAGACATTAAAAAGTTAGGGAGAAAAGGAGGAAAACAGAGAGAGAAAAGACAAAGAGAAGATATTAAGAACAGAGAAAGAGAAAAAATGGAACAGGCAGATAAAGGAGGACATAAAAGACAAAGCGAAGATTTAAACAGCATAGGGGGAAAAGGAAAACAGAACAGTGAAGAGGAAGGCACAGCATCGTCACCCATTTCACCGTCCTCATTACTAAGCCATCCCTCGCGCCGTTCCCGTCGCTGCATTACTCACGAGGCACCGCTCAGAACCCTACCCGCCGCCCCGCCGCCGGAGCTCACGAGTCATGCAGGTCAGGGTGCCATTAGCTCCCTCCGCCGCTGGTGCTGTTGACTCGGTACACACTGGGTCGCCGGAGTGAGGAGGAGGAGGAAAAGGAGAAGAAGGAGGTCGAAGGGAGAGAGCGAGAAGGGAGTAGTGGTCGTGTCCCCTTCCAAGGTAAAGTTTCGTATTGGTCAAGAGTGAGATAAACTTCAATATTAGGGAGAAAAGTTGTCTTATTCCCTTTTATCTCTGGTGGACTGAGAGTTTGGTCATTCAGTTCTCTACTTGTCATGTTTATAAATTAGGAGAAGAAAAAACTACAAGTAATGTCAAGCTTTCTACTCGTGTGTACCTTTTTTTATTTCTGCTGAGGCGTTGACGTTGCTGGATATACGAGGCTAACGAAGAAAGAAAGTCCCTCCTGCAGTAAATTACATTAGCTCCGTCGGGTTCATTTCACCAGTCCACGGGTGCGAAAAACTGATATTAAATTAGATCCCAGAAGCTTAATTGCAAGCTGAAAGAGAAGACGGATAAAAGCTAAAAGGTAAAAAGGAATTGTGCTGAGTTTTGTATTTTCTGGACCTGTTTTCACACCCGTTGGCCAGGGACTCGTGCCCTCCAACTCCTCCCTCCGAGCGCCATGCCGCTGACCGTCATGTGCTGCCTCGTGTGGGATCGAGCTTCATGCTGCTCCCTTCCATTTTCCGTCTGGTGGTCCCCCGGCCTCGCAGACTCTTCCGCAGGACCGTCAAGACCAAAACACCGTCAAGTTTACTTTCCACATCGACAAATGGCATAAAGTACCCTGGTCCATCCATACCTTTGAAAACTCCTCGACCACTGAATATGTTTACTACAAAAACATCCTCAAGCTGGACCCCAGCCTTCCCCTGACCATCAGGACCACCGTGGGCGGCAGAGGCACGAACAAGGAGACGGACCTGTAGCTGTCTGACCTGCTCTCGTTCCTGCTGCAGCACCGGCGAGGCCTCGGCGAACAGTCTTTGGAGCAAATATCTGCTTCCCAAATATTGGGAGACCCTCACGTCCAGAGGACATGCACAAGGGAACCATTAATCTTGGGTCAAATCTTCCACCATTACTCTCACGCCTGCTGCAGTGCCGGCGAGGCCACGCCGGACAGTCTGTCCAGTAAAGATCATCCTCTCAAGGCAAGGGAAAACCTCACGTTAGGGAAACACCCGCACCAGAACCATCAACTTGTGACTCAACTCCTGCACCAATAACAGAAGCTGAGTGAGCAGGTCAACAGTTCAGATCTAGAAAAGAAATAATCTTTTGTTTACATTTTATCTTTTTTCCCTATTTACACTTGTTAGTATCTTTCTGTGTCGCCTTTCTTCAAAATTCGTGAAATCATTAACCTGAAAGTTAAGTAAAAACGAAGTGAAGAGTCATATGAGGTATTGTCAACGGGCGACGAGAGTGTCAGGCGATGTGAAGGCAGAGCCAGGTAAGAAGGGTCCTCAGCGGTGGTCAGGAGGGAAGAGGAGGAGGAAGAGGCGGAGTGAAGGAGGGTAATAGAGCTGAGGGTCTGGCTTCTCTCTTCATTAACTTAACAATGGAACCTCGCACGCCCTATCCTACCTGTAATGAGCAACAGGTGAAAGATAGGCAGATGGAATGATAGATAGATGAATAGAGATTGATAGACCGGGAGAGAATAGTCTTTTCTATCACTTGCTTCCGTTTCTTATTCACTATCTATCTATCTATCTATCAATCTATATCACCTTACACATCTCCGTCCCTTCTACTCCTCCTCTCTCTTTGAGCCTCACCTTCCCTCACCCATTCCTTCCCTCCCTCACAGCCTATCTCACACTCTTCCACTCCCCATCACCTTCAACCACCCTCCCTCCCTCCCTTCTCTCACCACCAAGCATCTTTCCAAAGCCTCCATTCGGGCCATTCTTCCAGGCGCCTCCTTGCCACATTGTCCTGCGTTGGGGTGGGGAGAGATGAGGCGCCTAGGCCGTCCTCCAGCCATTGTCCGCCTCCACGCCAATCATCACAGGCGTTTCCTTGGGGATACCGCCTTGAGGAGGAGGAGGAGAAGAAGAAGAAGAAAAAGAAGAAGAAGAAGGAGAAGGAGTGAAAGAAGAGAGTGTAGAAGGAGACTAGAAAACGGTGCTGGTGATGTTAAAACGAAAAACAAAACAAGAAGGAAGAACAGGGGCGTAAAAGCAGTATTGGACTTTAGTTTAGAATAATAACAATAATATAAATGGATTCAGTGTTCTTGTTAGTCATAGTGTTTAGTTTAAGACCACTAACGTAACCTAACCTTACCTATCCTTACACTAACCTATCCTAACCTAACCTATCCTAACACTAACCTTACCTAACCTATCCTAATCTAGTCTAACCTAACCTGATTTTTTTTTTTAGTTGTATTTATCATCAGAATGCATAACGTGACATAGCAGGACGTTTTTGTGACACCTTACCTATCCTAACACTAACCTAACCTAACCTAACCTAACCTATCCTAACACTAACCTAACCTAACCTATCCTAATCTAACCTAACCTAACCTGATTTTTTTTTTTTTAACGTGACATAGCAGGACGTTTTTGTGACACCTTACCTATCCTAACACTAACCTAACCTAACCTCTTCTAATTTAACCTTATCTAACCTAACCTAACGTGATCTTTTTTTTTTTTATCATCAGAATGCATAACGTGACATAGCGTGACATAGCTTGAAACTACGCATGGCTAAATTTTTCGGACACATTCATATTTAAAAAAAGTTTCATTTCCGATATTTTCTACTTTTTCCCAGTATTAAATGTTCGTGAATTAAGAGCAATGGCAGCCAATTTATTTCGGTGTTCCAGTCGTCGATTACCAAAAGACACGTGTATCAGGGGCGGAATTACGTATATATTGCTTTGCCGTTATATTCCACTCACTTTTTAAATTAACTCCGATGTTTGCGCCGCCCCTCCACCTGCCAGATCAAACAACGCTCCTCTCTATGTGTGTGTGTGTGTGTGTGTGTGTGTGTGTGTGTGTGTGTGTGTGTGTGTGTGTGTGTGTGTGTGTGTGTGTGTGTGTGCTGGGAAAATAAGGGAGGGGCAAAAAGAAGGGTGTGAAAGATGCCTAGTTACTCCCTGCACGGCAATTGTTTCCTCTTTTTTATCATTTCCTTTCTCATTTTAGGCGAAGATTGTGTGTGAGGCTTCTTGGTGTGTGTGTGTGTGTGTGTGTGTGTGTGTGTGTGTGTGTGTGTGTGTGTGTGTGTGTGTGTGTGTGTGTGTGTGTGTGTGTCTGTGTGTGTGTGTGTGTGGAAGAGAGGAAACGACAACAAGCAAATCAACATCATTACGCTCAATATCATTATGCTCACCAGATGGCGTTGCTTCGAAAAGTCAGTCACGTTGCCGATCTAAATTAAGTGAGTTCGATGATGAATACCTCCTGTGGTGGTCACGTTCCTTGCGTCCTTGAACTGACCTTTATTTTTAGTACACCAACGCAATGCACTTACCAGGGAGAAAAAGAATATACATGACGAACTATAGAAGGGAGGAGACACTGCACACAAGTAAAGAGAGAGAGAGATGATACACTTTTATTTTTAGTACTCCAACGCAATGCACTTACCAGGGAGAGAGAATTAAACACATGTGGAACTATATAAAGAAGGGACACTGCACATAAGTAGAGAGAGAGAGAGAGAGAGAGAGAGAGAGAGAGAGAGAGAGAGAGAGAGAGAGAGAGAGAGAGAGAGAGAGAGAGAGAGAGAGAGAGAGAGAGAGAGAGAGAGAGAGAGAGAGAGAGAAAATACACATAGAAGATATATTAATTAGTATATTGTGTGTTTTCATGGCAAGGGAGGTAGCATAAGGGCGCAAAAAAAAAAAGGAAAAAAAAGGCTCACTAGACGCTCCTCAAACAAAAGAATACAGAACGAGAGGCCAAAAGAGAGGTCAGTCTCGTGTTTAGAAAGAAAAGAAACAAAATAAAGATGGAGAAATAAAGAAAAAGAAATAATACATATGAGGAACTAAAGATGAGTATATTGTGTAGGTTTCTATATTGGTAAAGTGTCTTATGCAGTGATCTGGTTACATCCACAACCTTATACAATGCATGTAATATTATATACTTGTGGGATTATACAGCAAAGGTCAGAGGTCTAGCGCGTCTTGTTTGTAGTGGTAATGACCAAACACACACACACACACACACACACACACACACACACACACACACACACACACACACACACACACACACACACACACATAAACAACACACACACATGCATATTCACACGCACTAACAAACAAAAACAGAGTAAACAAATAAATATATATACACACTAGATACGTAAATAAATATATAAATAATGTTTCGTACGGCAAAGCGATACGAACACAGGAAATACTGTAGAAAAAATAACAGCAATATTAAACGAAAAAGGAAAGTCGTGTATATAGCTCGTCTGTGTCTGTCTGTCTGTCTCTTTGGTGAAGTTATTTAACGCTTGTGTGGAAGGGGATCATTAAGACGCCGTTTTCTTCACCTATTAGCAAAGAAGACGAAGGGTCGGAGGACAGCTGATGCAATACACACTAGTTCCTATCTTCGTCTTCTCTTTATTTCTCTTTTTTTTCTCCTTTATTATTACCTTCATCATCATTTTTTTTCTTTACATGCTTTTGACACGTTCCCTAAGTATGTATGGCACCTATCCACGTTCCCATTTTTTTTATCTTCTTTTTTTTCGTTATTTTTTTTCCTCCCAGTCTGATTACATCGAAGCATTTCACGTATTCCCTCGTTTACGCGCCAATTTTTACGGCCGAATATTTCACGCCCGTAAAATATCCCCGCCCGAACTCACAAATTGGGGGGACATTTATATTTCCCTCGGTGTCCCCTCGCCCTTGCCCCACCCCTCTCCTCTCCCCTTCCTCCCTTTACCCACACACACACACACACTTTCCCTCTCTCCCTCCCTCTCTCTCTCTCTGTCTGGTTCCGGCCTGACGATTTCGGGCGATGGCTGGAGGCTCGATTATTCCCTCATATCCCGCGAATGTGTATTTTTTCTCTCCTATATGAGTTGACGGAATTTTTCTCTTAGCTAGCGGCGGGCGATGGTCTGAGGCGGCGGTTGGGTGGTTGCGGTAGGGAAGCTGAGAGAGAACGAGAGAGAGGGAGGAAGAGAAGGAGAGGGAGACTAGGGGAACAGATAGATAGAAAGGAAGGGAACTTAAACGTATGAAAGGGGGATTAAGGTAAGGATGAATGAATGGAGGGATAATGAAGGGAAGGATAAAGGAAGGAAGGGAAGGAGGGGAAGAATGAAGAAAGGAAGGTAGGAAGGAAGGGTAGGGTGTCTTTAGGAGGCTTTTCACCGTGCCCGGATCATCTCGTCATTAAATCAAGGCATAAGGGAAGAGTTACTGAGGGAAGGAAAGGACGAGACAGACGGGGAAGAAGAAGAAGGGGAAAGGAGTGAGTTTATATTAAGGGCTTACGAAATAAATAAATAAATGATAGTGGAGGAAGAAATAGAGGATAGTGATGATGGAGAAGTTGGTATTGCTCGGGCTAATGAAGGTTATTGTGTCTGGAAGAGATTAAGGTTATAGGTAGAGAGTCCAGGTGAAGTGAGGTGAGGTTAGGTAAGGTGAAGTGACTTAATGAGAGGTAAGGTGAGGTGATGTGGAGTTATTATAGGTAGGATAAGGTGATTTGAGCTGAGGGAAGATAAGTCAGGTGAGGTTGAGCTAGGTTAGGTTAAGATAGGTAAGGTAAAGTAAGGTGAGTTGAGGATAGATAAGATGAGGTGAGGTGAGGTTACTTTAGGAAGGATGAGGTTAGGTTAGGTCAGGTCAAGTGAGGTGAAGTGAGGTGATATAAGGCGAGGTTACGTTAAATTAGGTTGGATAATGTGAGGTCAGGCCAGGTGAGGTGGAGAGATAAGCTGAGGTGAGGTTAGGTTAGGTAAGACAAGGTGAGGGGAGGTGATATAAGATGAGGTAGTGAGCCACAACACCAGCATCCACAGCACCAACATAACCCACCCACACCACGAGGCCCACTCACGCACCTCACAAACACCCACACCGTACGAGGCCCTTCCACGCCCTCTCGCGGTAATTATCGGTGTTAGTTTCACGCCGAAGAATCGCCTCTGACCCGTACCTATACACTTACCAGCCCTCGCTCCTTCACACAGGTGTATATATGGGCTTGCGTTTTACAGGTTCAGGGCCGTTGGGGTGATTTACGTTCACGCTTACTTCTGGTCAGTCGTAGTCCTAGTAGTAGTAGTAGTAGTAGTTGTTGTAGTTGTTTTTGTTGTTATTTTCTTGTTATTGTTCCTCTTCTTACCATCACCCATCACCCATTTATAGAACAAAAACTAAAAAGATAGAAGTAAGGAAAAAAGAGACAAAGGAAGGAAGGATGATAAAAAAGCCTAGACAAAGTTTATAGGCTTCTCCATTTCATAAGGAAGTAAAGTCCTCCTCCTTCTCTCATTCCCCTCCTCTTCCTCCTCCTCCTCCTTGTCCTCCTCCTCTCCCCATCTTCTCTTCTCTCCCCTCCTCCTCCTCCTTCTTGATCCACGAGGCTCTCTCTCGCACCTCGGCCATGTCCTGCGGAAGGGTTTTGGGCCAACTGGACATTTTTATATAGCGTGGTTCTCCTTTTTCCGGGAAGCCTGCTCCATCGAGGCGTCCAGACGGGGCAAGGGGGCGTGGCGGGCGGCGGGGCGGGGCACAAATCATGGGGAAAAGACACTGGCGGCAAGAGGAGGCGTAGTAGGCGGAGGAGGAGGAGGAAGAGATGGAGGAGGAAGAGATGGAGGAGGAGGAGGAGGTGGATGGTTCTCAGTTGATGTATTTTATGTCTACACGAGTTTGGGAGTTTTATTATCCTTGTGTGTGTGTGTGTGTGTGTGTGTGTGTGTGTGTGTGTGTGTGTGTGTGTGTGTGTGTGTGTGTGTGTGTATGAGAATGAATGACTGAAGTAATCTTTCCTCCACGTAGTCAGCCATGAGGAAGGAGGGAGAGAGGGAGGGAGGAAACTTATGGGAGAGAAAAGAAGGAAAAAATATCTCGGCTGTACTATTTTTCCTCCTTTCTCTCCTTCCCTCCCTCATAGGCGGGCCATAAAGACGAGACTGTGACATGTATACTTACAGACACTGACTTGAAGGGAATTGAAATTGAAGTTGTTGTTGTTGATGGCGGTGGTGGTGCTGAGGTCGTTGTTGTTGTTGGTGGTGGTGATGTTGGTGTTGTTGTTGGTGGTGGTGGTGTTCTGGTGTTGTTTTCTGTATCACTATCTTGTTCTCACTTTCCTTGGTATTCTTTCTCTACGTGTGGAATAAGATATGTGTTTCTTTATTTCTGCGTCGTCTGTGTCCAAAAAGGGAGGCTTAGGGAGAGGTTATGAAGCTAGTGATATTCTCCCTTCCTCATCCTTGTTCTCCCTCTCCGTCCTATCGTCCAGGCGTTGGGAATGTCGTCGTAAACCTCCCTATGGCTCAGGTTCACGAGTCTCTCAAATATGGATGATGTAAAGATTGCCTCCGCGTCTCTTCCCTTCAGTGTTTCCGGAAGGCGTCCTCTCCTGGAAGACACGGGCCATCCCTCGGAGCCCCGCCCGTGCTGAGTCAAGGGCCAGAAACACCTCCTTCGCGTCCCTATTCTCCGGGAGATTTACATAGAGAACAGCCGAGACCCAGGACGAAATCGCCTCCGTGATGGTTTCTGATCCGCACCTTCCCTTGACACCCAGAGACCCGAAGTGGAGGTGTCAGTGTTTTAACCCATTCACGCCCAGATCTTTTCTTTGTTCTATACGTAAAATCGTTTGCCTTTAGCCATAAATTACGAGCAGTAACTTAAAAATTAACAAAGAATTCATTGAACAAAGATACGAAACAGATCATATCTATAAAACATGGCGCATATTTATTGAAAGCGTCCAACAGTTGCAGATATACAATGGAAGTTACTGTCTGGGCCTAAAGGGGTTACAACTACTAGACTATTTTGCTTTGTCATCGTAAGTGTCTATCAAACTAAAATTTATACAACCTGGGCAAGGCTGTACGTGAATATCCTTTGATTCCACAGACCGAAAGGGAAGATATTTGGGAACTGAAACAGCTTAATATTTGGTTGCTTGTCTTTCGTATATATTGTCTGGAAGTACTGTAGAATTTAACACCTGGTTTGGGTTTATGATGTATCTTCTCCTTAACGCACATCTCCTTTAGCATCCCCAGACCTACGAAAGCAAAGACAAGAAGACGCATTTCACAGTTCCTTTATTTCCGTTGGTGTTGCTGGTACGTGTTTGCCGACGTGCTCTGCTCTTGGATGCGTTGTAGTAAAAGAGTCCCTTATTGAAACAGGCAGAGCGCAAGACAGAGTAGAAGGGGGGGGGGGGGGTAAACACACACACACACACACACACACACACACACACACACACACACACACACACACACACACACACACACACACAGAGGTAGGAGGATCTAATTACGTCGGTTCTCATGTTTTTTACGTCCGTGTTTGCTGTGAATCCTTGTCCGTTTTTTTTTTCTTTCACGTCAAAACGAAATGAAACCGTACGCACGTCCATGAGGAGGAGGAGGAGGAGGAAGAAGAGGAGGAGGAGGAGGAGGAGGACGAGGACGAGGAGGACAGTAGGAAAGGAAAGTTAACAGAGAACATAGTAGCGTGATGTGGTGTTGTGGTGTATGTGTTGATGGTTGTGGTGGTGGTGGTGGTTGTTATGGTGTTACGTGTGTTGAGGGGTCGTGCAAGTTTGGTTGAGGCGTGAGACAAGAGGGAGGGAGGGAGGGAGAAAGAGGGAGAACTTATACAGGTAAAGAATGATGACGTAAGTGGGAGAAGGTGAAGGCAGGTAAGGAGGAAGGGAAGGAGGGAAAGTAGGAAGGAGAATGTAAGATAAGTAAAGCATTAGGGAGTAGAAAAGAGAAAGAAGTCATGGAGTAGGATGATAAAGCAGGCGGGAGAGAAACAGGTAAGGAGGAAAGAGTAGAAAAGGAGGGAGAGTAGGAGAGAGGTGAGGGAGTAGGAGTGAAAATGTGATATAGGTAAGAAGTTAAGGAGTATAATAAAGAACGAAGAAAGAAAAAGATGGAGTAGAAGGTAGTAGGTGAAGAAATAGGTCTAAGAAAGAGGAATAATGAAGATGGAGAGAAAGGAAGGCGCGTGAATAGACGAGACAAGGTTAATAAATAGGAGGGAGTTACTATTTATGCTCCCGTGACTCACAACTAAATCAGGACTTATTTTACATACACAAAATTTACTCCTTCCTCACACTCCCTCGTTTCCTCTACTCCCAGAAACACAAACAATTGCCGACTCTCTAATTATCCTCATTTAGAGTATATGAAGGCAAAAAAAACGAGAGTGAGAAAGTGAAAGTGAATAATTGACAGAGTAAGTGAATGAGTGAGCGTTGGCGTGAGTGAGTGAGTGAGTGCGAGGTGGGCGTGGCGTGCCCCGGGGTCGTTAGCGCGCTGGGTCCTCGGCTGTACCATCAACACTATTTTTCCGGCCACGAGGAGAGTCGTAAACCATTACTGATTACAAACCCGGCCCTGACATATGACCTGCTCTATTCATTACGCCGTGAGGACTGGGGGAGGAGGGGAAGCGGGAAAGGGGGAAGGGATAGTAGAGAAAGGGTAGCAGGGGACGTGAGGAGAGACTGAGGCGAGGGAGAAAGGGGGAGAAAGGAACTCTGAACACCTTATTCCCTCCTCCTTTCCCTCCATTTCCTGTACGTAGCATTTTCTTACCTTGGATATTGTTGTTGACTGCTGTGCTACTACTAATACTACTGTTGCTACTGCTACAACTACTACTATTACTACCACGTTAAAATCTCAGTTCCTTTTAATGCTGGTAGTGATGATAACTTTTTCTTGTGTTGTTTTTGTTGTGTGGTGGTGGTGGTTTGTAGTGATGGTTGTGATGGTGGTGGTGGTGGGTATTATTTGCAGGCCCGGCCGTGAGAGTCGCGCCAAGAGGTATTAAAAGAGGGTGGCTGCGCTTTTTTTGAGGCTGCGCTGTTTACGGACGTGTGCCGCTCAAAAGGTGGATCTGGTGTTATCCTCCTCCCCTCCTCCTCCTCCTCCACTTCCCTTCCTCTTCCCCGTCTGTCTCTCTTCCTCTCTTTCCTACCTTTTCCCCTTCTCCTACTCTCCCTGTCCGTCTCTCTTCCTTTACTTCCTACCTTTCTTTCATACTATCTTACTATTTTTCATCCTTATGTGTACTTTTCTCTCTTGCTTCCGTATGTTTTATTTATATATTTCTAACGTGGATGTGTGTGTCTGTGTGTGTGTGCGTGTTGATAATAGCAGGGAGCGCATACACACATTCACTCCTCCCCGTTTCCTTTATATTATCATCCACCGTCACCGCTTCTAACCTTATGGACGTTAAGTAATGGCTATAAAAAAAGAGGAGCTGTGATGTACTCGCTCTTATCACGCCGCCTCACTCTGATCCATAGCTCCGTGAGATATGGCCCTTCTTTTACCTTTTTCTTTAAGCCGTTTTGTCTAGACGGAACGAGGGGTAAGTAAGGTAGGCCGTCGCTCTCTTGGGACGTCCCTAAGTCAACAAGGCGCCAGGTAAACAAACACACCCCCTGAGGAGAACACCTGTGGAGGACGGGGTTAAAAAAAAGAAGGGGTCGATTGTTCCCTCACTCTCGTTTTCCTCTCTTTCTCTCTCTCCCTTATCTTGTATGCTCTTTGTCATATTCTGTATCTAAGGAAGAGAAGAGTGTGTTTGTCCTATGTGTGGGGTAGAGTTGTGTGTATGTGGGGGGGTTGTGTGTGAGTGTATCGGGGGGGTGGGGGGAGGTTGTGTGTGTGTGTGTGTGTGTGTGTGTGTGTGTGTGTGTGTGTGTGTGTGTGTGTCCCCTTGATTCAGGACCCTTGATTCTAGGACGCCCCGAATTCCTCCCCGGGCGCCGCTCACCACCTCTTGCAGGCACAGAACACGGCACTCATCTACCATGAATATAAATCGAGGCATTACACGGGAGGTACAAAGGGTCGTGTCTACATTCTCCTCTTCCTTCACCTCCTCTTCTTCCGCTTCCTCTTCCTTCTCTTCCTCTTCTTCCGCTTCCTCTTCCTTCACTTCCTCTTCTTCCGCTTCCTCTTCCTTCATTTCCTCTTCTTCTGCTTCCTCTTCCTTCACTTCCTCTTCTTCCGCTTCTTCTTCCTTCATTTCCTCTTCTTCCGCTTCCTCTTCCTTCACTTCCTCTTCTTCCGCTTCCTCTTCCTTCACTTCCTCTTCTTCTGCTTCCTCTTCCTTCACTTCCTCTTCTTCCGCTTTCCTCTTCTTCTCCTTACCTCTTCTATCTCATTTCTACTCAACTTCTCCTTTTTGTTTTGTTTTTCCATCTATTTTTCCTATATTCCTCCTCCTCCATCTCCTCCTCTTCCTTATATCCCTTTTATCATACTTATACTCCCCTTCTTCTTCCTGGACAATTCTCCTTTTCTCCTCATATTTCCTGTCTTGCCATCTTTTCTAACTCCTCCTTGTACATCTCTCGTATCTTATACCTGTCCTTTACCTGTTTTTCTTCCTGCCTTTACTTCCAGCCTCCTGCTCTCCTTTCCATACGATATCTCTTTTTGTCTAATCATTTCTTCCCTCCTCCCTTTTGCCAACACTACCTTCAGTTTTTAAGATCTTTGTGCCCTTTGCTTCTCACCATCTCTCTGTTTTTTCTTCTCTGTTTCCTCACCTGTTCGCCTCTTTTTTTTTTTTCTTCTCTCGCTGTGATTTTCTCCTTATACCTTCAGTCCTCCTTCCGTCCCTTTCATTCCTTCATACATCCCATTCTCTCACCCTCGCCACGCTTAACACCATCCTCCTTCTTCCCTTCATCCTTCCGTCTGCCTCTGGTTTCTGCAATGCTTCAATATTAAATTAATTTCCACGCAGGCAAAAAAATATCGTAAAACAGCGCGAGTAATGAGGAGAAGAGTTTTACGTTGTGTGCCTCGCGCGGCCGTGGTGCAAAAGTGTTATGAATGATGACGCCGAGGAATTCCACTATGAGGGAGCGAGAGGGTCAGAAGTAGGAAGTGGAGAAGGGAGGGGAAGGAGGTGGAAATGGAGGTGGTGGAAGAGGATTAAGGGAAAGAAAAAGAGGAGGAGAATGTGGAAGAATAGATTTAGGAGGATGAGAAAAAAATGACAAAGAAAGAGAAGGAAAAGATGAAAATAAGAAAGAGAGGAAGGAGTTGTAGGAGGAGGAGGAGAAAGAGAGAGGAAAAGAAGAGGAGGAAAAATAAGAGGAAAAGGAGGAGAATGATGAGGAGAAATAGGAGTATGAAGTAGTAGAGTAAGGGAAAGGGGAATAGGAAGAGAATGAGAAAGAAGAGGAGGAGAATAAAGAGAAAGGGGAAGAAGAGGAGGAAGAATAAGAGGAAAATGAGTAGAATGAGGAGGAGGATAGGAGTATGAAGAAGTAGAGTAAGAGAAACGGGGAGAGGAAGCGAATGAAAAAGAAGAGGAGGAGAAGAAAGAAAGGGGAAGAAGAGGAGGAAAAATAAGAGGAAAAAGAGGAGAATGATGAGGAGGAATAGGAGCATGAAGTAGTAGAGTAAGAGAAAGGGGAAGAGGAAGAGAATGAAAAAGTAGAGTAGGAATAGGAGAAGGCAAAGCGGAAGCGATTGGAACTTGAGCTGAATGCCGCAAATTTCCACGGTAAAAGAGGAACTGGATTTTAACCGACCTCATATTTCGACCAACCTCACTCATCTGATCGTATTCACCCAATATTGACCGGTTCGTCATTTTAAATTCAAACGTAATATATAGAATTCATTTTTATCTAGCGTTGACCAGAATAATTTATATATATTAACTGAAATGACAGAGTGCCAACATACATTTATTGCCTTTATAACTAGCATTTGCGTTGTTTATGAGTCACATGTTTATAATTAGTAACTTTGTAATTTATTGATGCATGGGAAACCGTACATTCGCAAACCCACCTGGGAGCGGGCACGTCCACACGCCAGGTAATTATGCACAGGTGAAACGAGGGTCAAACAAACACCGCCGCGCATGCATGGATTTATTGGCATCGCTTTCCTGGGCGGCGACTCACACCTGCCCATCAGACACACCGTAACTCAGCGGGGCAGGCAAAATCATACACCTGGCCATACCTGTGCGTCAAATTACATCATGTTTATAGGGTAGAGCAGGACAGGTAACTCACACACACACACACACACACACACACACACACACACACACACCTATACAGCTCCCCACATACATACACAGGCACACACGCACACAGGCACACACACACACACACACACGCACAGGCAGGCAGAAAGTGAGATAATGGAATTGGGCGGCGAGAATCGGGCTCATTACGGGCTGTCATTATCATCGGGCGCCCATTAACGCCGCCACCAGCCCCTCGCCTTGTTATGTCCGCCGCTGATTGATTGTATGCCTCCGTGTGTGGGGGGTGGGGGGGCGAGGAGGACGAAGGGGGAGAGAGGGGGTGTTTGTGTGGGGGGTGGGGGTGGGAGGTGGCTCTGTGTGTGCGTGGGATGAGGGGCTGTGTGTGTGTGTGTGTGTGTGTGTGTGTGTGTGTGTGTGTGTGTGTGATTCATCAAAGCGCATATAAAAAAATGGTTTGCTGGTGTATGATTGATTCGTTTGTCAGTAACAGCAGCAGCAACAACAACAACAATGATAACAACAGTACCATGCAACAGTCACCTCTCCCCCTCTTTTTCCCTCTCTATCTCCTCACCTCCCTTCTCCTCCTCCTCTTCCTCTTTTCCACTGACTTCGTTGCATCATAACATGAAATCCAAGCATAAAACCTTTAGCCCATGTCGCAAGAATCAGGCTGCAAAATACTCTCGGGTTGAGGGAAAGCCTGAATGGGGTCTCTTGTTAGTTCGTGTAGATGTGTTATTCATGCCACTCTTTGGGTACGACTTATAATGGGTCCTTTGATTGTCTATTTGCATCACTCTATCTCCTTTTAAATGACTTGAACCTTTATAAAGCACGAGGGAATGGAAGCATCTATTAAACGGTATTGTGGTTGGTCCTCCTTTTGGTACTTTTGGTTTTATGTAACATTGTATAAACTTAGCATGTACTATAATCATTCTTTCTGTTTTTAAGGAAGGCTGTATATATTCATTTTATTCCCCGCGTGAAATATACACCTGTCCGAGCTAGTTCACCTGCCGAGGCACACCTGGGCTCGCCGTGCTCACGAATGCGTTACCGTGCTCCCCGTAGCCCTAACCCGGTGTCTCAGGGGAACTATTCCGCCTCCCAGCAGCGGCAGACGGAAATAAGTTGCTCTCCCTTCTTCCTTATCCAACAAGCTATACAAGATATTCCTTCAGTTTCCTCCCTTAACCCTCCTCCTTCCCTTCCTCCCTCTGTAACTCCCTGTCTTCCTCCCTACCTCCTTCCTCTCATCTCCACGATACTCCTCAAACTCCGACTCAAGTTCCTACATCTCTTCTCTCCCTCCCTTTCTGTCTCCCTCACCTTCCTCTCCTTCCCCTCCCTCCAACTCCCCCTCCCTCCTCTCCTCCTCCCCAGCTCATGTAAATCCTCAGGTCTTTGGGAAATCCAGAAAATATATTTTACATCTCTTCGACGTGAATGTTAGGGAGGATCAAGATACAGGAGTGGGAGGTCCGCGGAGCCCATAACTCTTGCCGGTGGTGTGGTAGTCTTCCCTCTCTCCCTCCCTCGTCCCTCTATCCTGTTCCTTCCTCCCTCCCTCCCTCATTCTATATATTCATCCTAGCTCTCCCTCTCTCCCTCCCTCCCTCATTCTATATATTCATCCCTGTTCTCCCTCCCTCCCTCTCTCTTCCTATCTTCTTTTTTTTTTCAATCTGTGTATTATAGATGTCTTGTTTGTGTGTTTTTGTGGTGTTTTGTTTGGTGGCCTTTTTTGTTCAATTTCGCGTTTTGGTTTATTTTTTTCTCTCGTTTTTTGTTTATTTTTTCTCCTTATATCTTTATCACGTCTTTGCAACTATTTTTTTTTGTAATTATGTTGTGTTATTTTTCCTTATTCCCTTCCTTATTCGCGTGTTCTTCCTTCCTTCTTATTCCCCTTTTGTTCTGTCTCTTTGACCCGCTTTTTCTGTACCTCCAACTTTTTTTTACTTTTCCTTGTCTCACTTTCCCTTCCTGCCTCTCTGTCTGTACTAACTTTGTCTTCTTTGTTTTCCTTTCTCTTCTCAATTCAGTCGTTACTTTTTTTCTATTTCCTCCTCAATCATTTATTCTGTCCTCTCTTTCTCTTTTTATTCCTTTCTTTCCTTCCTTCATTATATTTTACTCCGTCGTTTTTCATCCCTCTTTGATATTTGCTTTACTTTATCAGCAAATTCTTCCTCCCTGTTATTTTAGTATTCTTTCTTATCCTTACCTTTCTCCTCTTCATCGTCTTCCTCCTCCTCCTCGTTCTCCTCCTTCAACTCCTTGCCCTCGTCTTCGTCCTTGTTCTCCTCTTCTATTTATTCTTTCCTTCCTCTCCTTCCTCCTCCTCTTTCCTCTCCCCTTTCACTTATCCTAGACTTCCTCCTATTCTTGGCTTTCCTTCTCCCCTCCTTCGTTTCAATCCTTCCTTTGTTTTCTTCCTCGTTAATTCTTTTTTTACCTTCCCTTTTATCCTCACGTGTCGATATCCTGTTTTTCTTTCCTTTTCATGCACATTGATTTTATCTGTCCATTCATTTGCCGAGGCGTTTCTTTAATCTGGTCCGGCGTTTATATATACCGGCCTTTGATCCCCTCGCTATTTACTCTTATTTCGCTTTCTTATTGGTGTATAATCTTCCCGTCTCGATTATCACTTCATCATCATCATCATCGTGGTGCTGATTTTTTTTTCTCTGATCAATGTGTTTTCTTTTCTTTCCCATTTTCTTTTCTTTTCCGTCGTTCACTTCCTGTTTGATGTTTTTTTTGTGTGTGTGTTACCCGGAAGTCTTTGGTGGTTGTTTGTTTTATTCACGACTAACTTTCTTTTGATCCTTCTTTTTCTCTCTATTTTACTTGTTTTATTCTCTATTTTTTCCCGGGTTATATTTTTGCTGTATTATTTCAGCTTAAGAAGGCACAAGAGCGTTTTAACTTTCATGCGTTCATTATTTATCATCTTTCTTCTCAGTAAACTTCTATCGCTGTATTTCTTTGTCCTTCGCTCTTAATATCAGCCTACTTTTCTACGTTCTACATATTTTTCAAGGGTATTTTTTCATTATAATATTTCAGTTTAAGAATTCACAGGAGCGTCTTAACTTCATTTCCCTCATATCTTTCGTTTCAATAAATTTATATCGCCTTATTCCTTTGGCCTTCATCCTTTTTTTTCTGCCTTCATTTTCCTTTTTTCCTCATCCTTTTTTTCCCTCTGCAGTCTCTCTTCCACGTACGTTTTGTTGACACTCCATCAACAAACAGTAAAGAAGAACGAGACACATGCACCTCAAACGCTCTTCCTCCCTTTCGCTCAGCGCTCATCCTTTGTTTCAGCTTTTACATTAGTGGGTTTCTTTGGTCTCGATTCTCTTCACTTGCAGCCTTATCCCTCGTTACAGGATCAAGGTGCATTATAGCAGCATTTAGCTTCAGGGGGAGGGTGGTGAGTGAAATGCTGGGTATATCTTGCTCCCCTCGGCTACCCTTCCCCCTCTGCTCCCTTCGCCTCTCCTCTCCTCCCCGCCGAGACCGACCCGCACATAACTCTACGGATAAGACAACGCTCGTTTCACTACAAACAGAGTCTATACGAGGGTGCGTGGGAGAGCTTTCGGTAAATGCTTTGACGTTTTATCTCTTATCTATGTTTTAGCTGTGTATGATGCATGCCTTGTCTGTGTTTTTTGTGGTGTTTTGTTTGGTGGTCTTTTTTTGTTCAATTTCGTGTTCTGGTTTATTTTTTTCTCTCGTTTTTTGTTTACTTTTTTTCTGCTTTTATTTTTTACACGTCTTTGCGACTATCTTTTTGTAATTATATTGTGTTATTCTTCCTTATGCCATTCCCTATTCGCGTGTCCTTCCTTCCTTCCTTCTTCTCCTTCCTTCCCCTTCATAGTACTTCCTCCCTCTGGGCTGGAAGTGCTATACGTTTTCATATATGCAAAGCGGGCGGCGTTTAGCATTTACCGTGTCTAAAGTTTCAGGAGGAAGTCGGGAGAACTTGGAGCAGGTTTAGCGTCCGTGTTATTGCCTGAAGCGGGGCTGGGCTGGGAGGGGCGTCGGGGCTCAGTCTGTTTGTACCCCGGCCACTCACTCATTTCCATTCCTATGACTCCTGAGGTATTCATCCAGACACACGCGACAAAACTAGGGCTCAGAGGACAATGGAGTGGGAGTATGTGGTTTAGCTGAGTGTGAAATCGTGATCCCTTACCCGGCTTATTGTTGTGGTGACGTAATATTCATATAGGAAGGAAAGGTAAAGGCTTAGCTCAGAGGGTGCGGGAATGAGTGAGTGTCTGTTAGATGTAGATTCATGATCCCTTGTGGACTTATCAAAGTTGTTACACATGAATCACTTATGAACAATGGGTAAAAAGAGGTAACGTTGATTCAAGAAGAGAAGGTAAAAGTTGAGGTCTGAGGAAGATGTAGGAATGGAGTACCTGTTAAATATAGACTCGCAATCCCTTATGGACTTCTCATTTTGCTGTTATATATTAATAATTCACGAACTTAATGTAGAAGTAGGTCTCAGGGAACAGTGTATAAGAGACTGATTATGTTGCATATAAAACTATAGCACTTCTCCCAACTTAATATTACTCCAGTTACATAATATTCCTTCACGAACACAAGACTAAAGTAGAGCACAGAGAAACATCCAAATTTAGTGCTTATTTAAAAATTGCCAGAGGAAAAGAAAGAGCTTAGGATTTAGTGGACATGGAAGAGTTGTTGTAATGGAGATGCAAGTATTTAGCCGAGAAAGGTTAAGGTTTAGTAGTGAAGTTACCCTTTGCCCATGAGACTAATAATTGTGTTAGTGGTTGCAGGTGGGAGAGTTAACGTGGATTTTTTTTACCTGGGCAGTCCGTCACACACGCACACACACACATACACGCACACATACACATTACTCTCCTATGTATATTAGAGACCAGGTGCTCTGTCACAGTGTCCACAATAATAATTCAGGGACGCCGAGCAACAAACTATAAAGGTGATATTATAAAAAAAATTCATACACACCATAAACTGGCTCCACTCCGCGCTAATGCCCTCATATTTCGTATCTTTACACATGCGGGATGAGAGAACTTGGCTAAAAATTTTCCCCAACTCTGCAATTGTATATTCAAACTCTCATAATGGACATTTACGGGCGCGGCCAACCCATTATCCCGGGCAGCGAGTCGACTTAGCGGAGAGGTCATAAAAAAGGACTGGAGTTAAGGGGGAATGGCTCATCGTAGGTCGTTTCTCTGTCTGCCTTGTATCGAAAGCTTTGGTGTAAGTAAGGCATTCATTTAGTGGCTGGTTTTCTGTTGCGCATAGACGGATAATTATGCGATGACAAAAATGGTGAATGCAGGGAGAAACTGATATAGAAGTGTGTTAGATAGTTATTGTAGGTTGAAAGCAATGGGGTAAAAGTAAGAGATGTTTATAATGAATGATTTCGTATTGTTTTTTTTCTGGATCGAAATATATATGACGACAGTAATGATGAACAGAGGAAAAAATGGATACAAAGTTGCGTTTAATAGCTATTTTGATGATGAATAAGTTCAAAAGAAGTGATAAAGAGGTATATAAATAGAGAGACATGCAATAAGAGATAGCACAGTAATATATAGTGACCGGGTTGAGTTTAAAATTGCTAACGATATAGAGATGTGTTTAATGGCTTTTGTGATGATAAATAAGTTTAAAGAAGAGATAGTTAGATAGATAGATAAAGATAAAGAGAGCGAGCGAGCATTGATATAGACCAGGGCGTGTTTATAATTACCAGGAGTTTAAAGGGCAAGTTTGGGGTGAGTCAACAGATGAGGGAAAGACGCAGTATATTATTGCGTGTGACCGCTGAGGAAAGGGAAGGTTAAGGTCAGGTAGGAATACAGGTAAGCCAGGGAACAGGTAAACTAGCCGACCGCACGGAATTGTAGATGTGAGACTGAAATGAAGGGAAAGAGGAGGAGAAAGAAGAGGAGTAGGTTGAGATATATAACTTCCAAATGAAAAGTAAATGAAAAAGGGTTAAGGAAAATTAGTGAAGGAATGAACTGAAAGATAAATGATGGTTATAAAGGAAAGATTGTAGAGAGATAGACGAAAGATGAGAGATTGATTCACGGGTTATGAAGAATAGGAGAGAAGAAAAGAAGAGAGAAAAAGTTAAAGCAGTGGTAGAGAGAATAGAGAGAGAGAGACACATAGTTAGATGAAAATGTAAGAAAGAAGAAAAAACAAAACAAAAAAATAGAAAACGGAAAAGAAGCTACATTTTGTTCAGGTAATGAAGGCGAGAGGAAGATATAAATGGACGAACAGAGGAATAAAATTAGAAAAGAAATGGAAGACAAGAAAATCTAATGAAGCAATGAAAGTAGGAGTAAAGAGAAAGGAAAGAGGCAATATTTTGATAATGGAAGGAGGAGAGAGAAGAGAACCAAGAACACGAGGTGGGAAAGGAAGGAGGAGGAGGAGGAGGCGGAGAGAAATAGAAAGGATACTCGTAGGAAGTAATATTAAGGAAAGGAAAGGGGTAGAAGAAGGGAAGGAGGAAGCAATATCAAGCTGAGGGATGGAAATGGTAACAGGAAGGAAGGAAGGAAGGAAAGAGGGAAGGAGGTGCAGCAGTAGAGGCGAGGAGAGAACACGGCAATTGGGAGGAAGGAGGAAAAAACAATATGAATGGGTTAGCACAGAGGGGCGGAAATGGAGGGAAGTGAAGGCGTAGAAGAGGAGGAGGAGAAGATGCAGCAATAGAAGGAAGGATGAGGAGGAAGAGAACCATAACGACAGCAACATGAAAACGAGAAGAAAACGAGGCAAATGAATAGAAGAGAAAGGTCAGAAAGGGAAACTGCCGCGGACTAAAGAGAAGAAGGAGAAATAGAAGGCAGGAGGAGGAGAAGAAGGATGACCATAACAACAACAACAACAACAACAACAACAACAGCAACAACAACAACAACAACAACAACAACAGCAACAACAACAACAGGGAAACGAGAAGAAAACAAGGCAAATGGACAGAGGAGAAAGGTCAGAAGGTGAAACTTCGCCGCGAGCTAAAGAGAAGACAATAGCCAAAGAGCTGCAAAAAGAGAGCGCCGAGAAAACTGGAATTGGGTTTCAGGCGGCGGGGGCGTGATAAATACCGCGGCCCTGCCAGAAAACAGCGGCGATATAACGGAATCCAAAACAAGGGACGAGGAGAAGAAGGAGCCGCCGGGAAGATGGAGGGACGGAAGGAGATGGAGAGATGGAGAGGGAAGGACAGGAAGGCGGGACGGACGCTTGTGTACATGGAAGGAGAGATGGAATGGTAGAGATGTTGGATTATATGGAAGGGCAGAAAGAGATGGAGAGATGGAGAGGGAAGGACAGAAGGACAAGACTGATGCTGGTGAAGTATCCCCCCACCAGAAGGAAATAGACCTAATGGGGAAATAATAATAGAAATGAAAAAGCGAAGTAGACCGATGATATAGCAGAAAATACAATGTGTAAAGAAAATGTGATGTATACTTAGAAGAAACAGCAAGAGAAAGAGATAAAAGGCAGAATAGTAATATGAATAATGTATACCTATGACTTGATCAATAAATAAATGCATGAAATCGACTATAAAGAAGAAATGAAGGAAGGAAGGAGGATCGAAAAGTGGGAAGAAATTAAAGCAGGAAGAGAGGCATGTGTGTAGAGAGAGAAAGGAGGACACGAAGAAAGGAAGGAAGAAAAGAATAAGCGTTGTTAAGAAAGAAGAGTAAGAACTGGGCGAACAAAACAAGAGAAAAGAGAAAAGGGAGAGAGAAAGAGACCCATATAGTGGAAGAGAGAATCACACAAGAGGATCCCTTCGCCGACTCTCTCTTCATTGGTTCAGCGCGGGATCCCGTTCGTTAAAAGCACAATGTGTGGATCTCTGTGGCTCCGCTGGATGAGGTTCTCGCGTGCCCGCCAAGCCTGTAATATGAGCCACCGGAGAATGACGGCACGAATGATAGATGGCGCTGTGCTCGCTTATTGGAACTTTCCTTACCTGGGAATGACTCAGTGCTGCACCCCTTCTCTTCGCTCTCCTCCTCCTCCTCCTCCTCCTCCTCCTCCTCATTTTAGCTTTTCTTACCTGCTAGTGACTCAGTATTGCTCCCTTTCTCCTCCTCCTCCTCCTCGTCCTCCTCATTTTAACTTTTTTTTAACTGCAAGTGACTAAGTATTGCCCCCTTTCTCCTCCTTCTTCTCCTTCTCCTCCTTTTAACTTCACTAGCTAAACAAACACAATATGACTGACGTTTAAACTTACTGGAACTTTTCTTGCTTCTTACTGTACCCCTTCTTTTCCTCTTCCTGGTTCTCCTCCTTTTAACTGTTCTATCTAAACAAATAAAGTATGATTGACTTTTAGGAGGCACTCAATGTAACTATTTAACTTCAGCTTGGCTCCTCAAGGCTTTACGCTTCTTCGCTCAGCTCTTTCCCGTCTAGGCTACCCCCGAAAGACCTTTTTATTAGAGACCGATGCAAGAGCGTAGGGGCTGAAGCATATCCTCCAGCCTGACAATACTCTGAAAAAGGATCTCCCACCTTCACTAAGCTATTCGATATTCACTGCGACCATTTATTGTCGGCTTTTTTATTCAACCTTATCCAAAGTTTTAGTTAAAGAAAACGGAGAAAATATGATACCGGTCCAACTCAATAATACTTCAGAAAAAAAATGTCGTCAATCTTTTATAGAAACTACCAGTGCGGCCTTCTTCAGTTTTTTCAAGACCTTCAAGTTAAAGAGAATGAAAGGAATAAAAAGAATGGCTAGCTTTCAACAATACCCCAGACAATAATATCGCCACCTTTATCAAACCTCACCTTCTTCAGCTTATCCCGGCGACCAACCCAAGCGAACCATTTAGTTGAAGGAGCCAGACGAGGGAAGAGTGCGAGCGAGCGAGGAGGAGGGTTCGAAGAGCGTCCGTGCGGTGCGTGTGTGGAGGTGGCGTGCGCGGGGCCACCAGGGACGCCGGGGTGTTTGCCTGGCCGGGAATGTGAAATATCACCCGCTTCAGTTTGTCGGTTTGGTAAAAAAGAAATACGTGAGAAAACATTGAGTTGGCGGCGGCGGCTTTCGGGGTGGTGGTGGTGGTGGTGGTGGTGAGGCTCCCCGTCGAGGAGTATTTTAATAACAGAGCATGGAGGTGCGTGCAGGTGGGAAGAGCTGCGCGCACTCTTTCATTATAGATAGTCGCCTGCTTTCTTTTTAGCTTTATAACTCCTTTGAAGTTCCACGAAGCTATAGTGGCGCTCACGTACCTCGCCACCCTTCTTTGTGTCGGGTTTGGAGGCAAGACACAGACAGACCAGAGCCAGAACTTGGCGTCAAGAGCGGCGGAAAGTGGAGTGTGATATCGGCGACCCCATCAGTGATCACCCGAGGCCGATACCACCGTCAGGCAGGAGTGCATGGGAATGGCCGGCGAGGAATCCACAGGTCCAACGGGGATGCCTTAAGTGCCTCGTCCTTCAGGGCCCCAAGGCGACACTGGCTGCTCATAGCGACGCGGCGAGGCTCAAAACACCATAACTGAGCCGAGTCTCCAATTAGACATCAAAGGGAGAGAAGCGAGCATTAGCTGGTCGATACGCGTGCATTATAGTGTACTTGCATGTCTCGGCCCAGACGGACAGACTAAGTACAGGCCACAGGAACTACGTACATAGAAGCCTGAGGGTGTACCGGCTATGTATGAGGGTGGGTGCAGACTGCCTGTACCTACACTCGCTCAGTCTGGCTTGGGAGGATGCTTGCGACGGCTCTGTGTGTGCATGTGTGTATGTGTGTGTGTGAGTGTGTGTGTCTTTGTTTGTCCCTTGCGGTGCGTCGGGATCTCCACAAAGGGCAATTGCTTCAACTTATCCGAGACGTCAACATTCCGGCGACGTTTGTATTGATTGGCGTTTAACTCAGACGTTTGTGAGTCGCTTTGCCAGACGCGTCCGAGTCCTTGAACGAGGCTTTAGATTAGGACGCGCCTTTGACCCGTCAAGGTAATCCTTCTTGAAGTTTGTCATCATCCGAAGAAAGGCCGCTTGGAGGATACAAAAACGGAGAGGGGGAGGGAGAGGAGAGCTGGAGGAGGGGGAGAGGGGTGGAGAGGGGAGAGGAGAGAATGGGGAAGGGGAAGAAGGGGGGGGGTCAGACACACGCACAACACAGAGAGAAAAAAAAAGGAAAAAGGGGGTTAGTGGTTGTAGTGGGGGTGATTGGGGTGAAGGTGGCGGCATGGGAGGGTAGGAGACAAAAGTTGTTGACTAGGAGAAACCTCGTTATGCATAATTAATCAAAATATGCTAATGGGAACCACAAATCCCTCCAAACTGAATTAATGTGAGAACTTGGGCGCGGCGACGAGGGGCGGAGAGGCCTGGGAACTCCTTGGCTCCGTCACTTGTGGGTCGATTGTATCACAGCCGGACGGAGGCGATGGGTGGCGGTGGGCGGACGGGAGCGATGGGTTGCGGTGGGCGGTAGGCGGACGGGGGCGATGAGTTGCGGTGGGCGGTGGACGGGTACGGTGGGTGGCGGTGGGCGGCCTCTCGTGGTTGATTGTTTACACCCGAACACTGAGGGTGCTTTGAGTATTTCGAGTTCGGACACCTGAGAAAGGAAGGATCTAGCGAGCCCTTTAAATCATAACGTTGAGGGTGAAACGTAGTGGCTGAGACTTAAGAGACGCTTTCAAAAGAATTAATGAACGTCTTCCAAATTCCTCCCTCACAAGCAGGTCTTAATAGGCGCACTTTAACTTCTAGCCGATCTTAATCATTGACGCATGACAGATATCGACTTTGCAATTCAGAATCTTCATGGAACACTTGACAGGCTCCTTCATATTGATTTCCTTAGTACATACAGGCTTTAAAAGAGAAAGTCTGTGCCATAAGGTCAACAAGAAAACGAACAATCATTTCCATCAAACATTTGTGACTGCTTACCAAATTTGGCCCACTAGATACCCGGATTAGTTGTTGAAGCTTAAATTTCAAGCAAGCATCTCACACATTTAAAAGTCTGAGTATAGGTTGAGGACATTGACTCCACCTTCACTCCTTGCCACAGAGAGGCCTATAGGTATCGGCGGAATGGGAAAAGAGGAGTGAGAGGGAATATGATAGGGGTAGGCTCTTCCCTTAATGATATGGGCCCACTTCCATTATCAACAACACCAGCCCTGTAGTCCAGTGTTTGTAAACAGGCAGATGGGAGGGGAAGCGTTGGCCCTCGCGTCCATTCCCACCCTCTCTCTGTCTTTCCTCCTCTCCTTTCTTCCCCTTTCTCTCTTTCTTTGTATAACCTTTAATTTTGTTATCTCCTCATTCTTCAGTAGACCTGTGTCCATTCCTATCCTCTCTCTCTTTCCTCTTCTCTCCTCATTTCTTTCTTTTCCTTTGTCCACTTCTAATTTTACTATATCCTCATTCTTCAGTAAGCCCTTGTCCTTTCTTCCTTTCCTTCCACTCTTTCCCCTTCTTTCCCCTTTCTTGTTCTCCTAATGTCCACTTTCAATTTTCCTATCTCCTCATTCTCCATACACTCCTTCCTCCTCTTCCCCTACCTCACAATATACATCCAAATAAAAGTTAATTTAATACAGAAGCGCCACAAACAATATTCAGCCGCTTCCCTTAATTTCGGACCCATTGAGTAATACCAGGGAAATAACTTTATATCAACGAAGCGAAACAGCACACGGAAATTCAAAAGCCTCCATTCCGTACCCGTTTATTATATCAGAAGAATAGGAAACGTGAAAACGGATAGCGCGCGGAGAGAGTAGAGTGTCCACCACCACGGGGTACGAAGGGGAGTGTAAACAAAGGCACTGCAGCAGAAAAGCGACAGCAGGAGCGGCGTGGGAGGGAACAGTGCCCGTGTGAGAACCAAGACACCTTTTGCGAGGGTGGACCAGCAAGGCAACGCAACGCCACGCACGGGAAGGGAAGGGAAGGGATGGACTGGTTAGGGAGAGGGAGAGAGACGGAAAAAGTGTGAGTGTTTGGCTGTGTGTGATGTGATGGTGGAGAGATTCTTTTTATTTCGTGTGTGTGTGTGTGTGTGTGTGTGTGTGTGTGTGTGTGTGTGTGGCTTCTAAAACGAATTCACTTAATCATCCAGAAATACAATCTTTCTAGTTTACATGTTGAATGGTTGAAGATGAATAATTTAACCCTTATTGTTGTCGCTTACGAAATAAAAAGACAAACAAACTGAGGAAAAAAGACAAGAGGCAGGCAAAGGGGTGGCTACAGGGAGGGAGAAAGGGCCGTGTAAATAGAGAGCATTTTGAAGGGTGGAATAACACCTTGAATGGCCTGAAAAATGGTGTCAGGGATATGATAGCAGCTTGAGGGATGAGGGCCGCTGCAAGGGGAGAGATCACCTAAACATGGGCTGCCGGAGCTACCAGGCGAGGGAATGGCAGCGTGTTGTGATGGATGGGGTGACAGTGTGTGGGGTAAGGTGCTACTGTGAGGGATAGGGTGACAGGGAAGGGGAGGAGGAGGAGGAGGGGGAGAAAGGGAAAAAGATTGCAAAATGGGATTGAAGTGTAAGATGAGAAGGAAGGAGCGAAATAGGAGGAGAGTAGAGGAAAAGAATAAGATTAAAATAATGAAGGGGAAAGAGGATAACGAAAGAGTATATAATTTTAGAGAAGGAAAAGCGGAAAAAATGGAAGATAGGAGAGGAAGGAAGAGACAGAAAAGGACAAGAGTAGGAGATTGAGAAAAGATAAGAGGGGACTGGAAGGAGACGAGAGAAGGAGGAAGAGAAGGACAAAGAGGATGTGAACGATGGAAGAAAAGAATGCAAAGATGAAAACTATAAGCATCAGATGAGGACAAGGGAGGAGAGTAAAAATATCAGAGAAATCAGAAGGAAGCAAAAAAAAAAAAAAAAACATGGATAAGGAGTGGAAAGAAAAAGGGTGGAGTAGAAACTAAAGACACAGTAGAGTAGTAGGACGAGGAGTGGCAGGGCAGGGCAGGGCAGAGCAAGGAGGGAGAAGGAGAGGAGTAGAGGAAGAAGGTGTAGGAGAAAGGAGGGGCCGAGTGACGCCTTGTATGCACCTTCCACCATTAGGCAGACGTTAATGACGACTGTGATGGATTGCGTCGCGGCTCCACGTGTGACCCGCGCCAGCCCGCCACGCCGACACCTCCTGTGACCGCTCCGGGGGGCAGCTCGGTGACGCAACGAGAAATGGCAGAGAAGGCAATGAAAGAACCAACCAGTGAACGCCCTCTTGTGGTGGACAGAAAGAGCAGCGTTGAAGTGGGGTAGAATTGAACCTATTCCCAGCACCATGATTGAGGAATTTATAGATTGAGAACAAAATGGTAGAGAAAAGACAAAACTAATACAAGAACCAGCCTTTATGTACCCTCTGTGGCTGGGAATAAAAAAAAATAAAGAGTGGAAAGTGATATATGAAGCAATTTAAATAATCTCTTCTACAGTGTTCAACTATCTAAGCTGATGCAACACGAAAAAAAATTATAGAAGAAAACATTGCTAGAACCGACCACTCTGTATGTACCCTCTGTGTCTCCTGCCCGGGATGTTACAAAGAAGAGATACATGGAAAGAGGCACAGAAAGGCAAAGGCACTGCAAGCCATCGCCACTACCAGTATGTATGGCTTTCAAGGGACAAAGCGTCGACACAGCGGAAAATTGGCGATAAACAAAATGGTACATAATACAAACCACCACCACAACAACAACCACCACCACCACCACCACCACCACCACCACCACCAGGAAATTGATACAACAGGACACAAAATAATAAAAAAAAGTAATCCCAGAAAAAAACGCCCCAAAATTATAGATGAAAATAGAATCATCAGAATGGCTTAATGAAGGTTGAATGGAATGTGTCTGCCTGTCGTTAAAGTGAGAGGGGAGAGTAGGGGGAGAGGGGAGGGGTGGACCATTCTCTCTGTCTATCTGTTTATCTATTTTCCTCTCTATCTCTGTATCTATCTCTTTATTCCTCTCTTTCTATCTATCTGTTTATTTAAGGGGGGAGGGGAGGACCATTCTCTCTCTGTATCTATCTATCTATATTTTTCTCTTTCTGTCTGTCTATTTATCTTTATATCTATCTATCTATTCATTCATCTCTTCATGTATATCTATGTACCAATCTAACTCTTTCTCAATCTCTAACTCTATCGCCGTCGCTCGCTGTCGCCGTCTTCCCCTCTCTCTCTTCCTTGTCTTAATGATCTTGATGCATCGGGTCAGAATCATCAACAGGTCAAGTGAAAGCGACGCCTCAGAGACAACCCTCGACACTGAACCCTTAGCGACGGGCGAGACACTGCTTGGGCGACCCCGCGCTATCCCGACTATACAGTTACGTTAGAGGGCGGCCAAGAGGGGGGAAGGGGGTGAGGCCTTTCTTTCCTTCTTTCCAGCGTTAATGGAGATAGATAACATGCGGAAGACTGATGGTGGTGGAGGCCGCAATGGAGGGTGTGTGTGTGTATGATTAGAGGTGTTGCTTCACTCTCTTCTTGATTATCACTGGTGAAAAATTATTACCATTGTCTTTTCTTAATGAATGATACACCGCTGGAGACTCTGTGAATGCAGGTGTGTGTGTCCATGCATCTTGTGGAAATAGCAATTATGTGCTTGACGGTGTTTTGGGGTAATTTTTCATGGTCTGAGGTAGAGAGAGAGAGAGAGAGAGAGAGAGAGAGAGAGAGAGAGAGAGAGGGAGAGAGAGTTTAATCTTACACCTGTGGGTTTAAACGAGGTATACCGGAGTGATGCAAGAGTCTTCTCACATTGTTTTATTCTCTGTTCTCTTTTTCGGAATGTTGATGGTGTGCGTGTGTGTGTGTGTGTGTGTGTGTGTGTGTGTGTGTGTGTGTGTGTGTGTGTGTGTGTGTGTCTGTGTGTGTGTGGTGTTGCATCTTTATTTCGGCTTTGTCCTCTGTGGTGATAAACTGCGGCGGGAAAATTTACAGCTTCCCTCGCTCTCTATATATTACGCGGCGACTCTTGGTGCTGGGTCATGTTTTAGAGTGGCGCCGCGCCCTGTCCTGGTGGCGGCGGCTTCGGTGGTGGTGGTGGAGGTGGAGAAGGTGTTTCATTTGTCGTCGGGTTGTCTTGGAAGTGGTGTTGGTGGTGAATTAGTGTGGCGAGGCGTGCTTAGTATAGGTTGTCCCGGCCTTGTGTTGTGCTGTGTTGCGTGGGAAGAATGAAATGTGGTTGTACGATATAATTATAGGACCATGTAGTGTATAGAACAGGGCGGGTGAGGATGGGTGAGGGAGAGTGATTGGGTATGGTTGGCGGGTGCTCTGGCATTCTCTGTATAGGCGTTTCCATTAATGTTTGTATTCATATTGGTTATAAGTGTGAGACCATGTGGTGTATAGCAAAGGGCGGGTGACGGCGGGTTGCTAGGCCCCTGGGTATGGTTGGCGGGAGCTCTAGCGTTGTCCCGGCGTTTCCACTAATGTTTCTATTCATGAAGGCGCAGGGGCGAGTGTTAGAGCTCTTGTGATGTAACCTGTCGTCATTAGCACATCATTCGCCGCTAATGGACCTTCCTCCGTCAGAGCGCAGCGTACATTTTTCTCGGTAATTCGGCCACTCAAACGTATACATTGTCCCTCGCTGCTGTTCCTTGTGCTAATGTCCCGCCCGGGTATCCTGACGCTGTAGCTACCGCTGTTTTTCCCTGTTACGTACGCTGCCGAGGCTCTGGACATAAAGCCTGACAATGACAAGACACGGAACATACACGTGATGAAGCTGCAAATGCTAAAACGATCAGTGTTCTGTGATTGCAGGCAGAGGGACGCTTGGGAGTGGGCAGGGGGCGGCTTAGTGATCAAAAGACGAGCCTGGCGACGGTGAGGGTGGCTGGCCGGCGGCGGGATGGGCACTATATTTGGGTGCTCTGGAGATGGTCTGGGCGCTCCTCTGTATGCTAGGTGGCCGGGGCTCCGCGTGGGCTAGGAATATTGACTAAGGGCGTGCTGGAGGAAGATTAATGAAAGATATGTGAGGCGACGCGACCGCAGGCGAAACGAGGCTTGGGGAAACGAGGAGTGACACAAAGGAGGAAAAAGACACTGATGCGGTAAGTAACCCTCGATTGGACACGGCATGAGGCGGACACTCTCTGCCTATCAATCGGTGGTCACTCCCGCAACACGCCGAGCATATGAAAGACATGTGAATATACGAGGCGCGGATCACAGAGGAGAGGAAAATGACAGACCCCGGACAAATATGACGTGGATGTGACAGAGATAGCAAAGGAGGCAGCATGAGAAGTGGATGAGGATGTGGAATACTGAACAGACTGCACAGAATGGTGACGTGAGGAGGCCCATATTGGCGGCGTGGTATGCATATCGTAAACAATGCCTAAAACTACAAGCTGTCTACATACACAACATGATGATAAAAATACACAACAGATTATATAAATGATGCATACTTCCCATAGTGACAGATTGGCATTCGTAACATAGACGTGGCATGAGATATTCAAGTGGTGTGTTGATATAGAGGGAAGATAACAATCGCAACGGCTACACGTGATAGGCGGACAGATTGGAGTCAAGCAAGATGAACATAGATGGGCTGACAAGACCTGAGCTGAGTGTAAAGTGAGTTTCAGATTGATTTGAACGAAGAAAGAAAGAAGCGAGAGGTAGAAATGAATTTACTCAACATTTATTCTGGCATGGATGAATTTGATGAACTGAACTTATTTAGATATAGATGACCTTATACATCCTAACCACGAAAACAAAAGGACAGATAGGTCACTCTGAAGGAAGAAAAATAAGTGAACGAAAGTGATAAAAGGAAAGTTTACAAATTAGATATAGATAACTATGTACGTTTTAACTTTGAAAACAAAAGGATGAATACAAGTCAAACTGAAGAACGAAAGTTATAGGCGTACGATGTAAGGTCACACTCACCATACCTAGAGTTTACAATCAAAGGAAACAAGCAAAACATCAGTATCTCTCCTAACCACGAAAACAAAAAGACAGATACAATTGAAACTGAAGAAAGAAACTCATAAGCACAAGACTGAAGGTAAATTGACTCACCCCAATTAAGACTTTATCAGCTAAAGGAACGAACGAAATATCAGCAGGTGACGCGGCACTACTCGGCCCCCATAAAGAGCCAGGCACAGGTGGGGCCGAGGAAAGGTGAGCCCCGGCCAGGTAAACTGTAGCGGGAGGTGTGGCCGGACTACCCTCCCTTAAAAGCAGTCACCAACCCCGCGATGTGGCGTCTTCCATCTTTCTTAGCTCTCACTCCTCCTCCTCCTCCTCCTCCTCCTCCTCCTCCCTCTCTCACTCGCTCTCTCTCCATGGTATCGAGTTCCCGAGTTCCCTTTGCTCCATCTCCACCTCATTCTCCGTCCCTCTCCCTGTCTCTTTGATTAATTCCCTATTTTTTGTACCCGCCCTCGTTTGCCCGTATTTATTCAGTCGCTGTTCTGCTCTGATCGCCCTCCGTCTCTGTCCTCGTCCTCTTGGTCCTCCTCCTCGTCCTCGTCTTTATCCTCCGTCTAACAGTGAAGAGACGCGTTTCTCAGCGTTACACTTCATCAGAGGAACGGGGGGAAGAAAGGGCGCGAGAGAGGAGAAGACCAAGGGAATTTAATGCTGGGTAGTGCGAATTTCTTACACGCTGTTAACTCCCACTTCACTGCTTTGGAGAATTGGACGTTTCGAAATGCTGTATTAAAAGGATATTCATGAACCTCTGCCGCTGAAACACATACATCTCTGGCCTCTCGTTCTTTCTGCTTTTGTTTGGTTGATGTTGTTTTTGTTTTTGCCTTTGAGGTGTCTCCCTTGCCGTAAAAAACATCAACCGAAGATTCGCTAATGTAAAAAAAGGAAACATTAGTATCATCAACACCTCGAAATAAATAATAATGTAACGTCAAATGAGTACGATGCTTGCTTACAGGAATAATTAGTGTGCAGCGGTGCTCGTTTTAAAATGCAGGAAGTCCCTCGCCCACACCACCAGGCCATCAAGAGTTTCGGATTAGTTGGACCGCCGCGTCGCCTCGTTATGTATTTTTTTTTCAGTGAATGTGTGAAATTACGAATGTGACGCGGCTTTGGTGTCATATTATTATCAAAGCCGTGTTTGTTAACGCCTCACGTGCCCGGCAGAGAGGCTTCCACTTATGCTTCTCTCACTTTTTTATTTTTTGCAACATCCACAACTTTCTACTCTTCCTCTGTCCTTCCATTTTCTTCCTCCTTGCCTGCCCACCATTCTACCTCCCTCCCTTCCACCCTTTTCTATCAATCGCCCCTTTCTTCCCTATTTACGTGGCCGGCAGAGAGGCTTCCACTTCTGCTTTTTTTTCGCAACATCTTCTACTTTCTACTCTTCTTCTGTCCTTCCATTTTCTTCCTCCTTGCCTGCCTATCCTACCTCCCTCCCTGCCACCTCTTGTCTATCAGTCGCCCCTTTCTTCCCTATCTCTCTTTTCCCCCTTTTGTCTCCCTTTCTGTCATTTTTCCCCTCCTCCGACCGCCAGAAAGGCGTCCACTTCTGCTTCTCTCACTGTCTCTTTTTTATATAGCAAGGTAGGCAGCTCAGGGGCAAAAACAACAACAACAACAACAACAACAACAAAATACTAGACGCTGCTCCGAACGAAAGTATAAGAGAAAGAACGAAATGCCATAAGAGAGGTCAGTTTCGGGTGATATCTTGGTACTCCCCTCTTGAATTTGATCTCCTCCTCCTCTTGATAATCTTCTGCTTCCCTTTATATTCTTTTTTACATTAAGGGAGGCAGCTCAAGGGGAAAAACAAACAAAAATAGCAACAAAAAATAAAAACCTTCGCCAGACGCTGAAAAAAAAAAGTTGAAAAAAGAAATTGAGGCCGAAAGAGAGGTCAGTTTCGTGCGGGTTTAGTTCTCCGTCTATCGTTTGTTTTATTCATCTTTGCCTGGCAGGGTGTTTGTTTTTCGTTATTGTTTGTTCTGACGTATATTTAACTCGCTCTCTCTCATGATACAACCAAACAACAACAACAACAGTAACACACACACACACACACACACACACACACACACACACACACACACACACACACACACACACACACACACACACACACACACACACACACACTCATTAAGCAGACCTAAACCAGCACTAACACCCACACAGCTATACAGAAACGCAACAGTAACAAAAGCAGGAGGGGAAGTAGGAAGAGGGAGCGGGAACAAGGAAGGGAAGGGAATAGAGAAAGGAAGGGAATAGGAAGGGGAAGGGGAAAGAAAGGGAAGGGAAGGGAAAGAAGGGGGGTGCTCGGCGCTCTGCAACACACAAACTCGCCAACAGATCCGTCACTTGTACCGAGATGAAACGTAAACAGGACCTTGAAAGTGACGCCGCCGCTCGAGTAGCCAGCAAACCCACCGCTCAGGTTATCCAACACCTCACAGGAAGCCGCCCTCGCCACCGCCACCGCCCCTTCAAGTCCTCGCCGCCGGGTCTTTAGGAAGCGTCCCCAGCCTCACTGTGTCTCCGGATGTCGTGTGATCCTTTCCTCTTCTTTATCCCTTTTCCTCTTCTTTTACCTACTTCTCTTTCGCTGAGCTTCCTTCTACACCTGCTTCCTTTTCTGTTTGTTTCGTTTCCTATGTCCATCTCATTTGTGTCTCCGTATGTCGTGTGATCCTTCTAATTTTGACTCCTTTCATCCTCTTCTCCTGACCATTTTCTTTCTTTTGAGCTTCCACCTACACCTGCCTCCTCTTTTGCTTGTTTTCCCTTCTATTTTCATCTCATTATTTTATTCCCATCACTTCTTCCCATTTATTTTATTACCTTCCCCTTCTGCCTTCTTTTTTTTTATTTTTCTCTCCTGATTGCTTCTCTTCCTGCTTCTTCCATTTAGTTCCTTCCTCCTTGTGTCTACCCTTCAGCATCCCTTCCATCCTCCTCCCTCCTTCCCTCCTTTCTTACCTTCCCTCATGCCCTCTCGCTTTCACCTCGCGTCCCACCAGCCTCCCTCAGCGCCTCTTATCCCTCCTCCTCCTCCCTCCCTCCCTCTCACCTGCCTCATCTCCTTCCTCACCTCCTTCATGCCCTCCTCAGCCACCTGCCTCCCTCTGTGCCCCTTGTCCTTTCCCTCATGCCCTTCTGCTTCTTATATCTTCTCCTCCTCTTCCTCCTCCTCTTCTTCATCCGCCTCAGTCTCTCCCTCCCCCCAACACACACAGGTTGTTGGATACTTTTTTTTAATGCCGAAGTCCCTGAAGGAAAAACGAGATAAAATGATAGTTGCAGAAAAATGTTTATGGACACAAATGTTTATGGATGTTTATGGCTTGTGTTTCTGTTGTGTTGTGGTATTTACAGGCTTAGTTTTCCAGGTGTTTATGTATACTTAGAAAGGTGAAGAAGGGAGAGAGGGAAGGGGGAAGAGGGGGGGAAGAGAGATATAAAATAATGAAGGGGGGTGAGTGAGGCATCATATAAGGGAAGACGTGTGTGCTTGTGTGTGTGTGTGTGTGTGTGTGTGTGTGTGTGTGTGTGTGTGTATGAGAGGACAATGCACAGTTCATTTCTGGTTCGCTCATCATCTCTCTGGCCAGTATACCAATCCAGTCATTTATTTACGTACCAGTTTGTGTTAGTCATCCCGCTTTCTCTTAACGAAATTATGGCTATCGAGGCGTTCTCTATAAGGCATCTGTTTTGAAGTGTATCGAGTTAAATATATGTTGTGGAGGGAAAGCTGTATAGAGGAGGAGGAGGAGGAGGAGGAGGAGGAGGAAGAGGAGAAGGAGAAGGAGGAGGAGGAGGAGGAGGAGGAATAATAATAATAGGAAAAATCATCAGGACGGGTTCTAAATTCGATAAGGTCAACTCGTTAGCTTCAAAAGACTGTTAGAAGGGAAAGAAGGAAAGAAGGGAAGAAGGGAAGAAGGGGAGAGGAAGAGCAAAGGGGAGAGGGCGAAACCTTGTGGTGGACTGACTCATTGATCCATTAAACGAGCCCAAACTCTTAATTGGATTACTACTCTATTTAAGTCTGATCCAATAAGGAAGAAGAAGCTTGGGGGCCGCGGTAAACAATTTGGTCGGGTGGCCGCTGGGAGGGAGAGGTCGGGGGAATGCTAGGGTCACAGGGGGGGATGCTGGGACCTCAGGGTGGGGTGCTGGGCCCTCTGCAACTTCCTGGCAGCGACGGATGAGGTGCCAAGTGATGATGGGGTTGATGGAGGCAGCATGTGTCGGGCGGGCGCTGGGTGGTGCTGGTCCCTGGCTGGTTGTTGAAGTGATGGGCGAAACACAGACTTGGGAGTGCATTAAGACCGACTCGAGGCGTGAAGGGAGGCTGGGTGGCATGTCTGATCGTCGCTTACCCTCTGTTCTCTCTCCCTCACTCTTCTCTACCCCTCTCTCTGTCTCTCTTTGCCTTCATTTTGTCTTTCTTCTTCCTTCCGCCTCCCCTACCAATAAAGGGAAGTACTTTAGCATTTTTTTTCTTGTGTGTGTGCGTCTGTGAATGGTGGTAGAGGTATTAGAATCAGTAACAGTGGTAGTTGCTATAGTAGTAGTTGTAATAGTATTCGTAGCAGTAACAGCAAGCCTTATATATCACACACACACACACACACACACACACACACACACACACACACACACACACACACCAGTTGCAAGAATACCTTCCCCCTACGGTAGGAAAGGGAAAGGAAGGGAAAAGGCTTGCATTGAACACTGGAGAGCTGGAAATTCGAAAAGCTATCTAGAATGAGGAGTGGAAGAGAAAATAAAAGGAGAGTTAGTGCAGCAGAATGGCAGTAATAAAGAGAGCGAAAGAGAGAGAGGGAGAGGAAGGGAGGGAGAGACCGAAGGAGAGGAAGTATAAGAGAAAATGGAGGAGGGAGAGAGAGACGAAGGGAGAGGGAGGCTGCATGCATTCCAGCAGGGCGCAATAGTAACAGAGAGGCATAAAAAAGGGATGGTGATGGAGCAGCGGTGATCAAAGTGCAGGATGGACTCCGCTAGGCTTACTTATTCCAGGATAGACAAAATTTAGACCGATTTTTTTGGGGGGGGGCCTCCCAGAACGAATGCAGGAAAAGTTTTGGTCCACACATTAAATTCACCTCCCAGACAGACTCCTATCCTGTTTCTCTTATTTTTCTCACCTTCTAAACAGTTATTTCTTCCTTGCGTTCTCATACTGCAGGATAGACAAAATTCAGACCAGTTTTATCGCCTTTCAGAACGAATGTAGGAAAAAGTTTTCGTATATACATTAAATTTTCATGTTGACTTCTAAACATTAATTTCTTCCTTGTTGTCTTGCCATTTGCGTTCACATAGTCTCAGGCACCTCTTTCACCTTCCAGAACGAATGTAGGAAAAAGTTTTCGTCCGTATACTAAATCCACCTTTTAGACACGCTCACACACTCTATCTTTTTCATGTTGACTTCTAAACATTTATTTCTTCCTTGCTGTCTTGCCATTTGCGTTCACATATTTTTCAGGGACTTTTTTCACCTCCCAGAACGAATATAGGGAGGACGTATTCTTCTACACACTAAACTCACCTCCCAGACACACTCCTACACTGTTTATCTTCCCCAAATTGCCTTCTGAACAGTTATTTTCTCCTTTGTTTTCCTGCCATTTGCGTTCTCATATTCCTGGATAGACAAAATTCAGGCCAGTTTTTTCCCCTCTCAGAACGAAAGTGCGGCAAAGGTTTTGGTCCACGCACTAAAATCATCTCCCATACACACTCCTACACTGTTTATCTTATCCATGTTGTCTGCTGAACACTTTCTTCTTTGTTGCCTAACCAATTGCGTTCTCATATTCAGGATAGACAAAACTCATTCCAGTTTTTCGCCTCTCAGAACGAATGTAAGGAAAAGGTTTTTGCTCACACACTAAATTTACCTTCCAGACACACTCCTTCACTTTATCTTATCCATGTTGCCTTCCGAACACTTATTTCTTCTTTGTTTTCCTGCCATTTGCGTTCACATAGTCCCAGGCACCTTTGTATCTTAATGTTAGTGCTTAATCACGGCGGAGAGCAAGGCTATATAATTTTTGAATGAGATTAGATTCGCACTTGATATCTGAAGGCAGTGCTACAAAACTTACGGACCAGAAGGCGAACTTGACGCTAACAACCATCGATACAAGTAATAAACACCGCGGTATCATGCATGGCAATCAGACAGGCCGTAAAAAAGGTGCTGTAAGGCAAACATTAGTGACGAGGAGTGATGGAAATTATACATATTCACAAACGGAGGCTTAGGAATTCGGCATCCAGTCCATAAAACAAGTCTTAATATAAACCTAAGTAAATTTACAGTAAGAGGCGACACGAAGCAAAAACGAACTAATAAACACCTTAGAATTAAAAGAAAAAAATAAACAGCTTTGAGGTTCGTCCCATCAAAAGTGTAATACAGTCTTGCGTGAAGGAAAACCCGGACAATATTTGCAGGTATGGGTCAGGAAACGAGGCTTTGGACCTTGTTTACTCAGGCGGGGAAGAGAGGGGACGGGAGGGGAGAGAAAGGAGGGGGAGGAGAGAGGGGGAGGGAAGAGGAAGGGAGGGAGGGTAGGGAGGGATGAGAAGGGGAAGCTGGGGAAGGGAAGAGAAGAGGAGGGGAGGGAAAGGAGAGGGAAGGCGAGGGGAGGGAAGGGGAAGGTAAGGAGAGGGTAGGAGAGGGCAGGCGAGGGGAAGGAAGGTGAGGGGAGGGAATGTGAGGGGTAGGAGGGGAGGTAAGGTAAGGTGAGGGGAAGGAGAGGGAAGGCTAGGGGAGGGAGGAGAGGGAAGAGCTGGCAAACACGAGGAAATGAGAGGACTTTGGCTGGTAAGGGCGATTAGAGGGAGGCAAACGAGGAGGAAAGAGGAGCAGGGTGGCGCGTGGTTCCCAGAGAGTGAGGGAGGAAGGGGAGGAAGGAAGAGGAAGAGAAAGGAAAAGAGAGGAAGAGGAAGGGGAAGGAGGAAAAAAAGGAAGGGAGGGTAGCAAAAAAAGAGAAAGGGGAAGGGAGGGAAGGTGTAGGGGAGAATAGGGAAAGGGATGAAGAAGGAAGCAAGGGGAATTGAGTGAGGAAGGAAGGGTGGAAAGGGAAGAAGAGAAGGGGACGAAGGAGAAAGGAGGAAGGGAGGAAGAGGAAGGGAGGAAGGAGGGTTGTGTGAAATACGATAATTATACTTTCCCAGGAAAATTTGGGCCGTGAATGGCGTGTTCGTACGTACGTTTAAGAATTCCGATAAAATTTGCAACTGTGCGGCTATTACTACTGCCCCGACAGCAACAACAACAAGAACTACTACTACTACTACTACTACTACTACTACTACTACACTACTGCTACTACTACTACTACTACTACTACTACACTACTGTTGCGACTACTGGTCATAATAGCACAAAAATAATAATACCACTTCAACAAAAGCCCCAAAAATAATAACAGCAATCATACGGTAACTGCCAATCATAATACGTATCTTGAATTTAAACCAAACACCTGTAGCGCTAAATTATTAAACCCGACACGCTAGAGGCATTAGGAAGAGAGAGACAAGGGAAGGAGGGAAGACCGCTAGAAGGAGGAGGAGTAGATGAGTGTGACCGCTATAATACAAGACCTTCACCTTCTCATCATAATCCAAATCCCTACTCAACTAACGGGGCAATGTCGGCGTAATACCCAGGCTCAAAACAAAACAACCTGACATCACCGGGAGCAGCGCCAGTGATCATGACGTCAGCCGCAGACATCTAGGGAGGGAGGGTTGGTTGCTAGCTACGCCCCACCACGCCACGGCAATCCAAGGAAGCCCTCATTGCGAACTGTGCCAAGGTTTTTTTTTGCGGGTGTCTGTTGGGCGCGACAAGCCTGAAGGGTGCCCAGGTAACCGGTTAGGAAGGGAATATTATAAAGGTGTGTGATCGTGCCTTGTGTGTGTGTGTGTGTGTGTGTGTGTGTGTGTGTGTGTGTGTGTGTGTGTGTGTGTGTGTGTGTGTGTGTGTGTGTGTGTGTGTGTGTGTGTGTGACCTGAAAACTTGGCTGATATGTTTTGGTTTGAGTTGCTATCGTGGTTGAGAGATGGTGATGGTGGTGGTGATGAAGAGGGTGGTGTTAGCGGTAGTAGTAGTAGTAGTAGTAGTAGTAGTAGTAGTAGTAGTAGTAGTAGTAGTAGGCCCGTAGTAGTAGTAGTAGTAGTGGTAGTTGTAGTAGTATTAGGAGTAGGAGGAGGAAAAGGAGTGGAAAGAAGAGAAAGAGCAGGAGGAGGAGGAGAAGGAGGAGTTATAGTAGTAGTAGTAGTAGTAGTAGTAGTAGTAAATTACCATCATCATCATTATCACCAAGCCTCCTCTTCATCACCATTACTCTATCAATACCACAATCCCCATCACCATAACTAACAACATTTCCTAATACCTCAAAAATTTATCTAAAGAACCATCTTCAATTATCTTTTTATTGGGACCTCGAGTAATTGAAAGCAAATTCCTGTTAGTACAAATTTCAGCGCGAGTTGTTCCGAGATTTACGCCGCAAAAGTGTAGGACGAGTTAGCTGTTGGGGTGAGGGAGGGAGTGGAAGGGGAAGGGAAGGAGGGAGTGGAAGGGGAAGGCGAGGGAGGGAGTGGAAGGCGTCTAGCTGGTCCCAGATACCTTGTTGCGTCTATCACACTAATATATCATCGCCCCGCCGCGTCGCTGTTAATGAAAGCGGAACTCCCCTCCCGCAGCAGCCCCAGGTACACGCTAGGTAATGAGTTCGCCAATGCAGGTAGGTAGGAAGCAGGTGCCCGCGGAGGTGATGTTATCTCGATGCGTGGACACGAGTTACGGCGGCTGCTGCTGGCGGCCACTGGTGAGATCCCGAGCTTTTTAAAAGATTATTACAGCTATACATTTCGCCTTTCGCCGCCTCCTCCATCTCCTTGTACTCATTTCTCTCAGTCTCCTTTGTGGCTCCTCCTCTTCTTCTTCTTCTTCTTTGTCGTTTCAGTCCTCCTACTTCGCCTCTTTCCCTTTCCTTCTTCTCCTCCGCTTCCTTTCTTTTCCTTCTTATTTTATTTCCCTTTTCCTTCTCTTTCTAGTTCTTATTTTGATTTTCCTTCATCTCCTTCTCCTACTCCATCTTCTCCGTCTACGCTTTCTATTCCTCCTTTGTCTCCTCCTCATCCTCTTCTTCCCGTTTTTCATTTTCCTTCTCCTTTTCCTTTCCTTCTTCTCTTTCTACTTCTTATTCTCCCTCTTCATCTTCTAGTACTCCATCTTTTTCTCCTTCTCCTCCTCCTTCTCATTCTCCTGCTCCTTCTCATTCTCTTCCTTCGCCTCCTTCTCCTTCTCCTCCTCCTCCTCCTCCTCCTTCTCCTACTACTTAAATATTATAAAATTCGTAGTGTTTTGCCTTTGTGTAGCGCATACCGCGGCACAAACGCTTATTATGGCTGATTAAGTATTATAATTTTTTTAATACTACTACGGCTACTGATGATGCTTCTGCTTCTTCTCTTGTTTGTTGTTGTTGGTGGTGGTGCTACTGGTGTTGGTACTATACTTATTATTTGGGATAGTTTAGGGTCATTCAACTTCAGCTAGTTTTTGTGAAGGAGATGCCAGAAAACGAAGAAGAAGAAGAAGAATTAGAAGCAGAAGAAGAAAGAAGAAGAAGAAGAAGAAGAAGAAGAAGAAGCCGAAGAAAAAGGAGAAGAACAAGAATAAGAACAAGAACAACAAAAGAAGAACAACAAGAACAGGAAGAACAAGAACAAGAAGATGATGAAAGAGAATAACGACACTGTTACTCATAAATATACCTGCATACAAAAAAAAAAAGAAATATAAACGGATAAAAAACAAACAGAAAAGTAGATAGAAAAATATAAAAAATTAGATAGACAAACAGTTAGACAGATAAATATATTCTAACATAAAAATATACATAGATAAAATAAATATACGCAAATCGATAGAGTGATATTGATATACAGACAAATAAGCAGTGGATGACAACAGTATTATAAATAGACAGATGGACAGGCAGACAAGTACACAAAACTAGACTGACAGAGAGATGGACAGATGAATACACAGAGGGATCGATAACACAAATCTAAGGTAATTAAGGAAGCACTCAGTCCCGCATATCAACGCTCAGTGTCATTAATAATTCACACGCGCTGTTCGCTCCGTCGGGTGTACCAATTTTAGTTGCAAATTTCCCTTTGAAAATATAAGCTTTGTCGATGCTGGCGCAACGACCACCGCGGCTACGAGAGAGAGAGAGAGAGAGAGAGAGAGACAAAGACAAAATAACTTGAAAAAAAAAACTCCAGTGACCCAAAAAAATGAAAAATGAATTAG
Organism: Eriocheir sinensis; assembly: GCF_024679095.1. Classification (NCBI taxonomy): domain Eukaryota; kingdom Metazoa; phylum Arthropoda; class Malacostraca; order Decapoda; family Varunidae; genus Eriocheir; species Eriocheir sinensis. The sequence continues at coordinate 2,710,808 of NC_066547.1, read as the reverse complement.
AAAAAGGCTTTAAAACGCTTGAGTTGATAAAATAATCAGAGTTTGCGTTTAAAAATGTTAAAAAAAGGTGCAAGAAGCTGTTTTTTCGATGGTGGGGGGACAGAGAGAGAGAGAGAGAGGGGTGGGGAGCTCTTAGTGGTTTAATAAGACAAAGGATGAGGTACTAAAGGTTGACGCGGAGGTAATTATGGGTTTGAGACGTGTGATGAACCTCTCTCTCTCTCTCTCTCTCTCTCTCTCTCTCTCTCTCTCTCTCTCTCTCTCTCTCTCTCTCTCTCTCTCTCTCTCTCTCTCTCTCTCTCTCTCTCTCTCTCTCTCTCTCTCTCTCTCTCTCTCTCTCTCTCTCTCTCTCTCTCTCTCTCTCATTAGTAAATTTGCAGACGACACAAAGATTGGCAACTCGGTTCTCACTGACGAAGACAGGCAAAGCCTCCAAGAGGATTTGCACAAAATTTCAGCTTGGTCGGATAGATGGGAGATGCCCTTTAACGTAGACAAGTGCCAGGTCCTTCAAGTTGGACCGAGGAAGAAGAAGTTCGAATACGAAATGCGCGGCGTTAAACTCAAAGCGTTCAATGCGTCAAAGACTTGGGGGTCAAAATCGCGTCAAACCTCAAATTCTCACAGCAATGCATCGATGCAGCAAATAAAGCGAACAGAATGTTGGGCTTCATTAAAAGAAACTTTGTATTCAAGAATAAAGATGTAATACTCCCGCTCTACAACAGTTTAGTCAGACCCCACTTGGAATATGCGGTACAGTTTTGGTCTCCCCACCATGCAAAGGATATTGCTAAATTAGAAGGTGTTCAGCGTCGGGCAACGAAAATGATCCCTTCCTTGCCCAACAAATCCTACGAAGAAAGGCTTTCTACCCTTAACATGTTCTCTCTTGAGAAACGTCGCCTCCGAGGAAAACTGATCGAATGTTTTAAAATACTTAATGGTTTCACGAGTGTAGACAGATCAACATTGTTTATGATCGATGACACTTTGCGCACGAGGAACAATGGCGTAAAACTCAGATGTAGACAAGTAAATTCAGACTGCACCAAATTTTTCTTCACCAACGTTGTAGTGCGAGAATGGAATAAGCTTCCACCGTCAGTGGTCCAGTGTAACACGATTGACTCCTTCAAAAATAAGCTCGACCGTCACTTCCTTCAACTTAATATCAACTAGAGTAGAAATGCAACGTTTTGGAGTCTGCTGATTAATGTAAAATCACTTAGGTTTAAGGACAGACCACCAAGTCTGGACCATGGGGTCTGTGTGGTCTGATTTTCTATGTAAATCTCTCTCTCTCTCTCTCTCTCTCTCTCTCTCTCTCTCTCTCTCTCTCTCTCTCTCTCTCTCTCTCTCTCTCTCTCAAAAAAAAACGATTTCTTCCACCATTTTCTACTTCTTTTAACACAAACACTAATTCATTTTTCCACAATAACATTTTCAGGCCATTTTTTACTTTAATTTTCAGTATTTCTTATTGTTAGTATAGTTTTTGGGTCTATTTTGTAAGGATGTTGCGTAAGACCAGAGAGAGAGAGAGAGGGTGGTGGTGGTGGGAGTGGTGGTGGTGGTGGTAGTGATGGTGGTGATGGTGGTGATGGGGGTGGTTGTCAGGGGAGAGTGGTGTCGTGGTGAGGGGTTGAACCGACAACTGGAGGGAGAACAGAGTTCGAAGAGGGGTGGAGATAGGAAGGGGAAGGAGGGTAGGTGGAGAGGATCGGGAGGGTAGGGAGTAGGGGTAGAGGAGAGAGGGAAGGGAGAGGGAGTAAGGGAAGGTAGGTAGGGAGGGGTTCACGTGGCTTTTATTGGCAGGGTGAACTGACTGACGACCCATTGACAGAGACGAATTGTAGGGGGCAGTGCAGAGGGGAACACACACACACACACACACACACACACACACACACACACACACACACACACACACACACACACACACACACACACACACACACACACACACACACTCACACAAACTAACCCTCTTCACCAATTAAACAACCAAACAAAAAACACATAACTAAGATACACCAAACAACCAAACAAACAGGTACAAACAAACAGATAAACAACATGAATCAAAAACACAGGTAGATAGTTAGATAGATAGACCCACCTCTCAAAAACATCCATTCACTATTCACCTTCCCATAAAAACACCCACCCACACATATATACAGCAGGTCCCTAATTAATTACAGGTAGCAGAGGGGGCAATATCAATACCTATACAAGTCTACCTGAGCCTTCCCCTTTTACCTGTCCAAGTCCACAGGTGTAAGCCCTCTCCAGCCCGCTCTTGTGACCCTACGATTTTGTTCTCTCTCTATACAGATCAGTTATTTTTTATAGGGTGGAGGGGAGAGCGAGAGAGCGGGTGAGAGAGAGAGAGAGAGAGAGAGAGAGAGTGAGATTGGTTTGTTGCTAAGTCTGGGTCTCACTCTTTCTGTTACTTTTTTTTATTCTCTCTCTCTCTCTCTCTCTCTCTCTCTCTCTCTCTCTCTCTCTCTCTCTCTCTCTCTCTCTCTCTCTCTCTCTCTCTCTCTCTCTCTCTCTCTCTCTCTCTCTCCCATTCTAAAATCAGCTTTCCCTCTTAGCTTCTCAGCATCCCATACCCATCCTAACCCTTTCCCTCTTATCCCCTAATCCATAACCCTTTCGAAAGCTTATTGTTTACCCATCAACCTTTCCTCTTTAAAACCTTATTCTTCTTTCCCCCTCCCCTTATCCCCTTTATACCTACACTCATTCACTTTATCTATCTCCCCCTTCCTCTGCCCCTCTCTCTGTCTCTCTTCTCTTCATCTCTCGTCATGTATCAGCCTCCACAATATACTTCACCCATCAAGTTCTCTCTCTCCCCTTTTCTCCTCCCCTTCTCCCAACTCGTCCGTCAGCCTCTCCCCGAAAGTTTCCTCTCCTCTAAATCTCTGCAGCCTCAAATCCTTCCCCTCCCCCTCCTCCTCCTCCTCCTCCCTCCTCCCAATCCACCACAACTTTGATCCTTCCTTTCCACCTCTTCATTCTGCAACTTCCCTCTGAACTTCCGCCTTCCCACCACGATCTCAAGGCTCATTCACCCCTCGCTTCCATCGGTAAAAATCTCCCTCCTCCTCCTCCTCCTCCTCCTCCTCCTCCTCTTCCTTATATCCCTTATATCCCGCACACTTTCCCTTCCTTCCTTACTTACCTTACCTTAGTTTACCTGCATCCTAGCTTCCATTCTTGTGCTCGCCTTTCTCAGCTGTGTGTGTTGTATTTCCTTTTCTTCATCACCTAAATTTCTTAACCTTTTTTTTATCTCATACCAATCAAATTCTTTTCCATCTCTTTTTCCTTTTGATTATTTTTGTCCATTTTTTTTACTAATTTTCCTCCTATTCCTCCTCCTTGCTCCTTACAAATGTGATACGCAAGGACGAAGAGAGAGAGAGAGAGAGAGAGAGAGAGAGAGAGAGAGAGAGAGAGAGAGAGAGAGAGAGCACCAGAACGACGGACTCAGTACTAATATATGCACCCTTGTTCCTCCGTCCACTTGCATTAGTCCACCTTGACAAGCCGCAGCCTACCCCCCATTCTCCCCCTCCCCCTCCTCCTCCCCCCTCCCCCTCCCCGAGTCAAGCACCTCCCCTCACCACCCTCTTGTCTCCCCTCACTCTACCTTGCCCCTCTGTCCCTATGTTTACTTTGTTTTGGGGCCGCAGGAGAAGGCGTATAGTATAGTTAAGGGATGCTGCAGAGAGAGAGAGAGAGAGAGAGAGAGAGAGAGAGAGAGGGAGAGGGAGAGGGGGAGTGTGGTGTAGTGTTACCTGAGCCTCCAATCCTGTGTTATCATCTCGTGCGATCTTCTTCTTTATCATAATCATCATCTCCATCATTAGTAGTTTGTCGTGGTTGTCTTTTTTAATTATAATGATGATGTTGGCTTCTTTATCCATTCCCTTTTTATCTATTTATTCGCTTTTTCTTTATCTCATTTATTTTTTCCTTTTTCATCTTCCTTCACGCCTTCCTCTTGTTATCTCTCTCTCTCTCTTTCTTATTTTCCTTCCTCTTCCTGTTTATCGTGCTCCTTTTCTCCTCCTGCTCTTCTTTCTCTTGCTTGTCCTACCTCTCCTCTTTTCGTAGCTTCATTTTTCTTCTTCCTCTTTCATTTATCTCGTTTTCTTCTTCCTTGTTTTCCATCTCTCTTCCTTCTTTTACCTCACTACCTCTCCTTCCTTCACTCCTTTCTTCTGTGTTCTCTCTTCCTCTTCATTCCCGCTGTCTCCAACATCTTCTCATCTTCATTCCATTTCCCTCTATTGCATTCTCTTTCCTCCTACTTCTACTATCATTACCTCTTTTCTTATCTTTCTTCCTCCTCCTCCTTCTCGTTCTCGTTCTCGTTCTCAGTGCTTGATCTTCATTAGAGTTTCTTTGGTGTGTTACATTGAGACGGTTCCGGATTGCCTCTCTCCCCTCTCTACCTCTTTCTCTCTGTCTCTCTCTCTCTCTGATTACACCCTAATGACATTCTCTCTCTCTCTCTCTCTCTCTCTCTCTCTCTCTCTCTCTCTCTCTCTCTCTCTCTCTCTCTCTCTCTCTCTCTCTCTCTCTCTCTCTCTCTCTCTCTCTCTCTCTCTCTCTCTCTCTCTCTCTCTCTCTCTCTCTCTCTCTCTCTCGTTCTCGCGTATCGCATTTGCCTCCCCTCACAAACTCATTCTTTGTAACTGACTAGCATCTCTCTTTGTTCCTCTTGGTGCTTCTGCTGGTGATGCTGAGGATGCTGATGCTGGCAGTAGTAGTAGTGATGCATGAGTCTCCTCCTTACCCTTCTCATCCCCTCCCTTCCCTTACCTTACCTTCCATCCACCTCTCGTTTCCCTTCTCCTTCCTTTCCCTTCCCTTCAGTCTCTTGGCCTTCTCCTCACACCTCATCATAATACAATTCTCAGTATGGATTCTCTCTCGCTCGTTTAATAAGGGACAGCTTTGTTCCGGGGTAGTATGTTCACCGGGCCCGATTGAAATCACCCAAAGAGACTGTGTTGTGTGAAGCTCTTCCTGTCCCTCTTGTTATGTGGACGCCCGTAGCGGGATGTTGATAATTGGGGTGTAATAATAATGCTTTTTTGGGGGGGGCGGGGAGTCTTTGTTTATTCTGCTACATCCTGTCTCGCGTTATTTTGGTAAACATTGGCTGAACGTTTTTGCGCTGTCTCTTGTTTGTCTTCCTCCGTCAAAGCCACAAGCTGCTGAATATAGTTTCTGTTATATATGTGATGTTGATAAATGAGTACTGCCAATAATTATAATCGTTAGGAGGCTTGTTCATGCTGTTACTTCCTGTTGCTGATGCTATTTAATTTCCTGTATTTGTTTTGCGCGGGAATTTATTGTTTTTTTTTCCCCTCGGTGCTCTTGTCAGTTATTACGTTCTGCGTTTTCACTTCACGTCCTGTTCGCGTCCTTCTCAGGCTCATCGTCATCCCCCCCCCGCCCTGTTTCCCTTCCTGAGTGCGGGTTGTTCTTGCGTGGATCCGATTTATAAGTTCCCTTCGTTGGTTTATGTTTCCGGCAACTTCCTGTGGGCCATTTTGTGTCGAAGGTAATCTGTGTGGGGCGACTCTTCCTCCCTCGCCGCCCCCGCCCCCGCATCGCACCGCCCCTTGCTTCCCTCGCCCCGCACCTCGACGCCCCTGCCCCCGCCCTCGCCTCGCCACCCCCGTCCCGCACCTCGCCCCCATTACTCCTCGATCTCGCCTGATAGAGACACATTCACGCGGCGGGCAAGGCAACACACAAACACTCGCCTTGGAAACATAAACTCCGAGGGACGAGAACGCGTCGCCTCGCATCCTCGTTTGTCTGCCTCGTTTAGGCAACACTCGTTTAGAAATAAGCAGACGGAGGAAAAAATAATATCTGGTCCCCGGCGGCGGCAGCGTGGTGGAGCCTCGAGGCCCCGCTAGGTGGCGCGGCAGTCAAGGATTGCTTTATATCAGCCTCCCTGTGTTTATTTTTCCCGAGCCTGGCCAGCCGTGGAGTGCCTGGCCCCTTACATTACCCTCCCTTCCCTGGCCGTGTTGCCTGGTCACTACCCTCACCGCTCCCCTGCTCTGCCCCGTCCCCTTCCTTCCCCTGACCCCACCCATGCCTGTCCCCGTGTCCTCCCCTTCCCCTTGCCCTCCATCGACTCCTTCCTTCCTCTCCTCTGACCCTCCCCTACCTCTCACGGTCCCCTCCCCTTCCTCTGACCCTCCATCGACTCCTCTCCCCTTCCCAGACCCTCCCCGCCCCTCGCTGATACCGTGCAGACAGTTGTCATTCAGGCGAGGGCGATGACGTGCCTGGCGTGGCGGGACGCAGACCAGACGAGCCACGAGCAAACAAGCCAAGAGCGAGCTTCCTACTATTTCCAAACACGTTGTGATATCACGTCCGATTTTAATGTGCGAAACGTGTACCATATGCGTTGGGCCGTGCTATTGATATTACTTAACAGAGAGGGTTTGGTAGACAGAAATATGTTGTGTTGGAGGAAAACGTGTAGCTTTTATTTGTGTTGGTGTTGCAAGGATAATGTTTTTGGTGTTGCTGGTCCCGAGTGGCAGTGTCGAGTGCTCTGTGTCCGGTCCAGTGATTTCGGCAACATTCAGCCAGGCGCTCGGGCGTTGATGTAAGGCTTTACCACTAATTTCACGGGGTCAGTGTGTGGTAGCGAGGCAGTGATGGACCCCCCCCCCCCACACACGCACACACAGACACACAAGAGTACCATTTGCCCGTCTCGCTCCCTGGTAAACACTGCAACATTTACGACCCAACTCTTTCCTTCATTCTACCTCCTGATGCAGTTAAAAAGTATCCCAAACTAAATACATATACACACCGACCTATCCCTTCCTCGCATGACTGACAGTTCTACATCTCTCCATCAAACTCCCTTCCGTTCCACGTCAACTGCCAATCCTATTTTACTTCCAGCATAATATCGTCACCGGCTTCCCGTGACTCTAGTTTGACTGCGACTGTCCGAGTTAACCTGCAGAATAATGGCCGAAGTTAAATGAGAAACTAATCTGATGGCGAATTCAGGAGTCGGGATTCCGGGAACGTATGTGGGTGTGCGGAGGGTGTGAGCGTGAGCGGTGTGTCAGCCTGGGCGATGTGTGGTGCTGGCGGCGGCGGAGGTGGAGGGGGGGGCATGGGAGAGGCAAAAGAGGGAAGGGTATGGGATGATTTTAGAGCGGGAGAATGTTGAGTTAAGCCCTTCAACACACACACACACACACACACACACACACACACACACACACACACACACACAATAGAACCAAGACACGACCTCCCGCTGACAGACGAATACCCAATTAGAGCAGGAGTACGAAGGGGGATTCACTGAGCGCCGACGACAAATCCATCCAACGGGGAGCTTCACAAAGGGAGAGAATAAAGGGGGACGAGAGACGCAACGACCTCCACGACACGTTCCAAAGGCTCTTCTCTCAGCAACACGACTTCTTCTCCTTCCCCACTTCCCCTCACGACCTCATCCACGTCTCAGGAAATGCATCAGTATCCCCTTTAATTGCACGTTTTCTTATCCTCTTATGCGTCTGCTTTGTGTCTTTCGTATGGTATGTAAGAAGGAGTTCGGCCAGCCACGTTTTCTGCGCTCGTTCTCGTATGCATGTATGTATCTGTATCTCGTTTTCTTTAAGGGTCCGTCTGCATGGATCTAGAAGGGTCACAGGACGCTTGTGTCTCTGTCTCTCTCTACTGAAGGGGTCGAGTAACGGGAGATTGTTAAGTCGTGGTGTTTGAAAGTAGAGTTAAGTTGTGGTCTGTATCTGCGTTCTTATATGTGTCATTCACGTATACCTATTCATCCACGGTCTGATCATTTATTTTTACGGTAAGGAAGGCAGCTCAAAGGCAAAACACAAAAGCAACATTATAAAGAGCCGACTAAGATGCTGCAACGACGAAATAAAGCAGAACGAGAGACTAGAAGAGAGGTCAGTTTCGACTTTATTTCTTACGGTAAGGAAGGCAGCTCAAAGACAAAAAATCAAAAATAGCAACGAAAAAGCCCATTAAAACGCTGCTCCGACGAAAGAATACAGATCGAGAGGCCAGAAGAGAGGTCAAATTCGGGTGGAGAGGTGTCTTGATACTCTCCTGCACTCATGATCGCAAGCCAGTACCCTTTTGGTGGCTGGATTTGAAGTTCTTTGTTTGATTTTCAGGTGGTGGGTAAATATTATAATGGCAGTGAGATCTTGGTGGTGTTTGTGATATTGGTGGTGATGTTCCTTAGTTGGCAGCGTAGGCGACTAAATTTGGAAGCGGTGGTGGCGGTCCTTCTTGTGGTGTATGTTTGAGATTGATGGGAGATGCAGCGGAGGAGGTGCTTAATGGTGGTGATGATAAGGATGATAAGGAGTTTGGGCATTGGCAGCAGCGTGGGTGGAAGTAACGTGGGCGGTGGTGGTGGTGGTAGTGGAGCCTTACTTGGACGAACCGTGCTGGATAACCTTACCTGCTTGCATTCGTTTTACGTGTTGGCCTATGGCGACGGTGGGCTTTCTTGGTGGGACCTGATGGTCGGCCCCAGCCCGTAGTGGCGCTGGCAAGTGTTTTTATAGTGACGCCTTCTTGCTTGGTTCATGCTGCCCCCCGGAGCTCATCTTTGATCCTCTTCTGGAGAGAATCTAGAATCCGGGTTGTTAGGTGATCCTCAGAACAGAATGTGGGTAGTCTTAGGCCACTCAACGATGACTGAGAATTTGCCAGCTTGTTTGTCGCGGCGGGCGGGACGCGAACCTGCACCTTCTTGAACACCGCGTCAGCACGCTGACCACTCAGCCACCGCCTCTCCTCCGCATGGGAGAGTTGTTGTAGCGGAATCTCACCTGAGGGAAGTTGCACTACTTGGTCCCTGCAGCTACTTGCCGAACCCCGAAACTTGTCGCGAGAGGTACAAGATGTTCTATCAGTGTATTACCCTCCCTCCTGTGCTGCTCCAGTGTGTAGAGAGTTCTTAAGACATTATACAGAACTTTCGAATATGTGGTGAATAAAGCATTTATCTATCTATGTATCTATTTATATCTATCTATCTGTGTGTGTGTTTATGTGCTCCGTGCCATATAAGGTTCCATCTTGAACAAACAATGGATCCCTTGCTCTATGAAGCTGACAATATATACAATTAATGCCATATTGTATCTCCCGAATATGCATGTTGAGATAAAGGGCCCCAAATTAGCTGTCCGTTTGTCCTCCGCCTCTCAGGGACTTTCTTGGCCTTACCGAGGTACGTGGCTCTCCTCCCTCCTCACCGGCCGGCTAACAGGACCTATTCAGTCTCCTTGGGCTCTGGCTTGACTTGCTTCGCTTCGTTCGGCCTATTTCGATCAACCTGAGGAACCAGTTTCGTCTCTATTAATGTATTTTCTCTAAATCTCTGACTATTCAATTTATATCGATTTATCAAGATGCCTATTTACGCTCCTATCCTCAGCGATCTTGAAGGACCTGTTCTGTTAAGTAGCCAAGAGAGAAAGAAAGACCTGCTGCTGCAACTGCTTCTTCTTCTTCTCTGCTACTACTGGTCTTCCGCTGTGCTACTCTCCTTAACCTTCTCAAGCCCTGTAGGTTACTCTGGTGCATAGATCTCTCGCGACGTGCCACTCAGAATTTTTTTTGTATGTGCCTGAGGGTCTGTCTGTCTGGTGGTTTCGTTTCCCTCGTCTTGGTTTGCATGAGAGGGAGGTCTCATTGTTATTCCTCGGTGTATCTATCTACCACGACCTAAGTATTCGCTCCTTTTTTGACGTACCACTCAATTTGTTTCTATGCCTGAGGGTTTGTCTTGGGGCTTCGTTTCCCTCGTCTTGGTTTGCATGAGAGATAAGTTTGAGTCTTTTTCCTTGGTCAACCTACAGTGCCTACCACGACCTAAGTATTTGACCCTATTTCGACTTGCCATTCTTTTTTTTTTCTTTGCCTGAGAGTCTATCTGGCTGAAGGATCGTCTCCCTTGTGTTGGTTTGCATGAGAGAGAGGTTTAATTCTTATTTCCCAGTCAACCAACAGTACCTACCACGACCTAAGTATTTGACCCTATTTCGACTTGCCATTCTTTTTTTTTCTTTGCCTGAGAGTCTGTCTGGCTGAAGGATCCGTCTCCCTTGTGTTGGTTTGCATGAGGAGGTTTCTTTCTTATTTCTCAGTCAACCAACAGTACCTCCCTCGACCTAAGTATTCGCCCCCTTTTCGAAGTGCCACTCAATTTTTTCTCTGTGCCTGAGGGTCTGTCTGTCTGGTGGCTCCGTTGCTCCTATCTTGGTTTGCATGAGAGGGAGGTTTTATTCATATTCTTCGGTCAACCTACCAACTATAACCTATGCATACGCCCTCATTTCGACGTGCCACTCAATTTTTTATCTGTGCCTGAGGGTCTGTCTGTCTGGTGGCTCCGTTACTCTCGTCTTGGTTGCATGAGGAAGAGCTTTCATTCTTATTCCTCGGTCAACCTACCAACCACGACCTATGCATTCTCCCTCATTGCATTAGTCTGCTTAAAGGAACGTGTAATTTGCCGCCGATTCCCTCCAGAGTCTAATCAGGGTTCAAGTGCTGCGGAGACTGTTATAACTTGAAGACTTTATGTTAATTCAGGTTGCTTGCGGGTTTGCGACGAAGACGAAAAAAAAAAAAAAATGAAAACAGCAGGAACGAGAACATGAAAGAGATATCACTTGCGGGCTTCTTTCTCATCATGTTGGCAAATGTTCACTTTTGTGTTGATGTATTTATATTTGGCAATTTGTCTTGAGGAGGAGGAGAAGGAGGAGAGAGACACGAGGAGGAGGAAGAATGCGTAGCGGTCGTGGTGGTGGTGGTGGTGGTGGTGATTGAAGTTGAAGTAGTGGTTGTGGTGGCGGCGGCGGCGGTGCTGGTGGTGATGGTGATGATGGAGAAACGGTCTGGGAGAGGGAGTGAGAGGAGTGAGAGGGAGAGGAGGTGGGGGAGGGAGAGGAGCCAGCCAGAGGACGTCCCAGACCACTCCCCTAATTGGCTGGTTCTCGGGCGCTCGTTGAGGATAAACACAAGTCTGCTACCGGTCTATTTTACTTTATTTCCATACTAATTCCCTAATATATTTTTTCTCCCTCCGCTGCTGATCTCATTAAGAGGCGCTACTTTATAAAACGCGGAATATCAGATGAGGCGACCAGAAATTTATGTAAAATCGCTTTTTATCTTGACTTGTACTCCGGGTCCCCTTTACGCAGAGGATCATTATTTTGTGTTTTTGTTGCAGGTGAGTGAGTGGACTAACCTCCTGTGTCGACGCCCCGCCTGCCCCGGCCAGACCCTCGTAGCCCCAGCCCCGCCCGCCCCTTTCCCGCCGGTAAGTGTGGGCTCTACCTGGTCAGTTCGGGTGAAGAAAATGTATTGATCGGCTCATATAAGCTCTAATTGAATATTTCGAAGGAGCAATTTTACCGACGGGGAGCATTACCGCTGCTTCTGTGCTGCGCTCCAAAAAATGTGTGGGGAGAGCGGGATGTGTTGCTGTGGGAGGTGACGGCGCGGCAGCTCCTGCATCATGTGACGGGTGAGTGGGGACTGGAACACACTTGGGGGACGAGGGGTGCGCAGAGTGCCTGGAGGCCCGCGCGTGACGCACATCACAGGAAGCAAACAAGTGATTAATGTGGCGTTCGTCTGCTCATTAACGGCGGTGTCGGGGCAGAACAAGGGCCGGGACCGAGCCGCCCCGCGTGCTGGAGTGCTGGCACGCTTGCGTCACCCGCGGCCCCGCGCACTCCTTTCATGACTACTTTTTCATTCTGTAAACAGGTAATCGCCGTGATAGGTAGTGCACGATGTAATTATTTTATAATTACTATAAATTGCTTCCCCAAAGAAAGGCTGAAATAATTACCTCACCACCTCAAGCTCTTGCGGCCTCTCATTGCGGCAACGCCAACCGCCGCCGCCTCGGCCCCGCCCCGAGGCACACAAGAAGGTGTTTGGGCCACTTCTTGGCGCAGCATCAATGTTGCAACAAAGAATTGAGTGCAAAAGGCTGCACCCAGTCTCGAGTACTTAGACGAACAGGTGTTTGATCTCCAGACGCAAGACGCGCGGCAGGAAGTGTAAAGTACCTTTGTTGAGGAGAAAATGTGACGGTCCATTAGCGGGTTGTGTTTTACGTGTGACTAATTACATAAAGGTACACTTAGCGGAGGGCAAAAATATGGCCGACAGCACTTCTCCATTACCACCTTTAAGTAGCAAAAACAAGGACAAGTCAGGACCCCGTGACCGGAGACTCCGAGGCGTCATGATGCTCCGCTATTTATATCTTTATCCCCTTCACACCGCGTCCTGCTTAGCGCTGTAATCATGCGTGTCGCGGCATATAATCAAAGGCATTGCATTGTTAATGTGTGTCCTGATTGCTGGGGGACCGGCGAGGGAGCTGGGGGAGGGAGCGAAGGGTCGCACCCCGCCCCAGCAGCAACAGCAGCAACAACAACTTCGTCGCCTTGAGAGAAATGTTTAAGGAGACAGCCGCGGCAGCCGTGCCGTGTTGGCTCTGCGGGCGGTCAGAGTGGACGACAAACAGTATTACAGTGACACCAGCTTATTCAGTTAGCGTCGCGGAAACACTGTCATACGAAAGAGTTAAAGCGCCGTAAGTCACCCGCGCGGGGCCAGAGGGTTGGCCGCGATGAGTAAAATACACACAAAGGACAAAACAGGCGCCCAGATTACAGGTCCGCGGCAGTTTTCTAATTTACGATATGTATTCTTATTACAAGCCTCGGCGCCGTAATTTCAGTGAGCGTACGAATGACATACAACAAATCAAGTACATTCCCTTGGTCGCATGTCGGGGCGCAGTAACTTGTGGAGTGACACGAAATACCGGGCTCCGAGGTGGTAATGGCGTGGCCTGGGGAGACCTTGGACCACTGGCCGAGTGATGGGTCCCAGAAACGCTCCTCGGAAAGGCCTTTATTGAATAGTAGCGAGTCAGACATCAAGGGAAGGAGGAATGATATACGCACACTCCCTCTGGCTAGTCTGTTTGCGACCCGCGGTGACTTCTCTGATAGTGTCCAATGTCACATCAAACGCCCGTCGCCCGAGACACATAATGGAGTAATTAGTCTTGCTTCTTCTTTTTCTTCAAAGGGGAGAATCCGCCATTGAGTGTGAGGCGAGCAACTAATACAAACTCAATAAGAAGGAGTGACAGGTCCTCGCCGGGGAAGGGGTGCAAAAATTACGACCTGCCGTGATGGCTTTCATTATAACTTGAGATTCGTTTGAAGTGAGTTCCTTTGTTAGAGTAATATGCATATTTCACGCCGGCACTACACTCTACCCTTCCCTAACCTACCTTACCAGACCCTTCCCTTCCCTGGCCCTGCGTCCCTCACTCTCTCACTTCCTCTCACTTCACACGCCCTCACACATACTCTTCCCCTCCCTCTCTCTCTCTTACTGCTTGACGGTGAAGACTGAAAAGGTGGCCGCCGTACCTACGCTGTTGCCCCTTACACCCAGATTAAATTAGTGTGTGTGTGTGTGTGTGTGTGTGTGTGTGTGTGTGTGTGTGTGTGTGTGTGCGTACATGGCGTCTTGGTCCCTTACTTGTCTAAGGATTAATTAAGCGGTGTGACGCGCGACCTGCCTTTGTCTCTCCCCAAGTGTGACATTATTAAACTCGTCTCTTGCGCCGCCGCTAAACAACTCCAACCCACGCCGGACTGTGTCTAATTAATTCTCGGCCCCGTGGCGGTGGTGGTGGTGGTGGCGGCGGGGACATACACCTGCTCCCTCCTGCATGGTTACCCGCTCCTGTACCCTGATAAAAGTGACAGGCCTTCTCTATCGTGGGCCTTGTCTGCACTCACCCCCCAGCACTGATAATGTTCCCTCGACCCCTCCCTCGCCTCACTATTCCTCGCCTCTGTACTTCACCTGAATGCTCCTCCTCCAAGCAACTTTCCCTCCCTCCCTCTCCCTCTACTTCACCTCAACCCTCCTCCTCCTCGCCACTCTCCCTCCCTCACCTCTCCTCGCCCCTGTATTTCACCTTAGTCCTCCTCCTCCTCTCCCTCTCTCTCCCTCCGTCTCTCTCGCTAACCCTCGGTAATTTACATCAGCTGGACTTCACACACACCGAGTCTCGTCCATAAACTGTATTATTACGCCGCGTCTCAGGATTGGTGTATTCGCGTTCCTTCTCCGAGGCTATAAAGGCCAGGTAAACAGCGACTGAGTTATATGTATACGCGAGAAAGAAGGAGGAGAAAGAGCAGGTAAAGGAGGAGGAGGAGAAGGAGGAGAGGAAGTGGAGAAGAGGATCCGCCACGCCAAAACTGTTCTATTACTCCTGTCTCTCACTCTGTTATTATAAAGTTAACGAAGAATGAAGCGGGAAAAAATATAAAGATGTGTATCTCTTAGGGGGCGCTCGGGCTTCATAAATAATCTCCTCCTGCGTGCTTGTTTAGTTTCTATCTCTCTCTTTTCCTGGAGAATAACAAATGCACTCGAGTGATAAGAGAGCTGAAAAATCGTCTCGTTTGGGTCGGAGGAAAATTGCCGTGGGAGGAGAAGCGAGAATCAAGTGTCTTACCGCTGGGGGAGGACATTGTGAGAGCGGCGCCGTTGGTCATCTCGTGCAGAAGGTGAGCAGGGACGTAAGTATTCCCCGTAGAACCCTCCGTGTGGCTTTCTGGGGTCTTGGAGTAGCGGGATGGGCGGCGTTAGACAGCCAAACGGTGGCCCTATACACCTCTCCACTCCTAGCTGTACCCCACAACCCTCCCTTTCTCCTTCCCTTCCATCGTCCCTTAATTAATCCATTCCTTTTCCTTACGTCCTTTAACTTTACCTTATTTCCCTTTCTCTCCTATCACTGTCCTATATGTTCCTTCAGCCTCTTCCCCTTAATTCATTCTCTATCCGCACTTCACTGGTCTCCCATTCCCTCTTCCCTATGTCCTAATTCCCCCTTTCTCTCTCCCACTTCCCTATGCTCCCTCAGCCTCTTCCTCTTCCTTCCCTTGTCACTGAACCCATTCCCATACGCACCTCAGAGGCCTCCTTCATCGCTATCTACAATGTCCGGGGCACTCAATCCCACACTCGATCGTCTATGGGGCTTAATGGCTTAATTGGGGGGTCCGTGGAGTGGCCGCAGAAGGGGTTTAAGAAAGGCTTTGATTACCCTCCTTGCCGCGGCGTTTTGTTTTAAGTGTTCACGAGTTATCTGTTATTCAGTTTTGTTTTAAATGTCGCACAAGGGAAGAGATGGTGCTGGGATGATATTTATGTTGGTTCATTTAGGAAAGGGTTAAGAGGGGAGAAGGCTTGGGTACTTGAGTCTTTTGTTGGCCTCCCGTCGCCCTCCCTCTGTCTCTCTCCCTCTCTCCCGACTTTCATCCTTTTCCCCACTCCCTGTCTTCCTCACTCCCTCAACAGGCTCCCCCCCTTTTCACCTGTTTGAGTGGAGGTGCTTCCCTGTGTTCTAACCCACCACCACTGCCATCCCCTCCATCTCCTCCCCTGCACCTTAACAGTAGACCTCCCTTCCCTTCTCTATCCTTTCCTAGCACACCTTGCCTTTCCTTACCTTTTCGAACACACCTTTCCCTCTCTATCCATCCTTAACGTACCTTCCCTGTATTGTTCTTTCCCTGATACACCTTAATTTATCTTACATAACACATCACCTACCTCTGCACTATTCCTTAAACACACCCTCCTTTCCCTTACCGCCCATACCCCCATTCCGTGTTGCCAGCCTCTGCCCTGAGTGTGTCTGCCTTGCCCAGCCCAGCACGAGGTGACCCGCCACGAATCCATCACCACCTTGATTACACGGCTGAAAATCCTGTCAATGCAGATCAGCGGGCGACGCCTAGTGCTAAATCTCCACCCGCCGCCCTTTCTTACCCTCGCCTGGAGCACACGCCGCCCATAACGCACTCGGGGGGTCGCGGGGAGGAGGGAACGCACGAGGAAACGCACTTGGTATCATGAACTGGAATAATGTGCGTGTGGGCCCCGGTAAATCATGCACGTAAGCAGTTCCTTGTGTGTCCGCACGCACTGAGTGTTTCCCTCTCCCCACCCCGTCCCCCGTCAGGCGCGGCCCCGCCATTGACACCCGCGGGGCTAGAGCTTGATGCCTAAATTTACGTGTGAGCAGATTTCATGATGTCCCAAGTTTGGAGTGTCTCAAAGTACAACCATAAATCCCCCGCCAGAGGGAGGGTACAAGGAGATGGAGGGGAGGGAGGGTATAGTGGTAGAGGAGAGAGGAGGAGGAGGAGTAGGAGGAGGAGGGGAAAGGAGAGGGGCATGGTAAGAGGATGAGAGGGACGGGAGGGTCGCGGGCAGGGAGGGCACACAGTCACAGGGAGCAGCCAGCCAGCCATCCCAAGCCTCAGCAGCGGCAGCGAACGAGTCAGTCACTCAGTGTTGTCTGGGCCAGTGTCGGGAGAGGGTGTACCTGTTCACCGCTCCACTCAGCGCTCTGTAAGTGGGGCGGGCGACCCTCTGCGCGCTACTGCAATCTCTTTTGGCTTAACGGTGGATAAGTGAGACACGACGCTGTACTGAGACCTGTGTGGAATTGTGTATAGTGGGTGTATGCGGTGTTGGTGTTAGTATTGCTGTACCTGGAACATAGAGAGACACGAACACATGGACTCCGAACTTCTGGCCAACTCGTAAAGCACCAGCGCTGACCCGGAACAGTGGTGAGCGTGTGTGTGGCTGCCGCAGAGATGAGCATTTCGATGGCATTTACCCGCGGGCTGCTCGGCCATTCACTGCTATTGAAATGTCGGTGGCTGCAGCGGCTGTTGTGGTGACTGTGGTTGTGGTTGTGATTGTCAGTGTAAAGGTTTTGGGGCTGTGTTTTTGGGGTTGTTTGTTTGTTTGTTTTCGTGTGGGTTTTGGGACGGCCTGATGGAGGTTGTATCTGTGTGTGTGTGTGTGTGTGTGTGTGTGTGTGTGTGTGTGTGTGTGTAGGGGAGGGAAGGAAAGGGAAGGAGGAAGTGCAGCGTGACAGTTTTTGCATCGCTTCGTTTTTTGGGACCCTCAGGTAAATCGTTGCGTGTGATGGTGGAGGTGGAGGTGCAGGTGGAGGTGGACTTACCGTTGGTGTTGTTCTTCTCCATTCACATTCACCTTAACCCCTGCCCCCTTCATCACCCCCCGCCCCCCTTAATCCTCCCTTTATTTGTGTCGCCCCGGTCGGCAGTAAAAGGTATCACTGACATGCACTAATTTGCTGTTTATTGCCCGTGAAACCGAAATCTGATGGAACTGTTTATTCTGGCGGGGCGAGATTTACGATGCCGTCACTCTCATTACTGTATCGGTGCGCGGCGCTGTCCATTGTCTATTATGATGGGAAAGTTACGCGCGTCGGATCGCATTATTTAACAGGTAAAGATGCGTTTGTTCATTACCTGTGGATATGGACCGAAGGAAAAACCTACAATGATTTTTTTTAAAGTTAAGGAAGCAGCTCACGGTCAAGAAAAATATGGGAGAAAAAAAGCTCGCTAATCACTGTTCTTAATTTCTAACTTTCCAATCATTCTAATTATCGTGTCTTAATTTTTCTCATTTTTTTTAAAGTCGCTAAAAAAATTGTTTCAAGAGTATTTTCCTAAAGTTGAAGTCCCGAATATTTGAACATTAGTCGCGTCCTCAGCAAGATGGATCACCGTGCACCATATTTCGTCTGGCTGACACTCCCCTTGCCCGCCAGCCAGCCCCGCACACACACACACACACACACACACACACACACACAGACGCAGACACGGACACGCACATGGACACTACCACATCTTTCCTCTGCCCTCTTCCTTCCCCTCCTACTCCTCCTCCTCCTACTCCTCTTCCTCCACTCTGTCCTCTGTTACGGCTATTTCTTTGAGAGTGGATTATGTGGAGCGGAGAGGAGGGTGGAGAGTGGAATTGTGGATTAGTAGAAGCAAGGAGAGAGACCTACATCCATCTCCATCCACCCACAATATCTTTATCCATTCTCACTTATTGCATCCACATCCACCATCATCCGCATCACCGTTACAAAATCTTCATCCACCTACATCCATCCACAACACCTTTACCACCCGCATCACCCACATTACCTATACTCACCTCCACCTCCATCTGTTATCACCCACACCGCCCTTCCACCCACCCACCCACCGCCCCTCACACCCACACCCTAGCACGTGGCCCTTCCAGAAGTTACTCTTTAAGGTCGTTTCCAAATTAAAATCCTGCGGGTATTGTTCTCGACCTCCAGCGATCAAAGGTTCTATTTTTTCCATCTTCCTTTATTTCCTTTTCTTCTACCGTGGATGCATTTCAGAGAGAGAGAGAGAGAGAAAAGGAAGATAAAAGGTTCAGGAATTTTAACGGTGAGTAATTTGAGATTCCGTGTGTGCAGGTCGAAGTTTTGATTGAGCCAAGGCACGTAAACTATGAGAGCAGGCTTGTGATGAGGCCTAGCAACCCAACCCCTCCCTGATAAGCACTCCTTACACACACACACACACACACACACACACACACACACACACACACACACATACACACACACGCAGTACGGCTCCGCAATGTCCCGTTTTTACCTTTAATAGCGCATCACCTGACTTGTGTTGAAGGGTCTGTATGGGAAGGATGTTTGGTGACGTAAAGGGAGATGGTCATTGCTTTGGTAGAGAGAAGATGCGTTAGTGGACTCTTTTGTGTGATTGTGTTATGTTTTGATCTTCGTTCCGTCATCTTTACGGTAAATATAAAAAAACAATGTACCTGTCTGATTACTCTCTACGAAATTTGCAGTTAAGTCTACTACCGATGATGCTAAATAGTAAAAGGACAGTAACCAGGTAGCACGCGGTCACTAAATACCTGGACAGCAAAGTTATTAATTAAGGTTACAAAAGCGTTAATTAATTGGCTTATGAAAATTATTAACAGTGTTTATTTGTTATACGATAATTAAGAGGTATGCACTCAGCAGCTGTAGATGGTAAATTAAGAAACGTTCGCTAAAAGGTTATATGCGATAGAGAACATTGAAGAGACGGGTGTTACCGAGCGATTATTCATTATTGTGACTAAAAACAAACGTTCGCATAATGCTTTAAATAATAGAGAAAACATTAAAGTTACGATGAAACGGAGCGATTATTATTATCCTTGTGTTTATATTTTCTCTAACTTTTCAAGGCTGGTTTTATGTAGGGATCAACACATAAGCTTTTTGATGCCTCTGTCTGGAGCTGGCGGCTTAACACGAAATCCCACGTTCACCTACAAAAAGAATAAAAAGACGTATTTCCAACATTAATACGATTTCCAAGTCAAAAAGAAAGTATATAAACTGCTCAGACACCAAAATAATTATAAAACCCTCCATACTAACGATATAAAAATTCATAAAGTAAAGAAAAAAAACAGTAGTAAATCGTCTTGCAGTCAGAGGGTTAAAGTCCTGTTCATTATGCTCTGATTTACGCGAAGAGACCCTTAAGATGGGGCAGTTAGCGTCACTTTGGCGGAGCGGGAAGTCGACGGTCCGATAAGGGGGCGGGAGAGGGTGACAGATAGGGCGGAGCCGGGGCAAGGGTGATAGGAAGGGAGATAACATGGGCGGCGAGGGGCGTGTGCTGTGCCGTGGGTGGTCAGGGTGACGGCTGGGACAGGGTGAGGGAGAAGGGAGGGAGGGAGAGAAGAAGGGTAGAAGGGAGAGACAGGGAGGGTAGAGGAAGGGAGGGAAAGAGGAAGAGTAGAGGAAGGGTGTGAGAGAGAGAGAGAGAGAGAGAGAGAGAGAGAGAGAGAGAGAGAGAGAGAGAGAGAGAGAGAGAGAGAGAGAGAGAGAGAGAGAGAGAGAGAGAGAGAGAGAGAGAGAGAGAGAGAGAGAGAGAGAGAGAGAGAGTCATGTATACTTTTCCTCTAAATCCGTAAACGTAATATAGTGTAATAACGTTTTGTTTGGATTAAATTAACTTCATTTTCTACTTTCCACGTTTTTGCGCCATAATCTTTTTCATCCTGCGTGTCACGTTAATTAATTTACCTTTAAGGCGCACGCACACGGGATAAACACACACACACACACACACACACACACACACACACACACACACACACACACACACACACACACACACACACACACACAGTAACCTTTCATTAACAACGTCACCGGACTCGCCTTTCACTCATTAATACGTTGGGGAACCGCCGCTAATGAACAGAAATTGCTGACCGGAAGGGGTATATCTTATGGGAGTTTGATGCATTGTTACCTCCACCAGCCAAAGAGAGGGAGAGAGAGAGGGAGTAGAGGGAGTGGATGGCAGCTGGTCGGCTATCCACTTATGCTCCCTCTCCCAGCCTCCTCCTGTCTCCTACCTCCTGCCTCCTTTTAGCACCATTTGAGAAGCCAGCTGTTTCTCACGTCTTCCCTAACATGTGCTTCACCTTTAGGGCATGTGTTTCGTCCCCTCACATCTCCTCCTCCTCCTCATCTCTCCTTCTCCTTGTCCTCCCCTTCACAGCATCTGCCCGGCCGTCCCACCATCTTCAAGTCTATTGGGCGATGCACCTGAGCAGCGGGGTGACGAAGGAGATAAGACCGTTCCTGGTGTCGCTTGTCCGTGGGGGTCGTGTTCTCCGTGTGTTGTGTTTTGTCTTGCGGTTATCTGAGAAGGTTGTAGGGCTGGGGAGTACCTGTGCGTCGTGCCTCAGGTGTGCAGAGGGAGGTAACCTTAGTCAGTGCAGGCGGTGAGGTGGTGGACGACAACAGGTTTCGTCACAGGACATGCCGCGAGTACTGAGTCTGAAGTTCGTTTTCTTAAACGTCTCGGCTCTTCAGTTCGCCAGTACAAAAGTCTCTCGTGGAAGTTGCTGGGGTTTTCATGGTCTGTTTTATGATCCTGGTGATAGTTTTACACGGCTTCTGCAACATGGACGCGAAAAACGCCCATGAAAACCCGGTTAATCTTCTCTGTGGCCTTGGGAAGAAGTCGTGATGGGACCCGATGCGTTTAAAAAATACGGAACCTGAGTCTGTTCGTTTGGTTACTGTACAACGATGCCAGATTATCGTACTCAGCCTCTTATATTTCCCGACTTCCTACCCCAAAACTGTCTTCCGGTCCCCAATAACGAAACTCATATATAGTTATCGTTAAGAGAGTTAGACCCTGATGTCTCTTGGCAATAGTTAGGCGTCAGAAACCGGTAAATACTATGCTCTGAGTACGATAATCTTGCATCGGTGGTTTGGTAGCAGCTGACATATCGACGGTGGGTGTGGTTAGTCCGCGTGGTTACTCCGTCTAACTCTAAAACATCACTCCGCCAGCTGAGCCCAGTGACGGGATCTCGTAATGATGTCTTCGTTGACCGCCTCGTTAATCCTCCACTCACGGAACACCACCGCTTGAAAAATAGTGCGGCGCCGAGGAAGAGGAAACTCCCTGCGGGGCTCCTGGCCGAGGCTCATTACCGGGGTATTGATGGCCGCCGCCTCCTCTTCCTCCTCCTCCTCCGTCGCCGCCGCCCTATTTGGTATCCGGTCAGACTGCAAACTCTTGGAACTTAAACGGGAAGAGCTCAGATCCTCTTTCTAGTTTAAGTATAGAGCTCATATCATCTTTCTAATTTCGTGGTCGCCACCGCACTGTTTGGAATCCGATCACACTGCAAACTTTTGGAACCTAAACGCGAAGAGCTCAAATCCTCTTTCTAGTTTAGGTATAGAGTTCAGACCCTCTTCCTAGTTGAGTATAGGGCACGGATCCTCCTTCTAGTTTAGGTATAGAGCTCAGACCCTCCTCCTAGTTGAGTATAGGGCACAGATCCTCTTTCTAGTTTAGGTATAGAGCTCAGACCCTCCTCCTAGTTGAGTATAGGGCACGGATCCTCTTTCCAGTTTAGGTATAGAGTTCAGACCCACTCCTAGTTGAGTATAGGGCACAGATCCTCTTTCTAGTATAAGTATGGATGACGCGAGTGAGGAATAACAGCCATACACATCGGGCCGCCCCTCGCAACCCCGTGACGTATATTTGTGTTTATCTTTTAGTCTACTGTAACCTACCCTCGCCGCCTCCCTCCGACCGACCTTTGATCACGCCGGCCCCAGGGAGCGACTCTTTCCCCCCCGCTGCTAATGCTCTCCTTGCTAATAACCGGGTTTAATTAGCACGTCATAAACCACCATTAAACAAGCCAGCGTGCTCTCAGACCCCCTACCACCACCCCCAATCCCGACCCGTCTCCGGCAGCCCCCCAATCCCTGCGTAATAAAATTTTATGGTCCGATCACAAACTTCACGGTTTAATATGCGGTCGACTTGAGTGGAGAGGCAGACAAGAGCGTGATTAATGTGCTGGGTAGTGGCGGTATGGGTGGGCGGCCGTAACACACACACACACACACACACACACACACGCATGCCCCCGCCCCTGCTCCCGTCTTTGCCTCCCCCTACTCACCCCGGCACTCAACGCCCGTGATTGTCCGCATCATCGCATTGTGCTCTGATTTAGTAACACGAAGGCGGCCGTTAGTTCATAATGTGTCCGGCGAATCAGTGTTCCCGTGACGTTATGACTTAATTCTGCGCGTTAAGGTAGCCGCGTGTGTCTCGTGCTATTCACTTTCTGGCGAGGTTCTTCATGAGTAACGCGGCAGCTCGGGCACTCACTCACCTGTCCAGGCGTTGTGCGTCAGGTGATGTCAAGGAGTCTCTTTGTGAGGAGGCGAGGCGAGGCACACGGACGCGGAAAGAGAGATGGATGGCAGTCATTTAAAATACTTTGTGCTGCTGTCGTGTGTGTGTGTGTGTGTGTGTGTGTGTGTACTTATAACAAGGGAAGCAGTTCAGGGATAAAAAAAAAAACTAACAAAAAAAGACGCTTCTCCAACAAAAGAAAACAGAACGAGAGGTGGAGAGGTGTCTTTAGGTGTGTGTGTGTGTGTGTGTGTGTGTGTGTGTGACAGAGAGAGACGGGGGTGCGGGGGGGGCGGGAGGGATAGGGGGACAGCACATTACGAGCCTGATAACCCAGTGGTGGAGACTCCCTGTGGCGGAGGACGCGGGCGCCTGACTTACGAGACCCTTCCTCACCAGGTGCTTAATTGGGTGTATTTAAGCCATTGTCGTGCAGCCCCATGTCAGGTGTGGTGGCAGGGGGGATGAGAGTAGTGGGGAACGTAGGGATGGGGCTGACTTCTGGACGAGGGGGCGTTTGGGGGGAGCTGAGGATAGAGGAGAAATGGCTCAGTTGTAAGTGGGGCGTTCTTGGAAGAGGGACAGTTGGGAGGGCTAGAGTGGTCTATAGGACTTAAATATAGGTACGGGGGGCTATGGAGCTGAACGGGAATACTGGAAATGTAGCGATGGGGCTGTCTTCTTATCAAGGATCGACTGAGGGGGCTAAGGATAGGGGAGATGGGGCTCAGGTTAATTTAGGAGGGACAATTGTGAGGCTTAAAGGGAAGGACTATGGGACTTAACTTTAGGTAGGGGACTGCTTGGGGATGAAAGGGAATACTGGAGGGGACTTAGGTACGTGAATTAGTAAAGATAGCTCAAGGGAGGAAGTGGATGTTATTGATATGTGAGAGATACCGATGGGGAGGAAGAAGAAAGATAAAGAGGTGTGTCTGGGGCCGGTATAATTATAAGGGAGGAAGGGAAGAAGAAGGAGAAAGAGGAGAAGATTTCGGGGGTGTAAGTAGGGAGAATCTATGAGGAAGTAAGAGAGGGGAGATGGGCGAAAAGGGAGGAGGAGGAGGAAAAGTGTTAGGAGGAAGAATCTATGAGGAAGAGGAAGAGAGGGGAGAGGAAAAGTATAAGGAGGAAGAATCTATGAGCGCAAGAGGAAGTGAGAGAGGGGAGAGGGAAGAAAGAGGAAGAGGATGAGATTCGGGGCGTGTAAAGAGGAAGAGTCTCAGAGCGCAAGGGCAAGTAAAGGGAGGGGAAAGAGGGGAGATAAAGGGGACACGTTGCCGCCCTCCTGTGCCATCATGCAAGACAAATAAACACCGCAGGAGTCCCCTTTGAGGAGGTAGTGCGTGAAAGTAACTGTGAAGCAGAAACCCCGCGTGTGTGTCGCTTGGGAGTGTTTGTTGCTTGCGATGGATCCTGCTCTTCTTCTTCTTCTTCCTCTTCATCTTCATCAAACCTCAAGGAACGTGTTTTAGGATGCTACACACATATTTAAAGCCACGACTCATCCTTCTCTCTTTCTTCCTTTCTTATATTCGTCTTTCTTCTTTGCTATCCTTCCTGGTGTGTCGAGGATATCCGATTTTTCATCCTTCAACTCTAGATACTAATTTTTACCTTCGTTCCTTCCTCTACCCAAGCCATATATACTCCTTTATCTCTTCCTTTTTCTCAGTCTCTCATTCCATTCTAGCCAGCCATGTACTTCCTCCCTATAATCCTTCCATTCCTCTATCGTTTCCCAAGTCTCCTCTGGTCATTAATTATTGGGGGGTATACGATCATAGTCTTTTATTTAACTCCATTCATTAATTTTCCACTTTTTCGTCCCTCCGTCCTAACCAGCCAGCCATGCACTTCCTCCCTATACTTCACCCATTCGTCCTCTCCTTAATCTTCCCCTTCCTCTTCCTTTTGGGGTATCCGATTATGGTCATTCAGCTACGCGTGTGAGTCGTGACAAGGTTCGGCCCGCTAGGTGACACTCGTGCGGTCGTGAAGGGGAGCACTGCGGCAGCGGCGTCACAGTAGCTTTATAGTAGGGTGAAGGGGCTTTAAAGGTGCCCGGCGTAGTAGTAGTATACCTGGTCCGGGTCGCCCCCTCTCTCGCTCGCCTCACCTGTGGCCCTGGAGAGTACGAAAAGAGGGAGTGCTTGTGTTTGTGTGTGTAGCGCTGCGATTCTCTTCTGTTTATTTTTCCGTGTTGTTTTGTTTTTTGAAGAGTGGATAGATCTTTTTTTCTTAATTCTGATGTTTCTTGTTCCTCTTTTTTCTTTAATTCTCGTTCGTCTTTTTCGTTAACTTTTTTTCCTCTACCATTTTTCCCTTTTATATTTCATTTTCTCTGTAGTTTCTTCGTTTTATTTTTTGTGCTTACTTCTACTTCTTCGTATAATGCTAATTCGTCTCCTTCTTTAACTATTTTTCCTCTACCTTCCTCTGTCTTTTTTACTCTGTACGCCATTTCTCTCTTTATTCATGTTTTCTCCTCCCTCCCTTCATCAAAAGTTTCTCCACCCGCTCCTTCGCTTTCCTCTTCTCTCTCTCTCCTCTCATACATTCACTCTCTCTCTCCTCCTCTCGACCTCGCTCACTCCGTTTTCTCTTCTCCTTTCATCCTCCTCTTCTTCCACCCGTCTCTTCCTCCTTCTCCATTTTCCTTCTCATCCATCTTCTCACCAGCGCCTTCAAACTCTCTAACTCCTTAAACCCTTCAAACTAGCAAAGAACATGGATATCCTAAACTTTACTCTCTCTCTCTCTCTCTCTCTCTCTCTCTCTCTCTCTCTCTCTCTCTCTCTCTCTCTCTTTTACGTAACTGACATGACCCTTCCTCTCCCCTTCCCCCCTCCCCCCCAAACTTTTTTCCAGGTATATTTCTAACGTCAACATTTAAATTATACCTGAGTGTGATTAGTAATTAAGGGTCGATCCTTTTACGGAACTTGATGATGGAAAGGTTTGAGTGAAATCCTGGGTACTTTTGAAAATTTTCTTCTTTTTTTTATATATTTTCGATATCTCTTATTTATTTTTATTTTTACTTCTTTTTTATGGTGTGTGTGGGTGTGTTCCTTCCTTCCCCCTCAAGAGGATTTAATTTTCATTTTTGTTGTCGTTGTTTAAAGGGAGAAATTATTTAGAGATAAGAGAGATAATAAAAAAAGATAGGTAGGCTAACTAACAGACAGACACAGATAGAAGGAATTGGTTTTGATATAGGATGGCTGTGGGTAAGGAATGGAAGGGAAAGAAAGGGAAAAGAATGGAAGAGAGAGGAAGGATAAGGAATGGAAGAGAGAGAAAGGAGAAAAAATAAAAGAGAGAGGAAAGAGAAAGAATGTAAGAGAAAGAGGAAGGAAAAAGAATGGAAGAAAAAGGAAGGATAAGGAATGGAAGAAAGAGAAAGAAACGAAAAAAGTGAAGAATAGGGAAAAAATGGAACAGAAAGGCAAAAAAAAAAAATAATAATTAGAGAAAGAACCAATCAGTAAAAGAACAAACGAGAAAAAGAACCAAAACGAACCAGCGAACAAGAGCACACAGGCAAGGGAGGGTAACAAGGGAACAAGGGTAGGGGGGGGGGGCGGTAATAGGTTTTTAAAATAACCCGCGTCGGCCAGGTGTCAGAGGAGAGGGTTCGGGACGTGAAGGATGAGCCACACCTGCCGAGTATTAGCGCCACGCCCACCCCTGCCGCGCTGCCGTGTGTGTGTGTGTGTGTGTGTGTGTGTAAAGAAGGAAGAAAGGGTAGAACCGGACAGAGAGGGGAGTGGGAAAGAAGGGAGGGAGGAATGAGGGAAAGAAGGAAGGGAGGAAGGAGGGAAAGAAGAGAAAGAGAGAGAGAGAGAGAGAGAGAGAGAGAGAGAGAGAGAGAGAGAGAGAGAGAGAGAGAGAGAGAGAGAGAGAGAGAGAGAGAGAGAGAGAGAGAGAGATTCAGAAAACACTTATTTTTCAACAGATATTATTCACGATTGTAGGAATTTCCACAACGATTAAAAGTCATCTGATATTAATATATGTAAAAAAAAAAAAAAGAATACGTATAAAAGACGCATCAGAGCAGAAGTGTTACAAATTTATATTCCTGGAAGTATAAAAGAAAAAAATCATTAGAACGCAAAAATGCATTAGTTCTAAAACACTATTTATTTATTTATTTTCCATTAGCTAATCTCCATTACACAACACACACACACACACACACACACACACACACACACACACACACATATTAAAGGTAGATATATATGTTAAGGTGTGACTGATCTCGTTATTGAAACCATATGAGAGAGAGAGAGAGAGAGAGAGAGAGAGAGAGAGAGAGAGAGAGAGAGAGAGAGAGAGAGAGAGAGAGAGAGAGAGAGAGAGAGAGAGAGAGAGGACAAAAAAACATGCAGTGGTGAGCTCCCTCTTGATGCATGGGGCAGACGATGAGGTGGTGGTGGTGGTGATGGTGATGGTGGTGGTGGTGATGATGGTGGTGCTGAAACAAAGAGGGTGATGAGGAATGCTGGGGGAGGTGTTGCATTGTTCGTGTGAGGGTGGTGTTGATGACGGTGGTGGTGGTGGTGATGATGGTGATGATGGTAGTGGTTATTTGAAGGGGGAGTGACTGTATGAGAGAGAGAGAGAGAGAGAGAGAGAGAGAGAGAGAGAGAGAGAGAGAGAGAGAGAGAGAGAGAGAGAGAGAGAGAGAGAGAGAGAGAGAGAGAGAGAGAGAGAGAGAGAGAGAGAGAGAGAGAGTAATGAAACTCGAAACAACAAACACTCGCTTATCTTCTGCTAAACTCCGTGACAAACGCAAGCAAACATGAAACGTGAAGTCGAGCGGAGACACAGATACAGACACCCAAGCAGCTAAACAGACAGACAAGCAGATGGGCAGCACGAACAGACACTGAACGCATATAGGGACATTCAAGCAGTTAAACAGACAGGCAGATGGAGAAAGCGAGCAGAATAGGAACAGGAAAGATGAAAGGGAGGAAGGAAGGAACGAAGGAAGAACGAAAGAAAAAAAGAAAGAAAGAAAGAAAGGAAGAAAGAGAGAAAGAGAGAGAAGCAGATGGAGAGCATGAAGAAACACATAACATAGATACAGACATCCAACCGGTTAGAAAGACAGACAGAAGAATAGAAAACACGAACAGAGACATAAGTTAAGATACAGACATTCAAACAGACATACAGACAGACAACGACGAACAGAAAACACGAAACAGATACTTAACTGAATAAAACACACCTAGAAAACTCTTACAAACAGATCATATGAGCACACAGACACACTTAGGCAAAGACAGACATATTAGAGAAAACAATAGACATACTGACCAATCATATGAGCAGACAGTGACTTAAAGAGATAGATACAGACAAAGACAATAACAGAGAAATAAAACAGCCAGTCAAATGAGGTCAGAATGAGAGACAAACAGAAACAAACAAACAGATAAAGGAAAAGAAGATAAAAAGAGAAACAAACAGGAACACAAACAAGCGAAAAATACACAAACACACACATGCACGCATTCTCACGTACACAGGAGCGACCGAACGAAAGGAGATCAAGACGGACAGACACACATATACAGACGAAGGAAAGGGAAGACCATGATGACCTCTGCGTTTATTTGTCTTGCTAAAAGGAACAATTCTCGCCCCCAGGAAAGGAAAGCAACTGTGGGAATGGTGTTGAAAGGAGAAGGAAGAGGAGGAGGAGGAGGAGGAGGATGTGTGTGACCGATTCTATTAAACTGTTTCTTCACCCTATTCTCTCTATGTCTTCTCTGTCCACTTCTTTGATATTCTTCTTTCTCCTTCCTTCTATACCTCAGTTTGCCTTCATTCTTCCCTACTGTATCTTCATCTTTTACTTCTTTGTTCCTTCTTTATCATCCTTTTTCATATTCACTCCCTCTTTCCTGCTACCTAAGTTCGCCATTCTTTCCTTCCTCCTTCCTCATCCTTCTTTCCTTTTCCTGCTTGTACCTTCTTTATCATCTTTCTTATTCTCCTCTCTCCTTCCCTTTTACCTAAGTTCGCCCGCCTCTCCTTCCTCCTTCCTCTTCCTTCTCTTTTTTTCCTCCTTGTTTCTTCTTCATCATCCTCTTTCATATTCTCCTCTCTCCTCTACTTCAATTTCCCTTACTCTCTTATGTTGTTGCCTCTTTCTTTATTTATTTATTTCTACTTACTTTTTTCCTTCCTTTCCGGCATTATATATATCTGTACCGCGGTTTCCTTTTTTCTCGTCAATATCCTTCTTTGTTTTACCGCATTTCCTTGTTAACCTAATTCTGCTCTTCCTTGATTTACTCCATTTCCTCCTACCCCTTCACCTCCTCCTCCTCCTCCTCCTCCTCCTCCTCAGAAACATTGACTGATGATTTTCTTGTTTTCGCCTTTTTTTCACATTTTCGCTTCCTTTGTTATTTTTCTTTTTTCTTGCCTCCATTTTTCTCATTATATAATTTCTGGGTCTCGTAAATCATCCTAGTAACCAGTAACTGCAGTGCCGTGATGTTAGGTTAATGATCGTGGTGGTGAAGTGATGAAGTTGGTGATGATGATAATAATGGTAGCTTGTGTTAGGTATATGAATATTTTTATTTTTTTATTTATTAATTTATTTTTATTTTTATTTATTTTTTTGTATTTTTTGTATTTTTGTATATTTTCGTTTTTTTGTATGCTGTATTTTTTTTATTTTTTCGTATTTGTTTTATTTTTTATTTTTTGTATTTTATATTTGTGTATATTTTGGTATTTCATTATTTTATTTTGTTTTATTTTATTTTTTGTATAGATGTAAAAAAATATAATGCTGATAGAGAGAAAATATGAAGGGCTGCCGCGAGAGAGAGAGAGAGAGAGAGAGAGAGAGAGAGAGAGAGAGAGAGAGAGAGAGAGAGAGAGAGAGAGAGAGAGAGAGAGAGAGAGAGAGAGAGAGAGAGAGAGAGAGAGAGAGAGAGAGAGAGAGAATAAAGTTTGCTCGTAGTCTCGCGAACAAACAACTTTACCGAGTGAGCTTTTGTTCCCCTGAGCCTCTGTTTTTTTTTTTTCTTCCTCCTAACTCATCCACGTGTCTTTTTTTCTTCTTTTTTTGAGCACCTGTATGAATAAATTTGTATACTTAACCAGGTGTGTGAATGTATATATGTATGTATGTATGTATGTATAGATGGATGAATTTTTTGTATATTCACGCTCTCATATATGAATTCGTAACTGTGTGTGTGTGTGTGTGTGTGTGTGTGTGTGTGTGTGTGTGTGTGTGTGTGTGTGTGTTTATTAGGGTACAAGAGTTGACTTCTTCTTGACTCGCCTTACTTTTTACTGGCTTTTATTATACCGTTTAAAACCCACGATATTTTTTCTTATTTATTTTTACTTCAAGAGATTATACTTTATACTCCGACTTGAGGTGAAGAAGTCAAGGTTAATAGAGGGGAAGGAGGAGTCTCTCTCTCTATCTATCTATCTGTCTATCTATCTATCTATTTATCTATCCATCCCAGTTAGTGAGTGGTTGACTGATTGTGGGGCTGAAAAATTGGTGATGAAGTGAGCGAGCGTTTGAACGTCATTTGAGCGTTCAGTGCTGTTTTTATTATCAGGTCTGTGTGTGTGTGTGTGTGTGTGTGTGTGTGTGTATGATATATATATATATATATATATATAGAGAGAGAGAGAGAGAGAGAGAGAGAGAGAGAGAGAGAGAGAGAGAGAGAGAGTCACTTATCTTTTACCATTAAGGAATTTTTGCATTTTCTGATATTTTCTCCCTTTTTTCCTCGCTTTTTTCTTGTTTTTTCTGGTAAATTTTTATATGATACTTTTTTGGTACTGTTTTTTTCTTGTGATTTTTCTGTTTTCTTTTTTTTATTATTATTTTTGCATTGAATGTAGTACGAAGAAATGAGGAATGGTTTCGCTTTTCATTTCTCAAATTTTGTTTTCTTTGGAATTAATTGATGCGCGTTAGTTTTGTATGTCAAGAGTACGTGTGTGTGTGTGTGTGTGTGTGTGTGTGTGTGTGTGTGTGTGTGTGTGTGTGTTACTGCATTTTTCCCTTGGCTATAAAAGAGTACATCAAAACGTGTCTGACTTGGTAAATGAGTTTTCAGAATATTAAAAAAAATGTATTTCTAATTATGGAACGTCCGTATTTAGTGGATGACTCATTAACTTTCCCGTCCATTATTTTTTTTTCAAGAGTTTAATGCTTTTCACTCAGTGTTTTATCAGCTAATTGCAGATATATTACTTTTTTTACCAAATTTCCCTCATGTTTTTCGTGTACTTTTTTTCGACACCTCAATAATTTTCACCCCTCCCTCTCCCCCCCTTCAAAAAACATGAGCAGGGTAACATATAACGAAGCACATTCATGAACCATTTTTTTAAGCCATTAAGCCCATTGACCACGCTCGACTATCCCCCATTTCTTTATTTAACGTTTTACTCAACATGTACCAGTAATTTTATCCTCAGGGGGGGCATCAATAACTCAGATTTTTACTTTCTCTTTTCACAGCTGGATTCACAGATACACTCGTCCTTATATTTTCTCTAGAGCCAAAGGAAACCAGTGACAAATACTTCCTAAACTCATTCATTATAAATATTTGCCTAGCATGTCAATTTATGGTGGCGTGTATCAGTTTGGCAATAAGCGGATGACCATATTTGATGAGGGGAGGGCGTGGACTGGCGTGGGAGAGAGGGAAGAGGGAGAGAAGGAGAGGGAGGGAAGGAAAGTAGTGAGGGTGACAGGAGAAGGGGAAGAGAGAGAGGGGTGATGAGGTGGTTGGGCAAGGGAGGAGTGACAATATGAAGAATGAGGGAGGAGGAAGGGAACGAAATTAGGAACGGAGAATGAGAGGGGAAAGGAGAAGAGTCGTTGAAGGAGAGGAATGGGAGGAAGAGACGGTGAAGGCAGAAGGAAAGCCAGTGTGGGTGGTAATGTAGGAAAGAGAAAGAAAGGAAGAGGAAAAATGGGTGGTAGGAAGGAGAGAGACGATAAGAAGCAGAGAGATATGGAGAAGAGAAAGGAAGTGAAGGGAAGGATAGGTGGTGAAGAGAGAGGTGGAGAGATAGAGACGAGGAAGATAGTGAAGGAAAGGGAAGGAGAAAGAAAAGCAAAGGAGCTGGAAAATTGGATAAAAGGCTGAATAGGAAAAAGGAGAGAAAGAAAAAGAGTGAGAGGAGAGATGAAAGGAAGGGTAGAATAAGAGACAAATGCAAAGGATGGGAGAGTAGGGAAAAAAGGAGGAGAGGGAGAGAGGAGTTAGAAGAGAGGAAGAGTGAGGAAAGGGAGGAGGAGGGTGCAGGGAGGAAGGTGTTTACTGGTGGACTGTCACTCTCGGGAAAATGAATGGCGGTAACCTGACCTGGGCGTGACCTGACTGACCTCTTGGTGGGTGGAAGGGTGGGCTGAGGGTCCTGGTGGGGGAGGGAGAAGGTGGGGAGGTCATTACACGCCTACTATAACACCCACTCCTATGTCCCTTCCCTTACACCCATGGACTCGCTGTTTGAATTTACTCTTTTTAATTCGCTGTCTTTAACTTACTCATAACTTACTTTTACGTTAAGAAATTGCGTAATCTTAGTGTATTAACCTTCTTGTCACGTTTCCTCTTACATGCATGCGTCTTTTTGCCATTTTCCCTTCCTTTTAAGATCAAAATGTACTTCAATAATATTTCTCGATCTCCTTTTTCTTCTCAAACTGTATTTTTCTCCCCCTCTTCTCCTCTACCTCCTCCACCTTCTCCTCCCCTCTCCATCTTTACCTCCTCCTCCTTCTCCTCCTCCTCCTTTAAGAACTGCTGAAAAGAAAATAGAAGAAAAATGAAGAAAAATGGTAAAGTTTGCTGTATGAGAGAGAGAGAGAGAGAGAGAGAGAGAGAGAGCACCACCTCATTCGTTCACCTCACTAACACACCTCACAGTTAGTCTTTGTTCTCTCGTTCTATTACGCCCACACGATTGAGTCCCTCGGCAGCTCCTGTGTTGACGGTGTGTTGCAAGAAGCGTTTGTGTTGCTCAAGCTAGTATTTAGTTCTCGTTTGAGCGCCTCAGGGATGCTGCGAGGCCCCGGAGGCGTCATCTCCTATCTCGCTGGATGCTGCAGTGATGGAGGTTAATATTCTTGTAATGACAGACAGAAGAGGGTTTTAGCGGGTAAGGAAGCGTCATTGGTTGCCTGGTTGGGATGTTTCGGGTTGTCAGAGATTGTTGTCGGGGTGAAAAGTGACACTGTTCCACCATTTTCATCTCCCTTTATCATCCCCATCATCCTCACCCGCGCTTTATCACACCTCTCCATCATCATCTGTTCCCGCATCCTTATCACTCGTGGCTCGGTAATTATCGTCTATTTAATCTTGTTCTGCTAAAATTTCAGCTCGTAAGATAACCTAAAAACTGTTGTGCGTGAGACAAATAGTTCCCGGAGGCGATGGAAGTTTGTTGCTCCGAATGACTGCGAGGAAAATAATGTGAGTGGGCCAAACAGAGTGAGTGTGTGTGTCGCAGTGCCTTGACCTCACCGCAGGGCCGTTGCCGCGCCTCCAGCCGAGCCGCGCGGTGCAGGACCATGTGAGGAAGTGTTGGGCTGCAGTGAAATACTCGTGAACAGAAAACCGCAGTGCTTGGAGGCGTGTTAGTCCGCGTGGGTGCAGTGCCATGCGTGGGGCCGCTGCCGGCACGCCCCAGCTGTCATGCCGGTGTGCCAGCTGAGCAGCGGAGCGCCATGAGTGTCCTGCGAGGGTGGGTGTGGGTGTGGGCGGCGTGGGCGTACTTCCACACCTTCCTTCTCTGCCACGCCCTGGCCGAACCCAAGGCTGCAGTGTTCGGCGGAGTCCCCATCATCGACGAAAAAGGTAAGAAGAGAAAGTTGCATTATTCACCCTCCGACGCATTGTTGTTGTTGTTGTTTACCTGGGCAGGTGACGCGGGTTTCTTGGCGTCGCGGCGACACTGATGGCTATCATTATGTTGGGGACGAGATTTACTGGCCGGACTTGACACTTATAAGCCGGCGCGGCACGCAGGAATGTATGCAGATGGCAGGCTTGGGCGAGGGAGTGCCGGCCCCAGACACCCAATGGCACGTTAGTCCCTGTGTGTAATGAGCACCTTTGTCCCTCCTCCACCACCACCACCACCAGCATCACCATCAACATCCCCACCAGCATCACAAGTTAGCTAGCCAGGGATGCTTAATACTGAGGATGAAAAAGAAACATAGATGGCTGAGTCGTCTATCTTCTTCTATCTTGTAACTAACCCTGCACGACCTCCAACTCTTCGTGAATGCTTAATGATCTGAAGGGAAAGAAAACCGTTATTTCCTAGGTCTACCTCCTCATCCCTTGGGTAGAGAACAGGACTTTTCACTACCTCTAACTATAGGAATGCTTAAATTAATGCTCAGAAGAGTAGGAAAACATCATTTTTTGCCCTTCTATCTCTTCGTCATAGGGTAGAGAATAAGAGTCCTCACCATCCTTAATAAGCGGGAATAAGGGAAAATATTACTGACCATACCCCATATAACCTCCTCCCTTGGGCGTATGATGGGACGGACTAATTCATGGGCCGTGTCTCCGCTCCGTGCTGTCTATGGCCGTAATGATTTGAGGGGGAAGTTATTAATCCCTGCTGTACGTGCTGCAATTCCGTTTCCATTTTTCATCCTCGGCCGAGCACGCTGTAATTGATGCCTGTGTGATGGAAATGAGATGTAGGGGAGAGCGGTAAGAGAGCTTTATGGCGTGGAAGAAGAAAAAGAAGGATAGAGAGGAGGAGGAGGAGTAGGAAGAAGGATAAATAGGAATAAGAGGGAAATTCGCGGTCCTGTACGGCTTCCAAATGGTCAGTCAGTCTCTCCCCTCCTTGGTCTCATTCGTCAATACGATAATCAATGAGGCAAGACCCGACCCCTGGCCCTGACCTAACCCTGACCCAGCCCGCAGATCCGGCCTCCCCCTCGCCTCCGCTGGATAATGAGGGATTTTCGCGTAGTCTTAACACCGGGAACCAATTGCGTGGCATAATTAGTGAGGGTGGAGAGACGGAAGGAATCAGAAGGCGTGTAGGTGCATTTGTTGGGTCCTCCAGTGTGTGTGTGTGTGTGTGTGTGTGTTTTCAGATCACGATTCGTCCAGCAAGCAAGTCTTCACGCTCCTGTTTGGAAAGTTTGCTGACCGCACCAGAAACAAACTCCCTTTCAGCGCGCGCGCGCGCGCGCGTGTGTGTGTGTGTGTGTGTGTGTGTGTGTGTGTGTGTGTGTGTGTGTGTGTGTGTGTGTGTGTGTGTGTGTGTGTGTGCTGATGCTTGCGTGTGTCTGAGGTGTATATATGTTACGGCGTGTGTGCGTGTGTGTACGTTAGCAAGTGTGGGTGTGGGTGAGGGGATGGATGCATGCGTGAGTGTAGTGTGTTTATCTATATCCCTTTGTGTGTGTGTGTGTGTGTGTGTGTGTGTGTGTGTGTGTGTGTGTGTGTGTGTGTGTGTGTGTGTGTGTGTGTGTGTGTGTGTGTGTGTTTGTGTGTGTGTGTGTGTGTGTGTGTGTGTGTGTTTGTCTGCCATCACAGCTCCTTCCCTTTCCTTACTGTCCCTTCTCTTCCCTTCTTTTCCCTCCCTACCCTTCCCTTCCTTCTTTTCCCTCCCTACCCTTTCCGTCTTTTCCTTCCCCGTGGCAAGCTCCCAAACCTCCTCCTCGATCCATATAACCCTAACGAGGAGTGAAATACTACAAGACCCGCCGCCCCTGCCCTCTACTTAACGTCCCCGCCCTCCACGTTCGTCCAGGCCGCTCCGTGCATATTTCTCTCCCTCAAGAACACCAATTTACTTACCCTCACACCGCCGGCCAGTCACTATACATAACGTTGTCCCTCCCTTCTGTGGCTACGTAGTAAGGATTGAGCTCTCTCTATACGTGTGTTTTGGCTTTATCTTGGAAAGTACTACTACTACTACTACTACAATTACTATTACTACTATTACTACTACTACTACTACTACTACTACTACCACTACACACACACACACACACACACACACACACACACACACACGCACACACAGTTACTTAATTACATATAACAGGAGGGAAACGCCGGAGAGGTCAACATTGAAATTAATAAGTTTGTGTAAGTCATGATTATTCTTTTGTAGCTTATGAAGACGAGGAGTAAAGAAAGAGGGAGAGATGAGGGAGGGATGAAGGAGAGAGAGAGAGAGAGAGAGAGAGAGAGAGAGAGAGAGAGAGAGAGAGCAATATCATGTCACTGTAAATCCACATCAGCACTTCACGCCACTGACCACCAAGCTCAATATCTCCACCTCATTGCATATTCCAGTATCATAGAACCTCCTAACTTCCCTTCCTTTTCCTTCCTTCCTTCTATTCCTTACTCGTATAGGGCCTCGCTGTGTCTTGTCTCATTTCTCTTCCTCCTTCTTCCTTCCTTCTTCTTTTCCTTACTCTTTACTCGCTGTGTCTTGTCTCACTTCTCTTCCTTCCTTCCTTCTCCTCTTTTCTCGTATAGGATCTCGCTGTGTCACGTCTCACCTCTCTTCCTTCACTTCCTTACCATATAGTCGCTGTGTCTTTCTACCTCCCTGTTCTCACTTCTTTGGTTTCCACGCGGCCTGGTTCACGGGGATGCAGGGTAGTGAGGATGTGAGGGTGTAGGGGTGTGAGTGAGTCGTCGTGTGGAGAGGAGAGGGAAGGCGGGGGCGGGACGACACGACAGTACGAGGTGTGGCGGCGAGCGGAGTGGAAGCGGGAGTAATACTTTTATCCGCTGATGCAAAGCTGGCCACCCTCCGTCCTAATCCTGTTGGCCTCCTCGCCCTCTCTTTCGATCCTCTTTTATCACACTCCGTTCGTATTTGATTTGTTATAGTGGGTGGGTGTGGGTGGGAGGAGGGGGAACGGGGGTTGTGTATGTATGTGTGAGGGGGGGGGAGGTGTGTGTGTGTTACAGTGGCGCGTAATTGCTGTAGCCTGAATTTACGTGCGGCGCTGCGTGCATGACTTGTCTTAACTTGAAGGGGGGCGAGGGGGTAAAGGAGGGGGGGGGGTGATGACTACGGGGGGGAGGGGGGGGGCATCGTCTTGGTGGTCAGGGTGAAGGGCTCCATCATCACCCATTCATCACCTCCGCTATTCATTACGGTCAGCGTGGAAGGGGCGGCGAACACACACACACACACACACACACACACACACACAAGCATTCCCCCTCCCTCTGCCTTCTGTCTGGCCCTTCGTGTACTACTACCACTTCCTTCCTCTTAACTTTTAAATCCCCTTCCATCCCTTTAAACATCTCCCCCTCCATACCATTCACTTCTTAACCCCTTCAACCTCTCTGCCCATTCACGCTAACATTGCTTCCCTCAACTTCTCACCCTTCTCTCCCCTAACCTCTCAACCCTTGCTTCAGTTTCTCCACTATAAATGTCTTAACTCTCTGTCCTTTTTATTTCATCCATGCTAGAATCGCAACCTTTCTCTCTCTCTCTATTTCTCTTTCTATCTCTTCCCTATAACCTTCCACCTCTCCCTTACTCCCCTCCTCTATCTTTCCATTCATAATACAATCCCAACCTCCCTCTCTCTCTTTCTTTCTTTTTTCTTGCTCTCCCCTCCCAACCCCATAACCCTCACCTCCTTCTTTCTCCCCTTTTCTCTCCCTCCCTCCTTCCCTCTCTTCCTCCCTCTCCCTCGGGCCAGTTTGAGTGACAGGTCATCTTAGGTCACCCTCGCCTTCCCTTATTGATTGGTTACGAGCGAACAATACATTATTTTCTCCTTCTTCGTCCCTCGTCCACGCCATCGTCCCTCTCTCTCTCTGTCCCTTCACCTGTCGTTCACCTTGTCGCCCACCTGAAGAGGACGCCCATCACTCTCCTCGCCAGGTAATTGTCAGGTGTGTGTCTTTTGGGACTAGGCTGGGAAAACAAACACAGACACACACACACACACAAAAAGAAAACAGAAAAGGGAAGTCGGAAGAAGAATCATATACGTTGTAGCAAATTCTGACTTGTTTTGTGTATGTTTGTTTGTTTGTTTGTTTGTTTGGGAGTCTGTCTGTTTCTCTCTGTGTTTGGGCTCCTGTCTGTTTTTTTGTCTGTTTGTCTCTGTGTCTATCTGTTTGTGTTTCTGTCTACTTGTCTGTACTATTTTTTTTTTTCTCTCTCTCTCTCTCTCTCTCTCTCTCTCTCTCTCTCTCTCTTAATTGGACAGGTTTCCGGCCCTCTGAACCTGCTTCGTCCCAATTGCCTCTTGCTTATTGATTGTTTTTTTTTTTTGTTTGTCGATATTTCCGTTGCTTTCCTCATGCCCTCCCGTCGGCTTGCGAGTCTAATGAGGGAGCGGAGTGTGCCAATTACCTTCCCGCTCCGTCAGAGGAAAAGAACTAAAGCAAAACCCAGGCAGCAGTTCTTCCCGCCTCGATGAACCTGTCTGGAGCACGGCCGGAACAGGGGAGGGATAATAATAATGGTAATGGTAGTAATATTAATAATGGTAATGATGATAATAATGATGATAATAATAATAATAGTAATGATAATGGTTACGGTTTTGGGTGTATTGGTTTTCCCTTCATGTTCTCCTTGGAAATTCATTAACCCATAAACGTAGCTATGAGTTCACTTTCTGGCCCACTGACTGACTGCCTGACTGGGTACTTAACTGACTGGCTGACTGACTGAACTGCCTGACTTCCCGACGGACTCTTACTCACTAATTTTTCTTACTGATTGACTGACTAACTGACTTTTTTAACCAGCTGACTGATCGAGCCTGACTGACTTTCTGACTGACCGGCTGGCATGCTCATTAGCGCTGACCTACTTCAAATTTGCACGACATTTTCTCTTCACCAACAAACTCCCAACAACACTTCGTCAGGCACCGTTCTTTCCCTTTAACTTTTCCGACATTCCTCCTTTCCGTTCGTCAACTTGGTCATGCACTTTCCTTTCCCTTTAACTTTTCTGCCAATATTTATTTCCCTCCGTCATACACGCACAGTTCCTTCCCTTAAACTTTTGCAGCAGTCCTTCTTTCCGTCAGCCCATTCTTTCACCTTCCTGCAGGCACCGGCACCGACCCGTTTTAGAATTTTCCTCGCAGCTGAAAATTGATAAGGGCGTGAATATTAATCTCGGACTGTCCGGGCCAAATTAAGCGGATGGGGGCGACTAGGCGGGTTAAAGGGAGGGCGGGGGAAGGGGGCGGCAGGGGAAGAGAGGGGAGGGAAGGGGGTGGCGGGTGCTTTAAAGAGAGTCGCGTTAAAATGAATCAAGTACTTTCGTAACGATTTATTCTGCTAACACGGAAAGTGGCACTGGCGAGGCTGATTCACGGCGACGTTTATGAGTTCTGGCCCTTGCTGGCTGGGTGTTGGGGGGTGGGGGCGGTGGGGTATCAGGGGGAAGGGGAGGGAGAAAAGAGGAGTGGAAGAGGGGAAAGAAGGAGAAGGAGGGGAGGGGAGAACGGAAAGCAGGAAAGGGAGAGAGTCCAAGGGGGAAGGAGGGGAGAAAAAGAGGAGGGAGGGAAAAAGGAGGGGAGGAAGGGAAGGCAGGAAAGGGAGAGGGAGTCGAGGGGTAAGGGGGAGAACAGGAGGAAGGAGGGAAGGGGAGAAGGGGGAAAGGAAGGTAGAAAAGGGAAAGGGAAAGAGAGGCAAAGAGATGAAGAGAGAGAGAGAGAGAGAGAGAGAGAGAGAGAGAGAGAGAGAGAGAGAGAGAGAGAGAGAGAGAGAGAGAGAGAGAGAGAGCCGAAGTAAGTATGATATATTTAGCTCGCTCAGGTGAACCAATTTACTACCTGTGTTTGTTGTGGATTTAGCTAATGTTGACGTTTGAACCGTGAGTTATGGTGGTACGGCGTTTTTTTCTTTTTTTCTATTCTATTTTCACTTCTTCAATATCGTAATCTTGAAGCACGTTTTCAGGTAGTTTTTTTTTAGGTCCAGTCGTTAAATGCTGATGTAGATGTAGATGGTAGGTAGTAACATCATTATTCATCATATGCGAGAGGTCTATTTCTATTCATAATTGTGAGGACTCGTAAAGTAGAAGGAGGAGGAAAAGGTATTAAGGAGGAGAAGGAGGAGCGATGGTTTTCTTGCACCAGGAGGAGAGATAGGACGTAGGATTGATGTTTCAGCTCTTAAAAGTCCTTTCTTAACTATCTTCATGAATCGCAAGTAAGTTAGTCTCCCTTTTTGTGCTCTTGTTCCTTCGTGGCTTTCTTGGATCAGGAGAATAGTAAGGGTAAAGGATAGATATTTCAGCTCTTATCGGTTCTTTTTTTAATTGTCTTCCTAAACCACAAGTAAACAAGTCACCTTCATGCCGTTATTCCTTTATGAACGTCTAGTTACTTATCCTTCCTTGTTTGATCAGGAGAACAAAGAGGGCAAAGGATGGAAGTTTCATCTCCTATAAGTCCTTTTCTGATTGTCTTCGTGGATCGCAAATCAGTAAGTCACCTTCGTTTTCTTGTTCCTTCATTACCTTATTGAATCATGACAGAAAGGGCAAAGAATGGATGTTTCAGTCTCTTAGGTTCTTTCTTATCCATCTTCTTGAGTCACAAAAATAAGTCAGTAAGTAACCTTTTTCATTCCATCGTCCCCGCATACACGTCCAGTTACTCCTCCTTCCTTTGTCCCTAACATGGTGAAACTTTTTATCTCAGGCACACACGCTCACCCTTTTCTCCTTCTCCGTTTCCTTGTGGCTTCCGATCCTCCATCAGGCTCCCCATTCCACCCTCGTGTCCACAACCTCAGGAAAAAATGTTCTCCATCGCCTACTCAGCGTCAGGCCTGAAGACATAGCGCCGGGGCTGCCAGAGAGGGCAATACAATGCAGGGTTATGACACGAAGGGGGAAGAGGAGAGGGGTGAGGTTAAGGGGAGGGAAGGCAAGGTGGTGGTCTGTGCAGTCTGTGTTTAATGTGACTGATATTTTGTTTACGAGTCAGACACCCACCGAGATTGTCGTCTGGGCGAGCTACGAGGCAGGGTACGAGGGGCATGAATGTGGGTGTTATGTAAATGGCTGTTAATATTATCATGAGAGGCGAGGAGGAGGAGGAGGACGCTGCTGCGGGGAATCAGCCGCGGTGAGTTTAAATGGAAGGAAGAACGGTTGGTAGGTAGGTAAGTAGGTAGAAAATGAAGGGACCAATACGAGGGTCCTAATGTTCTTGCTCTCGGTCAGCCATCACGCGAAAGAAAGAAGTGGAGTGATTACAGATGATGTCGAGGAGGAATTAGGAAGGAAGGAGGGAAGGATGAAGAAGGAGAAGGGGGTTTAAGAGGAAGAAATAACATAGAAAGGAAGGATGGAGAAAGAGGAGTGTAGGAGGAAGAAATGAGGTAGGAAGGAAAGATGAAGAACAGAAGGGGTGATGGATGCTGGGATGATGCTGTCCTATCCCTCTTTACTCTCATCTTAAGGTCATTATCGGTGTGTCGTGCGGGGTGAAGAAGCAGAACGGGGTGTATAAGGAAATAATTCAGTAAAGAAGGAATGATGGATGCTGTGAAGATGCTATACAATTCCTCTTTTACTCTCATCGCAAGGTCATCACAGGTGCTCTAAGGTGTGTCGTGTATCAGCCTCTGTCTCGTTGGGATGCTGCGTCTCGAGTGGATCTTAGCACGAACATGATCTACCGTCGTTATGTGTCAGCCGGAACGAGACACTCACGGTGATGGAGGAGACAGAGGTGCATTGCTGTCTGCATTCTGGTGTCATCGTTCCGGAGCTCATCGTTGAAACAAGACATTCCCGGCAACGTATAATGGGCCACGTTCCACAAACTACTGCATATTTCCGTCGTAAAGCTCAAAGGTCCCCATTTCAAACCCTTTTGGCTCTTACAACTATTTCCAAAGGTCACAAAGGGGAGGCGTCAGGTTCTCAAGAGCGTTTTTCAGGTTCACGATGCAGAAACCTTGTCTCGCTATCACTAGGCTCGTATAACTACCCATGGAAATACTAACTCAATCGACCAAAGCCTTATTAAATGTGAATGCTATTGGAGCCAAAATGTCTATGAATGCTGCCTAAAATGTCTCCAAATGCTGAAGTCGGGTTCTCAAGAGAGTTTTCACATTCATGGTGCAGAAAGAAGCCTTGTTCAACTATCACTAGGGTCATACAACTACCCATGGAAAGACTAACACAACCTCAAAAAGCCTTACGAAATGTGAATGCGTAGGAGCCAAAAACGTATAAGACTACTGTCCGAAAGTGTCTCCGAAGATTGTTGTAAAATCAGACACATCATCTCTACAACCTGAGTAGTTTAGGGTCATTTTTCCTTCTGCAGAATGAAACACCGACGCATATAGTAAAGTAAGAGACGTAAACTCTATGACGTGGATAGTTTTGGGTAGCTTTTCCTCCTGTAGAATGACACAGCGAGCATTCCATTCATAAAGAGTCGAGGGGTCAGGTTATATATGGAAAGGCAGCACGAGGATTGACGATTGCGGTGGATATCTGCGGCCCAGGAAGCGTTGATCCCCGGGTCGTCCCCTCCGCGGCTATGGCCCAAGTTTCTATGGACGATTACATTAG
Organism: Eriocheir sinensis; assembly: GCF_024679095.1. NCBI lineage: Eukaryota > Metazoa > Arthropoda > Malacostraca > Decapoda > Varunidae > Eriocheir > Eriocheir sinensis. The sequence goes on along the minus strand of NC_066547.1, from coordinate 2,668,356 downwards.
GTTAGAGAAGTTCCCGCGATGTGTTTTGGCCGAGCCGCTTTTTCCGCTCATGAAAACTTTAGTGGAGAGCTGACGTGATGGTTCGTTTTTTTCTTCTTTTCGTTTTTCTTTTGTTTCTTATGGTCGTCGATGGTTAGGTTGTGGACTGATATGAGGGAGGATTTTTTTATTGTGATACTGACATGATTAAAGGATTGTAGATTGTGTATTAGGAGAATGAAGAAGATGAAAGAAAGAAAGGGTTGCAAGGCGAATGAGGGGGAGGAAAGGGAAGGACGGAGGGAAGGATGCAAAAGGAGAAGATGCTAAAGGAATGAAGTAAAGAAAGAATAATGGATGGATGGAAGACGAGGAGGAAAGAGGGAAATAGGGATGAATGATGAAAAAGGAGCCGAGGAGAGAAGGGAATGAAAGATGGACGGAAAGATGAAAGATTTAGATGTATGAAATGAGAAGGTAGGAGAGAGAGAGAGAGAGAGAGAGAGAGAGAGAGAGAGAGAGAGAGAGAGAGAGAGAGAGAGAGAGAGAGAGAGAGAGAGAGAGAGAGAGAGAGAGAGAGAGAGAGAGAGAGAGAGAGAGAGAAGAAAAACCATCATCATCTCCCATCTCCCTTGTCTTCCAACCTTCTGTCTTCCTCCCATTCTTTTTTTTCATAAACTTTGCTCTCCCTCATTTTTTTTCTTCCCTCTGTTCTACTTCGTTTATCTCTTGAGTCTTGCTTCTATGCTCCGCTGTTTGCTCTTCTATTTTTCATTCTTCTTCTTTTTTGCCTTTATGTGCTTGGTGTGTGTGTGTGTGTGTGTGTGTGTGTGTGTGTGTGTGTGTGTGTGTGTGTGTGTGTGTGTGTCTTTTTCTCAGTAGTGTGTGTGTTTGTGTGTGTATGTATGTGTTTCTCTCTCTCTCTCTCTCTCTCTCTCTCTCTCTCTCTCTCTCTCTCTCTCTCTCTCTCTCTCTCTCTCTCTCTCTCTCTCTCTCTCCTACATCATCTTTAACTATTAGCTTCTAACAAAACGCACTACAGAGAAGGGAAGGAGGAGGAGGAGGAGGAGGAGGAGGAGGAGGAGGAGGAAGAAGAGAGGGAGGAGAGAGAAAAAAATGGGAAGTTCCTGTACGTATATTCGCTAAAGAAGAGAAAGGGGGAGAGGTAGTGGGGAGGGAGGGAGGGGGGTCCTAAAGAAGGGGGGGAGGGGGAGGGGGTGGGCGGGTCCTTCCCTTGGCCTTCACTATTCAAGAGATGGAGCAATGTAAACACAGCCCAAAGCAAACAAACCCGCATATCTACGTTTCCTCCCTTCCTCCATCCCTCCCTCCTTCTCTCCGTCCCTCCGTGTCTCTCCTTTACTCCCTCTCTCTCTCTTCCTCTCGTCTACTAACCCTTACTCACTCCATCCTTCACTTTTGTCTAATGTTCCGCTTTCTCTTTCTTTCTTTTTCTTTATCTTTTATCTATCTCGTTCTGTCTATCTATGTCTGTCTGTCTATCCATCTATTGAATCATCCGTCACTTCATCCTTCATTCTGTCTACTCTCTTTCGTTTTCTTTCTTACTATTTAATCTCTCTCTCTCTGTCTGTCTATTTCTATCTATTAAACTATGTCTCGTCATCTTTCGCTATATCTTTTTCCTTTCTCGCTTTCTTTCTTTCTTTCTCTGTCCATCTATCTATCTATTTTTTTTCGAGCGATCCATCCGTCTTGCCATCCCCTTCATCACTCCCATTCATCTTCCGTCAAGTTTTTCAATGGGCGACTCCCCCGACAGGTAAAGGTATGATTGAGGGGACGCACGTGTTTGCCCTACTTACTTACTCCCTACTGCGGCCGTAAATCACGTCTCTTTCTGTACATTACTGACTTTACCTCGCCTGGTGCTCGCAATCTTTTTCTCCCCGTTCAGTTGTATGTGTGTGTGTATGTGTTTCTTTTTCTTCCTCTCAGCTGCCTCGTGGATGGTCCGGCAAGGCAATGTATCATCACTCCTTTTTCTCTCTCTTATTTTCTGTCTTTCGCACTCACACCCACTCACTCTCTCCCTCTTTCTCTCTCACAGACACTCTCTCACACATACACGCACTCATACATACACACCTGTTCATCTGCTATTACTCTTTCCCTTATAAAAAACACACACGCACACAATTTCTACACACGTATATGTCCTGTTCATTAATGCTATACCGCCGCCCGGTTTCACGCTCGTCCGTTTGTTTATTCGCTTTTGTGTTCAGGCCTTCATAAACAAATGCTTTATATTGGTATTGTGTGCTTTTTTGTTTTGTTTTGTATTTTACCGAAGGCTTCATTTTTGTTGATATTTTGGGTTGGGAATTCTGCGAAACTCATGCTGGGGAGGGGAGAATTCTTTTTTTGTGGTGTCTGTGTGGAGGCATCCGCATGTATATTTGTTGGTGAATACGAATATCTGTGTGCATGTATGAATGTATGCTTGTATGTGTATGTGTGTGTGTGTGGGGGGGGGGGGTATGAATGTGTCTGTGGGTGATAACTGGTGGTTGATGGGAAAGGGACAACGAAACTAAGTGAGTGGAAACCCGGATATTGTAAGAGAAGTCAGACTAGGCAGACAGATACGGTAACTTAGTAGAGAAATGAAAGACAGAAAATAAATTGAAGGAGAAAAGAAAGAAAGAAAGATTAAAGATGAGAGATAATCAGAGAGCAAACAGAGTACTTAGTTGAGAGATAAAAGACAGAAAGATAGAAAGATTGAGATGAAAGGGAGAGAGATAGAGATGAGATGAGAGATAGTCGCAGAGCAGACAGAGAACCAAATGAAGAGTTTAAACTGAAGTATTTGCCGGAGCAGGATGGAGTACACTAACCCCAGACAGACAGAGAGAGAGAGAGGAGGATAACGTTAGAAAAAAAAGTATATTTGTATTGAAGTAAACTAGTAATAGGAGATGATAATTATATATGCATTTATGTGTGTCTATTTGTCATTGTGTGTTTGTTAAAAGCTTCTTATCTCTATCATAAAAAAGTGAATAGCGATAAACAGAATAAGAAAAGTCAATAGTATGAAAAAATAAGATAAAAAAGACACTATATTTAAATCCTTCTTATCTTTGTAATAAAAAATCTAAATAGTGGTAAACAGATTGAGAGAAGTAAACAGTATAAAAAAAATAAAATAAAAAGAATAGTATATATATATTTTTTTTATCTTCTCGCCGTGTCTTGTGTTTCATCGTAATAAAACCTTTCGAGGCGTATTAGTCATTCCCCCCATTAGCGCGACGGACGGGTAAACAGCCTCGCCAGCAGACACAGACGGACAGGCCAAGACATACACACGCCGATAAATAAACAGCGAAAAAGTGCAGATATGTACATGCCAGCATACCCACTCCCCCCTCCCCTCCCTACTCATCCACCTTCCCTTTCTCCCTCTCTCCCTACCCTACCTACCTACCTACCGTACCTACCCAGCTACCCTTCCTCCCTACCCACCTACCTAAACACACACACACACACACACACACACACACAGGTACTCAATCATTCACCTGCAGGGAAATAAATCACCGTGTTTACATTTCTTCTTGCCGCAAAACACCGACTGACTGACTGACTGACTTGACTGACTGACTGACTGACTGACTGTTCTTGCTGACTAGACCAAACAGGCAATACTGACAACAAGAACACTGCAACAACAACAAGATCATCAACAACTACAACAACAACAGCTTTACTATCATCCCCTCCTTCCTTCCTTCCTTCATTCATTTATTTTTTCTCATCCCTCCTTCCTTCCTTTCCTTCCTTTCTTTCTTACATCCTACATTCCTTCCTTCCCTCATATCCTTCCTAATATCCTTACTTCCTTTCCTCCTTTTCTCTTTCTTTTTCTCGTTTTCTTCCCTCTATATTACTTTCCTTGCTTCCTTTCCTTCCTTCCTTTCATATATCTTACCTTCCTTCCTTATATCTTACCTTCCTTCCTTCCTTCATTATATCCTTCCTTCCTTCCTTCCTTCCTGTTTTTCTTCCTTTCTTTCTTCCCTCCTTTAATCCCTTCCTTCCTTCCTTCCTTCCAACATCTCTCAGCCTAACTTTATTATCCTCCGTTCTCCTTCTGTGTACACTTGATTAAGCCTTGGTAGTTGAGATTCACTTCGTTGGCTTCACCGTAACTTCCCCGTTCATTACCATACAAGAGTTACTGGGACGCCTGGGAGAGGTAGAACAGGTGGAAAAGGTGTTATATAGTGCCTTAAAATTCCCCTCTCTTTATCTCTATTTTTCTTCAGGTTGGCAGAACAATTTGTGAGATGAATTCAATGAGTTTTCTTAGTTTTGGTTTCAGGACGGGATTGTGTAAGGAAGGATGCTGTGATTGTGATGGATTGTGAAGCTTCTTTGTCTTGAGTTATAGGTGAAGAGACTTTGGTTCTCTGGATGTAGTGTTTGGTGTGGTGATGTTATGTCTGTGTGTGTGTGTGTGTGTGTGTGTGTGTGTGTGTGTGTGTGTGTGTGTGTCTGGTGATTGATACGAAATGGACAGCGAAATTAACTGAGTGCAAACCCCCGTATTGTAGAAGCCAGAACAGACCTAGTGGAGAGATGAAATATAAAGAGAGATAGAAAGATGGAAATGAAAGATAAAAAAAACTTATTGTATTTGTGTGTCTGTAAGTGTGTGGTCCGCATGGATGGTTTTGGGAGCGTCAGGTTTGGGGTGTGTGTGTCTTGTTGTGGCGCCGTGTTAGTAAGCTTTTGTGTGGAGTGTTGGGGTAAGGGTGTAGTGTTTGTGAGAATGTGTTGTATTGTGTGTGTTTTGGGTTGTGGTGTTCTGTTTTGAAAAGGTTGCGGTTGCGTCGTTACTTGATGCTGTTAAACAAATAATTGCCCTTTGGAATGTATGAAAAAAAGTAATACGGAGAAATTCAAAGCCATCAACTTACCTTTACAGTACATTTTAACGAAGAAACGTACAGCAAAAAAACGTCTGTGTAAAAGTTAAACTATATATACGTCAAATTCACTGTAGCACGAAAAGGAAGAATAAAAACTGAAGGCTGAAACAAAATTACATAAAAATACACAAAAAAACATCTGAACTTTACATAAGAGACTTTAAAAGATCGAAAACAAAGGTGCAGATGAAAGAACGGACTGAACGTTACTTGAAAAAAAAGGGGGATATGAAAAAGGGCAAAGGCAGGAAAGAATGACAAAAGAAAGGGGCGCCTCGTGTGTGTGTGTGTGTGTGTGTGTGTGTGTGTGTGTGTGTGGGCGCAGTGAAAGGGGAGGCGCTCGTGGCTTTTGTGGTAAGGGAAGGAGAAAGGGGAGAGGAGAGAGTGACGGGGAGGGAGGAGGAGGAGGAAAAGGAGGGAAACGAGGATAAAGAGATGGGAGGAGTGAAGTATGGGGCACGCTGGGAGGGCTAACCTGTGAAGAGAGAAGATGTATGGTAAAGAAGAGAAGGAGGAGGAAGAGGAGGAAGAGGGAAGTAAAATCACGAAGAAAGAAAGGAGAAAGGAAAATAGTATGTATATATAATCTTTGAAGTAGCAATGAAGGAGAAAATATTAGATTAGGAAAAAAAGAGGAAAAGGAGGAAGAAAAGCAGATAAAAACAGATAAAAAGCGAGTAAGGAGGCAAGAAAAATGGTTACCAGAGAGAGAGAGAGAGAGAGAGAGAGAGAGAACAAGTACCAGAGAGAGAGAGGAACGGGAGCGAAGGAGGTAAAACTGAGGGTTATGTTTGGCGATGGGAGAGAGAAAAAAAGGATATATCACTCTGTAACTTGACTCTAGACTGACTAACTAGCCGAGAATTGTGGCTGTGAGGAGGATAAAGGAAAGGAGGAGAGGAGGAGGAGAAGGAGAAGGAGGTCTTACGATTACTTTATGGAGGGTGTGAGGGAGAAAGGGTGTGAGCAAAAGTGTAACTGATACGAGTAAAGAAGTTATGCGAGGAATAGAAAAATAAGAGGAGGAGGAGGAGAGAGGAGGCTGCGGGATTGCTTTGATGGCATGAGGGACCGTGGGGAGTGAATGCATAAGTGGAATGAAGTAACCAACCGATAAGTGAATAAGGAAAGGATGAAAAGCGAGAGACAGAAGCCTGATATAATTGTGAGAAGGCGAAGATTAGTGACGACACGCTGATCATTGAGAGGATAAGTGTATGGATCGGGAAAGGGAATTGACTACGGGATAAGAGAAAAGGAGGAGAAGGAGGAGGAGGAGGAGGGAAGATAGATGAAATGTAAAGGAGAATCTGCCAAGCCTCCACGTGGTATTTGACGTAAGAAGGGAAATGGGAGAGGAGAGGGAAAGGAGAAGGGAGTCGGACGAAAGGGGAGGAAAAGAACAGATGGAGGGAGAGAAGGAAAAGGGCAGACGAGTAGCAGATGAGGGAAAAGGGGAAGGAGAACAGAGGGAGGTCAGGGAGATAAGGGAGGGGAGGAAAATAGAGTAGAACATGATGTAACAGAAAAAAAGGAGAGGAAAGGGAGGGAAAGGAAAATGAAGAGGAGGATTGAAACATGAGGAAGGAAAATGAGAAAGTGGATGAGAAAAGAATAAAAGAGAATTTGAACTTGAAAAATTGGAGAAGGAAAAAAAGGAAGGGAAGCGGAAAAGTAGAATAGAGCGCAGGGTTTTGTGGTTAAGGGGCGGAGGGAAGGGAATTAAGGGGAGGCGAGGGGCGGGTAAGGAGGGGGAGGGTGGGGAGAGCCGACACCAGTCACGTGATAAAGGTCTCCCCGTCACGCTTGGTAATTGGCCGAGAAATGACGTGTCCCAAACTGTCAGGGCGAGACACCTCAATCTGGACCCCTGTGTGTGTGTGTGTGTGTGTGTGTGTGTGTGTGGACTAAGCCATATCCACTTACGCTTATTTCTATCTCACTCACTCTTCCACCTCCTTCCCTTCCCTTCCTTCTCTCATCTCTCCACCTCCTTCCATCCCTCTCCTCATTTTCCTTCCCCCCTACACGAGTCTATTTCAATTTCTCCATTTCCTCCACTTCCATCCCTCTCCCTTCTCTTTCTCTTCCTCCTCCTCCTCCACCTCCACCCCCTACTCTCAGCATGGTGGTAGTAATAGTCTCTTTTTATATAATTAGGGAAATATCATGCATGCAGGGAGGGAGGGAGGTTCGTGCTCAGGGCCGGAGTGAATGAATGCATGTTACGCTATTTATAATCAAGCCGCGGAAAATGGAGTGATGATAGGGGCCGGGTATATGTAATCAAAACCGCCTCATGTGTTGCCCCGCTCCACCGCCGCCGCCACTACCGCCTCTCTCGCCGCCGCCAACGCTCTCTCTATATTGAAAATTGCTCGTCGGCTCTATAAGCGCCTAATTCATTTTTATCAAAGCCCGGCAAAAATCACCCCCGCTCATGGCTGTTCGGCGCATTAGGGCAACGCGCGGCGGCTCGGGAATTATACTGTTATTACCTGGGAAACGGTTTGCTTGCTTCACGGCACGGCGGGGCGGAGCGCTGCAGAGAGGCGGGGAACGTAACACGGACGAGGGTAGACTGAGGGAATAGAAGTAAACAGACAAAAATAAATATCCATAACACTGATAGCGAAGGAGAGGGGAACAAGGGTAAAACTGATAATGTATAGTACAGGTATATAACTTAATTGAAATGTGGTCTGACGGTAATACTGAGAGAATGTAAACAGCGAATAAGTATACACGACTCTGCGACTAAAAGAGAAGGGGAAGTGATGGATAAATGGGATAATGTATACGGGTAATAAATTGAAATCGGGCTACTTTTGTGTTCTTTCCATATTACCACGTAAAGTGTGGTTTTAAACGTACACACTTCACTGGCTTGACTGTATTACTTAATAGATAGACACAGAGACAGACAGATAGAGAGACCGATATATCTCAGACAACTCACAATGAAAAAGGTTGATGCTCTTAACTTAAGTCCTTTCGTGGATAAAAATAGACTCCAATCTGTCCTTGCCATTGCGTGCACTATAAAGAAAGATAATTCCTCGTTGACAACACTAGACAGAGAGGCAGAAAGACCATTAACAATACAAGAAAGAAAGAAAGTCCATTATCATTAAGTAGCGGACTTTTTTTTATTATTGTTTCCTTTTTTTTGTGCCCTTGAGCTGTCTCCTTTGTTGTAAAAAAAAGACGAAAAAAAGACAGACAGAGACAGACAGACAGGCAGGCAGCTCAATCCCTTCCCTCACTGGCCGGCCTCGCTGTTGTGTTGGCCACGAGAGCGACAGATTTATGGCTTCTCGTGGCGCGCGGGACGTTTGCCCAAATATATATTTATTTTCCTAGGTTGGGAGAGGCTAAAGAACAGCCTGCCATGTGGGTGTGATTAGGCTTACTGTGTGTGTGCGTGTGTGTGTGTGTGTGTGTGTGTGTGTGTGTGTGTGTGTATTGTCACGTCACCACATTTTCACGTAATTAAGCCAAAAGGTCGTTATGCTACTTCTTATAGTAATTAAAAGTGATTTATTATACATTACCTTCGATTTGCATACCGTAATTTTGATGCAGCGTGTGTGTGTGTGTGTGTGTGTGTGTGTGTGTGTGTGTGTGTGTGTGTTTCTATTGTTGCCTCACCCTAATTTTACGACATTAAAGATCGTTATGCTCCTTCTTATACTAATTAAAACTGATTTATTATACTTCACTTTCGATTTACATAACCTTAATTTGTGTGTGTGTGTGTGTGTGTGTGTGTGTCAGTTGTCCTCCTGCCCGGCATTTCCCGTTTTCTGTTGCTTGGAGGCGTCACTGCGGTAAGGCGAGGCGCGGGTGTCGAGTGGCTGGCTGTGGTGAAGTGCCGGGCCCCCGAGGAACATGACTCCCCGGGGTAATGGTTCGAAAGATTGCCGCTGCGGGAGTAGTATTGGTGCCTCGGTGGTGGTGGTAGTAGTAGCAGTAGTAGTAGTAGTAGTAGTAGTAGTAGTAGTGGTGGTGGTGGAGGGTCGTTAGCGTGATATGTTTGTTTCTGTCTATCCTTTTATCTCCTTATCTTGTTTGTTTCCTCTAGTTCAATCTTTCCTTATCTGCGTCTCGTTTTTCCCCCATCGTTACTTCTTCCTATTTCCTCTTTCCCTTTCTTCCTTTTTTGGTCGCATTTTCCTTTCTTCACTCATTCTTTTATTAATTGATTATCTCGTTCTTTCATTTAGTCTGTCAGTCAATCAGTCAGTCAGTCAGTCAGGTGGTTTGGTATCTCTCTCTCTCTCTCTCTCTCTCTCTCTCTCTCTCTCTCTCTCTCTCTCTCTCTCTCTCTCTCTCTCTCTCTCTCTCTCTCTCTCTCTCTCTCTCTCTCTCACACACACACACACACACACACACACACACACACACACACACACACACACACACACACACACGAACACACACGTTAGTATATCCATATTAATAACCCTCGCCGTCTTTGTCTAATGAAAGTGATTAATGTCCGTGAAAGTAATTAGGCGACCAAGCCATTTCCATATTATAGTAAAACACGATACTGTAGGGGAGACTTTTAAAGGGCGTGATAGAGGGGAGCGGCGGGCGGACAGATGGTGTGTGTTTGTGTGTGTGTGTGTGTGTGTGTGTGTGTGTGTGGAGGGAAAGACTAAGCACGTATTACCATATTTACTTCACTGAATCATACTCGTAACATCATTTTATCATCGTTATATCTATTTTTTTTCTGTTCATTTTATTCTGATTTTCTTTGTTTGTGTTCATTTTCTTGGTCGTGATTTTCTTGTTTCTTTCTTTCTATTCATTTCATTCACCGTGATCATCCTTTTTCTCTCTTGTCGTTTTATATCCCGTGTTCTTTTTGTTTCCTTATTTGTGATCATTTTATTTACCGTAATCTCCTTCCTTTTACGTGTTTATGGATGAAGACGTAAATATAGTAGGTTATAATGGTAGAAAGGGAATAGATAACAGTCAGACCAAACGAGGGAGGGGTATAAAAGGTAGTAATGGAGGAGGCGTCGTGTTAAGGCAAAGCAGTTACAGCCTTGGTATGGGGGTGTACAAGGGACAGTGTGAGGCCTATGATCTCAGGTAATGGGGCTGAATTGATGTAAAATGTATGGTAATTGTGGAAGGTTATGTGTCCATTTAGGGAGGCGGGAGGCACTTTATCAACACACACACCCCAAAAAAATAATAATTGACCTCCGACTCCCTCTCCATAACGCTCTGCCTCATCCTTCTTCCTCCTTCTCCTTAACCTTATGCTTATGCCTTTCCGACTCTTTTCCCGATTGTACTTTTCACCTCTATTTTTTTCCTCTTCCTTTTTTACTCCTGTCGTCCAAACCATATTGCTTCACCTCTTGAAATGCCTCACGAATCCCTAATTGATACCATCAGACATCAGTATAAAGGATATCACATACTTATAATCGATTCACACTAACTCCTGGAATCTATAAACACTAAAAATAGCTTAAACTTCATCATGAAAAAGGAGAATCAAGACCAAGTTTGCATATCACTTTTTTCAGTCATTTTAAGTCATATTTTCTTACCTCATATCTTCTATTTAATGTCGAAAGGAAAACTAACCCCTCAAAAAATAATATACCCATAGGAACATTTTTATTTTACACTCCAGAGTTATATACCCATAGGAACATTTTTATTTTACTCTCCACGGTTATATAGTCACACTTTAAGGCTTCCTAAGTGTCTATGGTCTGTGGTCTATGGTCTCCTCTGCCCCGGCTGCGTCTCCTGGCTTATGGCCGCGTCCGGACCGCTGATGCCACAATGTTATGGGCCGGCGCAGGTAATGAAGCGGCCTCAGGTGTTGGCCTAGTTTTATGGGAGTCCTACGGCTGTTTTAGAGGGAATAGAGAGGTAGGCTGGGAGAGGGAAAAGGGGAGAGGAAGAGAACTAGGGAAAGACAGAGGAATATGAAAAAGAGGGAGATTGTGAAGAATAGAAATATAGAGAAGAGGGGAAAAAGAAAGCTACTGAGATAAGATTTGGTTAGAAGAGAGAAGTGAGGAGAAGGAAGGAACAGGGAAAAGGAGGGAGGAATGAGAAAGAAAATGGACACAGAGAAAAGAAAAGAAGAAAAGGGAGACTGAGAGGGATATTAATAAAGAGAATATACATGGAAATAGAGAGAGGTGGTGAAATATAGATTTTTAAGAGAACAGAGTAAGAGGAAAAGGAGTTAGAGGAATGAGAATAAAAAAGGAGAAACATATAGATTGAGATAAAGAGAAAGAGGAGAAGGAGGAAAAAGGAGAGGAAGGTACTGTGTAGGATACCATATGTCCTTTACCGCGCCTCCTTCACCACACGCCTATACACGCCTCCCCACGCCTCGCCACGCCCTCACCAACACTCTCAATAAACGCACCTCCCTCCCATCTGTTTGTCATGTAACATAGCA